>NC_140264.1:315000-957500 GCF_949987555.1 Borostomias antarcticus | reverse complement strand
AATAATAATAAAGAAAGAAAGAAAGAAAGAAATAGTGGGAATATCACAAGTTGGGCTAGCTTTTGCAAGCTAGCCCACCTAATGAGCTCATCCCATAGCCTGCTGTACCATTGCTAGCTAGCCATGAACGAAGTGTTGGATACTGCATATTTGCTGTGCAACGCATCCATTGTCCAGTTGTCAAATCTATTTGCCAACAAACTCTTTATGATACTAAACTCCACAGGCTACACTAGCCAATATCCGAGAACATGAAAGCCATGTTGTTGTATAGGAATCTGTTAACTGTGAACTAATATACTGTACCATGAGGTCCAGCTGGACTTGTAGTATGGATCTGAGTGCCACTGCTCCTGTCGGTCTGTCCATCATTGTCCCTCTCTTCATCACTGTTCTGCTCTCCCCCTCTTTCTGAGTCACTTTCTTCTCTCTCAATGGCTCTGTCTCGGTCTCTGATGTTTTGTTCTTCACAGTCATCACTCAGTTCTTCATTGCTCATTCCTCCCTTACTCATGCTTTTCTCTTCTCTTCCTTGACTGTTCTCCTGTCCCTTACTCTGCTCTTCGCCTTTGTCTGACTCCCCTCCTGTCTTTGTTTTTTGGGGTTGAAAAAAGCTGGCTATGCCACCACTTTTCTCCTTCCTTTTCATTTTTGCATCTGCTGGACCTACAGTATTCAAGAAAAGGGGGTTAGTGAGAGGCTGAGCATGCATAGCTGAAATAGCAAGCGTTAGCTAGATATACTACACTGAGCTAACAAGCTAGCTACCGGTCCTCCTCTACAGGCTATTGCAGCAGGTAGGCTACGACAAGAAAACAAAATCCAATAACTGTCTCAATAAATCAGTTAACTGGGGACAAAAGCCCTCGGTGCTGCTTACGTTCGTTGCCTGCCTAGTGCCTATATCAGCGCGAACGTGTGCGTATCGCTCGCTCATACATATTTGACTGTTCTTCCCCCTCCCGAATATTTTTTTTTACAATATTCGTACAAATTTACTATTCGGGAAAAAGCTACTATTTGTACTCATCTGAATACCGTATTCTTATTCGGGCACACCCCTACACTCCAGTAGATCCCTGAGCTCACGAGAGATGAATGGTGCCTCCACACCTTGGGAGAACAGATGACACAGTGGTCCTGAGACTGACGTGACCTTTCTCAATCCTGACCTAATTCTGGAAGCTGAAGGTTCTTTGTATTCTTGTCTGATCTTGCTGATTATTAAGGAGAAGCTAAGATTCATCAGCAGTGTCATTTTGGGTTTTTGAGATATGAGTTTTGAGTAAATGACCCAAATTCAGCCACAAACCCCCATACACACAAATGAACTCCATACAGTACCTCTCTCAGGTTATACATTGTTTATTAAAAAAGGTTTATGAAAAAATATACATCATGATCAAGTTTAAAATGCAGCTGTCCAGACATCCAACCAACAGTCACCAACAAATAAATTTCCATCCCAGTGTTTGTTCCATATCTGGGGCACATTTCAAGTCTCGTCGTAATATGCGAGCTGTATCGTGAGGGAATGGATGAAGGACTTAAACAAACTGATTGTAAGGACTATATATTGGAGAATTGAGAATATTATTCAAAAAGAAAAGGGCAGGATTGCTCGAAAGTTCAGACTGGTGTGAGGAAGGTACTATTTGGTCGGGAACAAAGAAGATCAGTCCGCTTGGCTGATTAACTATCGTATCCACTAAGATGCTATATAGCTCAAACTCGTAAGTCACCTGTCTGATTGTTATAATGTGAACTGAACACAGCATTACAATGTAGGCCTTTTCCTAGTTTTTTCAAAACCCTCTGGATCTGCCTATTACACTAGAACACAACTCAGATTTTGAGTGCCGAAACGTAGCCCCAGCCGTATCCTGAGGCCTCTGGGTTCGAGCTTCATTTTGGCTGCGGTAGTCATTGCTAGGCACAAATGTAGGTGAAAACGCAGTAGTGTAATCAAGGCCTAAGAAACCAGGTCCATTCCAAATTCCACGACAGGTCTTTCTCTTTCTCCAACTCCCTTCTCCTTCATCTATCGCTTCTTCAATACCTGAGAGGAGAGAGAAAGGGGGAATGAGAAAGAGAGAGAAAGTAGGGAGGGGGGGGGGCGGATGTGTGTAAACTCTTTTTGTACTGTTCTGTATGTGTCGTTGTACAGTATGTCTAGTTGCCTTCCAGGGACAATAAAGATGTTCTGAATATAAACAATAAAGATGTTCAGAATATAGACTGATTTTCAGATCATAAAAGTCAATTTGATATCAAATTGATATCAAACACACACATGCACACTATTGCTTACAAAGATGGGGTCCTTTTTGAGGCAGGCTTCAGTGAACTCTGTGCAGGTCTTGGATGAACTGTATGAACACACTGGTGTCTTTTTAAGTGTCCTAAAGAAGTGAAGTTCTTTCCACACTGGTCACAGTGGTATGGCTTCTCTCCTGTATGAACACGCTGGTGTGTAATTAAGTTTCCTGATTTAGTGAAGTTCTTCCCACACTGGTCACAGTGGTATGGCTTCTCTCCTGTATGAACACGCTGGTGTGTCTTTAACTCTCCTGATGTAGTGAAGTTCTTCCCACACTGGTCACAGTGGTATGGCTTCTCTCCTGTATGAACACGCTGGTGTGTCTTTAAATATCCTGACGTAGTGAAGTTCTTTCCACACTGGTCACAGTGGTGTGGCTTCTCTCCTGTATGAACACGCTGGTGTGTCCTTAACTCTCCTGATGTAGTGAAGTTCTTTCCACACTGGTCACAGTGGTATGGCTTTTCTCCTGTATGAGCACGCTGGTGCATCTTTAAGTGTCCTGACTGAGTGAAGGTCTTCCCACACTGGTCACAGTGGTATGGCTTCTCTCCTGTATGAACACGCTGGTGTGTCTTTAAATATCCTGACGTAGTGAAGTTCTTCCCACACTGGTCACAGTGGTATGGCTTCGCTCCTGTATGAACACGCTGGTGGGTCTTTAGGTTTCCTGACATAGTGAAGTTCTTTCCACACTGGTCACAGTGGTATGGCTTCTCTCCTGTATGAACACGCTGGTGTTTCTTTAAGTGTCCTGACATAGTGAAGTTCTTCCCACACTGGTCACAGTGGTATGGCTTCTCTCCTGTATGAACACGCTGGTGTTTCTTTAAGTGTCCTGACATAGTGAAGTTCTTCCCACACTGGTCACGGTGGTATGGCTTCTCTCCTGTATGAACACACTGGTGCGTCCTGAGATTAGCCTTTAGACTGAAGTTCTTCCCACACTGGTCACAGTGGTACGATCTTGGCTCGTCAATGTCTCTCTGCCTCTGGCCAGGAGCTGCAGTGAGCGGGGTGTTGGAGGTGGTGAAAGGGAGTGATCAAGAGGAGCAGGATGGGAGAGTCTCTGGTCTGATCTCTCCGTTCCTGAGCAGAGAGATGTAGAGGTTGTCACGGCTGCTCTTGATGTGATTGTGGAGGGAGATCTGGGAGTTTTAGGAGAATTGGCACTCGGACCAGGAGCACACCTGGGGCAAGTCTGACATCACTTCTGGGATTGAGAGTGAAAGAGAGACACACAAACATTAAAATGATTATCACACATTTAGTACAAGTTCAAATACTGTATAGGGTGATTATATGTAGCTAGTGAAGGGGGGGGGGGGGGGGACACAACCACATGACGACTTCAGATTGTGGACAGGAGAGAGAAAGATATGCAACAGGTTCCTCTGGCTGAGCTCGGAGGGAAAGCGACAGAGGAGAGAAAAAGAAGTGACGAAATCTAAATAGGAGAGAAAACATGTAATACGTTGAAGCCCACGGTGTTAACTTAGATAGCTAGAATAAGCTAGCCAGCACTCCTTAACTTATGTCAAGCTACCATGTTCCATGGCAACTAAGAGCATTCCATTCTGTTCATAGATAGCGCGGCTGCCTAATATCGGCAATTTGCGTGCCCCACAACAGCAATTTGCACAGGCGCCATTGCAGTGCATCACATACTGTCCCCTGTATCGTTGCATCCATGAGTGTCCTGAATTTCACGCTGTATGCCCACGTCTTGCCTGCTGTCTGGCACCATGGGAAAAAGACAGAGGAGAGAAGGAAGGCCGGAAGAGGAGAGCTACTTGGACAGCGGTTACTATTATGACTAGCAGACCTCTGGTTGTTTCAGCTTTAAGGAAAAGAAGTGGATGAGAGAGAGATGGAGGAGAAGACAGAGGGAAGGAGAGTCTAGGACAGCTACCTCTAGTGGTGCTCTTTTCTTCCCAGAAGTAGTCGAAGGAGCTCTTGTATCTGTACTCCTGTCTGTACCAGACCAGCAGCTCCTCCCCGACAGCCAGCAGCCGACAGCAGCGATACAGGATCCCTCCACGGTACTGAAACGCTACCAGGTTCTGCTCTTCCTCAGTACGGGCACAGTTCACATACCTGGGGGAGAGAGGGGGGTGGTTTCATAAAAACAAACTGGTGAGGGAGGGAGAGATGGAAGGAAGGAAGGATGAAGGAAGAGAGGGAGGGAGAAAACCAAGTGGGTGAGATGTAGGGACTGACTGTATGGAGGGAGGGAGGGAGGGAGGAAGGGAGGGAGGGAGGGAGGGAAGGAAACTTTCAAGACTGGAGAGGTGGTTTATTTTGAGTGGGAGCAGCAGAATAGATTCTGGAAATCTGAGAAATTAACATGTGTTCATATTTCTTCACCTGATTGTAATGCCTAATTATTCTACAGTTTACACATGCAAAGATGGGTCCATCCCTGATCTCTAAAAAGTCCTATTCTGCCTATTTTTGTCCTGTTTAATTGTACATGAAATCTTTCCTTTAACATAGCCTGTAAGAGTCAAATTCAGGTTAATTGGGTCAATGCGTTGCTCCTCCCATGTTAATAGGAACTGATGATATTTAGGTAGGAACTCTCCTGTTGTTGGCTAGGTGTTGCTGCACGGAGGGCAAACAGCTTTTGACCACACACACTCACAAACATGCGTACCGGGTTGTTTGCTGGATTATTGGATTATTGATTATGGAAGGACAATAAATGGACCAAGTGTTCGCACAGCAGTTTATTGTCCGACTACTTTATCAACAAACACGGTAACGTAAAATGTGTCAATTAGATCAATCCGGAGCAGCAGCGCCATAGTGGCTTAAAGCACTAGGCTTTGCCTTCACGTAGCCTTTTTATTTGCATCTGATTGTATATAGGCCTCTGGATTCATTGAGAGTTGCTTCTCTATGAACTTCCTTCTATTAGTTCTATCACACAGTCCCTTATCATGTCTGGATCCTGCTGTTTCTGTCTCTCTAGTGCAGGGGTGGCCAACCCGCGGCTCGCGAGCCGCATGCGGCTCTTTGCCCGTCAATGTGCGGCTCCTCCATCCATCCCCCCCAAAAAGTTGGCTTGCGGCTCTTCCATCCTTTCATTAAAAAATAAATTCATTCATTCCATAAGAACGTTTCTCTCTCTCTAGTTTCGCTGTGCATTTCTTCCCGCCCATTTTAGTTTATTGCAGATTTGTCATAAAATCATGATTCGTTTCGCTAGTGAGGAAGTCGCGTGAGAACCACTTCAAACCAATCATATAGGTATCAAATCACCTTGGTAACAAAATTATTAGGTGCGTTTACATGGACAGTTTGAATCGGTTTCAGATAGGTTTGGAAGACCAAACCGATTGAAAATATGTCATATAAACACCTCAATCCGACTGAAATGCCCCAACCCGATTGAAATTCCAATCGCTTTCAAGGAGGTAGTTTAAACCTTTTCGAAACCGGTCCGTCATGTATACTACCTTGAAACAGATTGATGCTGTGTTCTGCGTTCATTTTGCGCATGTTCAAGACTTGACTAATCAAGGCATGCTCGACAGTTCCGTAGTCAGCTGTTTGTAACCATCGTAACGCAATCACTCACGGCTGCGTGCTCGTTCGAAACATTTGTTTCGTTGTCGCATGTAAACATCCAACCAGTTTACTTTGTATCCCATGTATACGCTCAAGCTGAAATCAGCTTGAAATCAACCAGATTGAAAAAATTTTGTCATGTAAACGCACCTATTGTAAACAAAATAATTTGCTTTGCATGGGTCATTCTCTTTTACGACAAAAGCTAACGTAGCCTAGGCTACTGTACACAACCAAAGAATGGCTGGAAAGAAATGCGAAAGAAAAGAAAAGCTAAAAGAAAATATGAAGACGAACACAGGACATTTTTTACCCGAGTGGGAAGAGTAATTTTTTCTTCATAGAACGTAATGGTAAGCCATTCTGTCTGATATGCCAGACATCATTGGGACATTTCAAAGCCTCAAATCTCGAGCCCAGTCCAGTCCAGCCCAGCCTAACCCAGTCCAGCCCAGCCTAACCCAGCCCAGTCCAGTCCAGTCCAGCCCAGCCTAACCCAGCCTAACCCAGCCCAGTCCAGCCTAACCCAGCCCAGTTCAGCCTAACCCAGTTCAGCCCAGCCTAACCCAGCCCAGCCCAGCCTAACCCAGCCCAGTTCAGCCTAACCCAGCCCAGTCCAGTCTAACCCAGTCCAGCCCAGCCTAACCCAGCCCAGTCCAGCCTAACCCAACAATAATGTTTTTCTTCTTATTTTAGACTGGGGTGCCTTGGGATTTTAAGTACTTATGAAGGGTGCGGTGACTGAAAAAAAGGTTGTGAAACGCTGGTATATATGGTGTGGCTCTGGGTGGTACCACAGTAATTTTTGTGGCTCTTAGTCTCTGACTGGTTGGCCACCCCTGCTCTAGTGGCATGCTGTTCAGCATTATGCTCATCTCTGGTTGCGTGTGCATCTCTCTCCATCTATCTCTGCCTAGACGTATGCTTCTTAAAGGACAATGCTCGTTTTTGACAACCTGGACCTTATTTACGACATATTATAAGACGTTTGACTCACCGAGATCACTTTGGTGTAGTTCGGAGGCCTGTAGAAGAAATGTAAAATCCAGCGCGAGCCAGTATATCCATGTAATGCCGGTGATCGGGGCAACGGGAATGCAGCTTCTAAAAATCTATTTTCTGCCGCGAAACGGTTGTTTTCATCAATCTGTCTGGATGAATCGCTAGTTGTGCTTACATAGAGCATAACTGTTGTGGTTTTCACATGCCATGATCTTTCGAAACGTCTTTCGAAACGAAATAGCTTCCTCACTTGCTCCAGCACTTATGCGCACAGCGCGCAATCGTTGCTCCCGCACGCTGTGCGCATGCGTGCTGGAGCAAGTAAGGAAGCTATTTCGTGTCAAACGACGTTTCTAAAGATCATATTACAGAGGCATGGGAAATACCACAACAGGCCTATGCTCTCTATGTAACCACAACTAGCGATTCATCCAGACAGATTGATGAAAACAACCGTTTCGCGGCAGAAAATAGATTTTTAGAAGCTGCATTCTCGTTGCCCCGATCACCGCCATTACATGGATATACTGGCACGCGCTGGATTTTACATTTCTTCTACAGGCCTCCGAACTACACCAAAGTGATCTCGGTGAGTCAAACGTCTTATAATATGTCGTAAATAAGGTCCAGGTTGTCAAAAACGAGCATTGTCCTTTAAGAGCTTCTTTATCTCTGGTTGCTTGTGCGTCTGTATCTATCTGTGTAGCTCTGCTGGCTGACTGCTCTGCAGCATGTTTAGTTCTGTCTGCTTGTGCGTCCCTCTCTGGGGTTGTTTTGTCCCTCTGCTACTTTCTCTTTTACTGTCTCTTCTCTTTTCTCACTAAATCCATGTCATAGTTGGACTGGCAATTAATGGACTAATTGAGCTGCTAAATGATTTCCTTTTTACAGGTTTTGCAAATGTCTTTTACAGTTTGGTTAAGGTGTTCAAACGTTTTGGTTTTTGCTTTGGTTGAGTGTGAAGTGACCCAAGTTCTCTTTTTATTCCTGCCGTTTACTTTCATCCATTCTTGGTCTTTAGTATTTTTAAATTTGACTTTTATTTAACGAAGGGAGCCCACTCTGGTCCAGCAAGGTCTGAGTTTTCCTGTAGTGTTGGCCCTCATCTTTGAACAGGTTTATGACTTTTAATCCTAATTCTCTTTTGATGTTCATCAGATGTATCTCTTGGCCTGTAGTCTTTATCAGATGTATCTCTTGGCCTGTAGTCTTTATCAGATTCATCTCTTGGCCTGTAGTCTTTATCAGATGTATCTCTTGGCCTGTAGTCTCTTATTAGGCATTCCATAACCTCACACACACCCACATCTCAAGTACAACCCTCAGGCCATGCTGAGCTCAATTTTTTAGTGTGTTTTGTTTTATTTTCCAGAAGTTCTCTCAATGTCCTTTAATAGTGTTTGATGTTTGCATCCCACAATGGCCAGTGGTGATGGTATATCCATTGTGTTCCTACTTTGTATTTCTGATTCAAACTTCTTAAACTAGAGTTTTTGTTTGAGAGTTTAGTTTTGCTCCAGGTCTGTGTCTGCCCTAGTGAGCAGATAGCCCTCCCCAATTTGAAAAGCTCTGCTCTTTTCTGTGGAGAATCACCACTATTTTAGATTAGGTAGGGGACTTATGCTCCGCCTATCCTATAGGCGTACTGGTATTTCCTGGTGGGTCCCAGTTTGTCTCTGAGCTTTCAAACGTATGGTACACTTCTCTGCTCCCTTTTTACACTGCGCCACTAAATAGCGTGGCAAGTCGCAATAAAATAAAATAAATTGTTACAATATAAATATACAAGCATTCCAGCTTATTCCAGTGATAGGAAATGCAACTTAAACACAATTACACAGACTTTCTCCCAGATGATCTAACATTTGATTCATTATTACCATGGATCGGTATTGGGATTGATCAAGGGCGAATGTGAAATAGCAGCCACGAACTCAGCGGGTTATACGAGATGCGGCCAAAGCTCCTGCTGGTGGGGAGTGAAGCTTTTCAACTCGCCTGTCACTGGCTCCCTGGAGGAATTCAGCCTGGCTGCAATAACATTATCGCGAACGGAATGAATACCATCTAATGGCAAACAAAACATGTTCAGCTATAATTAACCTGTTAAAACTAAGATGTCATGATAAAAAATAATGTCTCCAATGGATATATTTGACAAAAACAGGTTAATATGCAAGCCGGTTTTCATTTCATTGCATTTCACATATGTCGTAGCAATTAGTTAACACACACACACGTACACACAGACATACACCAGTCCACTTCCGGCTTTAGGCCTGGGCCCAGTACCCCCTTTCCCCTCACCCTAACCCGGGTCCGTATCCTCTTCCTACCCCCACCCTACCCCTGACCCCTGCCTCTACCTGGACCCAGGCACACTCACACACACACAGACATACCAGTCCTGGGCTCAGATCCCCTTCTCCTCACCCTAACCCGGGTCCGTATCCTCTTCCTACCCCCACCCTACCCCTGACCCCTGCCTCTATCTGGGCCCAGGCACATTCACGCACACACAGACATACACCAGTGTTTGCCATGTCTCTCCTATGATGTTATTAGCCTCTCTTACTCTGAAAATGTAATTTAATGTTATTTATTGCTTCATAAATGTTCTTAGCCGGTAGACAAACATACTCCAGGAGCTTGCTCGATCGCCTTGTTGAGAGGGGTCAGGGAATAATTTTTTACAGCTCACTTATCTGGCCCCCGGGTTATACTGTTTTTTTTTCTTCTTCCCTCTGGAATATGTAGGGGTGGGACGTCTGCCCACCTCCCTTGTTCTCTGTAAAGCGCATTGTGTTGCCTCTTGGTCTGAAATGCGCTATACAAATAAAGCTTTGATTGATTGATTGACATAAACGTGAACTTGTTCATGGACGCGCGTAGGACAGAAAAGCACAACTGCGCAAGTACAAAAGTCACCGGAAATAGCCAAATGACTACAAATGTAGCCAAGATGGCGCGGTTCAATAGGGTTTCACTTTAGATTTCGAATCCTGGGGGCTTGGCTCCACCCTCCTATGGGCTCGCTCTCGCTCCTCACTGCTCAATCAATCAATCAAAGCTTTATTTGTATAGCGCTTCGTCCCCACGAGTGGCCAAACCGCAAAATCCGACGCCAAGTGATGTCATCTAAGCAGTAGGTGGCGATATAACTTCAAAAGTAAAGGCCCTTTTAACCAATCAGAAGCCAGAGTCAATACCGGAACAGAAGCGCGGAAAGGGGGGAAATACGGAAACACAAACAACAATGGCGACTCACAGGGCAGAATCTTTTGTTTGGACAGATAGTGAGGTAGAATTGCTCCTTAATGTCACCAATGAATACAATGTAAACACAATAAAAAAAATAATTCTTTGCTCGTTCAGGCGCTTCTGTTCGTTGACCAGGTTAAGCAGCTGGATGTGACACCCAAAGACTGCCGACAGCATGCTAATAAGTAGCAACAACATTTTTCTTACGTTTACCATTTTACCTCAACCACTAGCACATACGCAACCGCTGAAACCGGAATTGGACTCCGGTTTCCGAACACGGTTTCAGGGGCCCGAAAGCACGGTTGCATGTGGACGAACAGTGGCAACCGCGAAGACAAAGGCACGGGTGCAAAAGCACATGGGCTCGTGTGGACAATGCATAGCTACTAAAACCCCCTCCCATGAATTAAGAACGGTCCCTAAAATCACGATTCATCAGCTAGCGTGTTGACTTGGCTCCAGGCTTAAAACCCTTTAATGATTTTAAAGAACGAACCCTAAATGTATGAGAAATTCACTTTCTAAACCGAAGCCCAAAACCGTTTAGCTCTATTCTTAAATATAAACGTTAACATACAACTTACCGAATTGAAGATTGTTGTAGCCTACAGTGAAAGGTTGGTGAAGAGGTCGTGATGGAAACGTGTGTTTACTCTCTAAAAGAATTAAGAGCGTGTCTCTTGTTTCCTTCAGATGGATAAAAGGATATATTATTCCAAATCGTTACAGGCGTGACAAACGGGGAAAAGGTCCCAAGGTAGAGAGAGACGGATTACAGTCACGGCTACTTGACTACTTCTTTTGAAAGCCCTTAGCCAATCGGTGAAAGCCGGGAACAATGACGCGTTGAAACTCGAGTAGCTGATCTCTGCAGGCCGGAGACTTCGAGGGGGCGGGTCAACTGTCAATACAATTTTTACTTTGGCCAATCAAAGGATTACAATCGAGAAGGGTATCTCTGCAGGCCCGGAGACTTCGAGGGGGCGGGTCCACTGTCATTCAATTTTTTCTTTGGCCAATCAGAGGCTGACAATCGTCTTGTCAATCAAAAACACATTTCGCCTGAAACGGTTGTCAATCACTTTTTATTTGGCGAATCGCCTTTCTCTTAGGAGAAGGGGTGTGAGACGCAAAGCTAATTTGTCATTAATAAGTGTCAGCTTCAGAGGAGGACGATCAAGCGAACAGATTGGACGTCTTTCGAGGTAAGAGAGATTGACACAAGTAACATAACAATAAACAGTTATTTTAATGTATTTTCAATTAGTTATAACATTGACAGCGCCTAAATGCTCACATTTAAGAACGTAGACGAAGATGCTGAGATGCCTAACGTTAGCTAAATAGCTAGTTAGCATATACATCCATGATCCTAGCCGTCACAACGTGGCTAGCTAGGTGTAGGCTATTCTTGACCCAAGTTAACATTAGCAAAGCGGTGTACCTGCGCACATGCACAAACAGAGCAGTGCTTCTACAAAGAAATCTATCATATTTATTTTCTCATGTAAACACTGGGCGTTTGGTGTTGCCAAGCAATTAGGCTCTTTGCACAAGCTCCACTACTTCCTGAAATTCTACAGGCATCCTTATTTCCTGTCCTATACCATTGGATGGAAGTTATTAATCAGATGTGCCGCTTATATAGATAGACAGGTAGGTGTGTGTATATATATACACAGTATGCATGATTATGTTCTGTTAAAAATATATAATTTGTTGACAGGAAACCAAGAGGTACAAGAGAGTGGAAGAGAGAGGACAGGAGGAGAGGACATAGAGATGAGAGGTGAGATACCTGATGTTAGCCAAAGAGACACTACATTAATTAGATCCTGGCAAGTTAAAAAAAATAATGTGGATGGATGGGTGGGTGGGGGTGTGTGTGTTTATAGCTTATGTTTATGTTTAGTTAATTTGTGGACAGGAGATGAAAATGGACACCACAGTTGAAGAGAGGTGACAGGAGGAGACCAACATGGACAAAAGACAGGAGGAGAGGTGACAGGAGGAGACCAACATGTACACCACAGTGGAAGAGAGGTGACAGGAGGAGACCAACATGGACACCACAGTGGAAGAGAGGTGACAGGAGGAGACCAACATGGACAAGAGTGGAAGAGAGGTGACGGGAGGAGACCAACATGGACACCACAGTGGAAGAGAGGTGACAGGAGGAGACCAACATGGACATCAGAGTGGAGGAGGCCAGGCTGGGAGAGAGGTGACAGGAGGAGCTAGTCTCATGTTTCTAATAGATGGTGTGTTCTCATTAACATTCACTTAAGTTGTGTCCTCTCTGCATGACCTCCACTGCTCTCAGTTAAAGATGATATTAATCCAATATGATGCGTGTTGTTCTTTATAGATCTAGCCTCTTCATTTTGCTCTCAAAGTGCACCAGATTGAAGCACCACAACTAAATGACCTCGGTATCACAAAAATCCTGCGTACAGCCCTGGTCCTGAATGTTTCAGAGGGCAGATGATAACCTCCTTCTAATCAAGGAGCAGGTGTTCATAACTCTGTCTGCATCGCTACACTGTGGTGACATTTTGGTTGTACTGTCTGATCACAACACTAAGAGTTCTAATCTAATTTTTTAACCTATCTGTCTACATGTCTGTCTGTCCATCTCTATCTTTCATTGTCTGCCCCTGTTTTATTATTGTATCTGAGGCTTCACGTTTGGTGATGGGACCTCAGTGGGTGAGAACAGATATGCTGAATAGACATAAAGATCTAGGCATGGGCAGCATCTTTCCATCCATTTAAAAATAAATATGTATTATTTTATGCCAACCTACATTCAGTCTAACCCTAACCTCTTAGAGTGCAGGAAGTGTCTGCCAGCTGTGTCGTGTGTGTGTGTCTCCATTCTCAGCGTCAGTACATCCAGTTTGATGGTTCACCTGTGCCAGTAGACTAAGCAGAGCCTCGACCCAAACAAGGTGTCCTGAATGGTCTCCCAGGTCCGCCTTGTACAACTGAACTGTCAGCCCGGTGTTTCAGTGTGGTCTACAAGCTATTCAATAAAACCTGGAGAAAATGATCTGTATCTTGTCTTTACACTTACAGCACACATGCTGCACGAATGATAACCTTAATTGTATGACACTTGTTTTGTCAAATGCACAAGGGTATCTCTGACTTGGCTAGACTGTGGATGTGGTGACTAGTCCAGGCCAGTCAGCATGGTATAAGCTGCATACAGGTGAGCGGAAGCTGAAACGCTTGTTCCTTGGCTAGGCCCAAGGCAGCTTGCCAGCAGGGTCAGGCCTGTGCCGGGAGGTCAGTACATTAGAACCCCCTTAGGCGGGCTGTATGTATCCTAGGTTCTCAAACTTATATTTGTGGTATAGAAAGGTAGAACTTGCTTGGTTGATTATGTAAGTGTGTGTGTGTGGGGTGCTGTTGATTTTACTCCACACATCTCTCAGCCATATGTTTCCTCTATGTGGATCTGAAAACAGTGATGGGGATTAAATTAGGTTGCTAAGAGAACTGCTAGTCACCAGAAGCATTCAAGAACATAACCTGTGCTGGAATACTAGTGTATGAACAAATCAATACAAGTAGAGCACATCTACTGACAGGCTGGCTGAATGACTAGAAGACTGACTTGGGACCTCCACTGAGGACATCCCAGTCCTGGCTATGGATCAGTAGTGATGCTCCCCTGCCCCTGTAGTCCAGGCATTTTATGACATAACCTTGAACAAATTGCAACAGAAATTATTTCAACTGTTGTAGTGTCATACATATGTTCTTTATAACATATCAGTTAGTCCCCCAAAATCCCAGTGGTGGAAAGTAATGAAAAATGCAGATGGAAGGTATGTGACAAATATACCAATTTCCAATTTTCGCCTATGTAAAAGAAAAAGGTTTATGCATGTTTTCTTGTCTGATGTCCACACAACACTGTCCCCAATCAACCAGAAACTATATAGGATGCATCACAGTGCATATACAGAAATATATTTTTAATTCTATTGGCATTTGGTGAAGAGAAAAGGGGTGAATCTCACACATATTGCAACAAAAAATCTGACGTGTATTAATCAAATAGCTCAAGAGTCTAGAACCCTGGAAAGGACAGTCTACAACCCTGGAGAACAGTCTACAGCCCTGTAGAGAACAGTAGTTTCTTGTCTTTGAAATTGAGAGTTTAACATGTTTTTTGAATGATTTTTCACGGTGCCCATCCACATCCATTGTATGACCAAAACGGTGGTAGAGCAATTATCAGACTTTCTCAAAAGTGCTAGTTTTGTCAACGTGTTGATCTGAACCATTGTATATGATCATAAGTAACCTTAAAACAAGGCTGAACATGATTTTTCCCTTTACTACGCCTTTAAGTTATGTATAGAAGGACTAGAGTACGTTGGATATTGTATCGAAGGATTAAAGTTGTTCTGGCAAAGTCTACAGTTTTATCTGTCATTGACAGGGCTGGTCTACAGTTTTATCTGTCATTGACAGGGCTAGTCTACAGTTCTATCTGTCATTGACAGAGCTAGTCTACAGTTCTATCTGTCGTTGACAGGGCTAGTCTACAGTTTTATCTGTCATTGACAGGGCTAGTCTACAGTTCTATCTGTCGTTGACAGGGCTAGTCTACAGTTCTGTCTGTCGTTGACAGGGCTAGTCTACAGTTCTATCTGTCGTTGACAGAGCTAGTCTACAGTTCTGTCTGTCGTTGACAGAGCTAGTCTACAGTTCTATCTGTCGTTGACAGAGCTAGTCTACAGTTCTCCCTTCGTTGACAGAGCTAGTCTACAGTTCTATCTGTCCTTGACAGGGCTAGTCTACAGTTCTATCTGTCCTTGACAGGGCTAGTCTACAGTTCTATCTGTCGTTGACAGGGCTAGTCTACAGTTCTATCTGTCGTTGACAGAGCTAGTCTACAGTTCTCCCGTCGTTGACAGAGCTAGTCTACAGTTCTATCTGTCGTTGACAGGGCTAGTCTACAGTTCTATCTGTCGTTGACAGGGCTAGTCTACAGTTCTATCTGTCGTTGACAGGGCTAGTCTACAGTTCTATCTGTCGTTGACAGGGCTAGTCTACAGTTCTATCTGTCATTGACAGGGCTAGTCTACAGTTCTATCTGTCGTTGACAGAGCTAGTCTACAGTTCTCCCGTCGTTGACAGAGCTAGTCTACAGTTCTATCTGTCGTTGACAGAGCTAGTCTACAGTTCTATCTGTCGTTGACAGGGCTAGTCTACAGTTCTATCTGTCGTTGACAGAGCTAGTCTACAGTTCTATCTGTCGTTGACAGAGCTAGTCTACAGTTCTATCTGTCGTTGACAGGGCTAGTCTACAGTTCTATCTGTCGTTGACAGAGCTAGTCTACAGTTCTCCCGTCGTTGACAGAGCTAGTCTACAGTTCTATCTGTCGTTGACAGGGCTAGTCTACAGTTCTATCTGTCGTTGACAGAGCTAGTCTACAGTTCTATCTGTCGTTGACAGGGCTAGTCTACAGTTCTATCTGTCGTTGACAGGGCTGGTCTACAGTTCTATCTGTCGTTGACAGGGCTGGTCTACAGTTCTATCTGTCGTTGACAGGGCTAGTCTACAGTTCTCCCGTCGTTGACAGAGCTAGTCTACAGTTCTATCTGTCGTTGACAGGGCTAGTCTACAGTTCTATCTGTCGTTGACAGGGCTAGTCTACAGTTCTATCTGTCATTGACAGGGCTAGTCTACAGTTCTATCTGTCGTTGACAGGGCTAGTCTACAGTTCTATCTGTCATTGACAGGGCTGGTCTACAGTTCTATCTGTCGTTGACAGTGCTAGTCTACAGTTCTGTCTGTCGCTGACAGGGCTAGTCTACATTTCTGTCTGTCGCTGACAGAGCTAGTCTACAGTTCTGTCTGTCGTTGACAGAGCTAGTCTACAGTTCGCCGCGGTCGGGGTACTGGGGCCCGTGGGGCTCGTCCACGCCGCGGACGTGGCGCAGGGGCGCGGGAACTGGCCCCGCCCCCGACCTCTTGACACTTATATGTACAGCAAGTGTGCAGTATTAAATAGAATAAACTATATACTGTATGTACCAGTTAAAACCTATTAGTCTTATTTCCCCCTTTTGTTATACTTGCACACACTGTAACCCACGGCGGTCAATAACAGCAAACACAAGTCTAATCAAATCTAGTGTGATGTTCTAGTAAACGCTCCACCCACACAAGCCTGTTGATGAGAAGACTTTCCTTTGAGAGACCAAGAGATTGAAGATAGATTGAAAACAAACCAATAAATCAGACAACTGAACAATATAATAGCCTACAGTGCTTTTATTATTGACATTGTGTTATTCCAGATGGTGTATGTGATTACAGACTAGACCCGTGTAGGGCTGCCATGGCCAGAGGAACGTGTTGTTGAGTATAATGACAGCTTCTAATATCAGACCCCAACTCCACATTCCACTCCGCAGTGTGTGACTGTATTTTAGTCGCAACACAAAGCGCTCTCGCATCATGTGCCGAGGAGAAGCTCCAGGGTTCTCCGGTCAGCTCGCGCTCCTCCGGATCATAACCCGGTCACATGCTACCGTGGCAGACGAGCCCTGTACTACGAAGCTGGATCACGGTAGCGCGATAACTTCAGGTTCAAGACTGGTTCATCCGTATCACGAAGGTGGATCTCTTTTCACCGCGTTATATCGCCATGTATTTAAGGACCGACAAAACCCATTAGAGTTTTCTGATGACTATTTATATGAAAGATACCGATTTTCGGCAGAAGGGATCATTTATATCTGTCAACTAATTTTTGTATTAAACATTACAACCATGTAGGCTGTTTATTGGAGAAATTCAAGTAGGCCTATGCCTAGGCTACTTACCGGTTTGGATTATGTTTTTATGTTTGTTCTTGCCCCCATGAACGTTTTCCATTGCCAGGGTTTGCACTGAAGGTATATATAAGAATAGTCCTAACGTCACATCTATACAACTCATTCATGTTAAGACATGCAAACGTCACATCTAGGCCAGCATAGCGTCAGGCGCGCAGATTGGCTGGGGCAAGGGGGCACTGCCCCCCCTGGTGGCCAGATGAGCAAACTGTCTGCAACGCGTCCAAAACATGTATTCTAGAGACCGGGTCGCGACCGGATCAGAGAAATGCACTGAACAGACTAACCCTAACCCTAACCCTGCACTGAACAGACTAACCCTAACCCTAACCCTGCACTGAACAGACTAACCCTAACCCTGCACTGAACAGCCTGGCTCCTGCTTGCGTGAGAACTGATCGCTTTGCGGTGCTTATTCCTCATCCAGTGATGGATGGGTGGATGGAAAACGTTCAACTGAATGTTCATATTGTTCTGATAATTGTAGCTATAGCAACATAAGAGTGACAGCTTTGACAGCAACCCAAACATGAGCTAATCCCATAACTGTAGGCCTACCATTGCTAGCTTTGATATAAATGCAGATAGGCTACATGTGAAGAGGCAATTGCTGGATTCTAATACGCTGTTTATAATGACACATCCCGACATTGAAGCATGAAAGGCGTAGCATACATTCTGTTTTAATGAAGAAATAAAAAGTGTAAACTCTGCCTAAAAGCATTTATTTGGTCTCATTTATTAGCTTAATTATTTAATACGTGTGGGTGTTTTCAATTATAATATTGTATTCTTGATACAAGAATGTTGACATTTCATGTAGCATATTTCAGTAGCAGGCTATTCAACACGTTGAATGAATTACATTAATTAATTAAATATTCATATAGCCTAGGCTTTGAAACATTCGTAGGCCTGTTTTCTTGCCTATGTGAATGAATATCGGCCCATAATCTGACTTGCCGTGTTGCTCTGGTCCAGGCAGTCACCTTTCACTTTTGTCACTGTTTGCAGTATCTACAGAAATTGTTAATATTTAATATTATTTCGTTACTCACGAAGTGAAGACAGTTTTAGAACAATGAAAGACATGAAGTGCAGACATTGCCTAAGAGAAAGGAGGCGCAGTTGAACGAAACGTGGATATTGGACAGAATAAGCACTTTTTTGAAATGTTGTGGGTCAATCATGCAGCTGTAACAGAATATGCGCATTCCAATGTTCGTGCAGGGCACGTATTTATACCACTATTACAATCCCTATTTGATGAGGGAGGGGGCTGGGACTCACTGCCCCCCCTGATCAAAAAGTCAAAGTGCGCGTATGCATAGCGTTCATCATGGGGCATGTAGCAAGTTATATGGCTATTGACCAAACAGCTATATTAATTAAATTTAATATTGATAAGACCATTAATTTACGCATTCAAACAGTCAGCAATTTTTTGCCAGCTTTCCTTCCTCGCTTTAGCTGCAGCAACCGTGTTACTCTTGGCCAGAATAATAATCTGTTTGTAGTCTTGATATTTCTGAATGATGAGCGTCTGCTCCTCTGTGTGAAGTGGGCGGGTCTAGATCGCTCCATGTTTGTGATTGGCCAGACCGGCAAACACCGCCTCTTCATATGTGCACGTGCTCATAGCTAGATTAGATCAGATGGGTCGAGTTAACGAGTTGATGACCACCCTCGTGGTACCGTTTATCCGTGATTTCGGTTGTCTCGTTTACTCGAGGGAGAAGTTGAACTGGATGTGTTGAACCACGTTCGTAGTACCTCAGACCATGAGGTTCTCCTGATCCCGGTGAAGGAACTCACTGGAGCGCGCGGGAATAAACATCACTTGATAACCGTGTCCACGGGGGTCCCAGGTCCCGCCAGCGCACACACACACACGCACACACACACGCACACACACACGCGCGCGCACACTCACGCAATACACACGCGCGCGCGCACACACACACGCAATACACACGCGCGCACGCTCAAGACAATGTAGGCTATGGTGTGATTATGACGTAACCATCTGAGTTCAGTTCGATGGCTTTATTAAGATGAAAGTTGTTAAATATCATTCAGTGTGTGGTTTACAAGAGCGACATCATGGTAAGAACAATACCCCTCCCCTCACCCCCATAATTATCTGGATGTTGATTTAGGTTTTTATTATAATTGTCTATTCTATTTGCGTATAATTTGTCTACCCATAATGCGTTTCTAAAAGTAGCTCAGGTCTATATACGCTTAGGTGGCCTGAAGTTTGTCATTGTTGGCCTAGAGACCAGAAATCCAATATTTTCGAAGGTCTGGGTAGCCTGCGCAAAAATTGGGAATATGGCCCAGCTCCAAGGAGTATCCCACTTCATTAGGCCTGGAGGCTTGTAGCAGCAATAATGGAACAACTACCGTTAATGCAATAGCTAACTGCCAATAACGTAAGCCTAACATTATTTCAATTCGTAGCCTATAGGCTTAATAAAAGTCGATGGGCATTATGTAATAACTGGACAATAATGTGATACACGTAGAGCGGAGGAGAGCGTGACCTGGGTTACCGCCTCACACCACGTAGCCGTAGGCCCGAATATCAGGCTGCCACCATCACAACGAGAGCGCAGAGCGGCTTGTTCATAGTTGACGGCGATGTGCGCGGTTGCAGGTCCGATGGTTCACCCGCGGTTCAGAAACCCCGTGGCCCCGTGACTCTGGTTCACCCGCGGTTCAGAAACCCCGTGGCCCCGTGACTCTGGTTCACCCGCGGTTCAGAAACCCCGTGGCCCCGTGACTCTGGTTCACCCGCGGTTCAGAAACCCCGTGGCCCCGTGACTCTGGTTCACCCGTGGTTCAGAAACCCCGTGGCCCCGTGACTCTGGTTCACCCGCGGTTCAGAAACCCCGTGGCCCCGTGACTCTGGTTCACCCGCGGTTCAGAAACCCCGTGGCCCCGTGACACTGGCAGCCTACGGGCGGAGATCAAAGCATGTCGCCAAACTACCGGTTAAGAATGGTCTTCCCTGGAGAACATACCACACATGCTTGGGATATTATAGGCGAGAATTAAGCCTTCTCAAGACAAATCTATAATTGGCTGTATTTGCTATGTAGCGGATACTTATTAATCTAGCGGAATTATTTATTTAATAGCCTAATATCAATAGGTCTGATTAAATCTGCATAATTGAACACTCCACTCAGAATAGATCAGTGATGAATGTGACTTAGCTGGATGTGTTGAAAGCTTAATCAAGATGACTGTTCACTTCACAGGATGAACTAAACACAGAGGGAAAGAAGAGGTCTTACAGGAAAGCAGACAGAAGACCTGCTAAGGTGAGACCTGGAGCAGAGGAGCGAGTCAGGTCCTCTGGGATTCAACCCTATACTTAGGGCTGAGTAGGCTACCCTACCCTAACAAAGACACTCACTCACCCACCCACCCACCTATCTATCTATCTATCTATCTATCTATCTATCTATCTATCTATCTATCTATCTATCTATCTATCTATCTATCTATCTATCTATCTATCTATCTATCTATCTATCTATCTATCTATCTAATCTAATCTGTGATTACATCCATGACCCATACATGGATGTATGTAAACAGGACCTGGTCATGGTGGCAAAGAAAACATCTTGTAAAGATTCAAGATCAAAGACAGTGCAGTTATATTTGTTACAAACAGTAAATTAAAACCAATCAGGGGTATAAAGCTAGAGTCAATCAGGAGCCGGTTGCACCAGTCGTTACTAAGTGGTACTAGGCCTAGTCATAGCCTAAGTGTTGACTAACTCGAGATTTGGTCACTACTCAATTTAAATGGGTTGCACCACTCACGACTAGTTCCTAGTAACAACTAAATATTGACCCACCCTGGGAGGTGGTGTAAGTGATGACTAGTGCGAGGAAGTAGCATCTTCAACTCTGCTATTAGGACGGAGGTGGGCTGAAACATTGTAGCTAAATCTGTCGGTGGAAAAAAAAATTTTTTTAGCAGATGTCTTAGTTATATCAAGATCAAGCTAACTATTGGCACCGGTGTGCTTATTGGTGTCATATTTAATAAGTTTGAGTAATTTCACGATCGAGCTAGCTAACCACCTTTAGCTCAATGGTCTCAGTTGCTGGTTAGCGTGGGGAGTCCCAGCCCAGCTGATAACCCTCCGTTGCGGGTTGGGGGGAAGCAACGGTCGGCTGGGATCCTGCCTCTCATAGTTAACCAGCAACTGGTCAGTGGACGGTACCAGGCAGCCCACGGTATGTCTGAATCAAAGAAGGTTATCAAACTAGCTGGCTAGGATCATTTAAGCATAACAATCCAACGGCTCCAACTCCCCCAAAAGAACCCCTCCACTGCACAAGCACCAACCCCAGTAATAATAATAACTAGTGCTGCGAGCAGCAGTGAGCGGGCCCTCGCACCCCACGCGGGTCGGGGTGTGGCGCCGTTAAAGGGTGTGCTATTTCGGTGTCCAGTACTGACAGAAACTTCCTGTCACCAGTAGGTGGCGCTCTAAGCGTGACTCAATACCGACGCATAGATGTGTTCAGGACAGTACCTTGATGAAGCGTGAGAAATGTTGTGTAAATCGGACAAAGTATGTAGGAGTTATGAGGACTTCCTGTAAGCAGTAGGTGGCGCTGTAGGTATGACGCAATACTGACCTACAGATGTGTTCAAGATGCGACCTTCATCAAGCATGAGCAATTTGGAGTAAATCGGATAATGTATGTAGGAGTTATGAGTACTTCCTGTTTCACCAGTAGGTGGCGCTGTAAGTGTAACTCAATACCGACGCATAGATGTGTTCAGAAGGTGACCTTCATGAAGCGTCAGCAATTTGGTGCAAATCGGATGATGTATGCAGGAGTTATGAGGACTTCCTGTTTCACCAATAGGTGGCGCTTTAAGTATGACGCAATACTGACACATAGATGTGTTCAGGACAGAACCGTCATGAAGCGGGAGATAAATCGGACAAATCGGATAATGTATGGAGGAGTTATGAGGACTTCTTGTTTCACCAATAGGTGGCGCTATAAGTATGACGCAATACTGACACATAGATGTGTTCAGGACAGAACCGTCATGAAGCGTGAGATATATCGGACAAATTGGATAATGTATGTAGTAGTTATGAGGACTTCCTGTTTCACCAATAGGTGGCGCTATAAGTATGATGCAATACTGACACATAGATGTGTTCAGGACAGAACCGTCATGAAGCGTGAGATATATCGGACAAATTGGATAATGTATGGAGGAGTTATGAGGACTTCGTGTTTTATGGCGAAATGTCAAACTTTGGCAGGGCGCCACGGCAAGGGTGTTTGGTGAAAACTCTATTTTTTTGATAACTTTTGATCACAAAGGTCTTAAGATGAAGCTGACCCGATATGAAGTTGATCGGATGAAATCTGTAGGAGGAGTTCGTCGAAGTACGAGGCATGGAAATGGTCAAAACAAGGACAAAATGGCACATTAAGAGCAAAATGGCGGACTTCCTGTTGCATGTTGGGTATAGCTCCAAGAGACATTTAAGTGTGGCTCGATGAAATACATATGCCCACCGAATTTCGTTAGCCTACATCAAACTGAAAGGTGGGGCTCGCCATTTTAAACTTTCCAGGGGGCGCTCTTGAGCCGTTTTGCCACGCCCATTTCCGTCACCCATGAATTATCAAATTTTTCACCGGGACTGACGTATCTGCAAAGTTTCATCCGTTTTCATCGATGTTCAGGCCGCCTAAAAGGCATTTGTTTGGAGTAAAGGAGAAGAAGAAGGAGAAGAAGGAGAAGAATAATAATAATCCTTCGAGTTTCAATAGGGCCTCGCACCGCCAGTGCTCGGGCCCTAATAATAAGCACAATGCTACCGAGTGCAACGTTAGCCTTGCTAACGGAGATAATGAATTTGGATGAGAGTGTTGCAGCTGGTGCTAAACGAGGCAAAGGAAGAATATTTTGTGGACTATTATCACATCCATTTCACAGTTGGGATTATACAGAAAGGTGAGGATCGAGCCTGTGTTGGATGACCAACTCAAATGCCTGGCCAGCTCAATATTGTTGCAAGTTTAACATGAATCGCATATGCGAGCCGGAGCCCGTCGCTTTCACTGGATGACTCGTGAAGCATGCTACATTTATCTCGCATACTAAACATGTTTTCGTGGAGTAGTACAGGTATGTACTAAATCGCATGTAGTAGGCGTGTTGCAGTATGTACTATATAGTATGTAATATGGACATTGGGACACGGCCCAAGCTCCTTGGTAAGGGCTGGGTAAGGGCGATCAACCTTACATTTTTACTTGCTTACCGATTGGCTATTTGGATCCTGCCGTCACAGTCATACAACGTCATCTTGACTGCAGGTGCAGATCGAGGGTTCGCGGTACATCACAGCCAGATTGCAATTATGATGTCATAAATAAAACATGTTCTATGTTCTTCTGGCCTGTAAATATTTTACTATGTTACTATTACTACTGTCATGCAGCATGTATCAGGCTAGGAGATCCAGGAAGTGTTTCCTCTAGTGGATTACATCAGGTCACATCACAAGTCCATTACCACCTTGGACAAAATCCAATTGCATCTTCTGTCAAAAGTGATTTTTAACTTTATTTATTCATTTTTGTTTTACAGTCAATTAAGATTCATCCAGAAGCTTGGGTGGTACTGTTCTCTGTTCTCAACCTGCCAGTCTCTCTTCTACTGTGGTGTCATGGCAAATTCTTCTATTTCCCCATCAGAACCACCCTAGAGATGCTGATCTGTTCTCTCTCTCCCTCTCTCTCTCTCTCTTCCTCAACCCCTCTCTCTCTCTCTCTCTCTCTCTCTCTCACTCTCTGTCTCTTTCTCTGTCTCTCTCTGTCTATCTCTCTCTCCCCTCTCTCACTCTCTCTCTTTCACTCTGTCTCTCTCTCTCTCACTCACTCTCTCTCTCACTCTCTCTCTCTCTTTCACTCTCTCACTCTCTCTCTCATTCTCTCTCTTTCACTCTCTCTCTCTCTCACTCTCTCTCTTTCTCTCTCTCTCTCTCTCTCTCTCTCTCTCTCTCTCTCTCTCTCACTCTCTCTCTCTTTCACTCTCTCTCACTCTCTCTCTCTCTCTCCCCAGAGCGTAGCTGAGTTGCACGAGCGCTCAGCAGAGGGGATCATGGAGTGGGTTGTCATGGTGACCATGGCCCTCTACCAGATCCTCCGTCTCCACCCGGACCAAGTTGGCCGCCGGCCGGCCGCCGACGTCGCACCGCGCCCGCCGCCGTCTCGGGACGGGCGCACGAGTCCGAGCGAGGAGGCGCGTTTCAGTCCAGCAGGCTCTCCCCAGGGCCGCGCCTCTCTCCCGGGCTCGGACCCCCCACCCCGCTCCCCCAGCGCGGCTCTGAGGGTCATCTCCCAGAACTCGGAGGAGGCGGAGCTCACGGCCACGGCGTCCGTAGCCGTGAGAGAGATCCTGCGGAGGGTGAAGAGGAGGATGGAGAGAGAAGAGGAAGAGGAGGCGCCTGAGGAGGAGGAGGTGGCGCTCTTCCGCCCCGGCACCTTCCTGCACGACCCCCGTCTTGTCGCGCTCGCCGAGGAGCTGATCCGGAACGCCTGGCGGGACGCTCGGGAGAAGGCGCGGCGTATTGGTGGCGCCGTCACCTCCTCCTCCTCCTCCTCAGACGGCTCGGGGGCCAGTGGCGGCGTGCCGGAGGACGCCTGGATCATGGGCCACATCGGGTCGGCGGTCCGCGCCATGGAGGACGCGTCGGCCGCCCCGGAGACCCTGGCGGTGGGTCCGACCGGCCGGAACACCTCCTCCTCCGGCCCCAGCAGCAGCGCCACCCTGGAGGAGGAGGAGGAGGAGAGCCTCTCGGACGCCCTGGCCCGCCACGCCCTGTTCCAGAGCCCCGGCCTGGTCTCCGCGGAGGAGAAGCTGGAGCTGGTCAGGCTGTTGGGGGGCCTCCTCCGGGAGACGACGGAGCCCGCCGAGGGAGCCCCTCCCCCGGCCCGACCCCGGAGCCCCAGCGCCAGGAGTCAAACCGGCAGCCCTGCTGGAGAGGAGGAGCAGGAGAACCACGCCACACCCCTCCCCGCCTACGGACCCGACCTCGCCCTGCACAAAATGTTCGATGCCATCGCGAGGGAGCACCCCGATCACGACGGCGACGACGACGATGGCGAAGAGTCCCCCGGCCTCCACTTCTTCTCCAAGGAGCTGATCCGCCAGGTCCACCGGCAGCTCCTGGACCCCCCGCGCTCGGGGCGCCGGCCGCCTGACGCCCACCACTGCCGCTCCCAGCCCACCCTGCGGAGCCCCGAGACCGAGCGGCGTCTGGAAGAACAGATCTTCACGCCGCTGCTCTACCGCTTCATCCGACGGGCCGTGGGGAAGCTGGTGGCGGACTTCCTGGGCGTGGCGGCCGCCACCGACACCCGTCCGCACGACGGCGGCCGGAGGGGCCGGGACTCCTCCGGCGAGGCGTCGTGGGGCAGCAGCGACAGCAGTGGTGACCGGAGGGGCGAGCTGGAAGCCACATGCGAGGTGCTGACCGCCCGGGCGCTGGCCAAACTCCAGGACACCTGCGATGACCCCAATAAAGCCAGAGTCATCGTCGACAAAGGTACAGACGTCTCTCTTATTGCATGATATTACACACGGTCTGATGTTATCATGTTATTACACAGAGTCGAATGTTATCATGTTATTACAGTCTGTTATCATGTTATTACACACAGCCTGATGTTATCATGTTATTACACACGGTCTGATGTTATCATGTTATTACACACGGTCTAATGTTATCATGTTATTACACACAGTCTAATGTTATCATGATATTACACACAGTCTAATGTTATGTTATTATACACGGTCTGTTATCATGATATTACAGGCAGTCTAGTGTTTTCATGTTACTGTAGACCAGAGTCATTCTCACCTTAATAATAGTTTTACCTGAGCATGTTTTAAAACGTTATGATAGTTAGGAGTGTTATTACTGTGTAACAGTAGCATATTTTTCAACACAGCTGTGAGTGTTACTACTGGCAACATGGAGAAGAACAGGAGTAGCAGGAGGAGGAGGAGCTGTGAGCAGTCTGGAGAGATAGACTCCTCCTCCTTCTCCTCCTCGTACCAGACCCCCACCTCCCTCACCTCTTCCTGGAGCCTCCCAAACACCGCCTCGTTGGTAAGGAGACAACACACACACACACACACGTGCACATACACACACACACACATGCCGTGTTTAGAATTGACCTGGGTAGTAGTAGGATTAATACATTAGATAGTAGATAGATAGTTCCAGATATAATATAAATGTATTGACATCCACATAATGAATACATACAGTAATAATGAGTTTTTATTAGACGTCTAACTCTACAGTATTTATATGCTTGTCTTCTTTTCTCTGATTCCCAGATCAGTGGTCAGAAAGCTGAAGCTGTCCCCCAGGATGGACAGAAGACATCTAGAGAGGACAAGAAGAAAAAGACCGGCAAGAAACACAAAAAGAGCAGCGTTACTCCCTTGTCCTGCGATGGTAAGACCCCTACATGTTTCAGTCCAGCAGGCTCTCCCCAGGACCGCGCCTCTCTCCCGGGCTCGGACCCCCCACCCCGCTCCCCCAGCGCGGCTCTGGAGGAGGAGGAGGAGCAGGAGAACCACGCCACACCCCTCCCCACCTACGGACCCGACCTCGCCCTGCGGAGCCCCGAGACCGAGCGGCGTCTGGAAGGACAGATCTTCACGGCGCTGCTCTACCGCTTCATCCAACGGGCCGTGGGGAAGCTGGTGGCGGACTTCCTGGGCGTGGCCGCCGCCGCCAACACCCGTCCGCACGATGGCGGCCGGAGGGGCCGGGACTCCTCCGGCGAGGCGTCGTGGGGCAGCAGGGACAGCAGCGGTGACCGGAGGGGCGAGCTGGACGCCACATGCGAGGTGCTGACCGCCCAGGCGCTGGCCAAACTCCAGGACACCTGCGATGACCCCAATGAAGCCAGAGTCATCGTCGACAAAGGTACAGACGTCTCTCTTATTGCATGATATTACACACAGTCGAATGTTATCATGTTATTACACACGGCCTGATGTAATCATGTTATTACACACGGTCTGATGTTATCATGTTATTACACACGGTCTGATGTTATCATGTTATTACACACAGCCTGATGTTATCATGTTATTACACACGGCCTGATGTTATCATGTTATTACACACGGCCTGATGTTATCATGTTATTACACACGGCCTGATGTAATCATGTTATTACACACGGTCTGATGTTATCATGTTATTACACACGGTCTGATGTTATCATGTTATTACACACGGCCTGATGTTATCATGTTATTCCACACGGCCTGATGTTATCATGTTATTACACACGGCCTGATGTTATCATGTTATTACACATGGTCTGATGTTATCATGTTATTACACACGGCCTGATGTTATCATGTTATTACACATGGTCTAATGCAGGGTCCAACAGTACTTTTTTCTTCACTTTCCTGGTCGGACAAGTGGATCAGAACGTTGCCCAAAGTCAAATTTTACTTGCCCCTATAAAAACGAACCAGTTTTATCCAGCCTGCTCTCAAACTTTCAGCAAACTGTGCATAGTTGGAGTTTAGCCCACATCCTCTAATGCACCCAAGTGACCCAATTAAACTCCTCTGTCCAAGACAATTAAAACGCTCGCACTTGAGCTCATACATCTTGTCTTTTCCCAGCACCATTTGAAAGACGTCAGACTGACAGCCATGTGTCACAGTACTAGCCTTGTGTCACCCTACTAGCCTTGTGCCACCCTACTAGCCATGTGTCACCCTACTAGCCTTGTGTCACCCTACTAGCCTTGTGTCACCCTACTAGCCTTGTGCCACCCTACTAGCCATGTGCCACCCTACTAGCCATGTGTCACCCTACTAACCTTGTGTCACCCTACTAGCCTTGTGTCACCCTACTAGCCTTGTGTCACACTACTAGCCTTGTGTCACCCTACTAGCCTTGTGCCACCCTACTAGCCATGTGCCACCCTACTAGCCATGTGTCACCCTACTAACCTTGTGTCACCCTACTAGCCTTGTGTCACCCTACTAGCCTTGTGTCACCCTACTAGCCTTTTGTCACCCTACTAGCCTTGTGTCACCCTACTAGCCTTGTGTCGACCTATTAGCCTTGTGTCGCCCTACTAGCCTTGTGTCATACTACTAGCCATGTGTCACCCTACTAGCCATGTGTCACACTATTAGTCATGTGTCACCCTACTAGCCATGTGTCACCCTATTAGCATGTCACCCTACTAGCCATGTGTCACCCTACTAGCCTTGTGTCACCCTACTAGCCTTGTGTCACACTACTAGCCATGTGTCACACTTCTAGCCATGTGTCACCCTACTAGCCATGTGTCACTCTACTAGCCTACTGAGTTCTTCATTGGCCAACGGCGAGTGCCAGGGGAGGGGGCTATGCTATGTGCCAGAGAGAACATTCGCTATGATACGACGATGATCGATGACAATAATAAAAATTGGGTGGGGGGGGGGGGGTAAAATTGGTTAAAAAAAAGTACATTTATTGTTACTACTCTCCCGAGGAAAGTGAGTTGCTTGACTTACTAGCCTGACGTGGCGTTTTACTTGCCCTGGGCAGTCTGGCAATCCTTATTGTTGGACCCTGTCTAATATGATCATGTAATTACACACAGTCTAATGTTATCATGGTATTACACACAGTCTAATGTTATCATGATATTACACACAGTCTAATGTTATCATGATATTACACACAGTCTAATATAATCATGTTATTACACACAGTCTAATGTTATCATGATATTACACACAGTCTAATATGATCATGTTATTACACACAGTCTAATGTTATGTTATTACACAGTCTAATGTTATCATGTTATTACACACAGCCTGATGTTATCATGTTATTACACACGGTCTGATGTTATCATGTTATTACACAGTCTAATGTTATGTTATTATACACGGTCTAATGTTATCATGTTATTACACAGTCTAATGTTATGTTATTACACACAGTCTAATGTTATCATGTTATTACACAGTCTAATGTTATGTTATTATACACGGTCTAATGTTATCATGATATTACAGGCAGTCTAGTGTTTTCATGTTACTGTAGACCAGAGTCATTCTCACCTTAATAATAGTTTTACCTGAGCATGTTTTAAAACGTTATGATAGTTATGAGTGTTATTACTGTGTAACAGTAGCATATTTTCAACACAGCTATGAGTGTTACTACTGGCAACATGGAGAAGAACAGGAGTAGCAGGAGGAGGAGGAGCTGTGAGCAGTCTGGAGAGATAGACTCCTCCTCCTTCTCCTCCTCCTACCAGACCCCCACCTCCCTCACCTCTTCCTGGAGCCTCCCAAACACCCCCTCGTTGGTAAGGAGACAACACACACACACACACACACACACACACACACACACACACACACACACACACACACGTGCACACACACACACACACACACACACACACACAGACACACACACACGTGCACATACACACACACACACACACATGCACACACGCACATGCACACAGACACACACACACATGCCGTGTTTAGAATTGACCTGAGTAGTAGTAGGATTAATACATTAGATAGTAGATAGATAGATCCAGATATAATATGAATGTATTGACATCCACATAATGAATACATACAGTAATAATTTTTATTAGACGTTAACTCTACAGTATTTATATGCTTGTCTTCTTTTCTCTGATTCCCAGATCAGTGGTCAGAAAGCTGAAGCTGTCCCCCAGGATGGACAGAAGACATCTAGAGAGGACAAGAAGAAAAAGACCAGCAAGAAACCCAAAAAGAGCAGCGTTACTCCCCTGTCCTGCGATGGTAAGACCCCTACATGTCTGTTCTCCAAACTCCTCTTCCACTATAACTCTCACACACACACACACATACACACACACACACACACAGACACATGCGCACACACACACACACACACACACACACACACACACACAACACACGCACACGCACACACACAGCCCTGTTTTCATGAGACTTGCTGTGATGTCATATCCTGTTGTGCATGATGGTGTGTTTCCTGTCCTGGTCCAGAGCCTGCTGGGTCCTCCAGCAGCAGAGAGGAGGAGGAGGAGGAGAAGAAGAGGAGGTCCAGCAGAGGCTGGTTCCAAAGGGCCTCCTCCGCGCTCTCCAGGGCTTTCTGCTTCAGCTGTTGCAGGAAGAAGACTGGCCAGCAGAGGGCGACTCCTGCTCACTGACTGAACTACAACAACAACACAGCTGCAGAACATCACCCTCAATATCACTACACATAAAACATCACCCTCAATATCACTACACATAAAACATCATCCCTACGTTCTATTACGGTCCGTTCATCAGTTCACAGCTTCAATGAAAACTTCAATAAAATCTTTAGCATTTAAACAATATGCTGCAACTCTCTTCTATTCTTCAGATGTCAGAATGTGCAGGTGTGGTGTAGCGTGAGCTCATCTGGTCCTTCTGTTCAAGCCTCTACTGACCAGCGTTTAGTCAGACTCATATTTATTCACGTTGTGTCTTGCTTGTTTCTACTGCTACATTCAGAACACGGCTGCTTTTTAACGGCGTAAATGAACCAACGCACCCCCCCCAACGGCCCACCCACGCACACACACACACACACACACACACACACACAAACACTGTGCTGGGTCCCCAGTGACAGATATTGATTTATGGGTTGTGTGGGCCACTCTGTTTGATAACCCCCCCCCCCTGTCCTCGCCTTCATCTTTGATTAAAGAATGAGACGAGCATCCCCCCTTACACACACACACACACACAGCCATAAGTATGATGTCAGACCAGCATTATCAACGTAGAAACTGATCAACACAATCTATATGAATATATTTACACGTACAGAAACCTACTGAGCATAATGTAAAAGAGTGCAGACACACACAAATATATGAGGGGCCGTATAGGCCATAATTCATACTTACCTCGCACACACATATATATTGGCTCTCACATACACAAAGTTGCCTCTCACACACACACGATTGCCTGTCACACACACACAGTTGACTCTCACACACACATATATTGGCTCTCACATACACAAAGTTGCCTCTCACACACATATATTGGCTCTCACATACACAAAGTTGCCTCTCACATACACACAATTGCCTCTCACACACAACAGTTGCCTCTCACATACACAAAGTTGCCTCACACACACATATATTGGCTCTCACATACACAGTTGCCCCTCACACACACACACAGTTGCCTCTTACATACATATATAAAAGCTCTTACATTCTATGTAAATGCTAACACGCACAAAAACCTTTCTTTCACATAACACATAAATGTTCACACACACATTAACCATTTTCATATTCACTAATAATGAAATATTTCTTGTGTATGTGTGCGGATGGCAGTGATGTGTGTGAGGTGATACATTATGTGTGCGAACAAAAATACTGTGTGTGTGAGGTGATAAATTATGTGTGCGCGCAAATATATTGTGTGTGAGCTGATACATTATGTGTGCGCGCAAAAATATTGTGTGTGTGAGATTTCAGTTGGAAAACGGAAGGCCTTTCAGTTGAACAGGAAGGCAGCTGAAATCCTGAATCCTGATTGGTTCAGGGGGAAACATCTCCCGCCCACTCTACTGTTGCGCAGTCTGTTCTCATTTGAACAAGGGCGCAAGGCGGAGAAATACTTAGCTAGTATAGCCATTGTAAACAACAACGTATATACTGTATGTGACAGCCGCTGGGGATTTGGTCCGGGCAGATCATGGAGGTATAATTTAAACTGGAGACGGCATTGAAAATGCCTCTGGGTATGAAATGCGCTATATAAATAAAGCTTTGATTGATTGATTTATTGAAAATGGCTGCCTATTCATTTCAATGAAAGTTGCTCACCGGCGCATGAAGCCATTTGACATAGTGGCCAAAGCTCGGTATTGCAAGTCACGTGACGGCATGCGGTCCAAGACCCTTATTTCCCATGGTTTGTGGATTATGATAGATAGGGCTAGGATATCTGGATATCATTCAGCATCAGAGACCAATCTAATCAATATAAACTTTTAATTCAATTGGTTTTTTTTGTTTTTGAAGCCACCAATACCTGTATCGAGCCCATTTGAAACATGTGCTGTGAACGAGCCTCGGAGACGCTGGGCGCGCGTTCATGAGTCCTGCGAATGCGCGGAAAACACGTCACCATAGGAAGACCCGCCCTACTCTGCCTCTGATTGGATAGGAAGTCATATGTAATGACGTCGGCTAACATTTGCTATGCTTTTAGCAATGAAGCTGCTATGATCATGCTCATATGAACGTATGTCTATGATGCAAATTATCATGACATGTGGTTACTTTAGGACATCGTTGGAAAAGATCTAGAGGGTAAGTGGGTCAATGTTGAATAACTTAGCTAACATTATCCAATGTTACATTTCTTTATATTAATGTCAACTATATTGATAGGCTAGGGAGCTATGCTAACGGTAGCTAATGCTAACGGCTTAGGGTTAACTTTAGTTAACCTTAGTTAATTAACGTTACGTTCGGAGGTTTCAGATGTATTTCAATTTTAACATAATGTTGAGCATGATCAATGTGACATTGTTCATACATTGATTACAGTCTGTAATCTTGTCTGGCGTTATTTAGCTATAGTGGGCTGATGCTTGCTGCTGCTACTATAGCATTTGCCACATTATACATCAAATTAATCAAGCATGGTTAGTGTTATTACCTGAAGGCATTATTACCATTGCAAGTAAGCATGCCATGTATATGCCATGCCTGGAAATCAAATTAATAGTGTAATTCTTCCCCATCATAGCTCATTGTACACTGATATAATCATTCTCCTTGCCTTTGCTAATACTCATCTCTTTTATCAAACTTTGTGCTAGGAAAGAAATCTGGCTGTGATTCGTCACTAGTGCTCATCCAGGCTGTTGTCTTCTCCCGCCTGGACTCCTGCAACTCCCTACTTGCTGCCATCCTGCAGCGTTGGCCATCAGACTCCTGGAGAAAGCTGCTGCTGACCTGGTGTTCAACGGCCCCATGCTCTTTCACACAACTTCCCTACTCCGTTCTCAGCACTGGCTCCCTGCGCTGTCCCATCCAGTTTAGGACTGTGGTGCAAGCCTACAGGGCAAATGAACAGCTCCCTCCTACCTCCAGGCTGTGGTCAAGCTCTGCTGCCTTGAGGTGATTGGTTCCCCAGTTGCTCCAAGCCCCCCTACGGCAGATTGGCGTGGCCATGGCTTTTTTCTGTCCTGGCCTCACAGTGGTGGAATGAACTGTCCACTGATGTCAGTACAGCAGAGTCGCTGCCCATCTTTCGCCGCATGCTGAAAATTCACCTGTTCAAGATGTGCCCAGGACCCTTCCTTTTAACACCTATTTTATTTGTTCTTGTACTTTGTCTTTAGCAAGGTTAAGCTCTTAGACGCTTGTTTAGAAAGGAGATGCACTTATGAGTTCTAGCGAGCAGTGGTACTGTAGTGAAGCTGCAGTGTCACTAATGAAAGACTAATGGGGTGCACCTGAACTGGGCCGCTGACAGAGGCTCTGATCACCCTCGGCTGGACTTGATTGCTGAGGGGTGGACTAAGAAAGCAGAGCCAGTCGGGCAGTCTGGGGAGCGGAGCTTCATGTCCGTCAGGGCAACTAGTCTGACGAAGCAATTGTTAACTTGCACTCACGGGAGAGGATAACATGCCTGTCTAGCCCAGCTTAAACTATGCGCCCATGTACCAGTGTGCCGACTCAGGGTGATATCTAGTGTGTTTCCAATTGAGTGTGCCTGCCTATACAGGGTGATCCAGTGTGGAATTTACTGTTTGTGTGCGCATGTGTGTGTGTTTGTGTAAACGTTGAGTGCAATACCGAGTGCCCACCTACGTGGGGTGAATTGCTGTGATGCTGGGTGTGGCTATTCTGATACTGGATGGACTGACCTGTCTGAGGGAGAGGTGTCACCGATTGGCAAGACTCCCATCAGGCCCACAAAGAACCTGCTGTTTCATGAGTTGGTGCAATAAATGACATGTTTTCTTAGGTTGTTGTCTAGTGTGCTGTTGTTGTTCTCAGCTCTCTTAACACCGGACCATACCAGGGCCTAAAGGTGGTGGCAGCCCCTTTGCCTACAGTTAATACCCACACCTAGACCAAGGTTCATTACAGTACTCTTGCATACCTACAGTATGTTAAATGCACTTAATGAAAGTTGCTTTTTATAATTGTCTGATAAATGACTAATGTAATGCTGTTTTCTGGAGATCTCCTGTCCACCGTGGAATTCATTAGTCTGTTCTAAGGATGTACTCTTGGAAAACTACGAGCCCACATTAACTTTAGTTTATTTTCAATTAACTTGGACTGTTTCCTCTCCTTCAGTCATAAAACATGTCAAGTGTTTAAGATTTGATACCTGTTTTAAGTGATGGAGTATTTATGTACAAAACATTCATATCGGCTGGGCCTACAGTTGGTCTAAAGAAGTGACTTTCATTTACACTAAATGGACAAAAGTATTGGGACACCTACATATTACTGAACCTACAATGGTCCATAAAGGCATGGTTGGGTGAGGTTGGTGTGGAAGAACTTGACTGGCCCGCACAGAGCCCTGACCTCAACCCCAGCGAAGCGAACACTTTTGGGATGAACTACATGAAGAACGGAGATTGTCAGCTAGGCCCTCTAGTCCAACAGCAGTGTGACCTCACAAATGCTCTTCTGGATGAATGGGCAAAAATTTCCACAGACACACTCCAACATCTTATAGAAAGGCCTCCTAGAAGAGTGGGAGCTGTTATAGCTGCAAACGGGGACCAACTCCATATTAATGCCTATGAATTTAGAATGGGATGTCATAAAACCTCCTGTAGGTGTAATGTCCCAATTCTTTTGTCCATACAGTGTATATACAATACTGTACAGTGAAATTAAAAATGATAGGCTACCCACTCTAACATTGTTTGCATTAAAGTAAAATTAAACATTTCTAATAGTTGTGACATCCCCAGTGGGAGTGTAGTCCAGCTAGGACCTTAGCTTGGCAGCAGCACATAGAGACCAGGAGATGGTTTTCACTTTGGGGATTTTATTAAGGATAAATATATAAAGGATTTGAAAAAAAAAAAAAAAAACAACATTCAAACAAAACAAGTCCCGCTTGAATTAGCTTTTTTTTGGGGGGGGGTGTGACTTTCCCCCAATGATTTGACATTGATTGGGACAGCTACGTCCAACAAGGAGAGGAGAGAGACCAGAACACCACGGGGTGGTAAGGCTGGGGAGGAAGAGTGGAGGGTGAGGAGGGACGGGAGGAAGAGTGGAAGGGGAGGAGGGAAAGGGGGCCAATGGAGGAGAAGTTAATGAGGGAAAGGAAAGAGGAAGAACAGTAAAATGAGTGAACAGTGTGATGACCATATACATTACAACATGAAGTGTATCATCACATAAAGAATAACGCTCTGGTTTGTTAATGACAGTTTTCTGCAGAAAAAAGATATTTGAAGTTACAATCCAGAGTTGGAGAAGGCAATACTTTGACTCAACACTGCAATCACCATCACAAGTTGGCAGCTTCACCCACTCTGGATTGTAGCTTCAAGGGACGGCGAGATGCTATTTAAAAAAAATGTCATTTCCCAAAGTGGTGAAATGAACTCCATCCGTCAGAAATAAACCAGGGCAGTTAAACCGTATGCGAGGATGCCCAACACTGTTGCCACCCAAACGCCGAACAAATGTGGTCATCACACTGTTCACCCATTTTCTGGCTCTGTTAATGCCCCCTGGATTTGCAGCCCTCCACTGGCGTCTCTCAGTGATGCATGAGAAGATAATCTTCATCCTGGGGAAGCGGCGGTGGAGGTGGTTGCAGGTCCTGCTTCATCGCGGCGACAAGGTCCACTCCTGTGATGTTGCCGAGGTCATTGCCGCCACAGTTGATGAGCATGACATCCGGGGCTGTTCTTCCTCTCAGGGACTGCTGGAAGAAAGGGACAAAGTTCCTCCATCTCAGGCCACCCCAGCCAAACCACCAGACCCGCGCATCGAGTCCGAGGTTCCCTCTCCGTTCGTGCCTGGCTCTCTCCTCAGCACGTCGGACGTAGCTGTCCCCAATGATCCACACTGTTTTGCCTAAGGATTCAAATAAATAAAATACATTCTATGTAATACACAGTGTGAGTAGAACTTTATTTGTGTTGTTCTACAGACATATTGACTTATACAGGTTCTTATCACCACTTCAACTCACCACAGTCACTATCCTAAAGACAACATTCTATAGAAGTGATATTGACATTCATTTCTGCTAGTTTTGATGGCAATAATTTGAAAACTAAAGATACATATCACATTGCTACTTCATGAATAGTATGTATAGGCCTATTCTCTTTGATATGAAGGGGCACATAAACAATACAATACAATTATTTACTTTGGACATATTGTGAATAATTCAGTTCGACCATGGAGGTATTATATACTGTACACTACACTCACTCTGTCCAGGTACTGCTGCCAGCCCGGCCATAGTCCTCGCTGCAATCTCACTGTAAAATATGATTAAAAAGAAATGAAGACAATGGGAGTGGACAATACTGTTTTCCTTTCTACCATATTCTAATCAACAATGCTAGCTACAGCAATACTTCTTTGCAGTCTAGAATTAGTCAAATATTCTATTGACTATATGTATTGTTCGCAGATAATTATTCCACATAGGCAGCACGTGTAATAAGTAAAAGTGTCTTTGAGACATTTTGACTAGCACGGTTATCTATAATCATAGAACATTAAAAAGTCAAAATCAAGTAAACTAGCTAGCTAGCTAACATTAGCATGGTCAGCATCCACGACACCGGCAGACATTAAATCAATAGTACCATAATTTAGCTCTCAATCAAAAGCTTTTACGTGTGCATGTCTATTAATAAAGGAAAGTAAACAATGTTATAGAGTGATTACTTTGAACTTGACCTTTTAAGCGCCCAAACTCTAGATATTGGTCGAGCAGCAGGTGATGGCCAGATGTCAAAGTGGAAGATGCACTTTGATGCACAGGTGTGGGATGGGCGAAACACCTATATAAATTCAAGATTGATCCCAGTCGCCCCTTTCAGCAACAAGAACCGATAGTTTTGCAAGTCATATGTGATAGAAAACATTAGCCTTAGATGAGAAAATGCCTTCTTGTGTTGCCTACAACTGTGTGAACCGATCAGGATCAGATGTACCTATGTACTGGTATGTGAACGATTATAGCCAAAGTTGAATAAAGTCATATGTTAATTTTAAATTATGTTACCTAGCTGGTTAGCTAGTTACCTAGCTAGTTAGCTACCATTTTAACTTAAGGATAGCTAACTGTAACACGATTATGCTGTTCTTAGGTAAGTTACATTTATCTTAACCAATCTATTATTGTAGGCTACAGTCCATATCTATCTAATTTGTGTAGAAGTCATCCAAACAAATGAATAACTAACTGGTGTAATTCAGAAAAGTCATAGGCCTAATTAACATCAGTCTGTGGTGAGCAAAATGTAGCTTGAGTTGATAAGGAATAATATGCAATGTGGCATTCCATCAAAAAGTTCTATGACGATTAAGTAAATACTTTATGTACTTACTATGTGGTTTGGTAAGGGCAGATATTGGAGGGGGGGGGCTTAGGTTTAAGAAAGGAAGGGAAACAATACTTTTGGTTGGGAAGAAAGAGTAGCCTACGTTAACACATGCCACACACTGCTTGTTCTCTGCATGATAGTGTGCCATTATAACTCAACACAACTTCTCCACAGCTTTCCATCCAATGACCGGGCACGGCTGTGTCAGTGGGTCCATAATGAAAGACGCAAGAATTGGATGCCAAACAGAAATTCCCGGATATGTGCCCAACATTTTGCAGAGGAGTCCTGGATTACAGTGCTGAGAAGACATTGTTCCCAGAGCTGCACAACCACATGTTTGAAACCACGGTTGAAGACAATCATGTACATCTCCTGGTGAAAATGGCATCCTCCATATACTGCACAATAAGGATGCACCATTTGGCGAGACGAGAAACAGAGAGGATGACAAAGGACATTGTGAGGAATAAATTAACAAAGTTGGTCCATTTTCATCACCAGTAGTGTACATCACCGAGAGGGTTGTTTCTAGTCATGTGTCCCATTTTAAGTGTGTGTTTGTGTGTATTTCCTTGTGCGTCTTGTATTGTTTATGTTTCTTTTGTCGATATATATTTGTGTGTCTTTATTTAAATGTGTCTTTTATTTGTGTGATGCCATGACTGTAGTTTACACTTGAGCAACTATAATCTTCAACTGTGGAAAACTGTTAATGAACATGGAGAGCAACATCCCAAACCACCTTCCAGCCAATATACTCAGTATCTGTACCTGAATGCAGTTGTTGGAGTTTGCATAACGGAACCCAACTTTTTTGGAACAACAGAAAAACAGTGTTCATTGTAATACTTGGAGCTCACATTACGGAGCACAAGTTTTAACACAGCACTTGCAACTGCAAAAAATCTCAACAAGAGACTGTTCATTTGTAGTCTTGGAGCTCGCATAACGGAGCACAAGGCTTAGTTGAACATGAATCTCCTTAGGAATATCCAAACAGCGTATCCGACCGGTGACCTCTGCAAGAACCGTCCCTTTAATAGAGTGCCCTTATGTTGCTGTTTAAAATTGTTTATGTATATGTTTAATGAAATGCCAACAATTAAAAACATAAAACCCCAAAAATAATTATATATATGTTTAACGAAATACTAAAAAAAAGAAAAAAAATGCTTGTGGTTTGTTATTTCCCCTCAACCTTTTGATACTGCACCTTGATATGTACTTGATGTGATACAGTATGTACCTGTCCAAAGTTCTATTTCTATATGTATATCTATTTCTATATGTATAGTCTATATGTTTTTACGTGTTTCTTTACATGTCTTTACATGTGTATTTGTCAGGGTTTGTCTGTTAGTGATTGTCGTGTCCCCACTCTTGGCCTGCACCTTGACGTGGTGAGTGGGCTTTAAACCAAGCCAGGCCTTTTATAGTTGTGTTTTGTGTTTTTCTGTTTGCTTAAGTGTCTAATATTGAAGGTACAAAACCTTTAAAAAAAAAAAAGAAGCCCCTTCCTTCCCATAAAATTCCTGCGATTGTAACAGGTGTTGTATTGATTCCACCACACTTGCCCACACTGGGTTCAAACCCGGGTCCTCTGACTTAGGAACGCACATGACCACCTTTCTAGAACACTGCCACCAGCTATCCCAATGAAAAGCTAGCGAATCAATTGTGCACATGGGCAGTACTAATACTGAGGACAGAATTTAAACCAGTTCAACCAGATATTCACTGAGCCTGATGGGCACCTGCCAGCCTGTATCCAGCCATAGGGGCTGGTTATTTATAATGATGTTGGTGAAGTTTAAAACCTTATTTACACATAGTGTTTGCTGTTTTAAAAGATAAATGCAGTGATATGAGGTACCACCTATTGGTGAGGACAAAATCATTTTTTGACTGACTAGATGAGATAATGAATTCCTGATGTGCATAATGATGTCACTAAATCCCACTGTGATTGCTTTTTCTGTCAGTGAACAGGAAGCAGAGCAACCCCTCTCTGTTCGATCACCTGATAGAAGAACCTCCTAGGTGAGACCACACTACAGTACGTTGCTCCAGTAAACATATGAAGACCCAGCCGTATTTAAGCTGTCTTGTCTAATTTGAGCTGTCTTGTGAAGTCCCTGTTTTTCACATACTCCCCCCAACCCCCCCCCACCTCCAGATGTGTAGTGCTCTGATCTACAGTCCCCCAAGTACAGGCAAGACCCCAGTGGCGCGGGTGCAGACTAACGAGTGTAGGCAGGGACCACAAAGGTGTCTATAAGGAAAGGAGCTGACTGCCTTAGCAAGTGGGTTGGTGAATCAGAACACATAATCAGCTCTGCCTTCTCTTTGACCAGGTTAGCCAATGGGGCAACTGTGGCGGTTGGGGGAGGGGGGTATAATTATTGGACAGGACACCCGACCATCATCCTCAGTGTTGACTGAGAGCTTGTGATGGCTGTTTGTTGGTCTCTCCCCAGGTTAACCTAATGAGACCCTCCTTCATCTTCTTCCACAAGATAGACCGGCTGGCCCCAGTACGCTCCAGCAGACAGGACCAGATACACAGGTGAGGCTTGTCTGTCACGGAGCCACCGCCTCGCTCCACCTCCGGTGTAACTCGGTTCTTCAGCTTGGCTGCGTACTTGATTGATGTTGCACATGGGCAATTGGAACTAAACTAACCTTGCGTTGCATTTGTCTCTCTCTCTCTGGCTCTATCGTGTCCACTCTGCTGGCGCTGAAGGATGGGTTGGACAGTCAAGGGGAGCCAATGGTCCAGTTCCTGTTCATGCTTGGTTGTTGCCTACTCACCTTCCCATCTCCTGCATCACCTGCCACCTGTCTCCGCTCTGCCCAGCTGCACCTCATCCCTCATTACTCTTAGCATTAATACCAGTCAATTTCCCTTGGTTCTCTGTAAGATCATCCAGTCATCTACCTAGTCTGTTCAGCTCTTCTGTCTGCCATATTATGAAGTTGTTTATTGAAATTGAGTTAAAGTAGTTTGTATGGGTCAAGCATCCTCCAGTTTGTATGACTCAAGATCTGTTTACTGCCATGTATATGGTTCACACATACTAGAAATTTGACTAGGGTTAAGGCATACACTGTTGTAGACACAGGACTGGGAGCAGGACAGGACAGTGCAAAGACATGACAGTTTTCTTGCATGTCAAGTTGGTCAGTTGGTGACATGTTTTTAATTGTTGTTTTGTGATCACTGTCTTTGTGATATTTTCTGATGACCAAGCCTTTGATCTAAGCAGAGCCTTAGCACATTATGGAGGAACCATGTCCATTTCTTTTACCGATCCCTGAGAGCAAGACCTGTGAATGTCCTGAACAGTGTGGTGGCCACATTTGTTGGGAATTTGGGTGGAAACCGTGTGGAACATCATTGCATAGTTTGACTGCCATTTCATACCAACATTAAGAGAAAGTGGAGAAGTAGGCTATACCTTGTAAAAAAAAAAATCACCAATAGAAAATACTATAGGTGTGCAATTCGTTTGTACAGTCTGGTAGTTAAATGGTTAAAAATGTGCAAGCAATAACATTGGAGGGAAATGTATACTGACACCGATGATTGTTTCAGAAATGGTCTGAGACAAAATAATGAAATGTGATGAAAATGTATGGAGCTGGCTGTTATCAAGAAATGTTAATCTTAACCTTTGTAAGCTGTTTCTAATTAGTTGTGTGTGACTCCTGTTTGACCGCACGAGGGTTTCTGGAGGAGGTCACGCCAGGGGGGTCACGTTGATACTCAAGGGGGGTTCTAGGTAGAGGACGTGTCTCCACCGGACAGATTTACATGTTCCCTAGGCCAAGGGTGACATTCTCTCATGTGATGTACAAACACCGACTGTTTAGATACTGGGGCGTCAGGCGCCTCATCCTATCTTCAGTGCAAGGCTGTATTTCGAGAAGAGAGAGAGAGCTTTGTCTAGAAGGAAGGAGGGGGGTGTGGGACACCCCCCTTCTCCAAGGGTTAAAACCACTATTCAGTTTGCATGTGCTTCGATTTGGGTTCAGCCAGCATCCAGAACAGTCTTTTGTATGTTATACCTTCTGGAATAAACCGCTTTTGCTTATACTCAAATCCCGTGTTGGAGAGATTCATTTGGAACACCTGAGAAAGGAGACACTGGACTGTGTGGTATATTAGGAGATTGGGGGTCCGTCTTTTATTGGAAACAAGAAAACACAATGCAGAGCTAATCAAGGACAATAATAAAAGACAAAGAGTCAACAAATGTTATACATCAGTATTGTGAAACACTGAACATATTTTAATGACTGACAAGGAGAGAGGAAACAGTCCAAGTTAATCAATAATAACTAGGCTCACTATGAACAGTGTGTATTATTGGCTCTGTTCTGACATCAGTGCACAGTTCATTCCACCACTGTGAGGCCAGGACAGAAAAGAGCCATGGCCGTTACAATCTGCCATAGGGGGGCTTGGAGCAACTGGGGAACCAATCACCTCAAGGCAGCAGAGCTTGACCACAGCCTGGAGGTAGGAGGGAGCTGTTCATTTGCCCTGTAGGCTTGCACCACAGTCCTAAACTGGATGGGACAGCGCAGGGAGCCAATGCTGAGAACGGAGTAGGGAAGTTGTGTGGAAGAGCATGGGGCTGTTGAACACCAGGTCAGCAGCAGCTTTCTCCAGGAGTCTGATGGCCAACGCTGCAGGATGGCAGCAAGTAGGGAGTTGCAGGAGTCCAGGCGGGAGATGACAACAGCCTGGATGAGCACTAGTGACGAATCACAGCCAGATTTCTTTCCTAGCACAAAGTTTGATAAAAGAGATGAGTATTAGCAAAGGCAAGGAGAATGATAATATATTATTAATTTGATTTCCAGGCATGGCATAAACATGGCATGCTTACTTGCAATGGTAATAATGCCTTCAGGTAATAACACTAACCATGCTTGATTAATTTGATGTATAATGTGGCAAATGCTATAGTAGCAGCAGCAAGCATCAGCCCACTATAGCTAAATAACGCCAGACAAGATTACAGACTGTAATCAATGTATGAACAATGTCACATTGAGCATGCTCAACATTATGTTAAAATTGAAATACATCTGAGACCTCCGAACGTAACGTTAGCATTAACTAACGTTAACTAAAGTTAACCCTAAGCCGTTAGCATTAGCTACCGTTAGCATAGCTCCCTAGCCTATCAATATAGTTGACGTTAATATAAAGAAATGTAACATTAGATAATGTTAGCTAAGTTATTCAACATTGACCCACTTACCCTCAAGATCTTTTCCAACGATGTCCTAAAGTAACCACATGTCATGATCATTTGCATCATAGACATACGTTCATATCTATGATTAGCATGATCATAGCAGCTTCATTGCTAAAAGCATAGCAAATGTTAGCCGACGTCATTGCATGACTTCCTTAAAACTATTCAATCAGAGGCAGAGTAGGGCGGGTCTTCCTATGGTGACGTGTTTTCCGCCGAGTTCGCAGGACTCACGAACGCGCGACCAGCGTCCCCGAGGCTCGTGCACAGAACATGTTTCAAATGGCTCGATACAGGTATTGGTGGCTTCAAAAACAAAAAAAACCCATTGAATTAAAAGTTTATATTGATTAGATTGGTTTCTGATGCTGAATGATACCCAGAAAAATTGTGTTTTCCTTTTCTAGCCCTATCTATCATAATCCACAAACCATGGGAAATAAGGGTCTTGGACCGCATGCCGTCATGTGACTTGCAATACCGAGCTTTGGCCACTACGTCAAATGGCTTCATGCGCCTGTGAGCAACTTTCATTGAAATGAATAGGCAGCCATTTTCAATGCCGTCTCCAGTTATATTATACCTCCATGGATGCAAAGCGTAAGATAATTTAGGGTTTCTCCTTTTGAAAACATGCACACTGATCTCTGGCAAGGTTTGCATATCGTATGCGGGTCAGTCTGTCTAGTTATCCGTACAAAGGGGCCTGGTTTGTGTGTTTGCAATCGCTCTAGCCAAGCTAACCTAGTGCTAGCTAACGTTAGACGACTAGCTAGCAGTTGGCTAAATATATAAATATGTCAGGCTGTTGCTATAGCAAACCATGGCATGCATTTCTTGTCGAAGCAAAACTTTTAAGCCACCATAGTGCTATCTTGTTTCATCCAGTCCATTGTGTTACATTTGATTTGAGACTCTCATGGCTAGCTACGGTAGCAATGCTACCTAAATACCCCGAATAGGATCGAATTGGATGTCAATTATAATGCAGTGGCTGGACATCAGATGCGCCTTTGTGTGTAATGGCAATCACGTATAGCTATATACGGTTTGTTTTTACATCTGTCTTATGTCAGTATTAAAGTCGTGTTGCTATCTCCGCTGACCTCTCTCTTCCGGGGTCGCCCAGCATCAGAGCTGGACGGACGACCTGCCGCTGTGTCAGATGTGCGGTGTCGGATCTGCGCCCAACTGTGTTTACGGCCCGGACGGCAAGGACACCCAGAGCCACCCCAATGAAGACGGGCACCTCCGATTCAGGTGCTAGCTCACCCAGAAACGACCCTCGGACACACCCGGTGGGGGCTACACATACTGTGGATATATAATACAGTGTGCAGCAGATTAGAGAACATGGTTGCAATGTCAGTATAGTGTGACAGTGATGACAGTTCACTGCAATTAGGACTGGGCGGATATTGAAAGTATTAACACATCCTGTGTGTGTGTGTGTGTGTGTGTGTGTCCGTGTCCGACCAGAGGCGAGGATGGCTGCTTCCTGTACGGTGTGTTTAACGGGTACAATGGCAGCAGGGTGGCCAACTACGTGTCCCAGTGTCTGACGGCAGAGCTGCTGCTGGGACAGCTCAACTCCAGCCACACCGACGCCGACGCCCGCAGGATCCTCACACAGGTGTGTGTGTGTGTGTGTGTGTGTGTGTGTGTGTGCGCGCGTGTGTGTGCGTGGGTGGGCCGATGGGGGGTGTGCGTTGGTTCATTTACGCCGTTAAAAAACCGCCGTGTTCTGAATGTAGCAGTAGAAACCAGCAAGACGCAACGTGAATAAATATGAGTCTGACTCAACGCTGGTCAGTAGAGGCTTGAACAGAAGGACCAGATGAGCACACGCTACACCACACCTGCACATTCTGACATCTGAAGAATAGAAGAGAGTTGCAGCATATTGTTTAAATGCTAAAGATTTTATTGAAGTTTTCATTGAAGCTGTGAACTGATGAACGGACCGTAATAGAATGTAGGGATGATGTTTTATGTGTAGTGATATTGAGGGTGATGTTTTATGTGTAGTGATATTGAGGGTGATGTTATGCAGCGGTCCAGCCCTCAGAGAAGCTGCTGTGTTGTTGTTGTAGTTCAGTCAGTGAGCAGGAGTCGCCCTCTGCTGGCCAGTCTTCTTCCTGCAACAGCTGAAGCAGAAAGCCCTGGAGAGCGCGAAGGAGGCCCTTTGGAACCAGCCTCTGCTGGACCTCCTCTTCTTCTCCTCCTCCTCCTCCTCCTCCTCCTCTCTGCTGCTGGAGGACTCAGCAGGCTCTGGACCAGGACAGGAAACACACCATCATGCACAACAGGATATGACATCACAGCAAGTCTCATGAAAACAGAGCTTTTATGTGTGTGTGTGTGTGCGTGTGTGTTGTGTGTGTGTGTGTGCGCATGTGTCTGTGTGTGTGTGTGTGTGTGCGCATGTGTATGTGTGTGTGTGTGTGAGAGTTATAGTGGAAGAGGAGTTTGGAGAACAGACATGTAGGGGTCTTACCATAGCAGGACAGGGGAGTAACGCTGCTCTTTTTGGGTTTCTTGCTGGTCTTTTTCTTCTTGTCCTCTCTAGATGTCTTCTGTCCATCCTGGGGGACAGCTTCAGCTTCCTGACCACTGATCTGGGAATCAGAGAAAAGAAGACAAGCATATAAATACTGTAGAGTTAACGTCTAATAAAAACTCATTATTACTGTATGTATTCATTATGTGGATGTCAATACATTCATATTATATCTGGAGCTATCTATCTACTATCTAATGTATTAATCCTACTACTACTCAGGTCAATTCTAAACACGGCATGTGTGTGTGTGTGTCTGTGTGTATGTGCATGTGCATCAGTGTTAATTTCGTTGACGAGAACTATGACGAAAACTATTCGTCAACGACATTTTTTGGGTTATCGTCACGAGACGATAACTAAATAAAAATGAATGTATGATGACAAAAACTATGACTATATCTATTCACATTTTCGTCAACAAATAAAAACTAGACTAAAATGGTTATGGAGGGACGTATGGGAAAAGTTCAAATCAGAATGTCGAGGTTCGGGATGTGCGCAGTTGGATCATGGATGTATTAATAGAACGAGTTGGATGCAACCTACAGGTAGCCTGTGTGTATTTAGCATGGATGTATTAATAGAACTGGATACAGCCACTCCATTCACTGGCCGCTATCAACAATGAAGCCCTATTGAACCGCGCCATCTTGTCAAATTTGTAGTCATTTGACTATTTCCGGTGACTTTTGTACTGCGCAGTTGAGCTTCTCTGGCCGACGCGCGTCCACGAAAAAGTTCACATTTATCTGAAATGTAGACGCACGTTCCCGGCTCTCTCGGCTCTCCCCGCTTTGATTTAGCAATGAAAACCGGCTTGCATATTAACCTGTTTTTGTCAAATATATCAATTGGAGAAATTATTTTTTGATCCTGGCATCTTAGTTTTAACAGGTTAAATATAATTGAACATGTTTTGTTTGCTAGTAGATGGTATTCATTCCTTTCGCGATAACTTTATTGCAGCCAGGCTAAATTCCTCCAGGGAGCCAGTGACAGGCGAGTTGAAGAGCTTCACTCCCCGCCAGCAGGAGCTTTGGCCGCCGCTACCGCATCTCGGATAACCCGCTGAGTTCGTGGCTGCTATTTCACACTCGCCCTTGATCAATCCCAATACCGATCCATGGTAACAATGAATCAATCGTTCAGATCAGATCGGCAGTGCTGCATGCATGTTACAACATCATTGTTACCTTTATTAACATAACCATAGCCTACATTTATCTCTCTAACGTTAGGCTATCCATCTTACACCAGTCGGCCATTCGATAGCTGGAAGCGGTGAATGCCAACGTTGACTGAAAACACCCAAACTCAGTGTATCGTTTCATCTTCATGCTACACATCAACTCCTTTACATTGTATGTGAATAAATTCCTGTGAATGTGAATGTGAATAAATGTAATAACAGAAACAGTGTGCCTCCTCTTATCCTCACAGCTCAAGCCATTTTTAGGAGACCAGTTCACACCTCAACCAGACCTGCTGCTGTTTAGGACCTGCTTTAAGCCCTTTTTTGTGGTGTCCGTTTTCTGTGTTCTGTGTCAAGTAAGCCAACCCACCTTCAATGCAGTGTAGCCTCCACATTTGAATGGTTACAGCAGTCTTGTCGTCTACAAGCAACAGTCTCTGGCTTTGCATGGCAATTTATGTAGTATCATCCGAGTTCTACAAATGCTGTACTTTTTTGTACTGTAAGTAACCCCTCAATTATTCAATTTTACTGGGGAGCAGTGACCATAGCCTACTTGCCAACCCTCCTGACTTCCGCGGGAGATTCATAAATTTGAACTAGGTTGTGTAGTAGATAGGCTGCAATAAATTAGGACAGATGCACATTTACTGAACAGCACAGACAAAAGTCGGACATTAAAAACAATTGCTCCATACACACATATATATATATATATATATATATATATATATATATATATATAATGTTTCACATTTCGTTTTAATGCTTTTAATGTCTAATTTGTAATGCTGTTAATGCCCCCCCCCACCCCCCCCCCCCCCCCGCAATTTGGTTTGGAAATGCTCCCTATTTCTGAGGTCCCAAGGTTGGTGAGTATGGCAAGCTATAAGCTATTAATACAAGCATACCGCTCAAAAAGGGCTTAATACATACAACAAACTGATCAGGCTAATCATTTTTTAATGAAAATGACCACAAGACAACCTCCTGTGCATAGTTGAAATGGTAGTGGGATGATAAACTGGAGTGATCATTTGACAGCAATTATTAGCCTTTTCCAGGAATGGACAGAAATGGGATATTTTTAGAATAACAGGAATTTATTCACATACAATGTAAAGGAGTTGATGTGTAGCATGAAGATGAAACGATACACTGAGTTTGGGTGTTTTCAGTCAACGTTGGCGTTCACCGCTTCCATTTATCGAATGGCCGACTGGTGTAAGATGGATAGCCTAACGTTAGAGAGATAAATGTAGGCTATGGTAATGTTAATAAAGGTAACAATGGTGTTGTAACATGCATGCAGCACTGCCGATCTGATCTGAACGATTGATTCATTGTTACCATGGATCGGTATTGGGATTGATCAAGGGCGAGTGTGAAATAGCAGCCACGAACTCAGCGGGTTATCCGAGATGCGGTAGCGGCGGCCAAAGCTCCTGCTGGCGGGGAGTGAAGCTCTTCAACTCGCCTGTCACTGGCTCCCTGGAGGAATTTAGCCTGGCTGCAATAACGTTATCGCGAACGGAATGAATACCATCTACTAGCAAACAAAACATGTTCAATTATATTTAATCTGTTAAAACTAAGATGCCAGGATCAAAAAATAATTTCTCCAATTGATATATTTGACAAAAACAGGTTAATATGCAAGCCGGTTTTCATTGCTAAATCAAAGCGGGGAGAGCCGAGAGAGCCGGGAACGTGCGTCTACATTTCAGATAAATGTGAACTTTTTCGTGTACGCGCGTCGGCCAGAGAAGCTCAACTGCGCAAGTCAAAAGTCACCGGAAATAGTCAAGTGACTACAAATCTAGCCAAGATGGCGCGGTTCAATAGGCCTTCACTTTAGATTTCGAATCCTGGGGGCTTGGTATTTAGCCCACATTTGAATAGTACCGTTGCTACACCGGCCGGCGGGAAGTCAACTAACAGCATAAGACTGCTGCGCCTGAACTGTTCAGTAAATGACCACAGTTCAGAAATGTCTTTGTCAACGTTCGCACACCGGGAGAAAGAGGAGAGCAGACATCTGGATAAACTTCATATTGAATGCAAAGGAAAACAAAACCATTTGTAAACCGTGTGGGGTGAAAATGACTGGCAAAATACAACAAACAAAGCGACATTTGGAGAACAGTCATCCCGAAATTCAAGAGAAGGTAAGCACCCCCCCACCCCCGGCTAACGTTACTGTATTAGCTAAACCCAAGCTGGTGTGTTTCTGAAATACTTCAAATACAATACAAGCTAAAAGAAACCAGTGTTTCACGTAGGTTTGTGGCGGGGCAGAACTGAAGTGTCTGATCATTGCAACGCTAACGTTAGTGGCTAGCTAATGTTAGGCACAGGTTAGCTAGCAACAAGTGGGGCTATGCTTGTGGCGGCTGGCGGGGGTATCTAGCGTTAGCTAGTCTGGGTAAGCTAGCTAAGCAACTACTGCTGCTGTCTAATGTTATACTGTAGCTAGATGGATAAGACACGAACAGTTAGCTACCTGGCGCCGCCATAGCCCCTCTCCTCCGGTGTGACGTTAGCTAGTCTGTGCCTGATGTTAGCTAGCCTGACTAGCCAACTAGTGCTGACATGATAATGTTATAGCTTGCTCTATCAGGCACAAACACAGTTAGCATCAGACTGGGGGAGAGGAATGCTTCATTATGAAACTGTCTGACAGAAGCAGCCACGCTTCTGTCAGTCTGCCCCAGGGCAGCTGTGGCTACAGATGTATCTGACCACCACCGGTATGACTGTGTCTGAATGAATACTGGACTCTGTAAAGCGCTCTGGGTTTCATGAAGGGCGCTATATAAATCCAACTTGATTGATTGATTGAACTAAGCCTGTTAAATTTGAGTTGTCTAAATCTATGGTAGATTTCGTCGACTAAAATCGTAATGATATTTAGTCAACTAAAACTAGACTAAAACTAAAACAAGTCAGATGACTAAAATATGACTAAAACTAAATGGCATTTTAGTCAAAAGACTATGACTAAAACAAAATCATAATTTGCTGTCAAAATTAACACTGATGTGCATGTGTGTGTGTGTGTGTGTGTGTGTGTGTGTATGTGCACGTGTGTGTGTATGTGCACGTGTGTGTGTGTGTGTGTGTGTATGTGCACGTGTGTGTGTGTGTGTGTGTGTGTGTGTGTTGTCTCCTTACCAATGAGGGGGTGTTTGGGAGGCTCCAGGAAGAGGTGAGGGAGGTGGGGGTCTGGTAGGAGGAGGAGAAGGAGGAGGAGTCTATCTCTCCAGACTGCTCACAGCTCCTCCTCCTCCTGCTCCTCCTCCTGCTACTCCTGTTCTTCTCCATGTTGCCAGTAGTAACACTCATAGCTGTGTTGAAAAATATGCTACTGTTACACAGTAATAACACTCATAACTATCATAACGTTTTAAAACATGCTCAGGTAAAACTATTATTAAGGTTAGAATGACTCTGGTCTACAGTAACATGAAAACACTAGACTGCCTGTAATATCATGATAACATTAGACTGTGTATAATAACATAACATTAGACTGTGTAATATCATGATAACATGTGACTGTGTGTAATACCATGATAACATTAGGCCGTGTGTAATAACCTAACACTAGACTGTGTAATAACATGATAACATTAGACTGTGTAATAACATAACATTAGACTGTGTGAAATAACATGATCATATTAGACTGTGTGTAATATTATGATAACATTAGACCGTGTGTAATAACATGATAACATTAGACTGTGTAATAACATAACATTAGACTGTGTGTAATAACATGATCATATTAGACTGTGTGTAATATCATGATAACATTAGACTGTGTGTAATTACATGATCATATTAGACAGGGTCCAACAATAAGGATTGCCCGACTGCCCAGGGCAAGTAGAACGCCACGTCAGGCTGGTAAGTCAAGCAACTCACTTGCCTCGGGAGAGTAGTAACAATAAATGTACTTTTTTTTTTAACCAATTTTACCCCCCCCCCCCCCAATTTTTATTATCGTCATCGATCATCGTCGTTCTCTCTGGCACATAGCATAGCCCCCTCCCCTGGCACTCGCCGTTGGCCAATGAAGAACTCAGTAGGCTAGTAGAGTGACACATGGCTAGTAGGGTGACACATGGCTAGAAGTATGACACAAGGCTAGTAGGGTGACACAAGGCTAGTAGGGTGACACATGGCTAGTAGGGTGACATGGCTAGTAGGGTGACACAAGGCTAGTAGGGTGACACATGGCTAGTAGGGTGACACATGGCTAGTAGGGTGACACAAGGCTAGTAGGGTGACACAAGGCTAGTAGTGTGACACATGGCTAGTAGTGTGACACATGGCTAGTAGGGTGACACAAGGCTAGTAGGGTGACACATGGCTAGTAGTGTGACACATGGCTAGTAGTGTGACACAAGGCTAGTAGGGTGACACAAGGCTAATAGGGTGACACAAGGCTAGTAGGGTGACACAAGGCTAGTAGGGTGACACAAGGTTAGTAGGGTGGCACAAGGCTAGTAGGGTGACACATGGCTAGTAGGGTGACACAAGGCTAGTAGGGTGACACAAGGCTAGTAGGGTGACACAAGGTTAGTAGGGTGACACATGGCTAGTAGGGTGACACATGGTTAGTAGGGTGACACATGGCTAGTAGGGTGACACATGGCTGTCAGTCTGACGTCTTTCAAATGGTGCTGGGTAAAGACAAGATGTATGAGCTCAAGTGCGAGCGTTTCAATTGTCTTGGACAGAGGAGTTTAGTTGGGTCACTTGGGTGCATTAGAGGATGTGGGCTAAACTCCAACTATGCACAGTTTGAGAGCAGGCTGGATAAAACTGTTTCGTTTTTATAGGGGCAAGTAAAATTTGACTTTGGGCAACGTTCTGATCCACTTGTCCGACCAGGAAAGTGAAGAAAAAACGTACTGTTGGACCCTGCATTAGACCATGTGTAATAACATGATAACATCAGACTGTGTGTAATAACATGATAACATCAGGCTGTGTAATAACATGATAACATCAGACCATGTGTAATAACATGATAACATCAGGCCGTGATAACATCAGACCGTGTGTAATAACATGATAACATCAGACCATGTGTAATAACATAACATCAGACCATGTGTAATAACATGATAACATCAGGCCGTGTGTAATAACATGATAACATCAGACCATGTGTAATAACATGATAACATCAGACCATGTGTAATAACATAACATCAGACCATGTGTAATAACATGATAACATCAGACCATGTGTAATAACATAACATCAGACCATGTGTAATAACATGATAACATCAGACCGTGTGTAATAACATGATAACATCAGACCGTGTGTAATAACATGATAACATCAGACCGTGTGTAATAACATGATAACATCAGGCCGTGTGTAATAACATGATAACATCAGGCCGTGTGTAATAACATGATAACATCAGGCCGTGTGTAATAACATGATAACATTCGACTGTGTGTAATAACATGATAACATTCGACTGTGTGTAATATCATGCAATAAGAGAGACGTCTGTACCTTTGTCGACAATGACTCTGGCTTCATTGGGGTCATCGCAGGTGTCCTGGAGTTTGGCCAGCGCCCGGGCAGTCAGCACCTCGCATGTGGCGTCCAGCTCGCCCCTCCGGTCACCGCTGCTGTCCCTGCTGCCCCACGACGACTCGCCGGAGGAGTCCCGGCCGCCGTCGTGCGGACGGGTGTTGGCGGCGGCGGCCACGCCCAGGAAGTCCGCCACCAGCTTCCCCACGGCCCGTTGGATGAAGCGGTAGAGCAGCGCCGTGAAGATCTGTCCTTCCAGACGCTGCTCGGTCTCGGGGCTCCGCAGGGCGAGGTCGGGTCCGTAGGCGGGGAGGGGTGTGGCGTGGTTCTCCTGCTCCTCCTCCTCCTCCAGAGCCGCGCTGGGGGAGCGGGGTGGGGGGTCCGAGCCCGGGAGAGAGGCGCGGTCCTGGGGAGAGCCTGCTGGACTGAAACATGTAAGGGTCTTACCATCGCAGGACAAGGGAGTAACGCTGCTCTTTTTGTGTTTCTTGCCGGTCTTTTTCTTCTTGTCCTCTCTAGATGTCTTCTGTCCATCCTGGGGGACAGCTTCAGCTTTCTGACCACTGATCTGGGAATCAGAGAAAAGAAGACAAGCATATAAATACTGTAGAGTTAACGTCTAATAAAAACTCATTATTACTGTATGTATTCATTATGTGGATGTCAATACATTCATATTATATCTGGAGCTATCTATCTACTATCTAATGTATTAATCCTACTACTACTCAGGTCAATTCTAAACACGGCATGTGTGTGTGTGTGTGTGTGTGTGTGTCTGTGTTTATGTGCATGTGTGTGTGTGTGTATGTGTGTGTGTGTGTGTGTGTGTGTATGTGCACGTGTGTGTGTGTCTGTGTCTGTGTGTGTGTGTGTGTGTGTGTGTGTGTGTTGTCTCCTTACCAACGAGGGGGTGTTTGGGAGGCTCCAGGAAGAGGTGAGGGAGGTGGGGGTCTGGTAGGAGGAGGAGAAGGAGGAGGAGTCTATCTCTCCAGACTGCTCACAGCTCCTCCTCCTCCTGCTCCTCCTCCTGCTACTCCTGTTCTTCTCCATGTTGCCAGTAGTAACACTCATAGCTGTGTTGAAAAATATGCTTCTGTTACACGGTAATAACACTCATAACTATCATAACGTTTTAAAACATGCTCAGGTAAAACTATTATTAAGGTGAGAATGACTCTGGTCTACAGTAACATGAAAACACTAGACTGCCTGTAATATCATGATAACATTAGACCGTGTATAATAACATAACATTAGACTGTGTGTAATATCATGATAACATTAGACTGTGTGTAATAACATGATAACATTAGACCTTGTGTAATAACATGATAACAGACTGTGTGTAATAACATGATAACATCAGACCGTGTGTAATAATAACATGATAACATCAGGCTGTGTGTAATAACATGATAACAGACTGTGTGTAATAACATGATAACATTCGACTGTGTGTAATAACATGATAACATCAGACCGTGTGTAATATCATGCAATAACAGAGACGTCTGTACCTTTGTCGACGATGACTCTGGCTTCATTGGGGTCATCGCAGGTGTCCTGGAGTTTGGCCAGCGCCCGGGCGGTCAGCACCTCGCATGTGGCGTCCAGCTCGCCCCTCCGGTCACCACTGCTGTCGCTGCTGCCCCACGACGCCTCGCCGGAGGAGTCCCGGCCCCTCCGGCCGCCGTCGTGCGGACGGGTGTCGGTGGCGGCTGCCACGCCCAGGAAGTCCGCCACCAGCTTCTCCACGGCCCGTCGGATGAAGCGGTAGAGCAGCGGCGTGAAGATCTGTTCTTCCAAACGCCGCTCGGTCTCGGGGCTCCGCAGGGTGGGCTTGGAGCGGCAGTGGTGGGCGTCCGGCGGCCGGCGCCCCGAGCGCGGGGGGTCCAGGAGCTGCCGGTGGACCCGGCGGATCAGCTCCTTGGAGAAGAAGTGGAGGCCGGGGGACTCTTCGCCATCGTCGTCGTCGCGATCGGGGCGCTCCCTCGCGATGGCATCGAACATTTTGTGCAGGGCGAGGTCGGGTCCGTAGGCGGGGAGGGGTGTGTCGTGGTTCTCCTGCTCCTCCTCTCCAGCAGGGCTGCCGGTTTGACTCCTGGCGCTGGGGCTCCGGGGTCGGGCCGGGGGAGGGGCTCCCTCGGCGGGCTCTGTCGTCTCCCGGAGGAGGCCCCCCACCAGCCTGACCAGCTCCAGCTTCTCCTCCGCGGAGACCAGGCCGGGGCTCTGGAACAGGGCGTGGCGGGCCAGGGCGTCCGAGAGGCTCTCCTCCTCCTCCTCCTCCTCCAGGGTGGCGCTGCTGCTGGGGCCGGAGGAGGAGGTGTTCCGGCCGGTCGGACCCACCGCCAGGGTCTCCGGGGCGGCCGACGCGTCCTCCATGGCGCGGACCGCCGACCCGATGTGGCCCATGATCCAGGCGTCCTCCGGCACGCCGCCACTGGCCCCCGAGCCGTCTGAGGAGGAGGAGGTGACGGCGCCACCAATACGCCGTGCCTTCTCCCGGGCGTCCCGCCAGGCGTTCCGGAGCAGCTCCTCGGCGAGCGCGACAAGACGGGGGTCGTGCAGGAAGGCGCCGGGGCGGAAGAGCGCCACCTCCTCCTCCTCAGGCGCCTCCTCTTCCTCTTCTCTCTCCATCCTCCCCTTCACCCTCCGCAGGATCTCTCTCACAGCTACCGACGCCGTGGCCATGAGCTCCGCCTCCTCCGAGTTCTGGGAGGTGACCCTCAGAGCCGCGCTGGGGGAGCGGGGTGGGGGGTCCGAGCCCGGGAGAGAGGCGCGGTCCTGGGGAGAGCCTGCTGGACTGAAACGCGCCTCCTCGCTCGGACCCGTGCGCCCGTCCCGAGATACATTGGCAATATGGGTCCCTGCAACGTCATTAAATAACGTTGCAGTGACGTTGGATTAAAGTCCTATTAGGCTAGCAATAGGATTGCAATCGGGCTATCCCGTGACGTCACTGCTTGCTTGGTTCACAGTTGAAGTAGGCAGGATTCTTTGCCAAACTGCTCCTGTCTTTTGTTCTTTTTTTAAATTTTCGCTTATATCCTTCATATTGTACTGTATTTTGAGGTGAATAACTCATCTTAGAAATGTTATTGATTGTATATTTCCCTGTTTGTTATAAATGTAATGCTTTTTCATTAATTAAAACTAACGTTTCGGTGTCGACCAAGATATCATTTTTCAAAAGACGTGTCGAGAAATCCCATTCATTCTCTCGGCATTATGGAACACTTCCACTAGGGGGCGATGAGATCACTTTCCCTCCCTATAGATGGGTTCGCCGTCTACGTCACAGCGGGGTGCGCACGCACGCAGCCTCTTTGGGAAAAAGGAACGAGCGAACGAGGAACGAACTCGCTAGCCACAGCAGCTCCGTTTCGTGTAGCTAATTATGCCTCAAAGCTGCTGTGCTGTGAACTGTACAAACAGAAAAGAACAAGATGATGGCCTCAGATTCTTCAGCATCCCCTCGAGATGTCCCCCTTTTCAGAGGAACCGCCGAAAGCTGTGGTTTAAAGCCATAAAGAGAGCAGATTGGGGACTAACAAACAGTGTGGTGCGCACTTCATCTCTGGTAAGTTTACCTCGGGGTTTTTTTCCTCATCAAATTACATTGATTTGACTGTTGGTTTAGCTATTTATTTGTTTACTTACCGGTAATAATTTAAGTAAACAGAAGTAACTCATAACCTGCACGCTAAACTAAGTTCAGGAATTGGAAGCCCAATGCTAGCTAGCTAACGTTAGCTAGTGCTAGCTAGCACGCTACCTAGTGTTAGCTAGCTAAGTCAAGGCCCGAACTTGACCAACGTTTAGACAATATTGAAAATACTCCGACAAACTATTGCAAACATTTTTTCTGTTACTGCTGGCTTTGTGTTCGCCGCAAACATTGGCAGAAAAATAAGCAAGCGAACGGTCTGAGCTGTTCTAATCTAAAATGGCCGCTGCACATGTGAATTGTTTGTTTGTTTGACTCTGCTGAATTTGAGACTCGCATTGGGAGCTCGCTCGTGTCAGGCTTTCTGAGGACATCACGAATCTTAGGCTAATTTTACATAGGCAAAGGTGAAGGCGAAGCCAAGATAATGCTTTATATATTTTCCATTTGTCTGGAAAGTAGGAGACTGAGAACAATGCCACCCACGAGGTAACCGCGGGTTACCATGGCCAATAGCGTTAGCTCGAAACAAAGATGGAGGCAGCTTTGTTTGCCACATTAGTAGTATGGGTGTGTATTGTTGGAGTACACGAGTCAAAAACAGGCGTTCCTGTTAAAACTGCGAGTAGTAACGTATGATTCACGGGCCTTATACATTTAATCTGTGCACTGCAGTGGCTACTGCCTAAACTAACTTCATGTTTCCCACACTGATTGACCGCCATTGACCGCATCTGTCCTGGGCCGGCAGAGAATCAAAAAAATAGAATAGTGGCGTGTCACTAATTAATTATCGGCTGTAATGACTTGTTGAATTTTTGTTTTAGTCGCTTCTTCCCCTCTGCCTACTTTCCCATAGGGTCCTTATGTGTTTATAAACTTAATATTTTTTTGTTTATTGGGCAGACTATTGCAGTGTGGAGTTTCTGGGGGAGGACACTGTCGGTTGTCCCAGTATCCTGGCTCTCCAAAAAGGATGGGGTAAGAACATGTTTGTGTGTTTGGTGTGCTACTTTTCAATTGTACAGGGAAGCGGCTACTAATGGTTTCACTCACAGTTGCAGATGTGTTCCTGGCCAATGAATGAGTCAGCCAACGGATAAAGAGCTGTGTGGAACCTAACCCTGGCTGGGCGCTCCACAGAGTCCGGGTTTTCCCAAAGTCCACAACTGGTACTGTTTGCATTTTAAGCTATTAAAAAATACTGATGGGGGTGGGGGGAAGATCATGACTCATTATTCTGAGGAAAAAAGGATGTCTGAAATGTATTGATTATGGTACTTTATGCACACAGATCATTACGAAGGTGCCAGGCTCATGGCAAACGTCTTTGAGCAGCAGTCGTCAATGGACGAGTGCCAAGACGTTCGAAAGAGACGGCGCAACACATGCTATCACTCCAGTGACGAAGGTAATATACTAAAGTGCATTCAACAGTCCCAAAAGAGTAGTACTTTTGAAATCGAGTAATCTGAGCTAATTTACTGATATTCCACTAGATATTCCAAGCCCCGGGCAGCCATTGGTCCCCACTATGCAGGCCTAAGACCAGGTGCCGGAGTTGAAAGGCCTCTGCCAGCGGTCCAGTACAATCCACGTGTGCTGTACAATCCAGGTATGCATGTTTGTGTTAAGAATGAAATGTCTATGCCTACTGCACACTGATAGTTGGACTATTTTTTATTTATTTTGAATACCATTTTACTCATCTTGCAGATTTTCCAAGCTTGTCCCATGTGGGCGAGCGGGGCCCAGTCCCATGTATAGCACCCCAGCCAGATCATACAGCACCCCAGCCAGACCAGGTAAGAGTGGCATGTACTGCTGAGGGAACTGGCCCAGAGCACGCGGCCTGTGGAGTCTGGAGCCCAGGGAGAAGTGCTGGATGTACTGAACCCTGCCCAAACGGACGAGGAGCTGCAGGTCTCTGTGGCCAGGTTGAAGGACCGGGAACATCAGAGGAAGATGGTGAGTGTCTGCAGGGCGGAACTTTGTCTTATTTTTGCAGTGCAGGTAAGGGTACAGTAAATGACTGTCTTTGTTTTGCAGACACAATACCTAGGTGCCATTGGTGGCAGAGACTTGGTGGACACAGTCCGGCGGGTGCTGTCAGCTGTAGCCACACATGCGGTGTGGAGCGCCTACAGTGTGCACGGGAAGAAGGGGAAGAAGCCACTGAAGAGTATGACACTCTTCAATGTTCTAACACGTAAGAAATGGTTCATATTTTGAATATTTTTTAATACATCGTCTTTGTTCCATGACCGATGTGAATTGAAACCATTACCTTTCTTGATAACTTAAAGGTGCAGTGATGGTCTCCATGCCAAAGGCTACGATGGCGTAGGTGGCCGCCCAGCTGCAGGAGACATTGAAACATGCCCCTGCTAAATGCAGAAGGGTAAGTGATGTCTTTTTTTTTGGTTTCTCCTACCCAGTGACACTGCATGGTTCCAAAGATTGTGTACCATTTTTTTGTGCATGTATGTGCGTTGTGTATTTACGGCCATTTCATTGTGTCTTTAGGTATCTGCAGAAGTCCGCCTGAGCACAGCCCATCCAAGCACAGTCCATCTGAGCACTCCCCAGCATTCTGATGAGGAAGACTTCCCTTCCTAGCTGCCCCCCAGCCCATCTGAGCACAGCCCCCCCCCCAGCCCATCTGAGCACAGCCCCCCCCCCCAGCCCATCTGAGCACAGCCCCCCCCCCCAGCCCATCTGACGCCCACCCGCAGCCCATCTGACGCCCACCCGCAGCCCATCTGAGCACAGCCCCCCCCCAAGCCCATCTGACGCCCACCCGCAGCCCATCTGAGCACAGCCCCCCCCCCCCCATCTGAGCACAGCCTGCCTTTTTTTTTTTTTTTAAATAACTTTTTTTGTAAATAACTTTTTGTATTTTTTTTTTTTAAATCCTTTTTGTTTTTTAACTTGTTTATCATGTTGCAGGCCAGACATTGTGTACTTTTTTAATAAAATAAATTGTTCTTGACTGAATGGTGTTGTGTCATAACTTTTGTACCATAATTTTGCTTGCTGCATTGACTATGACATTAATAGGCTCTTTGCACAAGCTCCACTACTTCCTGACACTCTACAGGCGTATTTCTTTCCTGGCCTATACTAGTGGATGGAAGTGATTGATCAGGTGTGCTGCACACCGGATTCATCGCTATTGCTATCCAATAGTATAGGACGGTAAAGAAATATGCCTGTAGAGTTTCAGGAAGTAGTGGAGCTTGTGCAAGGAGCGGATTTGTTTTGTAATGCAAATTATAAATGTAGCCAAGTGTAGACCACGTTGCAGCAACGTAACAAAGTAATATATAAACGTGTATACAACGTTGCAGCAATATACATCGAAATCATCGCGGAAATCACAACGTTGTGTGCACATTGCAGGCACGTTGCAGACACGTTGGACCTGCACGTTGCAGCAACTTGTGTGCAGATACCGCGTTTGCGTTGCATGCACGTTTAACTTGACGTTGAGTGGACCATACAAAAGTCTAAATTGCACGTTTCTGCAACATTGCTGCAACCTGATTGTGTTAGTAGGGTAGGCAAGAAAACATAGGCCTACGAATGTTTCAAAGCCTAGGCTATATGAATATTTAATTAATTAATGTAATTCATTCAACGTGTTGAATAGCCTGCTACTGAAATATGCTACATGAAATGTCAACATTCTTGTATCAAGAATACAATATTATAATTGAAAACACCCACACGTATTAAATAATTAAGCTAATAAATGAGACCAAATAAATGCTTTTAGGCAGAGTTTACAGACTTTTTATTTCTTCATTAAAACAGAATGTATGCTACGCCTTTCATGCTTCAATGTCGGGATGTGTCATTATAAACAGCGTATTAGAATCCAGCAATTGCCTCTTCACATGTAGCCTATCTGCATTTATATCAAAGCTAGCAATGGTAGGCCTACAGTTATGGGATTAGCTCATGTTTGGGTTGCTGTCAAAGCTGTCACTCTTATGTTGCTATAGCTACAATTATCAGAACAATATGAACATTCAATTGAACGTTTTCCATCCACCCATAACTGGATGAGGAATAAGCACCGCAAAGCGATCAATTCTCACGCAAGCAGGAGCCAGGCTGTTCAGTGCAGGGTTAGGGTTAGGGTTAGTCTGTTCAGTGCATTTCTCTGATCCGGTCGCGACCCAGTCTCTAGAATACATGTTTTGGACGCGTTGCAGACAGTTTGCTCATCTGGCCACCAGGGGGGGCAGTGCCCCCTTGCCCCAGCCAATCTGCGCGCCTGACGCTATGCTGGCCTAGATGTGACGTTTGCATGTCTTAACATGAATGAGTTGTATAGATGTGACGTTAGGACTATTCTTATATATACCTTCAGTGCAAACCCTGGCAATGGAAAACGTTCATGGGAGCAAGTGAAGAACAAACATAAAAACATAATCCAAACCGGTAAGTAGCCTAGGCATAGGCCTACTTGAATTTCTCCAATAAACAGCCTACATGGTTGTAATGTTTAATACAAAAATTAGTTGACAGATATAAATGATCCCTTCTGCCGAAAATCGGTATCTTTCATATAAATAGTCATCAGAAAACTCTAATGGGTTTTGTCGGTCCTTAAATACATGGCGATATAACGCGGTGAAAAGAGATCCACCTTCGTGATACGGATGAACCAGTCTTGAACCTGAAGTTATCGCGCTACCGTGATCCAGCTTCGTAGTACAGGGCTCTGGTCTGCCACGGTAGCATGTGACCGGGTTATGATCCGGAGGAGCGCGAGCTGACCGGAGAACCCTGGAGCTTCTCCTCGGCACATGATGCGAGAGCGCTTTGTGTTGCGACTAAAATACAGTCACACACTGCGGAGTGGAATGTGGAGTTGGGGTCTGATATTAGAAGCTGTCATTATACTCAACAACACGTTCCTCTGGCCATGGCAGCCCTACACGGGTCTAGTCTGTAATCACATACACCATCTGGAATAACACAATAATGTCAATAATAAAAGCACTGTAGGCTATTATATTGTTCAGTTGTCTGATTTATTGGTTTGTTTTCAATCTATCTTCAATCTCTTGGTCTCTCAAAGGAAAGTCTTCTCATCAACAGGCTTGTGTGGGTGGAGCGTTTACTAGAACATCACACTAGATTTGATTAGACTTGTGTTTGCTGTTATTGACCGCCGTGGGTTACAGTGTGTGCAAGTATAACAAAAGGGGGAAATAAGACTAATAGGTTTTAACTGGTACATACAGTATATCGTTTATTCTATTTTATACTGCACACTTACTGTACATATAAGTGTCAAGAGGTCGGGGGCGGGGCCAGTTCCCGCGCCCCTGCGCCACGTCCGCGGCGTGGACGAGCCCCACGGGCCCCAGTACCCCGACCGCGGCGAACTGTAGACTAGCTCTGTCAACGACAGACAGAACTGTAGACTAGCTCTGTCAGCGACAGATAGAACTGTAGACTAGCCCTGTCAACGACAGATAGACCTGTAGACCAGCCCTGTCAACGACAGATAGAACTGTAGACTAGCTCTGTCAACGACAGATAGAACTGTAGACTAGCTCTGTCAACGACAGATAGAACTGTAGACCAGCCCTGTCAACGACAGATAGAACTGTAGACTAGCCCTGTCAACGACAGATAGAACTGTAGACCAGCCCTGTCAACGACAGATAGAACTGTAGACTAGCCCTGTCAACGACAGATAGAACTGTAGACTAGCCCTGTCAACAACAGATAGAACTGTAGACTAGCTCTGTCAACGACAGATAGAACTGTAGACTAGCTCTGTCAACGACAGATAGAACTGTAGACTAGCCCTGTCAACGACAGATAGAACTCGAGACTAGCTCTGTCAACGACGGGAGAACTGTAGACTAGCTCTGTCAACGACAGATAGAACTGTAGACTAGCCCTGTCAACGACAGATAGAACTGTAGACTAGCCCTGTCAACGACAGATAGAACTGTAGACTAGCCCTGTCAACGACAGATAGAACTGTAGACCAGCCCTGTCAACGACAGATAGAACTGTAGACTAGCTCTGTCAACGACGGGAGAACTGTAAACTAGCTCTGTCAACGACAGATATAACTGTAGACTAGCCCTGTCAACAACAGATAGAACTGTAGACCAGCCCTGTCAACGACAGATAGAACTGTAGACTAGCCCTGTCAACGACAGATAGAACTGTAGACTAGCCCTGTCAACGACAGATAGAACTGTAGACTAGCCCTGTCAACGACAGATAGAACTGTAGACTAGCTCTGTCAACGACAGATATAACTGTAGACTAGCCCTGTCAACGACAGATAGAACTGTAGACTAGCCCTGTCAACGACAGATAGAACTGTAGACTAGCCCTGTCAACGACAGATAGAACTGTAGACTAGCCCTGACAACAACAGACAGAACTGTAGACTAGCTCTGTCAACGACAGATAGAACTGTAGACTTTGCCAGAACAACTTTAATCCTTCGATACAATATCCAACGTACTCTAGTCCTTCTATACATAACTTAAAGGCGTAGTAAAGGGAAAAATCATGTTCAGCCCTGTTTTAAGGTTACTTATGATCATATACAATGGTTCAGATCAACACGTTGACAAAACTAGCACTTTTGAGAAAGTCTGATAATTGCTCTACCACCGTTTTGGTCATACAATGGATGTGGATGGGCACCGTGAAAAATCATTCAAAAAACATGTTAAACTCTCAATTTCAAAGACAAGAAACTCACCAAGGTGTTAGTTGGCGTTCTGACATAATTTGCCATAAAGTAAGATTCTAGTTAATCTGGAAAGGCTTTTTTAAATATTTAGCATAGAACTATTTAGTCGCAGCACATACGTGTGTAAACCTCCGCAAACTAGGTATCCTAGCAACATAAACAATAACAATAGCTACCGTAAGTAGTTCTGCTTCCTGAATCCCCTCTGCGGATTGATCTACACATCTACAATGGTCGCGTCAATACAAGTCAATGGATTTCATAAAATGATCAATAAAACCCTACAGGATTCATACTTTGCGGCGAATTTGATGTCAGAACACCAACGGACACCAATTACACCCTCGGTGAGCTTCTTGTCTTTGAAATCGAGAGTTAAATATGTTTTTGAATGATTTTTCAAGGTGCCCAACCACATCCATTGTATGACCTAAACGGTGGTAGAGCAATTATCAGACTTTCTCAAAAGTGCTAGTTTAGTCTAGTTTGATCTGAACCATTGTATATGATCATAAGTAACCTTAAAACAGGGCTAAACATGCATTTTCCCTTTACTACTCCTTTAATGTCCATCTGGGTGTATGAGGAGTGGAATCGGAGCGAGGTGTGGATGACGGGTTAACCGCTCCTCTCTCCCCCCGTCCCAGCATCTACGAGCGCTGGCTGAGGACCCACCAGCCCCCCCAGACCAGCCCCCCCAGACCAGCTACCCCCAGACCAGCTACCCCCAGACCAGCTACCCCCAGACCAGCTACCCCCAGACCAGCTACCCCCAGGCCAGCTACCCCCAGACCAGCTACCCCCAGACCAGCTACCCCCAGACCAGCTACCCCCAGGCCAGCTACCCCCAGACCAGCTACCCCCAGACCAGCTACCCCCAGACCAGCCCCCCCAGACCAGCTACCCCCAGACCAGCTACCCCCAGACCAGCTACCCCCAGGCCAACGCCCCCATCGGACACAACCACGGATACCACATGGTGCCCTTCCTGCTGCTCTTCCGCAACGGAGACTACTTCCTGTCCAACAAGGCCCTGGGATACGAGTATGCCTACCTGCTCGACCCTGGTCAGTCTCGCACACACACACACACACACACACACACACACACACACACACACACACACACACACATCTGCAATTAGAAACACACCAGTCCAGACACTCTAGATCTGCACGTGTCTCCCTCTTTGCACTGACAATCACACACAAACATACATTGCCTTTAACGTAGGAAAAGCCAATGTACTACTACTCACCAGAACTCACACGTGCATCTTCTTTCTAAAACAAGTGACTAAGAACATAATCTAGTGCTGAAGGCAAAGTGCAACAATAGCAATCTCAAATACAATAGGTGTTTAAGAGGGAGGATTGTGGTAGTACTTCTTGAAGAGATGAGTTTTGAGCCTGCGGTGAAAGATGGGCAGTGACTCTGCTGTCCTGACATCAGTGGGCAGTTGGTTCCACCCCTGCGGGGCCAGGACAGAGAAGAGCTGTGACCGTGGGGCCAGGACAGAGAAGAGCTGTGACCGTGGGGCCAGGACAGAGAAGAGCTGTGAACGTGTCGATCGACCGCAGGGGCCTGGGAGTGATGGGCCAGGGAAACCAGTTACCCCGAGGTAGCACAGCGAATAGTAATCACTCTTTAAACAAACCTACCCCCATATATAATGACTAGGGCTGGGTATCATTTCAAAAATTACGATACCAGTTCCAATACCAGTACCCTTAAAGTGATACCGATACCAATTGAATACTTCAATCGATACTTTGAATTTATCTTTTGAATGTTTTCCATTCCATAACCATCATGTGAATGGAAGCATTCAGTTATGTAAAATGCCATCAATCCTATCACATTCAAATAATTTTTACAAGAATACATTTTGAAAGTGTTTAAAAGAGTTTCAAACTGCATTTATTACAATATAACTACTGACAGTGACTACACATTTTTCAGTCATCCGTGACCTTGCAGCTAATGTGAACGGTGTGTCAGGGCTGCTGCTGGGGGTGGTAACATCAGCAGTAGCAGTTGTGGTGGTAGTAGGCCTAGGGGGGTCTTAACATTAAGCATACCATTAGTTAATAACGTTAGCCTAAACACATTTCACTGCTACAGAAGTTAAAATACCACTAAGTAACCAATGCACTAAGCAATGCATTACAGTAGGGTTGCTAATGCTAGCTAGCTAGGTAATGGGGGAAATCCGTGTTTTTATGCATTTATTTTTACCATACGCCATAGGCGTGTAGATTTAACCATACCTTTGAGCGTTTTGGTGGCATTATCTCAGCGTGCTAAACTGTGTCAACAACTCGCAGTTGCAGCATGGGTTGCAGTCGATTTCACATTAAATTGAAGAACGCTTGCGGTGATTGGACCATATTACAACGTCTTTTTTTCCTAGATCTCAATACAAAAAGGATCGAATGAAGTACTGGTTTGACTGAAGATGTTTTGATCCAGTACTACAAGGTATCGAGTACCGATACCCAGCCCTAATAGTGACTAAACCCTGTTTACTGTTTAACTTTTTATTTTATATACAATGTATTATATCTATAATTATATTTATACCATGGTCTGGGTTAATACTCTTTCCTGATTGGCCAGCAGACGTGCGTTAAAACCGTGTATACGCACACGTAGTTCGGCTGAAGTTTAATTACCGATCTAAATCAATGCGCTGGCTTTGACAGCAACCCAAATGAGCTCATCCCATAGCCTGCTGGACCATTGCTAGCTAGCCATGAACGAAGTGTTGGATACTGCATATTTGCTGCGCAACGCATCCATTGTCCAGTTGTCATCTATTTGCCAACAAACTCTTTATGATAGCCAGACACCTCACTGTCCCTAAATCAAAAACTGTTTTTTCACTTTGTGTTATAACGTGGTGGTGCACGTTAGTGGTGTAGTAGCCAGATATGATTTTGTAACGTCAGTCTAAGAGTTGCAGTAAAAAAAGCCAGACGTATGGAAAACGGTCTCCGCCTCGTTTATCCAGTAAGGGATAATCAACGAGTAGCTGCGCGTTAAACGGTTTTAAGGCACGACGTGGAGGCGAATAACCACCCGACGCTCAGTGCCTCCGCAAAGTGCCTTAAAACCGTTTAACGCACACCTATGAGTTGATTATCCCGCTTATACCATGGCCCCACATGCCAAAGATAAATAAATATATACCATTTACTTGCATTTTCTACATTAAAATATAAAGAAATGTAATGTGTTGCTCACTGCTGAGTGTCATTATAGTCCCTAACTGCTAAATCACGTTGCTATGGAATTACAAATTGAATACTGTATAATATTTCTTGGAGGAACAGCGATGACATCCAATAGTTAACATGGGTTTGGAACCGTAAGTGAAATGGAAAGTGTCCGTTACCTTTTCTTTCAGCAATGTCTCTCAACCCTGGATACGACCTAGCAACCAAACAATGAGCCTAGCAACCCAAACTAGCTATTCCATAGCCTACTGTACCCATATATCTATGACTGTAGTACCTGATATTGCTAGATAGCAATGAGAGAAGTGTAGGCTACTACTACTATTTGCTGTGAAACATATAAATCGTCCAGCTGTCAACCCTAGTTGCAAACAAACTATGTATGATAGCCAGATTGTCCTCAACTCCAAAAGTATTGTTTTCATGTCGTGGTATATTGATTATTGTCAGTCGTATTCAATACATCCATGGTCGTATCGTTCATTGTGAGTTGATTTGCGAGGACGGGATGTGTCGTATCATTATGTGAAGCAGGGTTATTAGAATCCAGCAATTGCCTCTTCACACTGTGATATATTTGGATGCCGTATATACTGTAAATGAACAAACGAGGCGGAGACCGTTTTCCATACGGCTGGCCTCTTTTACTGCAACTCATAGACTGAATCAAATCATATCTGGCTACTACACCACTAACGTGTACCACTCACTGTGGAAAGATCTTCTTGCCCCTCCCCATAAGGTTTGTGGAAAGGCGTTCAGATGTGGCTGCATCGGTCCATCAGTTTTATATTTCGATACTTCTGAAATGAGAGAAAAGAAGCAATTAGGGCAATTCATTTACTACTGTATCAGTACTTACTAAACAATTCAACTGTCTTACTCAAATCCCATTCACCCACTCACAGCCTAGTGTGAAGCACCTTGCATTAGCTTCAACACCAGCCTAAACCATGCACAATTCTGAACATGTAGGCTACAGTAAGAACCAACACCACAGGCTACACTAGCCAATATCCGAGAACATGAAAGCCATGTTGTTATATAGGAATCTGTTAACAGTGAACTAATATACTGTACCATGAAGTCCAGCTGGACTTGTAGTATGGATCTGAGTGCCACTGCTCCTGTCGGTCTGTCCATCATTGTCCCTCTCTTCATCACTGTTCTGCTCTCCCCCTCTTTCTGAGTCACTTTCTTCTCTCTCTATGGCTCTGTCTCGGTCTCTGGTGTTTTGTTCTTCACAGTCATCACTCAGTTCTTCTTCATTGCTCATTCCTCCCTTACTCATGCTTTTCTCTTCTCTTCCTTGACTGTTCTCCTGTCCCTTACTCTGCTCTTCGCCTTTGTCTGACTCCCCTCCTGTCTTTGTTTTTTGGGGTTGAAAAAAGCTGGCTATGCCACCACTTTTCTCCTTCCTTTTCATTTTTGCATCTGCTGGACCTACAGTATTCAAGAAAAGGGGGGGTTAGTGAGAGGCTGAGCATGCGTAGCTGAAATAGCTAGCGTTAGCTAGATATACTACACTGAGCTAACAAGCTAGCTACCGGTCCTCCTCTACAGGCTATTGCAGCAGGTAGGCTACGACAAGAAAACAAAATCCAATAACTGTCTCAATAAATCAGTTAACTGGGGACCAAAGCCCTCGGTGCTGCTTACGTTCGTTGCCTGCCTAGTGCCTATATCAGCGCGAACGTGCGCGTATCGCTCGCTCATACATATTTGACTGTTCTCCCCCCTCCCGAATATTTTTTTTACAATATTCGTACGAATGTACTATTCGGGAAAAAGCTACTATTTGTACTCATCCGAATACCGTATTCTTATTCGGGCACACCCCTACACTCCAGTAGATCCCTGGGCTCACGAGAGATGAATGGTGCCTCCACACCTTGGGAGAACAGATGACACAGTGGTCCTGAGACTGATGTGACCTTTTCCAATCCTGACCCGATTCTGGAAGCTGAAGGTTCTTTGTCTTCTTGTGTCTGATCTTTCTGATTATTAAGGAGAAGCTAAGATTCATCAGCAGTGTCATTTTGGATTTTTGAGATATAAGTTTTGAGAAAATTCAGCCACAAACCCCCATACACACAAATGAACTCCCTACAGTACCTCTCTCAGCTTATACATTGTTTATTAAAAAGGGTTTATGAAAAAATATACATCATGATCAAGTTTAAAATGCAGCTGTCCAGACATCCAACCAACAGTCACCAACAAATACATTTCCATCCCAGTGTTTGTTCCATATCTGGGGCACATTTCAAGTCTCGTCGTAATATGCGAGCTATATCGTGAGGGAATGGATGAAGGACTTAAACAAACTGATTGTAAGGACTATATATTGGAGAATTGAGAATATTATTCAAAAAGAAAAGGGCAGGATTGCTCGAAGGTTCAGACTGGTGTGAGGAAGGTACTATTTGGTCGGGAACAAAGAAGATCAGTCCGCTTGGCTGATTAACTATCGTATCCACTAAGATGCTATATATCTCAAACTCGTAAATCACCTGTCTGATTGTTATAATGTGAACTGAACACAGCATTACAACATAGGCCTTTTCCTAGTTCTTTCAAAAGCCTCTGGATCTGCCTATTACACTAGAACACAGCTCCAGATTTTGAGTGCCGAAACGTAGCCCCAGCCGTATCCTGAGGCCTCTGGGTTCGAGCTTCATTTTGGCTGCGGTAGAGTCATTGCTAGGCACAAATGTAGGTGAAAACGCAGTAGTGTTATCAAGGCCTAAGAAACCAGGTCCATTCCAAATTCCACGACAGGTCTTTCTCTTTCTCCAACTCCCTTCTTCTTCATCTATCGCTTCTTCAATAGCTGGTGGTGAACCTGAGAGGAGAGAAAGGGGGAATGAGAAAGAGAGAAAGTAGGGAGGGGGGGGGGGGGGGGCGGCGGATTTGTGTGTAAACTCTTCTTGTACTGTTCTGTATGTGTCGTTGTACAGTATGTCTAGTTGCCTTCCAGGGACAATAAAGATGTTCTGAATGTAAACAATAAAGATGTTCAGAATATAGACTGATTTTCAGATCATAAAAGTCAATTTGATATCAAATTGGTATCAAGCACACACACATGCACACTATTGCTTACAAGGATGGGGTCCTTTTTGAGGCAGGCTTCAGTGAACTCTGTGCAGCTCTTGGATGAACTGTATGAACACACTGGTGTCTTTTTAAGTGTCCTGACTGAGTGAAGGTCTTCCCACACTGGTCACAGTGGTATGGCTTCTCTCCTGTATGAACACGCTGGTGTTTCTTTAAATTTCCTGACATAGTGAAGTTCTTTTCACACTGGTCACAGTGGTATGGCTTTTCTCCTGTATGAACACGCTGGTGTATCTTTAACTCTCCTGACGTAGTGAAGTTCTTTCCACACTGGTCACAGTGGTATGGCTTCTCTCCTGTATGAACACGCTGGTGCATCTTTAATTTTCCTGACTGAGTGAAGGTCATCCCACACTGGTCACAGTGGTATGGCTTCTCTCCTGTATGAACACGCTGGTGTGTCCTTAACTCTCCTGATGTAGTGAAGTTCTTTCCACACTGGTCACAGTGGTATGGCTTCTCTCCTGTATGAGCACGCTGGTGTATCTTTAACTCTCCTGATGTAGTGAAGTTCTTTCCACACTGGTCACAGTGGTATGGCTTCTCTCCTGTATGAACACGCTGGTGTGTCTTTAAGTCTCCTGATGTAGTGAAGTTCTTCCCACACTGGTCACAGTGGTATGGCTTCTCTCCTGTATGAACACGGTGGTGTCTCTTCAACTCTGCTGACATAGTGAAGTTCTTCCCACACTGGTCACAGTGGTATGGCTTCTCTCCTGTATGAACACGCTGGTGTCTCTTTAAGTGTCCTGCCATAGTGAAGTTCTTTCCACACTGGTCACAGTGGTATGGCTTCTCTCCTGTATGAACACGCTGGTGTGTCTTTAAGTGTCCTGAAATAGTGAAGTTCTTTCCACACTGGTCACAGTGGTATGGCTTCTCTGCTGTATGAACACGCTGGTGGGTCTTTAGGTTTCCTGACATAGTGAAGTTCTTTCCACACTGGTCACAGTGGTATGGCTTCTCTCCTGTATGAGCACGCTGGTGCATCTTTAAGTGTCCTGACTGAGTGAAGGTCTTACCACACTGGTCACAGTGGTATGGCTTCTCTCCTGTATGAACACGCTGGTGTCTCTTCAACTCTGCTGACATAGTGAAGTTCTTCCCACACTGGTCACAGTGGTATGGCTTCTCTCCTGTATGAACACGCTGGTGTCTCTTTAAGTGTCCTGCCATAGTGAAGTTCTTTCCACACTGGTCACAGTGGTATGGCTTCTCTCCTGTATGAACACGCTGGTGTGTCTTTAACTCTCCTGATGTAGTGAAGTTCTTTCCACACTGGTCACAGTGGTATGGCTTCTCTGCTGTATGAACACGCTGGTGTCTCTTTAAATCTACTGACCCAGTGAAGTTCTTCCCACACTGGTCACATTGGTATGGCTTCTCTCCTGTATGAACACAGTGGTGCGTCCTGAGATTAGCCTTTAGACTGAAGTTCTTCCCACACTGGTCACAGTGGTACGATCTTGGCTTGTCAATGTCTCTCTGCCTCTGGCCAGGAGCTGCAGTGAGCGGGGTGTTGGAGGTGGTGAAAGGGAGTGATAAAGAGGAGCAGGATGGGAGAGTCTCTGGTCTGATCTCTCCGTTCCTTAGCAGAGAGATGTAGAGGTTGTCACAGCTGCTCTTGATGTGATTGTGGAGGGAGATCTGGGAGTTTTAGGAGAATTGGCACTCGGACCAGGAGCACACATTGGGCAAGTCTGACATCACTTCTGGGATTGAGAGTGAAAGAGAGACACACAAACATTAAAATGATTATCACACATTTAGTACAAGTTCAAATACTGTATAGGGTGATTATATGTAGCTAGTGAAGGGGGGAGGACACAACCACATGATGACTTCAGATTGTGGACAGGAGAGAGAAAGATATGCAACAGGTTCCTCTGGCTAAGCTCGGAGGGAAAGCGACAGAGGAGAGAGAAAAAGAAGTGACAAAATCTAAATAGGAGAGAGGAGAGAAAACATGTAATACGTTGAAGCCCACGGTGTTAACTTAGATAGCTAGAATGAGCTAGCCAGCACTCCTTAACTTATGTCAAGCTACCATGTTCCATGGCAACTAAGAGCATTCCATTCTGTTCATGGATAGCGTGGCTGCCTAATATTGCCCCAATTGCCCCACAACAGCAATTTGCACAGGCGCCATTGCAGTGCATCACATACTGTCCCCTGTATCGTTGCATCCATGAGTGTCCTGAATTTCACGCTGTATGCCCACGTCTTGCCTGCTGTCTGGCACCATGGGAAAAAGAAAGAGGAGAGAGGGAAGGCCGGAAGAGGAGAGCTTCTTGGACAGCGGTTACTATTATGACTAGCAGACCTCTGGTTGTTTCAGCTTTAAGGAAAAGAAGTGGATGAGAGAGAGATGGAGGAGAAGACAGAGGGAAGGAGAGTCTAGGACAGCTACCTCTAGTGGTGCTCTTTTTGTCCCAGAAGTAGTCGAAGGAGCTCTTGTATCTGTACTCCTGTCTGTACCAGACCAGCAGCTCCTCCCCGACAGCCAGCAGCCGACAGCAGCGATACAGGATCCCTCCACGGTACTGAAACGCTACCAGGTTCTGCTCTTCCTCAGTACAGGCACAGTTCACATACCTAGGAGAAAGGGGGGATGATTTCTTAAAAACAAACTGGTGAGGGAGGGAGAGATGGAAGGAAGGAAGGCTGAAGGAAGAGAGGGAGGGAGAAAACCAAGTGGGTGAGATGTAGGGTCTGACTGTATGGAGGGAGGGAGGGAGGGAAGGAAACTTTCAAGACTGGAGAGGTGGTTTATTTTGAGTGGGAGCAGCAGAATAGATTCTGAAAATCTGAGAACTTAACGTGTTCATATTTCTTCACCTGATTGTAATGCCTAATTATTCTACAGTTTACACATGCAAAGATGGGTCCATCCCTGATCTCTAAAAAGTCCTATTCTGCCTCTTTTTGTCCTGTTTAATTGTACATGAAATCTTTCCTTTAACATAGCCTGTAAGAGCCAAATTCAGGTTAATTGGGTCAATGCGTTGCTCCTCCCATGTTAATAGGAACTGATGATATTTAAGTTAGGAATTCTCCTGTTGTTGGCTAGGTGTTGCTGCACGGAGGGCAAACAGCTTTTGAGCACACACGCACTCACAAACATACGTACCGGGTTGTTTGCTGGACTATTGGATTATTGATTATGGAAGGACAATAAATGGACCAAGTGTTCGCACAGCAGTTTATTGTCCGACTACTTTATCAACAAACAAGGTAACGTAAAATGTGTCAATTAGATCAATCCGGAGCAGCAGCGCCATAGTGGCTTAAAGCACTAGGCTTAGCCTTCACGTAGCCTTTTTATTTGCATCTGATTGTATATAGGCCTCTGGATTCATGAGTGTTGCTTCTCTATGAACTTCCTTCTATTAGTTCTATCACACAGTCCCTTATCATGTCTGGATCCTTCTGTTTCTGTCTCTTTAGTGGCATGCTGTTCAGCATTATGCTGATCTCTGGTTGCGTGTGCATCTCTCTCCATCTGTCTCTGCCTAGACGTATGCTTCTTAAGAGCTTCTTTATCTCTGGTTGCTTGTGCGTCTGTATCTATCTGTGTAGCTCTGCTGGCTGGCTGCTCTGCAGCATGTTTAGTTCTGTCTGCTTGTGCGTCCCTCTCTGGGGTTGTTTTGTCCCTCTGCTACTTTCTCTTTTACTGTCTCTTCTCTTTTCTCACTAAATCCATGTCATAGTTGGACTGGCAATTAATGGACTAATTGAGCTGCTAAATGATTTCCTTTTTACAGGTTTTGCAAATGTCTTTTACAGTTTGGTTAAGGTGTTCAAACGTTTTGGTTTTTGCTTTGGTTGAGTGTGAAGTGACCCAAGTTCTCTTTTTATTCCTGCCGTTTACTTTCATCCATTCTTGGTCTTAAGTATTTTTAAATTTTGACTTTTATTTAACGAAGGGAGCCCACTCTGGTTCAGCAAGGTCTGAGTTTTCCTGTAGTGTTGGCCCTCATCTTTGAACAGGTTTATGACTTTTAATCCTAATTCTCTTTTGATGTTCATCAGATGTATCTCTTGGCCTGTAGTCTTTATCAGATGTATCGCTTGGCCTGTAGTCTTTATCAGATGTATCTCTTGGCCTGTAGTCTTCATCAGATGTATCTCTTGGCCTGTAGTCTTTATCAGATTCATCTCTTGGCCTGTAGTCTTTATCAGATGTATCTCTTGGCCTGTAGTCTTTTATCAGATTCATCTCTTGGCCTGTAGTCTCTTATTAGGCATTCCATAACCTCACACACACCCACATCTCAAGTACAACCCTCAGGCCATGCTGAGCTAAATTTTTTAGTGTGTTTTGTTTTATTTTCCAGAGGTTTTCTCAATGTCCTTTAATAGTGTTTGATGTTTGCATCCCACAATGGCCAGTGGTGATGGTATTGTTTTCCTACTTTGTATTTCTGATTCAAACTTCTTAAACTAGAGTTTTTGTTTGAGAGTTTAGTTTTGCTCCAGGTCTGTGTCTGCCCTAGTGAGCAGATAGCCCTCCCCATTTTGAAAAGCTCTGCTCTTTTCTGTGGAGAATCACCACTATTTTAGATTAGGTAGGGGACTCATGCTCCGCCTATCCTATAGCCATACTGGTATTTCCTGGTGGGTCTCAGTTTGTCTCTGAGCTTTCAAACGTATGGTACACTTCTCTGCTCCCTTTTTACACTGCGCCACTAAATAGCGTGGGAAGTCGCAATAAAATAAAATAAATTGTTACAATATAAATATACAAGCATTCCAGCTAATTCCAGTGATAGGAAATGCAACTTATACACAACTACACAGACTTTCTCCCAGATGATCTAACATCTACCATTTGATTCATTATTACCATGGGTCGGTATTGGGATTGATCAAGGGCGAATGTGAAATAGCAGCCACGAACTCAGCGGGTTATCCGAGATGCGGCCAAAGCTCCTGCTGGCGGGGAGTGAAGCTTTTCAACTCGCCTGTCACTGGCTCCCTGGAGGAATTCAGCCTGGCTGCAATAACGTTATCGCGAACGGAATGAATACCATCTAATGGCAAACAAAACATGTTCAGCTATAATTAACCTGTTAAAACTAAGATGTCTGGATAAAAAATAATGTCTCCAATGGATATATTTGACAAAAACAGGTTAATATGCAAGCCGGTTTTCATTTCATTGCATTTCACATATGTCGTCGCAATTAGTAAACACACACACATGTACACCAAGCCCCCAGGATTCGAAATCTAAAGTGAAGGCCTATTGAACCGCGCCATCTTGGCTAGATTTGTAGTCACTTGGCTATTTCCGGTGACTTTTGACTTGCGCAGTTGAGCTTCTCTGGCCGACGCGCGTCCACGAAAAAGTTCACATTTATCTGAAATGTAGACGCGCGTTCCCGGCTCTCTCGGCTCTCCCCGCTTTGATTTAGCAATGAAAACCGGCTTGCATATTAACCTGTTTTTGTCAAATATATCAATTGGATAAATTATTTTTTGATCCTGGCATCTTAGTTTTAACAGGTTAAATATAATTGAACATGTTTTGTTTGCTAGTAGATGGTATTCATTCCGTTCGCGATAACGTTATTGCAGCCAGGCTAAATTCCTCCAGGGAGCCAGTGACCGGCGAGTTGAAGAGCTTCACTCCCCGCCAGCAGGAGCTCTGGCCGCGGCTACCGCATCTCGGAAAACCCGCTGAGTTCGTGGCTGCTATTTCACATTCGCCCTTGATCAATCCCAATACCGATCCATGGTAATAATGAATCAATCGTTCAGATCAGATCGGCAGTGCTGCATGCATGTTACAACATCATTGTTAGCTTTATTAACATAACCATAGCCTACATTTATCTCTCTAATGTTAGGCTATCCATCTTACACCAGTCGGCCATTCGATAGCTGGAAGCGGTCAACGCCAACGTTGACTGAAAACACCCAAACTCAGTGTATCGTTTCATCTTCATGCTACACATCAACTCCTTTACATTGTATGTGAATAAATTCCTGTTATTCTAAAAATATCCCATTTCTGTCCATTCCTGGAAAAGGCTAATAATTGCTGTCAAATGATCACTCCAGTTTATCACCGTATCCCACTACCATTTCAACTATGCACAGGAGGTTGTCTTGTGGTCATTTTCATTAAAAAATGATTAGCCTGATCAGTTTGTTGTATGTATTAAGCCCTTTTTGAGCGGTATGCTTGTATTAATAGCTTATAGCTTGCCATACTCACCAACCTTGGGACCTCAGAAATAGGGAGCATTTCCAAACCAAATTGCGGGGGGGGGGGGGGGGGGGGCATTAAAAGCATTACAAATTAGACATTAAAAGCATTAAAACGAAATGTGAAACATTATATATATATATATATGTGTGTATGGAGCAATTGTTTTTAATGTCCGACTTTTGTCTGTGCTGTTCAGTAAATGTGCATCTGTCCTAATTTATTGTAGCCTATCTACTACACAACCTAGTTCAAATTTATGAATCTCCCGCGGAAGTCAGGAGGGTTGGCAAGTAGGCTATGGTCACTGCTCCCCAGTAAAATTGAATAATTGAGGGGTTACTTACAGTACAAAAAAGTACTGCATTTGTAGAACTCGGATGATACTACATAAATTGCCATGCAAAGCCAGAGACTGTTGCTTGTAGACGACAAGACTGCTGTAACCATTCAAATGTGGAGGCTACACTGCATTGAAGGTGGGTTGGCTTACTTGACACAGAACACAGAAAACGAACACCACAAAAAAGGGCTTAAAGCAGGTCCTAAACAGCAGCAGGTCTGGTTGAGGTGTGAACTGGTCTCCTAAAAATGGCTTGAGCTGTGAGGATAAGAGGAGGCACCCTGTTTCTGTTATTACATTTCAATAATAGAATATGACACACAAACCAAATACATACACACATACACATACAGCCCGTCTTGGTTTAAAGCCCACTCACCAACGTCAAGGTGCAAGCCTATCGAGTGGGAACACGAGACCAATCACGAACAGGACAAACTCAGACGGGACAACACAGCATACAAATAATCAAGGAATATGTATGTTGTCATGCTGTTTCACATTTCGTTTTAATGCTTTTAATGTCTAATTTGTAATGCTTTTAATGCCCCCCCCCGCAATTTGGTTTGGAAATGATCACGCCGCGGAAGATTCATAAATTTGAACTAGGTTGTGTAGTAGATAGGCTACAATAAATTAGGACAGATGCACATTTACTGAACAGCACAGACAAAAGTCGGACATTAAAAACAATTGCTCCATACACACACATATATATATAAGACAATCTCCTGTGCATAGTTGAAATGGTAGTGGGATACGTTGATAAACTGGAGTGATCATTTGACAGCAATTATTAGCCTTTTCCAGGAATGGACAGAAATGGGATATTTTTAGAATAACAGGAATTTATTCACATACAATGTAAAGGAGTTGATGTGTAGCATGAAGATGAAACGATACACTGAGTTTGGGTGTTTTCAGTCAACGTTGGCGTTGACCGCTTCCAGCTATCGAATGGCCGACTGGTGTAAGATGGATAGCCTAACGTTAGAGATAAATGTAGGCTATGGTTATGTTAATAAAGCTAACAATGATGTTGTAACATGCATGCAGCACTGCCGATCTGATCTGAACGATTGATTCATTATTACCATGGATCGGTATTGGGATTGATCAAGGGCGAGTGTGAAATAGCAGCCACGAACTCAGCGGGTTATCCGAGATGCGGTAGCCGCGGCCAGAGCTCCTGCTGGCGGGGAGTGAAGCTCTTCAACTCGCCGGTCACTGGCTCCCTGGAGGAATTTAGCCTGGCTGCAATAACGTTATCGCGAACGGAATGAATACCATCTACTAGCAAACAAAACATGTTCAATTATATTTAACCTGTTAAAACTAAGATGCCTGGATGAAAAAATAATTTCTCCAATTGATATATTTGACAAAAACAGGTTAATATGCAAGCCGGTTTTCATTGCTAAATCAAAGCGGGGAGAGCCGAGAGAGCCGGGAACGTGCGTCTACATTTCAGATAAATGTGAACTTTTTCGTGGACGCGCGTCGGCCAGAGAAGCTCAACTGCGCAAGTCAAAAGTCACCGGAAGGCCAGAAAAGCACAACTGCGCAAGTCAAAAGTCACCGGAAATAGTCAAATGACTACAAATTTGCCAAGATGGCGCGGTTCAATAGGGCTTCATTGTTGATAGCGGCCAGTGAATGGAGTGGCTGTATCCAGTTTAATTAATACATCCATGATGTACACACAGACATACACCAGTCCACTTCCGGCTTTAGGCCTGGGCCCAGTACCCCCTTTCCCCTCACCCTAACCCGGGTCCGTATCCTCTTCCTACCCCCACCCTACCCCTGACCCCTGCCTCTACCTGGACCCAGGCACACTCACACACACACTGACATACACCAGTGTTTGCCATGTCTCTCCTATGATGTTATTAGCCTCTCTTACTCTGAACTCTTTTGTTTGGACAGATAGTGATGTAGAATTGCTCCTTAATGTCACCAATGAATACAATGTAAACACAATTAAAAAAATAATTCTTTGCTCGTTCAGGCGCTTCTGTTCGTTGACCAGGTTAAGCAGCTGGATGTGACACCCAAAGACTGCCGACAGCATGCTAATAAGTAGCAACAACATTTTTCTTACGTTTACCATTTTACCTCAACCACTAGCACATACGCAACCGCTGAAACCGGAATTGGACTCCGGTTTCAAACGAACACGGTTTCAGGGGCCCGAAAGCTTGGTTGCATGTGGACGAACAGAACCGCGAAGACAAAGGCACGGGTGCAAAAGCACATGGGCTCGTGTGGACAATGCATAGGCTACTAAAACCCCCTCCCATGAATTAAGAACGGTCCCTAAGATCACGATTCATCAGCTAGCGTGTTGACTTGGCTCCAGGCTTAAAACCCTTTAATGATTTTAAAGAACGAACCCTAAATGTATGAGAAATTCACTTTCTAAACCGAAGCCCAAAACCGTTGAGCTCTATTCTTAAATATAAAAATTAACATACAACTTACCGAATTGAAGATTGTTGTAGCCTACAGTGAAAGGTTGGTGAAGAGGTCGTGATGGAAACGTGTGTTTACTCTCTAAAAGAATTAAGAGCGTGTCTCTTGTTTTCTTCAGATTGATAAAAGGATATATTATTCCAAATCGTTACAGGCGTGACAAACGGGGGAAAGGTCCCAAGGTAGAGAGAGACGGATTACAGTCACGGCTACTTGACTACTTCTTTTGAAAGCCCTTAGCCAATCGGTGAAAGCCGGGAACAATGACGCGTTGAAACTCGAGTAGCTGATCTCTGCAGGCCCGGAGACTTAGAGGAGGCGGGTCCACTGTCAATCAATTTTTACTTAAGCCAATCAGAGGCTGACAATCGTCTTGTCAATCAAAAACACATTTCGCCTGAAACGGTTGTCAATCACTTTTTATTTGGCGAATCGCCTTTCTCTTAGGAGAAGGGGTGTGAGACGCAAAGCTAATTTGTCATTAATAAGTGTCAGCTTCAGAGGAGGACGATCAAGCGAACAGATTGGACATCTTTCGAGGTAAGAGAGATTGACACAAGTAACATAACAATAAACAGTTATTTTAATGTATTTTCAATTAGTTATAACATTGACAGTGCCTAAATGCTCACATTTAAGAACGTAGACGAAGATGCTGAGATGCCTAACGTTAGCTAAATAGCTAAGTTAGTGTATACATCCATGATCCTAGCCGTCACAACGTGGCTAGCTAGGTGTAGGCTATTCTTGACCCAAGTTAACATTAGCAAAGCGGTGTACCTGCGCACATGCACAAACAGAGCAGTGCTTCTACAAAGAAATCTATCATATTTATTTTCTCATGTAAACACTGGGCGTTTGGTGTTGCCAAGCAATTAGGCTCTTTGCACAAGCTCCACTACTTCCTGAAATTCTACAGGCATCCTTATTTCCTGTCCTATACCATTGGATGGAAGTTATTAATCAGGTGTGCCGCTTATATAGATAAACAAATAGACAGGTAGGTGTGTATACATATACACAGTATGCATGATTATGTTCTGTTAAAAATATATAATTTGTTGACAGGAAACCAAGAGGTACAAGAGAGTGGAAGAGAGGGGACAGGAGGAGAGGACATAGAGATGAGAGGTGAGATACCTGATGTTAGCCAAAGAGACACTACATTAATTAGATCCTGGCAAGTTTAAAAAATAATGTGGATGGATGGGTGGGTGGGGGTGTGTGTGTTTATAGCTTATGTTTATGTTTTGTTAATTTGTGGACAGGAGATGAAAATGGACACCACAGTGGAGGAGAGGTGACAGGAGGAGACCAGCATGGACAAAAGACAGGAGGAGAGGTGACAGGAGGAGACCAACATGGACACCACAGTGGAAGAGAGGTGACAGGAGGAGACCAACATGGACACCACAGTGGAGGAGAGGTGACAGGAGGAGACCAACATGGACATCAGAGTGGAGGAGGCCAGGCTGGGAGAGAGCTGACAGGAGGAGCTAGTCTCATGTTTCTAATAGATGGTGTGTTCTCATCAACATTCACTTAAGTTGTGTCCTCTCTGGATGACCGCCACTGCTCGCAGTTAAAGATGATATTAATCCAATATGATGCGTGTTGTTCTTTATAGATCTATCCTCTTCATTTTGCTCTCAAAGTGCACCAGATTGAAGCACCACAACTAAATGACCTCGGTATTACAAAAATCCTGCGTACAGCCCTGGTCCTGAATGTTTCAGAGGGCAGATGATAACCTCCTTCTAATCAAGGAGCAGGTGTTCATAACTCTGTCTGCATCACTACACTGTGGTGATGTTTTGGTTGTACTGTCTGATCACAACACTAAGAGTTCTAATCTATTTTTTTAACCTATCTGTCTACATGTCTGTCTATCTATCTCTATCTTTCATTGTCTGCCCCTGTTTTATTATTGTATCTGAGGCTTCACGTTTGGTGATGGGACCTCAGTGGGTGAGAACAGACATGCTGAATAGACATAAAGATCTAGGCATGGGCAGCATCTTTCCATCCATTTAAAAATAAATATGTATTATTTTATGCCAACCTACATTCAGTCTAGCCCTAACCCTAACCTCTTAGAGTGCAGGAAGTGTCGGCCAGCTGTGTCGTGTGTGTGTCTCCATTCTCAGCGTCAGTACATCCAGTTTGATGGTTCACCTGGGCCAGTAGACTAAGCAGAGCCTCGACCCAAACAAGGTGTCCTGAATGGTCTCCCAGGTCCGCCTTGTACAACTGAACTGTCAGCCCAGTGTTTCAGTGTGGTCTACAAGCTATTCAATAAAACCTGGAGAAAATGATCTGTATCTTGTCTTTACACTTACAGCACACATGCTGCACGAATGATAACCTTAATTGTATGACACTTGTTTTGTCAAATGCACAAGGGTATCTCTGACTTGGCTAGACTGTGGATGTGGTGACTAGTCCAGGCCAGTCAGCATGGTATAAGCTGCATACAGGTGAGCGGAAGCTGAAACGCTTGTTCCTTGGCTAGGCCCAAGGCAGCTTGCCAGCAGGGTCAGGCCTGTGCCGGGAGGTCAGTACATTAGAACCCCCTTAGGCGGGCTGTATGTATCCTAGGTTCTCAAACTTATATTTGTGGTATAGAAAGGTAGAACTTGCTTGGTTGATTATGTAAGTGTGTGTGTGGGGTGCTGTTGATTTTACTCCACACATCTCTCAGCCATATGTTTCCTCTATGTGGATCTGAAAACAGTGATGGGGATTAAATTAGGTTGCTAAGAGAACTGCTAGTCACCAGAAGCATTCAAGAACATAACCTGTGCTGGAATACTAGTGTATGAACAAATCAATACAAGTAGAGCACATCTACTGACAGGCTGGCTGAATGACTAGAAGACTGACTTGGGACCTCCACTGAGGACATCCCAGTCCTGGCTATGGATCAGTAGTGATGCTCCCCTGCCCCTGTAGTCCAGGCATTTTATGACATAACCTTGAACAAATTGCAACAGAAATGATTTCAACTGTTGTAGTGTCATACATATGCTCTTTATAACATATCAAAAGTCCCCCAAAATCCCAGTGGTGGAAAGTAATGAAAAATGCAGATGGAAGGTATGTGACAAATATACCAATTTCCAATTTTCGCCTATGTAAAAGAAAAAGGTTTATGCATGTTTTCTTGTCTGATGTCCACACAACACTGTCCCCAATCAACCAGAAACTATATAGGATGCATCACAGTGCATATACAGAAATATATTTTTAATTCTATTGGCATTTGGTGAAGAGAAAAGGGGTGAATCTCACACATATTGCAACAAAAAATCTGACGTGTATTAATCAAATAGCTCAAGAGTATAGAACCCTGGAAAGGACAGTCTACAACCCTGGAGAACAGTAGTTTCTTGTCTTTGAAATTGAGAGTTTAACATGTTTTTTGAATGATTTTTCACGGTGCCCATCCACATCCATTGTATGACCAAAACGGTGGTAGAGCAATTATCAGACTTTCTCAAAAGTGCTAGTTTTGTCAACGTGTTGATCTGAACCATTGTATATGATCATAAGTAACCTTAAAACAAGGCTGAACATGATTTTTCCCTTTACTACGCCTTTAAGTTATGTATAGAAGGACTAGAGTACGTTGGATATTGTATCGAAGGATTAAAGTTGTTCTGGCAAAGTCTACAGTTTTATCTGTCATTGACAGGGCTAGTCTACAGTTTTATCTGTCATTGACAGGGTTGGTCTACAGTTCTGTCTGTTGTTGACAGGGCTAGTCTACAGTTCTATCTGTCATTGACAGGGCTAGTCTACAGTTCTATCTGTCATTGACAGAGCTAGTCTACAGTTCTATCTGTCATTGACAGGGCTAGTCTACAGTTCTATCTGTCGTTGACAGAGCTAGTCTACAGTTCTCCCGTCGTTGACAGAGCTAGTCTACAGTTCTATCTGTCATTGACAGGGCTGGTCTACAGTTCTATCTGTCATTGACAGGGTTGGTCAACAGTTCTGTCTGTCGCTGACAGAGCTAGTCTACAGTTCTATCTGTCGTTGACAGAGCTAGTCTACAGTTCTCCCTTCGTTGACAGAGCTAGTCTACAGTTCTATCTGTCGTTGACAGGGCTAGTCTACAGTTCTATCTGTCGTTGACAGGGCTAGTCTACAGTTCTATCTGTCGTTGACAGGGCTAGTCTACAGTTCTATCTGTCATTGACAGAGCTAGTCTACAGTTCTATCTGTCGTTGACAGGGCTAGTCTACAGTTCTATCTGTCGTTGACAGGGCTAGTCTACAGTTCTATCTGTCATTGACAGAGCTAGTCTACAGTTCTATCTGTCGTTGACAGGGCTAGTCTACAGTTCTATCTGTCGTTGACAGGGCTAGTCTACAGTTCTATCTGTCGTTGACAGGGCTAGTCTACAGTTCTATCTGTCGTTGACAGAGCTAGTCTACAGTTCTCCCGTCGTTGACAGAGCTAGTCTACAGTTCTATCTGTCATTGACAGGGCTGGTCTACAGTTCTATCTGTCATTGACAGGGTTGGTCTACAGTTCTGTCTGTCGCTGACAGAGCTAGTCTACAGTTCTGTCTGTCGTTGACAGAGCTAGTCTACAGTTCTGTCTGTCGTTGACAGGGCTAGTCTACAGTTCTATCTGTCGTTGACAGAGCTAGTCTACAGTTCTGTCTGTCGTTGACAGAGCTAGTCTACAGTTCTATCTGTCGTTGACAGAGCTAGTCTACAGTTCTCCCTTCGTTGACAGAGCTAGTCTACAGTTCTATCTGTCGTTGACAGGGCTAGTCTACAGTTCTATCTGTCGTTGACAGGGCTAGTCTACAGTTCTATCTGTCGTTGACAGGGCTAGTCTACAGTTCTATCTGTCGTTGACAGGGCTAGTCTACAGTTCTATCTGTCGTTGACAGAGCTAGTCTACAGTTCTCCCGTCGTTGACAGAGCTAGTCTACAGTTCTATCTGTCGTTGACAGAGCTAGTCTACAGTTCTATCTGTCGTTGACAGAGCTAGTCTACAGTTCTATCTGTCGTTGACAGGGCTGGTCTACAGTTCTATCTGTCGTTGACAGGGCTGGTCTACAGTTCTATCTGTCGTTGACAGGGCTAGTCTACAGTTCTCCCGTCGTTGACAGAGCTAGTCTACAGTTCTATCTGTCGTTGACAGGGCTAGTCTACAGTTCTATCTGTCATTGACAGGGCTAGTCTACAGTTCTATCTGTCGTTGACAGGGCTGGTCTACAGTTCTATCTGTCATTGACAGGGTTGGTCTACAGTTCTATCTGTCATTGACAGGGTTGGTCTACAGTTCTATCTGTCATTGACAGAGCTAGTCTACAGTTCTATCTGTCGTTGACAGGGCTAGTCTACAGTTCTGTCTGTCGCTGACAGAGCTAGTCTACAGTTCTGTCTGTCGCTGACAGGGCTAGTCTACAGTTCTGTCTGTCGCTGACAGAGCTAGTCTACAGTTCTATCTGTCGCTGACAGAGCTAGTCTACAGTTCGCCGCGGTCGGGGTACTGGGGCCCGTGGGGCTCGTCCACGCCGCGGACGTGGCGCAGGGGCGCGGGAACTGGCCCCGCCCCCGACCTCTTGACACTTATATGTACAGTAAGTGTGCAGTATTAAATAGAATAAACTATATACTGTATGTACCAGTTAAAACCTATTAGTCTTATTTCCCCCTTTTGTTATACTTGCACACACTGTAACCCACGGCGGTCAATAACAGCAAACACAAGTCTAATCAAATCTAGTGTGATGTTCTAGTAAACGCTCCACCCACACAAGCCTGTTGATGAGAAGACTTTCCTTTGAGAGACCAAGAGATTGAAGATAGATTGAAAACAAACCAATAAATCAGACAACTGAACAATATAATAGCCTACAGTGCTTTTATTATTGACATTGTGTTATTCCAGATGGTGTATGTGATTACAGACTAGACCCGTGTAGGGCTGCCATGGCCAGAAGAACGTGTTGTTGAGTATAATGACAGCTTCTAATATCAGACCCCAACTCCACATTCCACTCCGCAGTGTGTGACTGTATTTTAGTCGCAACACAAAGCGCTCTCGCATCATGTGCGGAGGAGAAGCTTCTACTGCAGGGTTCTCCGGTCAGCTCGCGCTCCTCCGGATCATAACCCGGTCACATGCTACCGTGGCAGACCAGAGCCCTGTACTACGAAGCTGGATCACGGTTAGCGCGATAACTTCAGGTTCAAGACTGGTTCATCCGTATCACGAAGGTGGATCTCTTTTCACCGCGTTATATCGCCATGTATTTAAGGACCGACAAAACCCATTAGAGTTTTCTGATGACTATTTATTTATATGAAAGATACCGATTTTCGGCAGAAGGGATCATTTATATCTGTCAACTAATTTTTGTATTAAACATTACAACCATGTAGGCTGTTTATTGGAGAAATTCAAGTAGGCCTATGCCTAGGCTACTTACCGGTTTGGATTATGTTTTTATGTTTGTTCTTCACTTGCCCCCATGAACGTTTTCCATTGCCAGGGTTTGCACTGAAGGTTTATATAAGAATAGTCCTAACGTCACATCTATACAACTCATTCATGTTAAGACATGCAAACGTCACATCTAGGCCAGCATAGCGTCAGGCGCGCAGATTGGCTGGGGCAAGGGGGCACTGCCCCCCCTGGTGGCCAGATGAGCAAACTGTCTGCAACGCGTCCAAAACATGTATTCTAGAGACTGGGTCGCGACCGGATCAGAGAAATGCACTGAACAGACTAACCCTAACCCTGCACTGAACAGCCTGGCTCCTGCTTGCGTGAGAACTGATCGCTTTGCGGTGCTTATTCCTCATCCAGTTATGGGTGGATGGAAAACGTTCAACTGAATGTTCATATTGTTCTGATAATTGTAGCTATAGCAACATAAGAGTGACAGCTTTGACAGCAACCCAAACATGAGCTAATCCCATAGCTGTAGGCCTACCATTGCTAGCTTTGATATAAATGCAGATAGGCTACATGTGAAGAGGCAATTGCTGGATTCTAATACGCTGTTTATAATGACACATCCCGACATTGAAGCATGAAAGGCGTAGCATACATTCTGTTTTAATGAAGAAATAAAAAGTCTGTAAACTCTGCCTAAAAGCATTTATTTTGTCTCATTTATTAGCTTAATTATTTAATACGTGTGGGTGTTTTCAATTATAATATTGTATTCTTGATACAAGAATGTTGACATTTCATGTAGCATATTTCAGTAGCAGGCTATTCAACACGTTGGATGAATTACATTAATTAATTAAATATTCATATAGCCTAGGCTTTGAAACATTCGTAGGCCTGTTTTCTTGCCTATGTGAATGAATATCGGCCCATAATCTGACTTGCCGTGTTGCTCTGATCCAGGCAGTCACCTTTCACTTTTGTCACTGTTTGCAGTATCTACAGAAATTGTTATTATTTAATATTATTTCGTTACTCACGAAGTGAAGACAGTTTTAGAACAATGAAAGACATGAAGTGCAGACATTGCCTAAGAGAAAGGAGGCGCAGTTGAACGAAACGTGGATATTGGACAGAATAAGCACTGTTTTGAAATGTTGTGGGTCAATCATGCAGCTGTAACAGAATATGCGCATTCCCAATGTTCGTGCAGGGCACGTATTTATACCACTATTACAATCCCTATTTGATGAGGGAGGGGGCTGGGACTCACTGCCCCCCCTGATCAAAAAGTCAAAGTGCGCGTATGCATAGCGTTCATCATGGGGCATGTAGCAAGTTATATGGCTATTGACCAAACAGCTATATTAATTAAATTTAATATTGATAAGACCATTAATTTACGCATTCAAACAGTCAGCAATTTTTTGCCAGCTTTCCTTCCTCGCTTTAGCTGCAGCAACCGTGTTACTCTTGGCCAGAATAATAATATGTTTGTAGTCTTGATATTTCTGAATGATGAGCGTCTGCTCCTCTTGTGTGAAGTGGGCGGGTCTAGATCGCTCCATGTTTGTGATTGGCCAGACCGGCAAACACCGCCTCTTCATATGTGCACGCGCTCATAGCTAGATTAGATCAGCTGGGTCGAGTTAACGAGTTGATGACCACCCTCGTGGTACCGTTTATCCGTGATTGCGGTTGTCTCGTTTACTCGAGGGAGAAGTTGAACTGGATGTGTTGAACCACGTTCGTAGTACCTCAGACCATGAGGTTCTCCTGATCCCGGTGAAGGAACTCACTGGAGCGCGCGGGAATAAACATCACTTGATAACCGTGTCCACGGGGGTCCCAGGTCCCGCCAGCGCACACACACACACACACACGCACACACACGCGCACACACACAATACACACACGTAATACACACGCGCGCACGCTCAAGACACTGTAGGCTATGGTGTGATTATGACGTAACCATCTGAGTTCAGTTCGATGGCTTTATTAAGATGAAAGTTGTTAAATATCATTCAGTGTGTGGTTTACAAGAGCGACATCATGGTAAGAACAATACCCCTCCCCTCACCCCCATAATTATCTGGATGTTGATTTAGGTTTTTATTATAATTGTCTATTCTATTTGCGTATAATTTGTCTACCCATAATGCGTTTCTAAAAGTAGCTCAGGTCTATATACGCTTAGGTGGCCTGAAGTTTGTCATTGTTGGCCTAGAGACCAGAAATCCAATATTTTCGAAGGTCTTGGTAGCCTGCGCAAAAATTGGGAATATGGCCCAGCTCCAAGGAGTATCCCACTTCATTAGGCCTGGAGGCTTGTAGCAGCAATAATGGAACAACTACCGTTAATGCAATAGCTAACTGCCAATAACGTAAGCCTAACATTATTTCAATTCGTAGCCTATAGGCTTAATAAAAGTCGATGGGCATAATGTAATAACTGGACAATAATGTGATACACGTAGAGCGGAGGAGAGCGTGACCTGGGTTAGCGCCTCACACCACGTAGCCGTAGGCCCGAATATCAGGCTGCCACCATCACAACGAGAGCGCAGAGCGGCTTGTTCATAGTTGACGGCGATGTGCGCGGTTGCGGATCCGATGGTTCACCCGCGGTTCAGAAACCCCGTGGCCCCGTGACTCTGGTTCACCCGCGGTTCAGAAACCCCGTGGCCCCGTGACTCTGGTTCACCCGCGGTTCAGAAACCCCGTGGCCCCGTGACTCTGGTTCACCCGCGGTTCAGAAACCCCGTGGCCCCGTGACTCTGGTTCACCCGCGGTTCAGAAACCCCGTGGCCCCGTGACTCTGGCAGCCTACGGGCGGAGATCAAAGCATGTCGCCAAACTACCGGTTAAGAATGGTCTTCCCTGGAGAACATACCACACATGCTCGGGATATTATAGGCGAGAATTAAGCCTTCTCAAGACAAATCTATAATTAGCTGTATTTGCTATGTAGCGGATACTTATTAATCTAGCGGAATTATTTATTTAATAGCCTAATATCAATAGGTCTGATTAAATCTGCATAATTGATCACTCCACTCAGAATAGATCAGTGATGAATGTGACTTAGCTGGATGTGTTGAAAGCTTAATCAAGATGACTGTTCACTTCACAGGATGAACTAAACACAGAGGGAAAGAAGAGGTCTTACAGGAAAGCAGACAGAAGACCTGCTAAGGTGAGACCTGGAGCAGAGGAGCGAGTCAGGTCCTCTGGGATTCAACCCTATACTTAGGGCTGAGTAGGCTACTCTACCCTAACAAAGACACCCACCCACCTATCTATCTATCTATCTATCTATCTATCTATCTATCTATCTATCTATCTATCTATCTATCTATCTATCTATCTATCTATCTATCTATCTATCTAATCTGTGATTACATCCATGACCCATACATGGATGTATGTAAACAGGACCTGGTCATGGTGGCAAAGAAAACATCTTGTAAAGATTCAAGATCAAAGACAGAGCAGTTATATTTGTTACAAACAGTAAATAAAAACTAATCAGGGGTATAAAGCCAGAGTCAATCAGGAGCCGGTTGCACCAGTCGTTACTAAGTGGTACTAGGCCTAGTCATAGCCTAAGTGTTGACTAACTCGAGATTTGGTCACTACTCAATTTAAATGGGTTGCACCACTCACGACTAGTTCCTAGTAACAACTAAATATTGACCCACCCTGGGAGGTGGTGTAAGTGATGACTAGTGCGAGGAAGTAGCATCTTCAACTCTGCTATTAGGACGGAGGTGGGCTGAAACATTGTAGCTAAATCTGTCGGTGGAAAAATTATTTTTTTTAGCATTTGTCTTAGTTATATCAAGATTAAGCTAACTATTGGCACCGGTGTGCTTATTGGTGTCATATTTAATAAGTTTGAGTAATGTCACGATCGAGCTAGCTAACCACCTTTAGCTCAATGGTCTCAGTTGCTGGTTAGCGAGGGGAGTCCCAGCCCAGCTGATAACCCTCCGTTGCGGGTTGGGGGGAAGCAACGGTCGGCTGGGATCCTGCCTCTCATAGTTAACCAGCAACTGGTCAGTGGACGGTACCAGGCAGCCCACGGTATGTCTGAATCAAAGAAGGTTATCACACTAGCTGGCTAGGATCATTTAAGCATAACAATCCAACGGCTCCAACTCCCCCAAAAGAACCCCTCCACTGCACAAGCACCAACCCCAATAATAATAATAATAATAAGCACAAGCTACCGAGTGCAACGTTAGCCTTGCTAACGGAGATAATGAATTTGGAGGAGAGGGTTGCAGCTGGTGCTAAACGAGGCAAAGGAAGAATATTTTGTGGACTATTATCACATCCATTTCACAGTTGGGATTATACAGAAAGGTGAGGATCGAGCCTGTGTTGGATGACCAACTCAAATGCCTGGCTAGCTCAATATTGTTGCAAGTTTAACATGAATCGCATATGCGAGCCGGAGCCCGTCGCTTTCACTGGATGACTCGTGAAGCATGCTACATTTATCTCGCATACTAAACATGTTTTCGTGGAGTAGTACAGGTATGTACTAAATCGCATGTAGTAGGCGAGTTGCAGTATGTACTATATAGTATGTAATATGGACATTGGGACACGGCCCAAGCTCCTTGGTAAGGGCTGGGTAAGGGCGATCAACCTTACATTTTTACTTGCTTACCGATTGGCTATTTGGATCCTGCCGTCACAGTCATACAACGTCATCTTGACTGCAGGTGCAGATCGAGGGTTCGCGGTACATCACAGCCAGATTGCAATTATGATGTCATGAATAAAACATGTTCTATGTTCTTCTGGCCTGTAAATATTTTACTATCTTACTATTACTACTGTCATGCAGCATGTATCAGGCTAGGAGATCCAGGAAGTGTTTCCTCTAGTGGATTACATCAGGTCACATCACAAGTCCATTACCACCTTGGACAAAATCCAATTGCATCTTCTGTCAAAAGTGATTTTTAACTTTATTTATTCATTTTTGTTTTACAGTCAATTGAGATTCATCCAGAAGCTTGGGTGGTACTGTTCTCTGTTCTCAACCTGCCAGTCTCTCTTCTACTGTGGTGTCACTGCTTCTATTTCCCCATCAGAACCACCCTAGAGATACTGATCTGTTCTCTCTCTCCCTCTCTCTCTCCCTCTCTCTCTCTCTATCTCTCTCTACTTCTCCCTCTCTCACTCTCTCTCACTCACTCTCTCACTCTCTCTCTCTTTCACTCTCTCACTCTCTCTCTCTCTCATTCTCTCTCTTTCACTCTCTCTCTTTCTCTCTCTCTCTCTCTCTCTCTCTCACTCTCTCTCTCTCTCTTTCACTCTCTCTCACTCTCTCACTCTCTCTCTCTCCCCAGAGTGTAGCTGAGTTGCACGAGTGCTCAGCAGAGGGGATCATGGAGTGGGTTGTCATGGTGACCATGGCCCTCTACCAGATCCTCCGTCTCCACCCGGACCAAGTTGGCCGCCGGCCGCCGACGTCGCACCGCGCCCGCCGCCGTCTCGGGACGGGCGCACGGGTCCGAGCGAGGAGGCGCGTTTCAGTCCAGCAGGCTCTCCCCAGGACCGCGCCTCTCTCCCGGGCTCGGACCCCCCACCCCGCTCCCCCAGCGCGGCTCTGAGGGTCACCTCCCAGAACTCGGAGGAGGCGGAGCTCACGGCCACGGCGTCCGTAGCCGTGAGAGAGATCCTGCGGAGGGTGAAGGGGAGGATGGAGAGAGAAGAGGAAGAGGAGGCGCCTGAGGAGGAGGAGGTGGCGCTCTTCCTTCCCGGCGCCTTCCTGGACGACCCCCGTCTTGTCGCGCTCGCCGAGGAGCTGCTCCGGAACGCCTGGCGGGACGCCCGGGAGAAGGCGCGGCGTATTGGTGGCGCCGTCACCTCCTCCTCCTCCTCCTCAGACGGCTCGGGGGCCAGTGGCGGCGTGCCGGAGGACGCCTGGATGATGGGCCACATCGGGTCGGCGGTCCGCGCCATGGAGGACGCGTCGGCCGCCCCGGAGACCCTGGCGGTGGGTCCGACCGGCCGGAACACCTCCTCCTCCGGCCCCAGCAGCAGCGCCACCCTGGAGGAGGAGGAGGAGGAGAGCCTCTCGGACGCCCTGGCCCGCCACGCCCTGTTCCAGAGCCCCGGCCTGGTCTCCGCGGAGGAGAAGCTGGAGCTGGTCAGGCTGGTGGGGGGCCTCCTCCGGGAGACGACGGAGCCCGCCGAGGGAGCCCCTCCCCCGGCCCGACCCCGGAGCCCCAGCGCCAGGAGTCAAACCGGCAGCCCTGCTGGAGAGGAGGAGCAGGAGAACCACGCCACACCCCTCCCCGCCTACGGACCCGACCTCGCCCTGCACAAAATGTTCGATGCCATCGCGAGGGAGCGCCCCGATCACGACGGCGACGACGACGATGGCGAAGAGTCCCCCGGCCTCCACTTCTTCTCCAAGGAGCTGATCCGCCAGGTCCACCGGCAGCTCCTGGACCCCCCGCGCTCGGGGCGCCGGCCGCCGGACGCCCACCACTGCCACTCCCAGCCCACCCTGCGGAGCCCCGAGAACGAGCGGCATCTGGAAGAACAGATCTTCACGCCGCTGCTCTACCGCTTCATCCGACGGGCCGTGGGGAAGCTGGTGGCGGACTTCCTGGGCGTGGCGGCCGCCACCGACACCCGTCCGCACGACGGCGGCCGGAGGGGCCGGGACTCCTCCGGCGAGGCGTCGTGGGGCAGCAGCGACAGCAGTGGTGACCGGAGGGGCGAGCTGGAAGCCACATGCGAGGTGCTGACCGCCCGGGCGCTGGCCAAACTCCAGGACACCTGCGATGACCCCAATAAAGCCAGAGTCATCGTCGACAAAGGTACAGACGTCTCTCTTATTGCATGATATTACACACGGTCTGATGTTATCATGTTATTACACACAGCCTGATGTTATCATGTTATTACACACGGTCTGATGTTATCATGTTATTACACACGGTCTAATGTTATCATGTTATTACACACAGTCTAATGTTATCATGATATTACACAGTCTAATGTTATGTTATTATACACGGTCTAATGTTATCATGATATTACAGGCAGTCTAGTGTTTTCATGTTACTGTAGACCAGAGTCATTCTCACCTTAATAATAGTTTTACCTGAGCATGTTTTAAAACGTTATGATAGTTAGGAGTGTTATTACTGTGTAACAGTAGCATATTTTTCAACACAGCTGTGAGTGTTACTACTGGCAACATGGAGAAGAACAGGAGTAGCAGGAGGAGGAGGAGCTGTGAGCAGTCTGGAGAGATAGACTCCTCCTCCTTCTCCTCCTCGTACCAGACCCCCACCTCCCTCACCTCTTCCTGGAGCCTCCCAAACACCCCCTCGTTGGTAAGGAGACAACACACACACACACACACACACACACACACACACGTGCACATACACATACACACACACACACACACACACACACACACACACACACACACACACACACACACACGTGTACTGACACACACACACACATGCCGTGTTTAGAATTGACCTGAGTAGTAGTAGGATTAATACATTAGATAGTAGATAGATAGCTCCAGATATAATATAAATGTATTGACATCCACATAATGAATACATACAGTAATAATGAGTTTTTATTAGACGTCTAACTCTACAGTATTTATATGCTTGTCTTCTTTTCTCTGATTCCCAGATCAGTGGTCAGAAAGCTGAAGCTGTCCCCCAGGATGGACAGAAGACATCTAGAGAGGACAAGAAGAAAAAGACCGGCAAGAAACACAAAAAGAGCAGCGTTACTCCCCTGTCCTGCGATGGTAAGACCCCTACATGTTTCAGTCCAGCAGGCTCTCCCCAGGACCGCGCCTCTCTCCCGGGCTCGGACCCCCCACCCCGCTCCCCCAGCGCGGCTCTGGGGGAGGAGGAGGAGCAGGAGAACCATGCCACACCCCTCCCCACCTACGGACCCGACCTCGCCCTGCGGAGCCCCGAGACCGAGCGGCGTCTGGAAGGACAGATCTTCACGGCGCTGCTCTACCGCTTCATCCAACGGGCCGTGGGGAAGCTGGTGGCGGACTTCCTGGGCGTGGCCGCCGCCGCCAACACCCGTCCGCACGATGGCGGCCGGAGGGGCCGGGACTCCTCCGGCGAGGCGTCGTGGGGCAGCAGGGACAGCAGCGGTAACCGGAGGGGCGAGCTGGACGCCACATGCGAGGTGCTGACCGCCCAGGCGCTGGCCAAACTCCAGGACACCTGCGATGACCCCAATGAAGCCAGAGTCATCGTCGACAAAGGTACAGACGTCTCTCTTATTGCATGATATTACACACAGTCGAATGTTATCATGTTATTACACATGGTCTGATGTTATCATGTTATTACACACAGTCTGATGTTATCGTGTTATTACACACGGCCTGATGTAATCATGTTATTACACACGGTCTGATGTTATCATGTTATTACACACGGTCTGATGTTATCATGTTATTACACACAGCCTGATGTTATCATGTTATTACACACGGCCTGATGTTATCATGTTATTACACACGGCCTGATGTTATCATGTTATTACACACGGCCTGATGTAATCATGTTATTACACACGGTCTGATGTTATCATGTTATTACACACGGTCTGATGTTATCATGTTATTACACACGGCCTGATGTTATCATGTTATTCCACACGGCCTGATGTTATCATGTTATTACACACGGCCTGATGTTATCATGTTATTACACATGGTCTGATGTTATCATGTTATTACACACGGCCTGATGTTATCATGTTATTACACATGGTCTAATGCAGGGTCCAACAGTACGTTTTTTCTTCACTTTCCTGGTCGGACAAGTGGATCAGAACGTTGCCCAAAGTCAAATTTTACTTGCCCCTATAAAAACGAACCAGTTTTATCCAGCCTGCTCTCAAACTTTCAGCAAACTGTGCATAGTTGGAGTTTAGCCCACATCCTCTAATGCACCCAAGTGACCCAATTAAACTCCTCTGTCCAAGACAATTAAAACGCTCGCACTTGAGCTCATACATCTTGTCTTTACCCAGCACCATTTGAAAGACGTCAGACTGACAGCCATGTGTCACAGTACTAGCCTTGTGTCACCCTACTAGCCTTGTGCCACCCTACTAGCCATGTGTCACCCTACTAGCCTTGTGTCACCCTACTAGCCTTGTGTCACCCTACTAGCCTTGTGCCACCCTACTAGCCATGTGCCACCCTACTAGCCATGTGTCACCCTACTAACCTTGTGTCACCCTACTAGCCTTGTGTCACCCTACTAGCCTTGTGTCACCCTACTAGCCTTGTGTCACACTACTAGCCATGTGTCACACTACTAGCCTTGTGTCACCCTACTAGCCTTGTGCCACCCTACTAGCCTTGTGCCACCCTACTAGCCATGTGCCACCCTACTAGCCATGTGTCACCCTACTAACCTTGTGTCACCCTACTAGCCTTGTGTCACCCTACTAGCCTTGTGTCACCCTACTAGCCTTGTGTCACCCTACTAGCCTTGTGTCACACTACTAGCCATGTGTCACACTACTAGCCTTGTGTCACCCTACTAGCCTTGTGTCACCCTACTAGCCATGTGTCACCCTACTAGCCATGTGTCACACTATTAGCCATGTGTCACCCTACTAGCATGTCACCCTACTAGCCATGTGTCACCCTACTAGCCTTGTGTCACCCTACTAGCCTTGTGTCACACTACTAGCCTTGTGTCATACTTCTAGCCATGTGTCACCATACTAGCCATGTGTCACTCTACTAGCCTACTGAGTTCTTCATTGGCCAACGGCGAGTGCCAGGGGAGGTGGCTATGCTATGTGCCAGAGAGAACATTTGCTATGATACGACGATGATCGATGACGATAATACAAATTGGGTGGGGGGGGGGGGGGGGGTAAAATTGGTTAAAAAAAAAGTACATTTATTGTTACTACTCTCCCGAGGCAAGTGAGTTGCTTGATTTACTAGCCTGACGTGGCGTTTTACTTGCCCTGGGCAGTCGGGCAATCCTTATTGTTGGACCCTGTCTAATATGATCATGTAATTACACACAGTCTAATGTTATCATGATATAACACACAGTCTAATGTTATCATGTTATTACACACAGTCTAGTGTTAGGTTATTACACACGGTCTAATGTTATCATGATATTACAGGCAGTCTAGTGTTTTCATGTTACTGTAGACCAGAGTCATTCTCACCTTAATATAGTTTTACCTGAGCATGTTTTAAAACGTTATGATAGTTATGAGTGTTATTACTGTGTAACAGTAGCATATTTTTCAACAGCTATGAGTGTTACTACTGGTAACATGGAGAAGAACAGGAGTAGCAGGAGGAGGAGCAGGAGGAGGAGCTGTGAGCAGTCTGGAGAGATAGACTCCTTCTCCTCCTCCTACCAGACCCCCACCTCCCTCACCTCTTCCTGGAGCCTCCCAAACACCCCCTCGTTGGTAAGGAGACAACACACACACACACACACACACACACACACACACACACGTGCACATACACACACACACAGACACAGACACACACGTGCACATACACACATACACACACACACACAGACACACACACACACACACACACACATGCCGTGTTTAGAATTGACCTGAGTAGTAGTAGGATTAATACATTAGATAGTAGATAGATAGCTCCAGATATAATATGAATGTATTGACATCCACATAATGAATACATACAGTAATAATGAGTTTTTATTAGACGTCTAACTCTACAGTATATATATGCTTGTCTTCTTTTCTCTGATTCCCAGATCAGTGGTCAGAAAGCTGAAGCTGTCCCCCAGGATGGACAGAAGACATCTAGAGAGGACAAGAAGAAAAAGACGAGCAAGAAACACAAAAAGAGCAGCGTTACTCCCCTGTCCTGCGATGGTAAGACCCCTACATGTCTGTTCTCCAAACTCCTCTTCCACTATAACTCTCACACACACACACACACACACACGCACACATGCGCACACACATGCGCACACGCACACACACACACACACACACAAAGCTCTGTTTTCATGAGACTTGCTTGCTTGCACACACATGGTGTGTTTCCTGTCCTGGTCCAGAGCCTGCTGAGTCCTCCAGCAGCAGAGAGGAGGAGGAGGAGGAGGAGAAGAAGAAGAGGAGGTCCAGCAGAGGCTGGTTCCAAAGGGCCTCCTCCGCGCTCTCCAGGGCTTTCTGCTTCAGCTGTTGCAGGAAGAAGACTGGCCAGCAGAGGGCGACTCCTGCCCACTGACTGAACTACAACAACAACACAGCAGCTTCTCTGAGGGCTGGACCGCTGCATAACATCACCCTCAATATCACTATTCATGAGTTCATCAGTTCACAGCTTCAATGAAAACTTCAATAAAATCTTTAGCATTTAAACAATATGCTGCAACTCTCTTCTATTCTTCAGATGTCAGAATGTGCAGGTGTGGTGCAGCGTGTGCTCATCTGGTCCTTCTGTTCAAGCCTCTACTGACCAGCGTTTAGTCAGACTCATATTTATTCACGTTGCGTCTTGCTGGTTTCTACTGCTACATTCAGAACACGGCGGTTTTTTAACGGCGTAAATGAACCAACGCACACCCCCCATCGGCCCACCCACGCACACGCGCGCACACACACACACACACACACACACACCTGTGTGAGGATCCTGCGGACGTCGGCGTGGCTGAAGTTGAGCTGTCCCAGCAGCAGCTCTGCCGTCAAGACACTGGGACACGTAGTTGGCCACCCTGCTGCCATCGTACCCGTTAAACACCCCATACAGGAAGCAGCCATCCTCGCCTCTGGTCGGACAGGGACACACACACACACACACACAGGATGTGTTAATACTTTCAACATCCGCCCAGTCCTAATTGCAGTGAACTGTCATCACTGTCATACTATACTGACATTGCAACCATGTTCTCTAATCTGCTGCACACTGTATTATATATCCACAGTACGTGTAGCCCCCACCGGGTGTGGCCGAGGGTCGTTTCTGGGTGAGCTAGCACCTGAATCGGAGGTGCCCGTCTTCGTTGGGGTGGTTCTGGGTGTCCTTGCCGTCCGGGCCGTAAACACAGTTGGACGCAGATCCGACACCGCACATCTGACACAGCGGCAGGTCGTCCGTCCAGCTCTGATGCTGGGCGACCCCGGAAGAGAGAGGTCAGCGGAGATAGCAACACGACTTTAATACTGACATAAGACAGATGTAAAAACAAACCGTATATAGCTATACGTGATTGCCATTACACACAAAGGCGCATCTGATGTCCAGCCACTGCATTATAATTGACATCCAATTCGATCCTTTTCAGGGTATTTAGGTAGCATTGCTACCGTAGCTAGCCATGAGAGTCTCAAATCAAATGTAACACAATGGACTGGATGAAACAAGATAGCACTATGGTGGCTTAAAAGTTTTGCTTCGACAAGAAATGCATGCCATGGTTTGCTATAGCAACAGCCTGACATATTTATATATTTAGCCAACTGCTAGCTAGTCGTCTAACGTTAGCTAGCACTAGGTTAGCTTGGCTAGAGCGATTGCAAACACACAAACCAGGCCCCTTTGTACGGATAACTAGACAGACTGACCCGCATACGATATGCAAACCTTGCCAGAGATCAGTGTGCATGTTTTCAAAAGGAGAAACTCTTAATTATCTTACGCTTTGCATCCATGGAGGTATAATATAACTGGAGACGGCATTGAAAATGGCTGCCTATTCATTTCAATGAAAGTTGCTCACAGGCGCATGAAGCCATTTGACGTAGTGGCCAAAGCTCGGTATTGCAAGTCACGTGACGGCATGCGGTCCAAGACCCTTATTTCCCATGGTTTGTGGATTATGATAGAAAGGGCTAGAAAAGGAAAACAAAATTTTTCTCGGTGTCATTCAGCATCAGAGACCAATCTAATCAATATAAACTTTTAATTCAATGGGTTTTTTTTGTTTTTGAAGCCACCAATACCTGTATCGAGCCATTTGAAACATGTGCTGTGCACGAGCCTCGGGGACGCTGGTCGCGCGTTCGTGAGTCCTGCGAACTCGGCGGAAAACACGTCACCATAGGAAGACCCGCCCTACTCTGCCTCTGATTGAATAGTTTTAAGGAAGTCATGCAATGACGTCGGCTAACATTTGCTATGCTTTTAGCAATGAAGCTGCTATGATCATGCTAATCATAGATATGAACGTATGTCTATGATGCAAATGATCATGACATGTGGTTACTTTAGGACATCGTTGGAAAAGATCTAGAGGGTAAGTGGGTCAATGTTGAATAACTTAGCTAACATTATCTAATGTTACATTTCTTTATATTAACGTCAACTATATTGATAGGCTAGGTTGCTATGCTAACGGTAGCTAATGCTAACGGCTTAGGGTTAACTTTAGTTAACGTTAGTTAATGCTAACGTTACGTTCGGAGGTCTCAGATGTATTTCAATTTTAACATAATGTTGAGCATGCTCAATGTGACATTGTTCATACATTGAATACAGTCTGTAATCTTGTCTGGCGTTATTTAGCTATAGTGGGCTGATGCTTGCTGCTGCTACTATAGCATTTGCCACATTATACATCAAATTAATCAAGCATGGTTAGTGTTATTACCTGAAGGCATTATTACCATTGCAAGTAAGCATGCCATGTTTATGCCATGCCTGGAAATCAAATTAATATTGTGATTCTTCCCCATCATAGCTCATTGTACACTGATATAATCATTCTCCTTGCCTTTGCTAATACTCATCTCTTTTATCAAACTTTGTGCTAGGAAAGAAATCTGGCTGTGATTCGTCGCTAGTGCTCATCCAGGCTGTTGTCATCTCCCGCCTGGACTCCTGCAACTCCCTACTTGCTGCCATCCTGCAGCGTTGGCCATCAGACCCCTGGAGAAAGCTGCTGCTGAACTGGTGTTCAACAGCCCCATGCTCTTCCACACAACTTCCCTACTCCGTTCTCAGCACTGGCTCCCTGCGCTGTCCCATCCAGTTTAGGACTGTGGTGCAAGCCTACAGGGCAAATGAACAGCTCCCTCCTACCTCCAGGCTGTGGTCAAGCTCTGCTGCCTTGAGGTGATTGGTTCCCCAGTTGCTCCAAGCCCCCCTATGGCAGATTGTAACGGCCATGGCTCTTTTCTGTCCTGGCCTCACAGTGGTGGAATGAACTGTGCACTGATGTCAGAACAGAGCCAATAATACACACTGTTCATAGTGAGCCTAGTTATTATTGATTAACTTGGACTGTTTCCTCTCTCCTTGTCAGTCATTAAAATATGTTCAGTGTTTCACAATACTGATGTATAACATTTGTTGAATCTCTTTGTCTTTTATTATTGTCCTTGATTAGCTCTGCGTTGTGTTTTCTTGTTTCCAATAAAAGACGGACCCCCAATCTCCTAATATACCACACAGTCCAGTGTCTCCTTTCTCAGGTGTTCCAAATGAATCTCTCCAACACGGGATTTGAGTATAAGCAAAAGCGGTTTATTCCAGAAGGTTTAACATACAAAAGACATGGCAATGTCTAATGCACAGATGACCTGTCTGGATGCTGGTTGAACCCAAATCGAAGCACATGCAAACTGAATAGTGGTTTTAACCCTTGGAGAAGGGGGGTGTCCCACACCCCCCTCCTTCCTTCTAGACAAAGCTGTCTCTCTTCTCGAAATACGGCCTTGCACTGAAGATAGGATGAGGCGCCTGACGCCCCAGTATCTAAACAGTCGGTGTTTGTACATCACATGAGAGAATGTCACCCTTGGCCTAGGGAACATGTAAATCTGTCCGGTGGAGACACGTCCTCTACCTAGAACCCCCCTTGAGTATCAACGTGACCCCCCTGGCGTGACCTCCTTCTCCAGAAACCCTCGTGCGGTCAAACAGGAGTCACACACAACTAATAAGAAACAGCTTACAAAGGTTAAGATTAACATTTCTTGATAACAGCCAGCTCCATACATTTTCATCACATTTCATTATTTTGTCTCAGACCATTTCTGAAACAATCATCGGTGTCAGTATACATTTCCCTCCAATGTTATTGCTTGCACATTTTTAACCATTAAACTACCAGACTGTACAAACGAATTGCACACCTATAGTATTTTCTATTGGTGATTTTTTTTTTTACAAGGTATAGCCTACTTCTCCACTTTCTCTTAATGTTGGTATGAAATGGCAGTCAAACTATGCAATGATGTTCCACACGGTTTCCACCCAAATTCCCAACAAATGTGGCCACCACACTGTTCATGACATTCACAGGTCTTGCTCTCAGGGATCGGTAAAAGAAATGGACATGGTTCCTCCATAATGTGCTAAGGCTCTGCTTAGATCAAAGGCTTGGTCATCAGAAAATATCACAAAGACAGTGATCACAAAACAACAATTAAAAACATGTCACCAACTGACCAACTTGACATGCAAGAAAACTGTCATGTCTTTGCACTGTCCTGTCCTGCTCCCAGTCCTGTGTCTACAACAGTGTATGCCTTAACTCTAGTCAAATTTCTAGTATGTGTGAACCATATACATGGCAGTAAACAGATCTTGAGTCATACAAACTGGAGGATGCTTGACCCATACAAACTACTTTAACTCAATTTCAATAAACAACTTCATAATATGGCAGACAGAAGAGCTGAACAGACTAGGTAGATGACTGGATGATCTTACAGAGAACCAAGGGAAATTGACTGGTATTAATGCTAAGAGTAATGAGGGATGAGGTGCAGCTGGACAGAGCGGAGACAGGTGGCAGGTGATGCAGGAGATGGGAAGGTGAGTAGGCAACAACTAAGCATGAACAGGAACTGGACCATTGGCTCCCCTTGACTGTCCAACCCATCCATCAGCGCCAGCAGAGTGGACACGATAGAGCCAGAGAGAGAGAGACAAATGCAACGCAAGGTTAGTTTAGTTCCAATCGCCCATGTGCAACATCAATCAAGTACGCAGCCAAGCTGAAGAACCGAGTTACACCGGAGGTGGAGCGAGGCGGTGGCTCCGTGACAGACAAGCCTCACCTGTGTATCTGGTCCTGTCTGCTGGAGCGTACTGGGGCCAGCCGGTCTATCTTGTGGAAGAAGATGAAGGAGGGTCTCATTAGGTTGACCTGGGGAGAGACCAACAAACAGCCATCACAAGCTCTCAGTCAACACTGAGGATGATGGTCGGGTGTCCTGTCCAATAATTATACCCCCCTCCCCCAACCGCCACAGTTGCCCCATTGGTTAACCTGGTCAAAGAGAAGGCAGAGCTGATTATGTGTTCTGATTCACCAACCCACTTGCTAAGGCAGTCAGCTCCTTTCCTTATAGACACCTTTGTGGTCCCTGCCTACACTCGTTAGTCTGCACCCGCGCCACTGGGGTCTTGCCTGTACTTGGGGGACTCAGAGCACCACACATCTGGAGGTGGGGGGGGGTTGGTGGGAGTATGTGAAAAACAAGGACTTCACAAGACAGCTCTAATTAGACAAGACAGCTTAAATACGGCTGAGTCTTCATATGTTTACTGGAGCAACGTACTGTAGTGTGGTCTCACCTAGGAGGTTCTTCTATCAGGTGATCGAACAGAGAGGGGTTTCTCTGCTTCCTGTTCACTGACTGAAAAAGCAATCACAGTGGGATTTAGTGACATCATTATGCACATCAGGAATTCATTATCTCATCTAGTCAGTCAAAAAATGATTTTGTCCTCACCAATAGGTGGCACCTCATATCACTGCATTTATCTTTTAAAACAGCAAACACTATGTGTAAATAAGGTTTTAAACTTCACCAACATCATTATTAATAATCAGCCCCTATGGCTGGATACAGGCTGGCAGGTGCCCATCAGGCTCAGTGAATATCTGGTTGAACTGGTTTAAACTCTGTCCTCAGTATTAGTACTGCCCATGTGCACAATTGATTCGCTAGCTTTTCATTGGAATAGCTGGTGGCAGTGTTCTAGAAAGGTGGTCATGTGCGTTCCTAAGTCAGAGGACCCGGGTTTGAACCCAGTGTGGGCAAGTGTGGTGGAATCAATACAACACCTGTTACAATCGCAGGAATTTTTTGGGAAGGAAGGGGCTTCTTTTTTTTTTTTTTAAAGGTTTTGTACCTTCAATATTAAACACTTAAGCAAACAGAAAAACACAAAACACAACTATAAAAGGCCTGGCTTGGTTTAAAGCCCACTCACCACGTCAAGGTGCAGGCCAAGAGTGGGGACACGACAATCACTAACAGACAAACCCTGACAAATACACATGTAAAGACATGTAAAGAAACACGTAAAAACATATAGACTATACATATAGAAATAGATATACATATAGAAATAGAACTTTGGACAGGTACATACTGTATCACATCAAGGTGCAGTATCAAAAGGTCGAGGGGCAATAACAAACCACAAGCATTTTTTTTCTTTTTTTTAGTATTTCGTTAAACATATATATAATTATTTTTGGGGTTTTATGTTTTTAATTGTTGGCATTTCATTAAACATATACATAAACAATTTTAAACAGCAACATAAGGGCACTCTATTAAAGGGACGGTTCTTGCAGAGGTCACGGGTCGGATACGCTGTTTGGATATTCCTAAGGAGATTCATGTTCAACTAAGCCTTGTGCTCCGTTATGCGAGCTCCAAGACTACAAATGAACAGTCTCTTGTTGAGATTTTTTGCAGTTGCAAGTGCTGTGTAAAAACTTGTGCTCCGTAATGCGAGCTCCAAGTATTACAATGAACACTGTTTTTCTGTTGTTCCAAAAAAGTTGGGTTCCGTTATGCAAACTCCAACAACTGCATTCAGGTACAGATACTGAGTATATTGGCTGGAAGGTGGTTTGGGATGTTGCTCTCCATGTTCATTAACAGTTTTCCACAGTTGAAGATTATAGTTGCTCAAGTGTAAACTACAGTCATGGCATCACACAAATAAAAGACACATTTAAATAAAGACACACAAATATATATCGACAAAAGAAACATAAACAATACAAGACGCACAAGGAAATACACACAAACACACACTTAAAATGGGACGCATGACTAGAAACAACCCTCTCGGTGATGTACACTACTGGTGATGAAAATGGACCAGCTTTGTTAATTTATTCCTCACAATGTCCTTTGTCATCCTCTCTGTTTCTCGTCTCGCCAAATGGTGCATCCTTATTGTGCAGTATATGGAGGATGCCATTTTCACCAGGAGATGTACATGATTGTCTTCAACCGTGGTTTCAAACATGTGGTTGTGCAGGTCTGGGAACAATGTCTTCTCAGCACTGTAATCCAGGACTTGAGCGACGATGGCTGATGCTAAGCCACGTCCCTGGGGGAGCTTGCTGGAGGTTGTTCTCAAAATCCTTTGAAAGCAACGCTCTGACTCTGTGCACACGGCAACTATCCCTGGAGATAGTTTTTGCAAACCTCCACGACACGACACGATGAAGGGATGCTCAATGGACTCACAAGTGAGAGCTTCAGCGCAAGGCATGCAGTTGTGTTTTTCTTTGATCTTCTTCACCACGAAGCCAGCAATGTAGTTGATAGCAGCATCCTTGTATTCGGACACTGCATCAACATTTGGGCAGAGCTGGTAATCATGGTCGACCTCTGCATGCTCCACAGGCTTCAGGTCAAACCTACGCGAGGTGTTTGCTGACGCAGGTGTGGCCTCCATGATGCTGGTATCGTCACGGAGTATGCAATTGCCTGTTCCTGTCTTTACTTGCAACTTCACCAGAAGACGCTTGAAGGCAGCTGTGAACTGTCTTGCTGTGGGATTGTTGTTGAATCCACCACGAGCTCTGATAGAGGAGAAGAACAGTTCCAGGTGATCTTGGCTCAGCTTGTAAGTGAGGAGGTAACGGCATTGGGCATCTGGCTGACAGACTACTTCTTGGAAAATATTCCACACACTTGCACAACTGGCAATGAAGCCAACTATACATGTTGAGACTGCCTGTACGAGACTGTACGAACTCCGATGCCATGGAGTCGCTGAAGGCATTCGTTGATGATATTTGAACGCTCTTCTCCAGTCAGTCCATCAATAAGGAAATAGGCTACTGGGATTTTCCAGGATTCGTCGATTGCAACAACCATGAGGACCAGGGCATCTTTGGCTGGTTGTAGGCTATCATCAACAGTGCCACAGCCAAGGTCCACATATCCATGGAATTTTCCAGCAGCATATTCCACGTGCTTCCGTATGGCAACTTCATCCATCATGAGGGCACACAGGGTCTCTTTTCCATCCTTCTTCCTGTCCTTCACATGTGTCTCAATAGCAGAAAAGGCAGGTTTTGTGAATCCAGGGTCTGCTGAGATGTTGCTGTACCAGGTCCGGATGGTGTCGGGATGGGGCAAAAAAAGGTCAAAACTTTCACGCACAAAAGCATAAGCCTTGGCGGAATAGAAGTGCAGAGTCATCGCAAATGAACGCAATTCCTCTGACACTTTTGACTTTTTTCCTTCCGCCACTCTGGTGAGTAGCTCCTTTGACACTCCACTGAAGGAGTTCTCCAGCATCTCTGCACAGCCTGTAGAAATAAGCATTTTCTGCTTGAGCTCATTGATGACCTCAGTTAAACTGGACACTCTTTTCTGCAGTCTTCTAGTCTTCTGCTGCTCCAATTTCAGTTTTTTTCTAGAGGTTTCCAGTATGTCCTCGGCTTGACGCTTCAATGATCTGGGAGATTCCATCACTGCATAGTTGTGGTCATCACTGTTTGATTTTGTGGCTTCAGACACGTGATCATGTACCGCACAGTCCTGTACCTGTAATTCCTCAACTTCCAATTCCACAGCTGTATCATTGTGCTGTGGGACTACAATTGACACTGTGTCATCATGCAGTTCCTCCATCACAAGGATGTCAATACAATCCAATTTTTCAGTGACATTTGCGTCCTCGTTAGCACTAACAAACACAGTGCAGTAACTGTGGTCATTTTGTACAGTGACACTTACCTCTGCACTTACCTTAGGTTCCGGGGATGCTGTGGTGTCTACAGAGAAGTTGAAAATTGTGGGGACAGCTGTTGAAATTAGTTTTTTTCTCCCACTGCTGTTGTCGAAGCACTCCTCTGCAAAATGTTAACATTTTGCAGAGGACCGGCACATATCCGGGAATTTCTGTTTGGCATCCAATTCTTGCGTCTTACATTATGGACCCACTGACACAGCCATGCCCGGTCATTGGATGGAAAGCTGTGGAGAAGTTGTGTTGAGTTATAATGGCACACTATCATGCAGAGAACAAGCAGTGTGTGGCATGTGTTAATGTAGGCTACTCTTTCTTCCCAACAAAAAGTATTGTTTCCCTTCCTTTCTTAAACCTAAGCCCCCCCCCCCCCCCCATATCTGCCCTTACCAAACCACATAGTAAGTACATAAAGTATTTACTTAATCGTCATAGAACTTTTTGATGGAATGCCACATTGCATATTATTCCTTATCAACTCAAGCAACATTTTGCTCACCACAGACTGATGTTAATTAGGCCTATGACTTTTCTGAATTACACCAGTTAGTTATTCATTTGTTTGGATGACTTCTACACAAATTAGATAGATATAGACTGTACACTACAATAATAGATTGGTTAAGATAAATGTAACTTACCTAAGAACAGCATAATCGTGTTACAGTTAGCTATCCTTCAGTTAAAATGGTAGCTAACTAGCTAGGTAACTAGCTAACCAGCTAGGTAACATAATTTAAAATTGACATATGACTTTATTCAACTTTGGCTATAATCGTTCACATACCAGTACATAGGTACATCTGATCCTGATCGGTTCACGCAGTTGTAGGCAACACAAGAAGGCATTTTCTCATCTAAGGCTAATGTTTTCTATCACATATGACTTGCAAAACTATCGGTTCTTGTTGCTGAGAGGGGCGACTGGGATCAATCTTGAATTTATATAGGTGTTTCGCCCATCCCACACCACGTGCATCTTCCACTTTGACATCTGGCCATCACCTGCTGCTCGACCAATATCTAGAGTTTGGGCGCTTAAAAGGTAAAGTTCAAAGTAATCACTCTATAACATTGTTTACTTTCCTTTATTAATAGACATGCACACGTAAAAGCTTTTGATTGAGAGCTAAATTGTGGTACTATTGATTTAATGTCTGCCGGTGTCGTGGATGCTGACCATGCTAATGTTAGCTAGCTAGCTAGTTTACTTGATTTTTACTTTTTAATGTTCTATGATTATAGATAACCGTGCTAGTCAAAATGTCTCAAAGACCAGTGATTGCAGTGTTCAGTCCAAGTATGGCCTTCTCCAACTCTGGATTGTAACTTCAAATATATTTTTTCTGCAGAAAACTGTCATTAACAAACCAGAGCGTTATTCTTTATGTGATGATACACTTCCTGTTGTCATTTTCAAATGTATATGGTCATCACACTGTTCACTCATTTTACTGTTCTTCCTCTTTCCTTTCCCTCATTAACTTCTCCTCCCTTGGCCCCCTTTCCCTCCTCCCCTTCCACTCTTCCTCCCGTCCCTCCTCACCCTCCACTCTTCCTCCCCAGCCTTACCACCCCGTGGTGTTCTGGTCTCTCTCCTCTCCATGTTGGACGTAGCTGTCCCAATCAATGTCAAATCATTGGGGGGAAGTCACACCCCCCCCCCAAAAAAAAGCTAATTCAAGCGGGACTTGTTTTGTTTGAATGTTGTTGTTTTGTTTTGTTTTCAAATCCTTTATATATTTATCCTTAATAAAATCCCCAAAGTGAAAACCATCTCCTGGTCTCTATGTGCTGCTGCCAAGCTAAGGTCCTAGCTGGACTACACTCCCACTGGGGATGTCACAACTATTAGAAATGTTTAATTTTACTTTAATGCAAACAATGTTAGAGTGGGTAGCCTATCATTTTTAATTTCACTGTACAGTATTGTATATACACTGTATGGACAAAAGAATTGGGACATTACACCTACAGGAGGTTTTATGACATCCCATTCTAAATTCATAGGCATTAATATGGAGTTGGTCCCCGTTTGCAGCTATAACAGCTCCCACTCTTCTAGGAGGCCTTTCTATAAGATGTTGGAGTGTGTCTGTGGGAATTTTTGCCCATTCATCCAGAAGAGCATTTGTGAGGTCACACTGCTGTTGGACTAGAGGGCCTAGCTGACAATCTCCGTTCTTCATGTAGTTCATCCCAAAAGTGTTCGCTTCGCTGGGGTTGAGGTCAGGGCTCTGTGCGGGCCAGTCAAGTTCTTCCACACCAACCTCACCCAACCATGCCTTTATGGACCATTGTAGGTTCAGTAATATGTAGGTGTCCCAATACTTTTGTCCATTTAGTGTAAATGAAAGTCACAGATTTTCTTTAGACCAACTGTAGGCCCAGCCGATATGAATGTTTTGTACATAAATACTCCATCACTTAAAACAGGTATCAAATCTTAAACACTTGACATTGTTTATGACTGAAGGAGAGGAAACAGTCCAAGTTAATTGAAAATAAACTAATGTTAATGTGAGCTCGTAGTTTTCCAAGAGTACATCCTTAGAACAGACTAATGAATTCCACGGTGGACAGGAGATCTCCAGAAAACAGTATTACATTAGTCATTTATCAGACAATTATAAAAAGCAACTTTCATTAAGTGCATTTAACATACTGTAGGTATGCAAGAGTACTGTAATGAACCTTGGTCTAGGTGTGGGTATTAACTGTAGGCAAAGGGGCTGCCACCACCTTTAGTCCCTGGTATGGTCCGGTGTTAAGAGAGCTGAGAACAACAACAGCACACTAGACAACAACCTAAGAAAACATGTCATTTATTGCACCAACTCATGAAACAGCAGGTTCTTTGTGGGCCTGATGGGAGTCTGGCCAATCGGTGACACCTCTCCCTCAGACAGGTCAGTCCATCCAGTATCAGAATAGCCACACCCAGCATCACAGCAATTCACCCCACGTAGGTGGGCACTCGGTATTGCACTCAACGTTTACACAAACACACACACATGCGCACACAAACAGTAAATTCCACACTGGATCACCCTGTATAGGCAGGCACACTCAATTGGAAACACACTAGATATCACCCTGAGTCGGCACACTGGTACATGGGCGCATAGTTTAAGCTGGGCTAGACAGGCATGTTATCCTCTCCCGTGAGTGCAAGTTAACAATTGCTTCGTCAGACTAGTTGCCCTGACGGACATGAAGCTCCGCTCCCCAGACTGCCCGACTGGCTCTGCTTTCTTAGTCCACCCCTCAGCAATCAAGTCCAGCCGAGGGTGATCAGAGCCTCTGTCAGCGGCCCAGTTCAGGTGCACCCCATTAGTCTTTCATTAGTGACACTGCAGCTTCACTACAGTACCACTGCTCGCTAGAACTCATAAGTGCATCTCCTTTCTAAACAAGCGTCTAAGAGCTTAACCTTGCTAAAGACAAAGTACAAGAACAAATAAAATAGGTGTTAAAAGGAAGGGTCCTGGGCACATCTTGAACAGGTGAATTTTCAGCATGCGGCGAAAGATGGGCAGCGACTCTGCTGTACTGACATCAGTAGACAGTTCATTCCACCACTGTGAGGCCAGGACAGAAAAAAGCCATGGCCACGCCAATCTGCCATAGGGGGGCTTGGAGCAACTGGGGAACCAATCACCTCAAGGCAGCAGAGCTTGACCACAGCCTGGAGGTAGGAGGGAGCTGTTCATTTGCCCTGTAGGCTTGCACCACAGTCCTAAACTGGATGGGACAGCGCAGGGAGCCAGTGCTGAGAACGGAGTAGGGAAGTTGTGTGGAAGAGCATGGGGCCGTTGAACACCAGGTCAGCAGCAGCTTTCTCCAGGAGTCTGATGGCCAACGCTGCAGGATGGCAGCAAGTAGGGAGTTGCAGGAGTCCAGGCGGGAGAAGACAACAGCCTGGATGAGCACTAGCGACGAATCACAGCCAGATTTCTTTCCTAGCACAAAGTTTGATAAAAGAGATGAGTATTAGCAAAGGCAAGGAGAATGATTGTATCAGTGTACAATGAGCTATGATGGGGAAGAATTACACTATTAATTTGATTTCCAGGCATGGCATATACATGGCATGCTTACTTGCAATGGTAATAATGCCTTCAGGTAATAACACTAACCATGCTTGATTAATTTGATGTATAATGTGGCAAATGCTATAGTAGCAGCAGCAAGCATCAGCCCACTATAGCTAAATAACGCCAGACAAGATTACAGACTGTAATCAATGTATGAACAATGTCACATTGAGCATGCTCAACATTATGTTAAAATTGAAATACATCTGAAACCTCCGAACGTAATGTTAATTAACTAAGGTTAACTAAAGTTAACCCTAAGCCGTTAGCATTAGCTACCGTTAGCATAGCTCCCTAGCCTATCAATATAGTTGACATTAATATAAAGAAATGTAACATTGGATAATGTTAGCTAAGTTATTCAACATTGACCCACTTACCCTCTAGATCTTTTCCAACGATGTCCTAAAGTAACCACATGTCATGATAATTTGCATCATAGACATACGTTCATATCTATGATTAGCATGATCATAGCAGCTTCATTGCTAAAAGCATAGCAAATGTTAGCCGACGTTATTACATATGACTTCCTATCCAATCAGAGGCAGAGTAGGGCGGGTCTTCCTATGGTGACGTGTTTTCCGCGCATTCGCAGGACTCATGAACGCGCGCCCAGCGTCCCCGAGGCTCGTTCACAGCACATGTTTCAAATGGGCTCGATACAGGTATTGGTGGCTTCAAAAACAAAAAAAAACAATTGAATTAAAAGTTTATATTGATTAGATTGGTCTCTGATGCTGAATGATATCCAGAAAAATTGTGTTTTCTTTTTCTAGCCCTATCTATCATAATCCACAAACCATGGGAAAAAAGGGTCTTGAACCGCATGCCGTCACGTGACTTGCAATACCGAGCTTTGGCCACTATGTCAAATGGCTTCATGCGCCGGTGAGCAACTTTCATTGAAATGAATAGGCAGACATTTTCAATCAATCAATCAATCAAAGCTTTATTTATATAGCGCATTTCATACCCAGAGGCATTTTCAATGCCGTCTCCAGTTTAAATTATACCTCCATGATCTGCCCGGACCAAATCCCCAGCGGCTGTCACATACAGTATATACGTTGTTGTTTACAATGGCTATACTAGCTAAGTATTTCTCCGCCTTGCGCCCTTGTTCAAATGAGAACAGACTGCGCAACAGTAGAGTGGGCGGGAGATGTTTCCCCCTGAACCAATCAGGATTCAGGATTTCAGCTGCCTTCCTGTTCAACTGAAATGCCTTCCGTTTTCCAACTGAAATCTCACACACACAATATTTTTGCGCGCACACAATGTATCAGCTCACACACATAATATTTTTGCGCGCACACATAATTTATCACCTCACACACACAGTATTTTTGTTCGCACACATAATGTATCACCTCACACACATCACTGCCATCTGCACACATACACAAGAAATATTTCATTATTAGTGAATATGAAAATGGTTTATGTGTGTGTGAACATTTATGTGTTATGTGAAAGAAAGGTTTTTGTGCGTGTTAGCATTTACATAGAATGTAAGAGCTTTTATATATGTATGTAAGAGGCAACTGTGTGTGTGTGTGAGGGGCAACTGTGTATGTGAGAGCCAATATATGTGTGTGTGAGGCAACTTTGTGTATGTGAGAGGCAACTGTTGTGTGTGAGAGGCAATTGTGTGTATGTGAGAGGCAACTTTGTGTATGTGAGAGCCAATATATGTGTGTGAGAGGCAACTTTGTGTATGTGAGAGCCAATATATGTGTGTGTGAGAGGCAACTTTGTGTATGTGAGAGCCAATATATGTGTGTGTGAGAGTCAACTGTGTGTGTGTGACAGGCAATCGTGTGTGTGTGAGAGGCAACTTTGTGTATGTGAGAGCCAATATATATGTGTGTGCGAGGTAAGTGTGAATTATGGCCTATACGGCCCCTCATATATTTGTGTGTGTCTGCACTCTTTTACATTATGCTCAGTAGGTTTCTGTACGTGTAAATATATTCATATAGATTGTGTTGATCAGTTTCTACGTTGATAATGCTGGTCTGACATCATACTTATGGCTGTGTGTGTGTGTGTGTGTGTGTGTGTGTGTGTGTAAGGGGGGATGCTCGTCTCATTCTTTAATCAAAGATGAAGGCGAGGACAGGGGGGGGGGTTATCAAACAGAGTGGCCCACACAACCCATAAATCAATATCTGTCACTGGGGACCCAGCACAGTGTTTGTGTGTGTGTGTGTGTGTGTGTGTGTGTGTGTGCGTGGGTGGGCCGTTGGGGGGGGTGCGTTGGTTCATTTACGCCGTTAAAAAGCAGCCGTGTTCTGAATGTATCAGTAGAAACCAGCAAGACGCAACGTGAATAAATATGAGTCTGACTAAACGCTGGTCAGTAGAGGCTTGAACAGAAGGACCAGATGAGCACACGCTACACCACACCTGCACATTCTGACATCTGAAGAATAGAAGAGAGTTGCAGCATATTGTTTAAATGCTAAAGATTTTATTGAAGTTTTCATTGAAGCTGTGAACTGATGAACGGACCGTAATAGAACGTAGGGATGATGTTTCATGTCTAGTGATATTGAGGGTGATGTTTTATGTGTAGTGATATTGAGGGTGATGTTTTATGTGTAGTGATATTGAGGGTGATGTTATGCAGCGGTCCAGCCCTCAGAGAAGCTGCTGTGTTGTTGTTGTAGTTCAGTCAGTGAGCAGGAGTCGCCCTCTGCTGGCCAGTCTTCTTCCTGCAACAGCTGAAGCAGAAAGCCCTGGAGAGCGCGGAGGAGGCCCTTTGGAACCAGCCTCTGCTGGACCTCCTCTTCTTCTCCTCCTCCTCCTCCTCTCTGCTGCTGGAGGACTCAGCAGGCTCTGGACCAGGACAGGAAACACACCATCATGCACAACAGGATATGACATCACAGCAAGTCTCATGAAAACAGGGCTGTGTGTGTGCGTGTGTTGTGTGTGTGTGTGTGTGTGTGTGTGTGTGTGTGTGTGTGTGTGTGTGTGCGCATGTGTCTGTGTGTGTGTGTGTGTATGTGTGTGTGTGTGTGAGAGTTATAGTGGAAGAGGAGTTTGGAGAACAGACATGTAGGGGTCTTACCATCGCAGGACAGGGGAGTAACGCTGCTCTTTTTGGGTTTCTTGCTGGTCTTTTTCTTCTTGTCCTCTCTAGATGTCTTCTGTCCATCCTGGGGGACAGCTTCAGCTTCCTGACCACTGATCTGGGAATCAGAGAAAAGAAGACAAACATATAAATACTGTAGAGTTAACGTCTAATAAAAATTATTACTGTATGTATTCATTATGTGGATGTCAATACATTCATATTATATCTGGATCTATATCTACTATCTAATGTATTAATCCTACTACTACTCAGGTCAATTCTAAACACGGCATGTGTGTGTGTGTCTGTGTGCATGTGCGTGTGTGTGTGTGCATGTGTGTGTGTGTGTGTGTATGTGCACGTGTGTGTGTGTCTGTGTGTGTGTGTGTGTGTGTGTGTGTATGTGCACGTGTGTGTGTGTGTGTGTGTCTGTGTGTGTGTGTGTGTGTGTGTTGTCTCCTTACCAACGAGGGGGTGTTTGGGAGGCTCCAGGAAGAGGTGAGGGAGGTGGGGGTCTGGTAGGAGGAGGAGAAGGAGGAGGAGTCTATCTCTCCAGACTGCTCACAGCTCCTCCTCCTCCTGCTACTCCTGTTCTTCTCCATGTTGCCAGTAGTAACACTCATAGCTGTGTTGAAAATATGCTACTGTTACACAGTAATAACACTCATAACTATCATAACGTTTTAAAACATGCTCAGGTAAAACTATTATAAAGGTGAGAATGACTCTGGTCTACAGTAACATGAAAACACTAGACTGCCTGTAATATCATGATAACATTAGACCGTGTATAATAACATAACATTAGACTGTGTAATAACATGATAACATTAGACTGTGTATAATAACATAACATTAGACTGTGTAATAACATGATAACATTAGACCGTGTATAATAACATAACATTAGACTGTGTAATAACATGATAACATCAGACCATGTGTAATAACATGATAACATCAGGCTGTGTGTAATAACATGATAACATTAGACTGTGTAATAACATAACATTAGACTGTGTGTAATAACATGATCATATTAGACTGTGTGTAATATCATGATAACATTAGACTGTGTGTAATAACATGATCATATTAGACTGTGTGTAATATCATGATAACATTAGACTGTGTGTAATATCATGATAACATTAGACTGTGTGTTATATCATGATAACATTAGACTGTGTGTAATTACATGATCATATTAGACAGGGTCCAACAATAAGGATTGCCCGACTGCCCAGGGCAAGTAAAACGCCACGTCAGGCTAGTAAATCAAGCAACTCACTTGCCTCGGGAGAGTAGTAACAATAAATGTACTTTTTTTTTAACCAATTTTACCCCCCCCCCCCCCACCCAATTTGTATTATCGTCATCGATCATCGTCGTATCATAGCAAATGTTCTCTCTGGCACATAGCATAGCCACCTCCCCTGGCACTCGCCGTTGGCAGATGAAGAACTCAGTAGGCTAGTAGAGTGACACATGGCTAGTATGGTGACACATGGCTAGAAGTATGACACAAGGCTAGTAGTGTGACACAAGGCTAGTAGGGTGACACAAGGCTAGTAGGGTGACACATGGCTAGTAGGGTGACATGCTAGTAGGGTGACACATGGCTAATAGTGTGACACATGGCTAGTAGGGTGACACATGGCTAGTAGGGTGACACAAGGCTAGTAGTGTGACACAAGGCTAGTAGGGTGACACAAGGCTAGTAGGGTGACACAAGGCTAGTAGGGTGACACAAGGTTAGTAGGGTGACACATGGCTAGTAGGGTGGCACATGGCTAGTAGGGTGGCACAAGGCTAGTAGGGTGACACAAGGCTAGTAGGGTGACACATGGCTAGTAGGGTGGCACAAGGCTAGTAGGGTGACACATGGCTGTCAGTCTGACGTCTTTCAAATGGTGCTGGGTAAAGACAAGATGTATGAGCTCAAGTGCGAGCGTTTTAATTGTCTTGGACAGAGGAGTTTAATTGGGTCACTTGGGTGCATTAGAGGATGTGGGCTAAACTCCAACTATGCACAGTTTGCTGAAAGTTTGAGAGCAGGCTGGATAAAACTGGTTCGTTTTTATAGGGGCAAGTAAAATTTGACTTTGGGCAACGTTCTGATCCACTTGTCCGACCAGGAAAGTGAAGAAAAAACGTACTGTTGGACCCTGCATTAGACCATGTGTAATAACATGATAACATCAGGCCGTGTGTAATAACATGATAACATCAGACCATGTGTAATAACATGATAACATCAGGCCGTGTGTAATAACATGATAACATCAGGACGTGTGGAATGACATGATAACATCAGGCCGTGTGTAATAACATGATAACATCAGACCGTGTGTAATAACATGATAACATCAGACCGTGTGTAATAACATGATTACATCAGGCCGTGTGTAATAACATGATAACATCAGGCCGTGTGTAATAACATGATAATATCAGGCCGTGTGTAATAACATGATAACATCAGGCTGTGTGTAATAACATGATAACATCAGACCGTGTGTAATAACATGATAACATCAGACCGTGTGTAATAACATGATTACATCAGGCCGTGTGTAATAACACGATAACATCAGACTGTGTGTAATAACATGATAACATCAGACCATGTGTAATAACATGATAACATTCGACTGTGCGTAATATCATGCAATAAGAGAGACGTCTGTACCTTTGTCGACGATGACTCTGGCTTCATTGGGGTCATCGCAGGTGTCCTGGAGTTTGGCCAGCGCCTGGGCGGTCAGCACCTCGCATGTGGCGTCCAGCTCGCCCCTCCGGTCACCGCTGCTGTCCCTGCTGCCCCACGACGCCTCGCCGGAGGAGTCCCGGCCCCTCCGGCCGCCATCGTGCGGACGGGTGTTGGCGGCGGCGGCCACGCCCAGGAAGTCCGCCACCAGCTTCCCCACGGCCCGTTGGATGAAGCGGTAGAGCAGCGCCGTGAAGATCTGTCCTTCCAGACGCCGCTCGGTCTCGGGGCTCCGCAGGGCGAGGTCGGGTCCGTAGGTGGGGAGGGGTGTGGCATGGTTCTCCTGCTCCTCCTCCTCCTCCAGAGCCGCGCTGGGGGAGCGGGGTGGGGGGTCCGAGCCCGGGAGAGAGGCGCGGTCCTGGGGAGAGCCTGCTGGACTGAAACATGTAGGGGTCTTACCATCGCAGGACAGGGGAGTAACGCTGCTCTTTTTGTGTTTCTTGCCGGTCTTTTTCTTCTTGTCCTCTCTAGATGTCTTCTGTCCATCCTGGGGGACAGCTTCAGCTTTCTGACCACTGATCTGGGAATCAGAGAAAAGAAGACAAGCATGTAAATACTGTAGAGTTAGACGTCTAATAAAAACTCATTATTACTGTATGTATTCATTATGTGGATGTCAATACATTTATATTATATCTGGAGCTATCTATCTACTATCTAATGTATTAATCCTACTACTACTCAGGTCAATTCTAAACACGGCATGTGTGTGTGTGTGTCAGTACACGTGTGTGTGTGTGTGTGTGTGTGTGTGTGTGTATGTGTATGTGCACGTGTGTGTGTGTGTGTGTGTTGTCTCCTTACCAACGAGGGGGTGTTTGGGAGGCTCCAGGAAGAGGTGAGGGAGGTGGGGGTCTGGTACGAGGAGGAGAAGGAGGAGGAGTCTATCTCTCCAGACTGCTCACAGCTCCTCCTCCTCCTGCTACTCCTGTTCTTCTCCATGTTGCCAGTAGTAACACTCACAGCTGTGTTGAAAAATATGCTACTGTTACACAGTAATAACACTCCTAACTATCATAACGTTTTAAAACATGCTCAGGTAAAACTATTATTAAGGTGAGAATGACTCTGGTCTACAGTAACATGAAAACACTAGATGTGTATAATAACATAACATTAGACTGTGTGTAATATCATGATAACATTAGACTGTGTGTAATAACATGATAACATTAGACCGTGTGTAATAACATGATAACATCAGACCGTGTGTAATAACATGATAACATCAGGCTGTGTGTAATAACATGATAGCATCAGACCGTGTGTAATAACATGATAACATCAGGCTGTGTGTAATAACATGATAGCATCAGACCGTGTGTAATAACATAACATTCGACTCTGTGTAATAACATGATAACATCAGGCTGTGTGTAATAACATGATAGCATCAGACCGTGTGTAATAACATGATAACATTAGACCGTGTGTAATAACATGATAACATCAGACCGTGTGTAATAACATGATAACATCAGGCTGTGTGTAATAACATGATAGCATCAGACCGTGTGTAATAACATGATAACATTCGACTCTGTGTAATAACATGATAACATCAGACCGTGTGTAATATCATGCAATAAGAGAGACGTCTGTACCTTTGTCGACGATGACTCTGGCTTTATTGGGGTCATCGCAGGTGTCCTGGAGTTTGGCCAGCGCCCGGGCGGTCAGCACCTCGCATGTGGCTTCCAGCTCGCCCCTCCGGTCACCACTGCTGTCGCTGCTGCCCCACGACGCCTCGCCGGAGGAGTCCCGGCCCCTCCGGCTGCCGTCGTGCGGACGGGTGTCGGTGGCGGCCGCCACGCCCAGGAAGTCCGCCACCAGCTTCCCCACGGCCCGTCGGATGAAGTGGTAGAGCAGCGGCGTGAAGATCTGTTCTTCCAGACGCCGCTCGGTCTCGGGGCTCCGCAGGGTGGGCTGGGAACGGCAGTGGTGGGCGTCCGGCGGCCAGCGCCCCGAGCGCGGGGGGTCCAGGAGCTGCCGGTGGACCTGGCGGATCAGCTCCTTGGAGAAGAAGTGGAGGCCGGGGGACTCTTCGCCATCGTCGTCGTCGCCGTCGTGATCGGGGCGCTCCCTCGCGATGGCATCGAACATTTTGTGCAGGGCGAGGTCGGTTCCGTAGGCGGGGAGGGGTGTGGCGTGGTTCTCCTGCTCCTCCTCTCCAGCAGGGCTGCCGGTTTGACTCCTGGCGCTGGGGCTCCGGGGTCGGGCCGGGGGAGGGGCTCCCTCGGCGGGCTCCGTCGTCTCCCGGAGGAGGCCCCCCAACAGCCTGACCAGCTCCAGCTTCTCCTCCGCGGAGACCAGGCCGGGGCTCTGGAACAGGGCGTGGCGGGCCAGGGCGTCCGAGAGGCTCTCCTCCTCCTCCTCCTCCTCCAGGGTGGCGCTGCTGCTGGGGCCGGAGGAGGAGGTGTTCCGGCCGGTCGGACCCACCGCCAGGGTCTCCGGGGCGGCCGACGCGTCCTCCATGGCGCGGACCGCCGACCCGATGTGGCCCATGATCCAGGCGTCCTCCGGCACGCCGCCACTGGCCCCCGAGCCGTCTGAGGAGGAGGAGGAGGAGGTGACGGCGCCACCAATACGCCGTGCCTTCTCCCGGGCGTCCCGCCAGGCGTTCCGGAGCAGCTCCTCGGCGAGCGCGACAAGACGGGGGTCGTGCAGGAAGGCGCCGGGGCGGAAGAGCGCCACCTCCTCCTCCTCAGGCGCCTCCTCTTCCTCTTCTCTCTCCATCCTCCCCTTCACCCTCCGCAGGATCTCTCTCACGGCTACCGACGCCGTGGCCATGAGCTCCGCCTCCTCCGAGTTCTGGGAGGTGACCCTCAGAGCCGCGCTGGGGGAGCGGGGTGGGGGGTCCGAGCCCGGGAGAGAGGCGCGGTCCTGGGGAGAGCCTGCTGGACTGAAACGCGCCTCCTCGCTCGGACCCGTGCGCCCGTCCCGAGATGGCGGCGGGCGCGGTGCGACGTCGGCGGCTGGCCGGCGGCCAACTTGGTCCGGGTGGAGACGGAGGATCTGGTAGAGGGCCATGGTCACCATGACAACCCACTCCATGATCCCCTCTGCTGAGCACTCGTGCAACTCAGCTACACTCTGGGGAGAGAGAGAGTGAGAGAGAGAGTGAAAGAGAGAGAGAGAGAGAGAGAGAGAGAAAGAAAGAGAGTGAGAAGTAGAGAGAGATAGAGAGAGAGATAGAGACAGAGAGAGACAGAGAAAGAGACAGAGAGAGAGAGAGAGAGGGAGAGAGAGAGGGAGAGAGAGAACAGATCAGTATCTCTAGGGTGGTTCTGATGGGGAAATAGAAGCAGTGACACCACAGTAGAAGAGAGACTCAGCTACGCTCTGGGGAGAGAGAGAGTGAGAGAGAGTGAGAGAGAGAGAGAGAGAAAGAGAGAGAGTGAGAGTGAAAGAGAGAATGAGAGAGAGAGAGTGAGAGAGTGAAAGAGAGAGAGAGAGTGAGAGAGAGAGAGTGAGTGAGAGAGAGAGAGTGAAAGAGAGAGAGTGAGAGAGGGAGAAGTAGAGAGAGACAGAGAAAGAGACAGAGAGTGAGAGAGAGTGAGAGAGAGGGAGAGAGAGAGGGAGAGAGAGAACAGATCAGCATCTCTAGGGTGGTTCTGATGGGGAAATAGAAGCAGTTGCCATGACATGAAGAAGAGAGACTGGCAGGTTGAGAACAGAGAACAGTACCACCCAAGCTTCTGGATGAATCTCAATTGACTGTAAAACAAAAATGAATAAATAAAGTAAAAAATCACTTGACAGAAGATGCAATTGGATTTTGTCCAAGGTGGTAATGGACTTGTGATGTGACCTGATGTAATCCACTAGAGGAAACACTTCCTGGATCTCCTAGCCTGATACATGCTGCATGACAGTAGTAATAGTAAGATAGTAAAATATTTACAGGCCAGAAGAACATAGAACATGTTTTATTTATGACATCATAATTGCAATCTGGCTGTGATGTACCGCGAACCCTCGATCTGCACCTGCAGTCAAGATGACGTTGTATGACTGTGACGGCAGGATCCAAATAGCCAATCGGTAAGCAAGTAAAAATGTAAACAAGGAGGTTGATCGCCCTTACCCAGCCCTTACCAAGGAGCTTGGGCCGTGTCCGAATGTCCATATTACATACTATATAGTACATACTGCAACTCGCCTACTACATGCGATTTAGTACATACCTGTACTACTCCACGAAAACATGTTTAGTATGCGAGATAAATGTAGCATGCTTCACGAGTCATCCAGTGAAAGCGACGGGCTCCGGCTCGCATATGCGATTCATGTTAAACTTGCAACAATATTGAGCTAGCCAGGCATTTGAGTTGGTCATCCAACACAGGCTCGATCCTCACCTTTCTGTATAATCCCAACTGTGAAATGGATGTGATAATAGTCCACAAAATATTCTTCCTTTGCCTCGTTTAGCACCAGCTGCAACACTCTCCTCCAACTTCATTATCTCGGTTAGCAAGGCTAACGTTGCACTCGGTAGCTTGTGCTTATTATTATTATTATTATTATTGGGGTTGGTGCTTGTGCAGTGGAGGGGTTCTTTTGGGGGAGTTGGAGCCGTTGGATTGTTATGCTTAAATGATCCTAGCCAGCTAGTTTGATAACCTTCTTTGATTCAGACATACCGTAGGCTGCCTGGTACCGTCCACTGACCAGTTGCTGGTTAACTATGAGAGGCAGGATCCCAGCCGACCGTTGCTTCCCCCCAACGCGCAACGGAGGGTTATCAGCTGGTCTGGGACTCCCCTCGCTAACCAGCAACTGAGACCATTGAGCTAAAGGTGGTTAGCTAGCTCGATCGTGAAATTACTCAAACTTATTAAATATGACACCAATAAGCACACCGGTGCCAATAATCTTGATATAACTACGACATATGCAAAAAAAATCTGTCCCACCGACAGATTTAGCTACAATGTTTCAGCCCACCTCCGTCCTAATAGCAGAGTTGAAGATGCTACTTCCTCGCACTAGTCATCACTTACACCACCTCCCAGGGTGGGTCAATATTGAGTTGTTACTAGGAACTAGTCGTGAGTGGTGCAACCCATTTAAATTGAGTAGTGACCAAATCTCGAGTTAGTCAACACTTAGGCTATGACTAGGCCTAGTCACCACTTAGTAACGACTGGTGCAACCGGCTCCTGATTGACTCTGGCTTTATACCCCTGATTGGTTTTTATTTACTGTTTGTAACAAATATAACTGCACTGTCTTTGATCTTGAATCTTTACAAGATGTTTTCTTTGCCACCATGACCAGGTCCTGTTTACATACATCCATGTATGGGTCATGGATGTAATCACAGATTAGATAGATAGATAGATAGATAGATAGATAGATAGATAGATAGATAGATAGATAGATAGATAGATAGATAGATAGATAGATAGATAGATAGATAGATAGATAGATAGATAGATAGATAGATAGATAGATAGGTAGGTAGGTGGGTGGGTGGGTGGGTGGGTGGGTGGGTAGGTAGGTGGGTAGGTAGGTAGGTAGGTGGGTGGGTATCTTTGTTAGGGTACAGTCTACTCAGCCCTAAGTCTTCCTTGTTAGGGTAGAGTAGCCTACTCAGCCCTAAGTCTTCTTTGTTAGGGTAGAGTAGCCTACTCAGCCCTAAGTCTTCTTTGTTAGGGTAGAGTAGCCTACTCAGCCCTAAGTCTTCCTTGTTAGGGTAGAGTAGCCTACTCAGCCCTAAGTCTTCTTTGTTAGGGTAGAGTAGCCTACTCAGCCCTAAGTCTTCTTTGTTAGGGTAGAGTAGCCTACTCAGCCCTAAGTCTTCTTTGTTAGGGTAGAGTAGCCTACTCAGTCCTAAGTCTTCTTTGTTAGGGTAGGGTAGCCTACTCAGCCCTAAGTCTTCTTTGTTAGGGTAGAGTAGTCTACTCAGCCCTAAGTATAGGGTTGAATCCCAGAGGACCTGACTCGCTCCTCTGCTCCAGGTCTCACCTTAGCAGGTCTTCTGTCTGCTTTCCTGTAAGACCTCTTCTTTCCCTCTGTGTTTAGTTCATCCTGTGAAGTGAACAGTCATCTTGATTAAGCTTTCAACACATCCAGCTAAGTCACATTCATCACTGATCTATTCTGAGTGGAGTGATCAATTATGCAGATTTAATCAGACCTATTGATATTAGGCTATTAAATAAATAATTCCGCTAGATTAATAAGTATCCGCTACATAGCAAATACAGCTAATTATAGATTTGTCTTGAGAAGGCTTAATTCTCGCCTATAATATCCCGAGCATGTGTGGTATGTTCTCCAGGGAAGACCATTCTTAACCGGTAGTTTGGCGACATGCTTTGATCTCCGCCCGTAGGCTGCCAGAGTCACGGGGCCACGGGGTTTTCTGAACCGCGGGTGAACCAGAGTCACGGGGCCACGGGGTTTCTGAACCGCGGGTGAACCAGAGTCACGGGGCCACGGGGTTTCTGAACCGCGGGTGAACCAGAGTCACGGGGCCACGGGGTTTCTGAACCGCGGGTGAACCAGAGTCACGGGGCCACGGGGTTTCTGAACCACGGGTGAACCAGAGTCACGGGGCCACGGGGTTTCTGAACCGCGGGTGAACCATCGGATCCGCAACCGCGCACATCGCCGTCAACTATGAACAAGCCGCTCTGCGCTCTCGTTGTGATGGTGGCAGCCTGATATTCGGGCCTACGGCTACATGGTGTGAGGCGCTAACCCAGGTCACGCTCTCCTCCGCTCTACGTGTATCACATTATTGTCCAGTTATTACATTATGCCTATCGACTTTTATTAAGCCTATAGGCTACGAATTGAAATAATGTTAGGCTTACGTTATTGGCAGTTAGCTATTGCATTAACGGTAGTTGTTCCATTATTGCTGCTACAAGCCTCCAGGCCTAATGAAGTGGGATACTCCTTGGAGCTGGGCCATATTCCCAATTTTTGCGCAGGCTACCCAGACCTTCGAAAATATTGGATTTCTGGTCTCTAGGCCAACAATGACAAACTTCAGGCCACCTAAGCGTATATAGACCTGAGCTACTTTTAGAAACGCATTATGGGTAGACAAATTATACGCAAATAGAATAGACAATTATAATAAAAACCTAAATCAACATCCAGATAATTATGGGGGTGAGGGGAGGGGTATTGTTCTTACCATGATGTCGCTCTTGTAAACCACACACTGAATGATATTTAACAACTTTCATCTTAATAAAGCCATCGAACTGAACTCAGATGGTTACGTCATAATCACACCATAGCCTACATTGTCTTGAGCGTGCGCGCGTGTGTATTGCGTGTGTGTGCGCGCGCGCGTGTGTGTGTGTGTGTGTGTGTGTGTGTGCGTGCGCTGGCGGGACCTGGGACCCCCGTGGACACGGTTATCAAGTGATGTTTATTCCCGCGCGCTCCAGTGAGTTCCTTCACCGGGATCAGGAGAACCTCATGGTCTGAGGTACTACGAACGTGGTTCAACACATCCAGTTCAACTTCTCCCTCGAGTAAACGAGACAACCGCAATCACGGATAAACGGTACCACGAGGGTGGTCATCAACTCGTTAACTCGACCCAGCTGATCTAATCTAGCTATGAGCGCGTGCACATATGAAGAGGCGGTGTTTGCCGGTCTGGCCAATCACAAACATGGAGCGATCTAGACCCGCCCACTTCACACAAGAGGAGCAGACGCTCATCATTCAGAAATATCAAGACTACAAACATATTATTATTCTGGCCAAGAGTAACACGGTTGCTGCAGCTAAAGCGAGGAAGGAAAGCTGGCAAAAAATTGCTGACTGTTTGAATGCGTAAATTAATGGTCTTATCAATATTAAATTTAATTAATATAGCTGTTTGGTCAATAGCCATATAACTTGCTACATGCCCCGTGATGAACGCTATGCCGGCCTAGATGTGACGTTTGCATGTCTTAACATGAATGAGTTGTATAGATGTGACGTTAGGACTATTCTTATATATACCTTCAGTGCAAACCCTGGCAATGGAAAACGTTCATGGGGGCAAGTGAAGAACAAACATAAAAACATAATCCAAACCGGTAAGTAGCCTAGGCATAGGCCTCCTTGAATTTCTCCAATAAACAGCCTACATGGTTGTAATGTTTAATACAATTTGTTTTAATTTTTGTTGTTATTTAGTGGTAGGGGGTTATTTATTCTAAAGGAACAAAATAGGCTTGGGCAAATTTATAACGCATACTAACCCTTAAACGCCCCAGATATAAAAAAGGCAGGAGAAGCGCAGCAGTAAAATGTAAGTGCTATGAAGAAGGGGCCTCGACATTAACCCATGGCAGGTGGACTACACAGAGGGGGCCAATTCCCAGGTAGGGTTTTGGATGGCTAAACCCCTAAGGTAAGTGATTCCCACTTATGCTATCCATAGTATGGTTTAACATAAGGTCGACATTGTAATCTTGCTTTTCTTTATCCCACAGGCACCACAGGACCCACTGGAGGAGCTGCCTGGACTAGAAGAGGAGGAACATGAGGTAAGTAAATACATCACACACAAAAAACATCAAAATAATGCTACAGTCATACTGTATAACCAAAATAATAGTGTCCAAAAGTTTTAAAGGTCCACACAGCATGCGTAGCAGGTAAGTGCTTGAGGAGGGAGGGTTAAGTGCTTTTGTTGGGGTACACTCCACACTAACTCAATGTCCTTTGTAACTTGTAACTGTAACTTCAAGTCCATAGGATGGGTATGCTTCAGAGCACTCAAATTCCTTTCAAAGGCTCAGCGGGGAATGTCGAGGGGTTAAGTGCAATATAAAACAACATATACATAAACATACAACAATCATAATACAATACATCAGATAGAAGACAGAGGCTACATCTTCTCCAGACCACCAAAGATAATTTATTGTGAGAACAGGCTGTTAAAGGCCCATTTAAAAGAAGCGCGATGATTTAAAACGGTCACTAGATGGCGCCAAACATCCATTTTTAGAAGTTTTCATTAAGGCCCTGGGGATCTATGGTTTTGAGCAGCCTAATCCACGATCGCTCCCTGCTCTGTCTCTGTCTGGTGGTCCGGGCCTGGTTGGACTCGACACCCTCCATGATGAGGTTTTGTACACCGTGGTCAGAGAAGTGCGAGTACAGGACAGAGGAGCGGTCCCCTTTAGCTATGCAGCGCAGGTGTTGCTTGAGGCGATCTGCTAATCTGTTCTTGGTCTCTCCTAAATAGAGCTTGTGGCAGTGGGCGCAGCGGATGACATAGACGGCGTTACTGGAGGAGGGAGACAGATGTTGCCAGACTGGTACCCCCAGGCCCGTGTGTACGTTTTTGAGGTACTTTGTAATACTGAAATGTTCAATTGGGGGGGCCTGTTTCTCCTGACGGATGAGATTGGAATGTACCAGCATGTCTTCTAGGTTTTTGTTTCTCCTATAGGCCGAGATCACTCTGAAGTTCTGGAGGGGCTCTAGCTGTTCCTGCGCTCTCTGAAAGTTAGACTTCAAGATGGAATGCAATCTTGACATGGAACAGCTGAACGTAGACATCAGAGGAACTATGCATCGCTCGTCTACGACCGTGACATATCTGCCCTCGCTCTCGAAGGTGTGCTTCACATCCGCCTGGATGTCCCTCAGGAAGCGCTTCGAGTAGCCCCTGGGACGGAGAGCGCTGAACAGAATCCCCGCCGCCACCTGAACGTCGCTAGGGTCTGTGCAGATCCTGTGGAACCTGATCAGTTGCGACTTAATAAGGCCTTTATAAGTGTGCTTGGGGTGATGGCTCGCCTTATGTAACAGTGCGTGGCGGTCGGTGTCTTTAAAATACACTCGGGTCCCTAGTACCTTAGTCTCGCCCTGGGCGGCAGTAAAAAAGACCTGCGTATCTAAAAACTCTATCTTGTCCATCTGCAGATTGTGTGTGATCTTAATGGCTTTGTGGTGATTGTCTAGTATAGACAAGAAGCTCTCGAACTCCTGAACGGAGTGTGTCCACAAGCCAAATATATCGTCTAGATATCTAAGATAGAGTAGGGGCAAACGGCTACACTTCTTAAAAGCGCTCTCCTCCCACTGGCTCATATGCCATTTTGCCCATGGCGGTGCCATGGATCTGAAGGTAGTGTTTACCATTAAAAACAAAGTCGTTCCTGGTCAGGCTCAACTCCAACAAGTCCAAAAGGGCCGCGTCAGGACGGAGGGGGTCCGGGTATCTATCGAAGGCTTCCCTGACCGCTCGCAGGCCTAGCGCCGTGTCTATGTTGGTATACAGGGCTGTGATGTCCACCGAGAACAGGAAGGAGCTGAGGGGAACTCTAATGGCGCGCAGGAGCTCCGCGAAGGCGTACGTGTCCTTGACATAGCTAGCATGCTTCTGTGACAGAGGGTTGAGGTAGAAGTCTAAATACTCCGCTACATTGTATGATTCACTCCCACAGTCACTCACTATGGGCCTACCGCATGGGACCTCGTGGGGGATGGTCCACTTATCGGGGGCTTTGTGAATTTTGGGGAGGAGATATAGAACTCGGGGGCGTGGCTCGTCTGGGCCCCACAGATGGTCTCTCTGTCTAGCGCTAAGGAAGCCGTCTGCGAGGAGCTGTGTTACGATCTGTCGGTTGCGCGCCTGGCTCTCTTCCTGCATGGAGTGATCGAGGGGGGCATAATGAAGGGTATTTGCCAGCTGTCTATCTGCCTCCAACACATACTGTACCCTATCTATCAGTACAATCTGTGACCCTTTGTCTGCTGGTTTAATGACCAGGGTGTTGTTTCTACTCAGACTTTTAAGGGCCTGGCGATGTTCTGGGGATAGGTTCTGCACTTGTGCAGGCCTAGGCCTGTAGCTGGTCAAGGCCTCTAAGTCCTCCCTGATGACCTCTCTATCCCAGGGGGAGACCCTCTCTACCTCTGGCTCCCATCTAGAAGGTGCTGTGAAGGGAGTGAAGGGAAAGTCAGTTTCAAAGGAGAAATAGTCCAACAGTTTGAGTCTGCGGTGGTAAACGTGGAGGTCCCTACGGAGCTGGTCGCGGTCCAGCTGTCCAGGGGTGGGGATGAAGGTTAACCCTCTCTCCAGGACCTCACTCTCTAGTTCCGTCAGGCGGTAGGATTTGGACAAGTTCATTATATTGGATGAGTGGGGAGGTGTAGGTGTACACTCGTCCCCCCCTACATGTTTAACTGGTCCAACCAATGCTTTAGGATAGTCGCCGCCGTCTCCGCGGTCCAATGGACCGGGTCGTGGGGCTCTGTCCGGAACCTGAGAGGACTGATCTCACTGAGAAACTGACTCTTCCTCAAGATGGTATCGTTAAGAGTTGCGAGAAGGGCCTGTTGGTTTTTCTCAAGGCGGTCACAGATGTTAATGACAGGGACATGTATATCTCAGCATTGGGGAAGACTACGCGAGCTATCTTTAAAACCTGCTGCAGCTGTTTCCAGGTAGTGTTCGAATTCTGGAGACGCAGACAGTTGTTTAGACCTGCGGCTATGACTACCTTCTCCACTAGGGGCTGCGGAACTACTGGCCTCAGCAGGGATTGCAGGTGATGGTATGTAGCGCCCGGGTAGGCCTCTACCTGCACTCGCGGGTCTCTAAAAGCTGGGATACGTGCCAAGTTGGAATCACCTAAGATGACTATGGGTTTCCTAATCCTCAGCTGCCACTCCGTTAACTTATAGAAGGTGTTAGGATGTCTGTGAGGCTCCAGGGGCCCTCTCTCCGCGACGACCGGCGCTATGTGTCTAGCGGGCGCAGAACCCGAACACGGGACCCCGCCCCGAGGGGTGATGTTGTCCCCAGGGGGGAGGGAGGGGGGTCGGGGGTACGGCTTCGGCTTCGGCCAGACTCCCATTAGACAATCTCCCAGAAGCCCGAGACACAGGGGTCGCTGGGCCAACAGACCGAGAGAGCTCAGGAGGGACAGAGGTCTTTACGTGACGTAAATGAAGGGACCAAATATAAATTATAAATACTCTCGACTTCCTTAGAGACCCTCTAACTATTCGCGCACCGAGCTCCACGGGATCCTCTAAGAAAGGACAAGCCATTTTCCGCATGTATTGACTGGTTGACTACCGGTGTTTTTATAGCGTCGAGCCGTAATCTGGAACTTAACCTGCCACCGAGCAGGTTAGCTCGCCAGCATAAGTTACCATGGCGATATAACGCGGTGAAAAGAGATCCACCTTCGTGATACGGATGAACCAGTCTTGAACCTGAAGTTATCGCGCTAACCCCGTAATCCAGCTTCGTAGTACAGGGCTCTGGTCTGCCACGGTAGCATGTGACCGGGTTATGATCCGGAGGAGCGCGAGCTGACCGGAGAACCCTGGAGCTTCTCCTCGGCACATGATGCGTGAGCGCTTTGTGTTGCGACTAAAATACAGTCACACACTGCGGAGTGGAATGTGGAGTTGGGGTCTGATATTAGAAGCTGTCATTATACTCAACAACACGTTCCTCTGGCCATGGCAGCCCTACACGGGTCTAGTCTGTAATCACATACACAATCTGGAATAACACAATGTCAATAATAAAAGCACTGTAGGCTATTATATTGTTCAGTTGTCTGATTTATTGGTTTGTTTTCAATCTATCTTCAATCTCTTGGTCTCTCAAAGGAAAGTCTTCTCATCAACAGGCTTGTGTGGGTGGAGCGTTTACTAGAACATCACACTAGATTTGATTAGACTTGTGTTTGCTGTTATTGACCGCCGTGGGTTACAGTGTGTGCAAGTATAACAAAAGGGGGAAATAAGACTAATGGGTTTTAACTGGTACATACAGTATATAGTTTATTCTATTTTATACTGCACACTTACTGTACATATAAGTGGTTAGAGGTCGGGGGCGGGGCCAGTTCCCGCGCCCCTGCGCCACGTCCGCAGCGTGGACGAGCCCCACGGGCCCCAGTACCCCGACCGCGGCGAACTGTAGACTAGCTCTGTTAACGACAGACAGAACCGTAGACTAGCTCTGTCAGCGACAGACAGAACTGTAGACTAGCTCTGTCAACGACAGATAGAACTGTAGACCAGCCCTGTCAACGACAGATAGAACTATAGACCAGCCCTGTCAACGACAGATAGAACTGTAGACTAGCCCTGTCAACGACAGATAGAACTGTAGACTAGCCCTGTCAACGACAGATAGAACTGTAGACCAGCCCTGTCAACGACAGATAGAACTGTAGACCAACCCTGTCAATGACAGATAGAATTGTAGACTAGCCCTGTCAACGACAGATAGAACTGTAGACTAGCCCTGTCAACGACAGATAGAACTGTAGACTAGCCCTGTCAACGACAGATAGAACTGTAGACTAGCTCTGTCAACGACGGGAGAACTGTAGACTAGCTCTGTCAACGACAGATAGAACTGTAGACTAGCCCTGTCAACGACAGATAGAACTGTAGACCAGCCCTGTCAACGACAGATAGAACTGTAGACTAGCTCTGTCAACGACAGATAGAACTGTAGACTAGCTCTGTCAACGACAGATAGAACTGTAGACTAGCCCTGTCAACGACAGATAGAACTGTAGACTAGCCCTGTCAACGACAGATAGAACTGTAGACTAGCTCTGTCAACGACAGATAGAACTGTAGACTAGCTCTGTCAACGACAGATAGAACTGTAGACTAGCCCTGTCAACGACAGATAGAACTGTAGACTAGCCCTGTCAACGACGGGAGAACTGTAGACTAGCTCTGTCAATGACAGATAGAACTATAGACCAGCCCTGTCAATGACAGATAGAACTGTAGACCAGCCCTGTCAATGACAGATAGAACTATAGACCAGCCCTGTCAATGACAGATAGAACTGTAGACTAGCTCTGTCAACAACAGAATTGTAGACCAGCCCTGTCAATGACAGACCTGTAGACTAGCTCTGTCAACGACAGATAAAACTGTAGACTATCCCTGTCAACGACAGACAGAACTGTAGACTTTGCCAGAACAACTTTAATCCTTCGATACAATATCCAACGTACTCTAGTCCTTCTATACATAACTTAAAGGAGTAGTAAAGGGAAAAATCATGTTTAGCCTTGTTTTAAGGTTACTTATGATCATATACAATGGTTCAGATCAAAACGTTGACAAAACTAGCACTTTTGAGAAAGTTGATAATTGCTCTACCACCGTTTTGGTCATACAATGGATGTGGATGGGCACCGTGAAAAATCATTCAAAAAACATGTTAAACTCTCAATTTCAAAGACAAGAAACTCACCAAGGTGTTAGTTGGCGTTCTGACATAATTTGCCATAAAGTAAGATTCTAGTTCATCTGGAAAGGCTTTTTTAAATATTAAGCATAGAACTATTTAGTCGCAGCACATACGTGTGTAAACCTCCGCAAACTAGGTATCCTAGCAACATAAACAATAACAATAGCTACCGTAAGTAGTTCCGCTTCCTGAATCCCCTCTGCGGATTGATCTACACATCTACAACGGTCGCGTCAATACAAGTCAATGGATTTCATAAAATGATCAATAAAACCCTACAGGATTCATACTTTGCGGCGAATTTGATGTCAGAACACCAACGGACACCAATTACACCCTCGGTGAGCTTCTTGTCTTTGAAATCGAGAGTTTAATATGTTTTTGAATGATTTTTCAAGGTGCCCAACCACATCCATTGTATGACCTAAACGGTGGTAGAGCAATTATCAGACTTTCTCAAAAGTGCTAGTTTAGTCTAGTTTGATCTGAACCATTGTATATGATCATAAGTAACCTTAAAACAGGGCTAAACATGCATTTTCCCTTTACTACTCCTTTAATGTCCATCTGGGTGTATGAGGAGTGGAATCGGAGCGAGGTGTGGATGACGGGTTAACCGCTCCTCTCTCCCCCCGTCCCAGCATCTACGAGCGCTGGCTGAGGACCCACCAGCCCCCCCAGACCAGCTACCCCCAGACCAGCTACCCCCAGACCAGCTACCCCCAGACCAGCTACCCCCAGACCAGCTACCCCCAGACCAGCTACCCCCAGACCAGCTACCCCCAGACCAGCTACCCCCAGGCCAACGCCCCCATCGGACACAACCACGGATACCATATGGTGCCCTTCCTGCCCCTCTTCCACAACAGAGACTACTTCCTGTCCCACAAGGCCCTGGGATACGAGTACGCCTACCTGCTCGACCCTGGTCAGTCTCGCACACACACACACACACACACACACACACACACACACACACACACACATCTGCACTTAGAAACACACCAGTCCAGACACATTAGATCAGGGACGATTCTAGGATCAACCCTTTAGGGGTGCCCAGCCTCTATGCTCAAACTGCACGTGTCTCCCTCTTTGCACTGACAATCACACACAAACATACTCAATGTAGCTGACGCTTTTGTCCGAAGCAACTTACAATAATTGCATTTAACGTAGGAAAAGCCAATGTACTACTACTCACCAGAACTCACACGTGCATCTTCTTTCTAAAACAAGTGACTAAGAACATAATCTAGTGCTGAAGGCAAAGTGCAACAATAGCAATCTCAAATACAATAGGTGTTTAAGAGGGAGGATTGTGGTAGTACTTCTTGAAGAGATGAGTTTTGAGCCTGCGGTGAAAGATGGGCAGTGACTCTGCTGTCCTGACATCAGTGGGCAGTTGGTTCCACCCCTGCGGGGCCAGGACAGAGAAGAGCTGTGACCGTGTCGATCGACCGCAGGGGCCTGGGAGTGATGGGCCAGGGAAACCAGTTACCCCGAGGTAGCACAGCGAATAGTAATCACTCTTTAAACAAACCTGCCCCCATATATAATGACTAGGGCTGGGTATCATTTCAAAAATTACGATACCAGTTCCAATACCAGTACCCTTAAAGTGATACCGATACCAATTGAATACTTCAATCGATACTTTGAATTTATCTTTTGAATTTTTTCCATTCCATAACCATCATGTGAATGGAAGCATTCAGTTATGTAAAATGCCATCAATCCTATCATATTCAAATATTTTTTACAAGAATACATTTTGAAAGTGTTTAAAAGAGTTTCAAACTGCATTTATTACAATATAACTACTGACAGTGACTACACATTTTTCAGTCATCCGTGACCTTGCAGCTATTGTGAACGGTGTGTGAAGGCTGCTGCTGGGGGTGGTAACATCAGCAGTAGCAGTTGTGGTGGTAGTAGGCCTAGGGGGGTCTTAACATTAAGCATACCATTAGTTAATAACGTTAGCCTAAACACATTTCACTGCTACAGAAGTTAAAATACCACTAAGTAACCAATGCACTAAGCAATGCATTACAGTAGGGTTGCTAATGCTAGCTAGCTAGGTAATGGGGGAAATCCGTGTTTTTATGCATTTATTTTTACCATACGCCATAGGCGTGTAGTATAACCATACCTTTGAGCGCTTTGGTGGCATTATCTCAGCGTGCTAAACTGTGTCAACAACTCACAGTTGCAGCATGGGTTGCAGTCGATTTCACATTAAATTGAAGAACGCTTGCGGTGATTGGACCATATTACAATGTCTTTTTTTCCTAGATCTCAATACAAAAAGGATCGAATGAAGTACTGGTTTGACTGAAGATGTTTCGATCCAGTACTACAAGGTATCGAGTACCGATACCCAGCCCTAATAATGACTAAACCCTGTTTACTGTTTAACTTTTTATTTTATATACAATGTCTTATATCTATAATTATATTTATACCATGGCCTGGGTTAATACTCTTTCCTGATTGGCCAGCAGACGTGCGTTAAAACCGTGTATACGCACACGTAGTTCGGCTGAAGTTTAATTACCGATCTAAATCAATGCGCCGGCTTTGACAGCAACCCAAATGAGCTCATCCCATAGCCTGCTGTACCATTGCTAGCTAGCCATGAACGAAGTGTTGGATACTGCATATTTGCTGTGCAACGCATCCATTGTCCAGTTGTCAAATCTATTTGCCAACAAACTCTTTATGATACTGAAAACGGTCTCCGCCTCGTTTATCCAGGAAGGGATAATCAACGAGTAGCTGCGTGTTAAACGGTTTTAAGGCACGACGTGGAGGCGAAGAACCACCCGACGCTCAGTGCCTCCGCAAAGTGCCTTAAAACCGTTTAATGCACACCTATGAGTTGATTATCCCGCTTATACCATGGCCCCACATGCCAAAGATAAATAAATATATGCCATTTACTCGCATTTTCTACATTAAAATATAAAGAAATGTTATTTATGTGTTGCTCACTGCTGAGTGTCATTATAGTCCCTAACTGCTAAATCACGTTGCTATGGAATTACAAATTGAATACTGTATAATATTTCTTGAAGGAACAGCGATGACATCCAATAGTTAACATGGGTTTGGAACCGTAAGTGAAATGGAAAGTGTCCGTTACCTTTTCTTTCAGCAATGTCTCTCAACCCTGGATACGACCTAGCAACCAATGAGCCTAGCAACCCAAACTAGCTATTCCATAGCCTACTGTACCCATATATCTATGACTGTAGTACCTGATATTGCTAGATAGCAATGAGCGAAGTGTAGGCTACTGCATATTTGCTGTGAAACATATAAATCGTCCAGCTTTCAAACCTAGTTGCAAACAAACTATGTATGATAGCCAGATTGTCCTCAACTCCAAAAGTATTGTTTTCAGATGTGGGAACATAAGAATGTAACTTGACCCGCGGTATTCTAACAGGCGCTTTACGTCATTCCGCACCACCGCTCGCCTGCCCATAGGGGCGCAGTAATACCACTCATTGACCCATTGCTGTAGCTCATCTCGCACATTAGATGAGCCTACCGTTCTCAAACTCCTTGTTCTCTGTCTGGTTGTAATTTAATTATTACGAACAAAGCCTATCTATTTATAGTTTCTATCTCTGTAAATGTCGCCGGGTCTATATCTGTTAACTGTCGGGACAAGTAGAAGTTTAATACAGTAGGCTAACTGAGTGTTCTCATATGGAACATGGCATCAGGACGAGGAAGATGGCTAACGGAGCTGACCAGAGATGTGTTTGAAATGGTTCACTCACTCCCTATTCCCTATGTAGTGCTACCATGGATGTATTGAGTGCGACTCATAGTGAACTACATGGGGAATGATTTAACAGTTTTGGGACACTACATGGAATGTCACTGCGTAAGATATTCATGACTCAAACAATCAGACGCGCCGATCACTGATGGCAGCAGGTTGAAATATCAGGTAGTATTCAGGTTCCATGTTTAGTTGAATGATAAAACCCATATAAATGGTTGGAATTCTAATGATGTGCAAGTGTGATTTTGTCAACTTTAGTGCTGTCTGCTAGCTACCGTCTTCTTCATTTCTCCTTCGGTAAAACATGACACCGTTGTGTTGTGGTATTGTGGAGGGCTTAGGCAGAAGCAGGAAGAGAAACTACTTTTGACCCATATAACTAAAATAATGGTCTCATAAGCATTTTTCGATTGTAAAATTGTGTTCACTTGTTTTAGTTTGCAAACATATGCAATTTTCTTAGCATATCTACTGGCTACATGATAACATAGGTTTCAAGTTTCGTGCGAGCAAGTCGTGCCTGCAAGCCAGGGAGAAATGACAGGAGACCGTGGCGGGACTTAGAACCAGAGGGGTGCACGAGTGACATTTGGGCAGAATGAACAGGTGAAATGAAAGCTCTCGAAGAGATCTTTCTAATGCTATTGGTCAGCTTTGTATGTAGTTTTAATGTGAAAGATACATCTTGAATGCAGTCAAGACAAATTATTTTGCCTCTTAACTTTTGTCAAACCCCCTGGTTCCAGTCAATTGGATTATAGGCTATAGGTAGCCTACAATGATGTTACCTTATGAACACAAATAGCTTAACCTATAGGCAGTGGCGATTTTAGCATGGCATTTCTGGAGGGGCAGTTTTATATTATGTCACCATCACAAGAACTAAAGCCAATTAGACTACGGTAGGTACATCAGAGCAGAGGCTACAACACACAAAGATAACAACACATTAACACACGCAGAGTAGGCTAATTAGAGAGCGCATGCCCGGTCCAGGGTTCTAAAAGTGACAAGTGTTCACCCATCAGACCTGGGCACTACGCATAACCTATTAGTACTCCACTTACTGTATATCACAGCCAAATAGTCTACTAGAGTGAAGGCGCACTGTCCACATTAGTCCCCCTCACATATCGTCTCAAAAATGCACCGAAAAATGCCTGGGTTCAGTGAGTTCGCTGACTCGTCGTGACCACGCAAACCCATTTCACACTTCCCACAGAGTTTAATAAAAGTGATCAGCCTCCCCAGAACATACCGATTCTCCTCGGTCTGTTTGTTGTGCTCCGCGATGGAACGGCGAAACGCATCATCTAGTTGTGCCTGGATGTTGAGCTGCCCCAGTAAACCCAGCTTCATGGCACAGTTCAGATGGGACGCAGAGCTTTCATGCTTAGCGGTTCTTTCTGACAGATGTTTAATGTCTTTGAATCCAGACGATGCCCAAACAGAGTTTTCACCAAAAAGAATACAAGGGAAACAGAACAGCGCACTTTTCGAGGTGCTAGCAGTTAGCGACTTATTTTTCTCAAACCATTCCTGTTTGAAGGTACGGGTTACCTTATCTCCAGCCTGGAGCAGCACCAATTCTTCTGGTCGTATGGCCCTAAACGTTTTATTTCCAGTTTCTCTTCAAGTTTCAATGTACTAAACCGCACATTCAACAAATAATCTACACTATTCATTGTTGCACCTGACAACACTTTTAATCTCTACAAAACTTTAGCTAGCAGCATTGGCTAACGTAGATCGACATCGACAATGACCCAGTAGTTCAACTTTGATCAACATTGTTTTATTATTCCCTGGCTAAACCTGTTGCCAGGTAGATTTCGTAGGGGAAGAGACTTTTCTGCCCCTCCACCGAATAAAATCTGCGTGATATTTTTTCACATTACTCCCGACCACGCTCACATTGTCGCTATAGCAACAGTAGGGGAGAACGCTTCGGTGCCCCTCTGCCGAGTCAGAGCAGTCTGTGACACACTCATACAAAGGGAATTACTGCAAAACAGCACTATACATAGTGTCAGTCAGGTTTATTATATTTATACATGCTATTTTAACCACTGAATCACTATTTTGTATTAATTATAAATTTGATTTTTCCGAAACAGTTGTAGGCTAAGATGCATCTTGCACAACAGCGCCACCTGGTGGGGCACTGCCCCACCTGCCCCTAATGTAAAATCGCCACTGCCTATAGGCCTACATAAAAACAATAGCCTAAAACCATGTTTATTTACAATGTATTTTCTTTCATTGATAGCATGCCAATAGTTAGGGCGAGGAACGACGCGCGGTCTCTTTAGCCCTGAGATCATCAGGAAGGCAGCTCAGGAGGTCGTTGAAGGCTATATATATTATTATGATATTATGTCTAATAATACATTCGTTGAAAGTACACAGGCTGATCTACTATACGGAATTGGACCGAGGAGTGTTCTCATATGGAACTAGGCTGCGCGCCCGCCCGCGACAAGAGCTGAATTGTAGTCAGCTTTCCCCGCTGCGCGCACGCGTGCGTCCCCCGCTGATCCCAGCGAGAACGCAGGCGGAATGTGGCTCCCCGTCTGAAACGGCCTTGACTCCTGGAATCCCAAGGTCTTTCATATTGAAATTCTCTTGATGATCTGGTAAGTTGCGAGACGTGTTAAGGGAGTGCATCAGTCGTGAGCCTTGACAGTAGGCTACCAGCCTGCGCTGCGCTCAGCACAAAGTTGGATGAATGGATGGACTTATTGAAATTGTGGAAAATGTTTATTGCGCTCTAAAATCATGAAAGCATAAATGTAAAAATGCAGCAACAGAAGTAGTCTAGATGAGATGGTGGATTAAATGAATGGCAACACATAAATTGAGACTGGTGATAATGCTGATAATCTACAGTAGGGCCTACCTCTGGCTGAGTTCATGGTTACAGCCATTCATCTCTTACACATGGGCCTATACAATACTTGCACAATCTACTTTGGACGTTAAATCCATCTATCAATCAAACTAGCGAATTCAATGGCCGGTCATGGCAAAGCACCCGCTAACGCAGGCTACCCCCCTCCCCACGATCCAGGGCTAGGAAACCGGTTCATCCAGTTTATTTGAATATAAAAGAATTTGGGGGTGGGGGGGGGTTACAATAGTCTAGTCCAGGTTCGCTGGCGAGTGGCGAGCTAGTCAGATGGCGCATGCATGTGTGGACATTGTAGGCCGATTCTGTGAAACCTAAAGAATAAAAGTAGGCTACGTTCAACATTCATTGGAGTGGTCCAGTTGGATAGGCTGAAGATTTGAAGATGTAATTGGTCATTTTAAATGGGCCTACTTTATCTTTTGATGCCTATTTGAACGGACTGCATCGACTCTCCATGTTTTTAAGTTTTACCCTTTTCATCAATAAAACATCATTTTTACAACCATGTCTCATTGATTGGGAAGGCATTTAGAGCTGCCGGTCTATTAGCCTACATTCGGACTCAGAGGATGACATAACTGTTTATTGAGAAACAATTGCAGGCTGGGCTATATAAAGAAATACCACAATGCATGTAGTCTAGATATATTACATTATGATTAGGCTATAGCCTACACTTTATGGTAGACTGCCCTCTCGCTCGCTAAGCAGGCTACATTGTGGCTGTTTTGTTCATCGCAGAAGCCTATAGCCTAGGCTACACATTAAAAAAATGTTTTTTTTTATATAGACCTAGAAGGAATCAGAATATGTGGAAATTTAATTTTAGCCTATTTTAATACAATTCAAATTCTGCTTAGAGGGAATTATTTTCAACGGACATTATGACCTGAGCATAATTAATAATTATCTAAGTTAATATAGGCCTATGAGAACGCAACGCTTTTTACGATAGGCTAGGCCTATGCGTCTTGTGATTGTTCTGTAGCCTAGGCTACAACTTAAGGCTTATTTGGCCCTATTGAATTAATGTATGCCTACTAGGCTACTCATTATTATCGAATTATCTAGTTGACATATGAATAAAACAATAAGCCGTTTTAATGGCTATGGGCTACTAGTTGTAGCTATACATGAGTTGATGCGCTCTGCTCTTACGCACGGTTGAGGCGGCAGCTCAAATACACTTCGCACATATCCTCTGCTATAGCCTCTCACAGACAGCTAGGTGCACTTCATGCATTGGTAGACAGTTCGGCAGCTTGTCTTCACCATGCAGGTATTTTGGTGGGGGTATTCTTCTGTGGACACTGCGAGGGGCGCAGCCGGAGCCAGAGCGCGCAGCTCTTCAGCCAACTGGAGATGTCGCGTCTGGGGAGGCTCTGCGTCTCTCCACCATTCCCCAGCGAGTCCAAGCTCCCCCAATGAATAATACTTATTTATAATAGCCTACGTAGCGCGAAACTGTGCATATAATAGGCTGTAGCCAGCGCGAAACTGCGCATTCCCTATAGCCGTTCATGGAACGACTGGCGGCCGGTATAAATAAATAAAAACATACACGATATTTTCTTATTTGAATGATCTTGAATATATATATATTCAAGATCATTCAAATAACAAAATATTGTGTATATTGTGCATGTGAAGGCACTCACTGTCAAACCTGCCGCTATCTATGCACAAGATAGTTAATGTCCGGATATGATTGGCAGAGTGATCTTTACTCATGGCGACTATGTCAATTTTGTATGGATCCACAAGTCGATCAAGCTTATTTTTTCTTTGTATCGTGCTGAAGCCATATAGCCTACTGCGCTCAGACTTGGCTACATTAGCTGGTGCCCCGTCTTCAAATTTACTTCCGGGGTTTACGAGTAGCCTACCAGTTGAATGCGTTCCAGAAACAAAACGCAAAACCCCCACGTTCACCATATCTTTACTTACAAATATATTTACAATACTGTTATTTTGCGCATTTGACCTAACAGCCACCACGTCTTGACCCGACGTCAGTTACCGACATAGATAGGCTAGGCCTAGATATAGGTGTTCGTAATAATTAAATTACATCCAGATGGCGAAAACGTGTTTGAGAACGAGGTAATAATAACAATGAAATGTTATTTGTATAGCACCTTTCATACAGATAAATTCAGCTCAAAGTGCTTTACAACAGAGCATTTAAATTAAAGAATGTGAAACTTAATGATGCTTCATTCGTAGACTATAGGAGAAAAACAGAGCCCAGCCTGCTAAATCTACTCAAAGATGCCACCTGGCGGTGGTGCATCACTAAAACGAAATAACACCCGTCTGAAATCCCACGAGATTTCCAACGGGATTTCCCTGCCAAATACCGCGACGTGAAATGCTGCAGCATGTGACATTTCTAACTTCCCACATCTGTAGCAACCAATGAGCCTAGCAACCCAAACTAGCTATTCCATAGCCTACTGTACCCATATATCTATGACTGTAGCTACCAGGTATTGCTAGATAGCAATGAGAGAAGTGTAGGCTACTGCATATTTGCTGTGAAACATATAAATCGTCCAGCTGTCAAACCTAGTTGCAAACAAACTATGTATGATAGCCAGATTGTCCTCAACTCCAAAAGTATTGTTTTCATGTCGTGGTATATTGTCAGTCGTATTCAATACATCCATGGTCGTATCGTTCATTGTGAGTTGATTTGCGAGGACGGGATGTGTCGTATCATTATGTGAAGCAGGGTTATTAGAATCCAGCAATTGCCTCTTCACACTGTGATATATTTGGATGCCGTATATACTGTAAATGAACAAACGAGGCGGAGACCGTTTTCCATACGGCTGGCTTCTTTTACTGCAACTCATAGACTGAATCAAATCATATCTGGCTACTACACCACTAACGTGCACTAACGTGTACCACTCACTGTGGAAAGATCTTCTTGCCCCTCCCCATAAGGTTTGTGGAAAGGCGTTCAGATGTGGCTGCATCGGTCCATCAGTTTTATATTTCGATACTTCTGAAATGAGAGAAAAGAAGCAATTGGGGCAAATCATTTACTACTGTATCAGTACTTACTAAACAATTCAACTGTCTTACTCAAATCCCATTCACCCACTCACAGCCTAGTGTGAAGCACCTTGCATTAGCTTCAACACCAGCCTAAACCATGCACAATTCTGAACATGTAGGCTACAGTAAGAACCAACACCACAGGCTACACTAGCCAATATCCGAGAACATGAAAGCCATGTTATATAGGAATCTGTTAACAGTGAACTAATATACTGTACCATGAGGTCCAGCTGGACTTGTAGTATGGATCTGAGTGCCACTGCTCCTGTCGGTCTGTCCATCATTGTCCCTCTCTTCATCACTGTTCTGCTCTCCCCCTCTTTCTGAGTCACTTTCTTCTCTCTCAATGGCTCTGTCTCGGTCTCTGGTGTTTTGTTCTTCACAGTCATCACTCAGTTCTTCTCCATTGCTCATTCCTCCCTTACTCATGCTTTTCTCTTCTCTTCCTTGACTGTTCTCCTGTCCCTTACTCTGCTCTTCGCCTTTGTCTGACTCCCCTCCTGTCTTTGTTTTTTGGGGTTGAAAAAAGCTGGCTATGCCACCACTTTTCTCCTTCCTTTTCATTTTTGCATCTGCTGGACCTACAGTATTCAAGAAGAGGGGGGGTTAGTGAGAGGCTGAGCATGCGTAGCTGAAATAGCTAGCGTTAGCTAGATATACTACACTGAGCTAACAAGCTAGCTACCGGTCCTCCTCTACAGGCTATTGCAGCAGGTAGGCTACGACAAGAAAACAAAATCCAATAACTGTCTCAATAAATCAGTTAACTGGGGTCAAAAGCCCTCGGTGCTGCTTACGTTCGTTGCCTGCCTAGTGCCTATATCAGCGCAAACGTGCGCGTATCGCTCGCTCATACATATTTGACTGTTCTCCCCCCTCCCGAACATTTTTTTTACAATATTCGTACAAATTTACTATTCGGGAAAAAGCTACTATTTGTACTCATCCGAATACCGTATTCTTATTCGGGCACACCCCTACACTCCAGTAGATCCCTGGGCTCACGAGAGATGAATGGTGCCTCCACACCTTGGGAGAACAGGTGACACAGTGGTCCTGAGACTGATGTGACCTTTTTCAATCCTGACCCGATTCTGGAAGCTGAAGGTTCTTTGTCTTCTTGTGTCTGATCTTTCTGATTATTAAGGAGAAGCTAAGATTCATCAGCAGTGTCATTTTGGGTTTTTGAGATATGAGTTTTGAGTAAATGACCCAAATTCAGCCACAAACCCCCATACACACAAATGAACTCCATACAGTACCTCTCTTAGGTTATACATTGTTTATTAAAAAAGGTTTATGAAAAAATATACATCATGATCAAGTTTAAAATGCAGCTGTCCAGACATCCAACCAACAGTCACCAACAAATAAATTTCCATCCCAGTGTTTGTTCCATATCTGGGGCACATTTCAAGTCTCGTCGTAATATGCGAGCTGTATCGTGAGGGAATGGATGAAGGACTTAAACAAACTGATTGTAAGGACTATATATTGGAGAATTGAGAATATTATTCAAAAAGAAAAGGGCAGGATTGCTCGAAAGTTCAGACTGGTGTGAGGAAGGTACTATTTGGTCGGGAACAAAGAAGATCAGTCCGCTTGGCTGATTAACTATCGTATCCACTAAGATGCTATATAGCTCAAACTCGTAAGTCACCTGTCTGATTGTTATAATGTGAACTGAACACAGCATTACAATGTAGGCCTTTTCCTAGTTTTTTCAAAAGCCTCTGGATCTGCCTATTACACTAGAACACAGCTCCAGATTTTGAGTGCCGAAACGCAGCCCCAGCCGTATCCTGAGGCCTCTGGGTTCGAGCTTCATTTTGGCTGCGGTAGAGTCATTGCTAGGCACAAATGTAGGCGAAAACGCAGTAGTGTAATCAAGGCCTAAGAAACCAGGTCCATTCCAAATTCCACGACACGTCTTTCTCTTTCTCCAACTCCCTTCTCCTTCATCTATCGCTTCTTCAATAGCTGGTGGTGAACCTGAGAGGAGAGAGAAAGGGGGAATGAGAAAGAGAGAGAAAGTAGGGAGGGGGGGGGGGGCGGATGTGTGTAAACTCTTCTTGTACTGTTCTGTATGTGTCGTTGTACAGTATGTCTAGTTGCCTTCCAGGGACAATAAAGATGTTCTGAATATAAACAATAAAGATGTTCAGAATATAGACTGATTTTCAGATCATAAAAGTCAATTTGATATCAAATTGATATCAAACACACACACATGCACACTATTGCTTACAAATATGGGGTCCTTTTTGAGGCAGGCTTCAGTGAACTCTGTGCAGCTCTTGGATGAACTGTATGAACACACTGGTGTCTTTTTAAGTGTCCTAAAGAAGTGAAGTTCTTCCCACACTGGTCACAGTGGTATGGCTTCTCTCCTGTATGAACACACTGGTGTCTCTTTAAGTGTCCTGACTGAGTGAAGGTCTTCCCACACTGGTCACAGTGGTATGGCTTCTCTCCTGTATGAACACGCTGGTGTGTCTTTAACTCTGCTGCCATAGTGAAGTTCTTTCCACACTGGTCACAGTGGTATGGCTTCTCTCCTGTATGAACACGCTGGTGTGTCTTTAAGTGTCCTGAAATAGTGAAGTTCTTCCCACACTGGTCACAGTGGTATGGCTTCTCTCCTGTATGAACACGCTGGTGCATCTTTAAGTGTCCTGACCGAGTGAAGGTCTTCCCACACTGGTCACAGTGGTATGGCTTCTCTCCTGTATGAACACGCTGGTGCATCTTTAAGTGTCCTGAATGAGTGAAGGTCTTCCCACACTGGTCACAGTGGTATGGCTTCTCTCCTGTATGACCACGCTGGTGCATCTTTAACTCTGCTGACGTAGTGAAGTTCTTCCCACACTTGTCACAGTGGTATGGCTTCTCTCCTGTATGAACACGCTGGTGTGTCTTTAAGTTTCCTGACGAAGTGAAGTTATTCCCACACTGGTCACAGTGGTATGGCTTCTCTCCTGTATGAACACGCTGGTGTGTCTTTAAGTGTCCTGAAATAGTGAAGTTCTTCCCACACTGGTCACAGTGGTATGGCTTCTCTCCTGTATGAACACGCTGGTGCATCTTTAAGTGTCCTGACCGAGTGAAGGTCTTCCCACACTGGTCACAGTGGTATGGCTTCTCTCCTGTATGAACACGCTGGTGCATCTTTAAGTGTCCTGAATGAGTGAAGGTCTTCCCACACTGGTCACAGTGGTATGGCTTCTCTCCTGTATGACCACGCTGGTGCATCTTTAACTCTGCTGACGTAGTGAAGTTCTTCCCACACTTGTCACAGTGGTATGGCTTCTCTCCTGTATGAACACGCTGGTGTGTCTTTAAGTTTCCTGACGAAGTGAAGTTATTCCCACACTGGTCACAGTGGTATGGCTTCTCTCCTGTATGAACACGCTGGTGTGTCTTTAAGTTTCCTGACGAAGTGAAGTTATTCCCACACTGGTCACAGTTGTATGGCTTCTCTCCTGTATGAACACGCTGGTGTCTATTTAAGTGTCCTAAAGAAGTGAAGTTCTTCCCACACTGGTCACAGTGGTATGGCTTCTCTCCTGTATGTACACGCTGGTGTTTATTTAAGTTTCCTGACATAGTGAAGTTCTTCCCACACTGGTCACAGTGGTACGATCTTGGCTTGTCAATGTCTCTCTGCCTCTGGCCAGAAGCTGCGGTGAGCAGGGTGTTGGAGGTGGTGAAAGTGAGTGATCAAGAGGAGCAGGATGGGAGAGTCTCTGGTCTGATCTCTCCGTTCCTTAGCAGAGAGATGTAGAGGTTGTCACGGCTGCTCTTGATGTGATTGTGGAGGGAGATCTGGGAGTTTTAGGAGAATTGGCACTCGGACCAGGAGCACACCTGGGGCAAGTCTGACATCACTTCTGGGATTGAGAGTGAAAGAGAGACACGCAAACATTAAAATGATTATCACACATTTAGTACAAGTTCAAATACTGTATAGGGTGATTATATGTAGCTAGTGAAGGGGGGAGGACACACAACCACATGACGACATCAGATTGTGGACAGGAGAGAGAAAGATATGCAACAGGTTCCTCTGGCTGAGCTCGGAGGGAAAGCGACAGAGGAGAGAGAAAAAGAAGTGACAAAATCTAAATAGGAGAGAGGAGAGAAAACATGTAATACGTTGAAGCCCACGGTGTTAACTTAGATAGCTAGAATAAGCTAGCCAGCACTCCTTAACTTATGTCAAGCTACCATGTTCCATGGCAAATAAGAGCATTCCATTCTGTTCATGGATAGCGTGGCTGCCTAATATTGCCCCAATTGCCCCACAACAGCAATTTGCACAGGCGCCATTGCAGTGCATCACATACTGTCCCCTGTATCGTTGCATCCATGAGTGTCCTGAATTTCACGCTGTATGCCCACGTCTTGCCTGCTGTCTGGCACCATGGGAAAAAGACAGAGGAGAGAGGGAAGGCCGGAAGAGGAGAGCTACTTGGACAGCGATTACTATTATGACTAGCAGACCTCTGGTTGTTTCAGCTTTAAGGAAAAGAAGTGGATGAGAGAGAGATGGAGGAGAAGACAGAGGGAAGGAGAGTCTAGGACAGCTACCTCTAGTGGTGCTCTTTTTGTCCCAGAAGTAGTCGAAGGAGATGCTCTTGTATCTGTACTCCTGTCCGTACCAGACCAGCAGCCGACAGCAGCGATACAGGATCCCTCCACGGTACTGAAACGCTACCAGGTTCTGCTCTTCCTCAGTACAGGCACAGTTCACATACCTAGGAGAAAGGAGGGATGATTTCTTAAAAACAAACTGGTGAGGGAGGGAGAGATGGAAGGAAGGAAGGATGAAGGAAGAGAGGAAGGGAGAAAACCGTGAGATGTAGGGTCTGACTGTATGGAGGGAGGGAGGGAGGGAGGGAGGGAGGGAAACTTTCAAGACTGGAGAGGTGGTTTATTTTGAGTGGGAGCAGCAGAATAGATTCTGGAAATCTGAGAACTTAACGTGTTCATATTGCTTCACCTGATTGTAATGCCTAATTATTCTACAGTTTACACATGCAAAGATGGGTCCATCCCTGATCTCTAAAAAGTCCTATTCTGCCTATTTTTGTCCTGTTTAATTGTACAAGAAATCTTTCCTTTAACATAGCCAGTAAGAGCCAAATTCAGGTTAATTGTGTCAATGCGTTGCTCCTCCCATGTTAATAGGAACTGATGATATTTAAGTTAGGAATTCTCCTGTTGTTGGCTAGGTGTTGCTGCACGGAGGGCAAACAGCTTTTGACCACACACGCACTCACAAACATGCGTACCGGGTTGTTTGCTGGACTATTGATTATGGAAGGACAATAAATGGACCAAGTGTTCGCACAGCAGTTTATTGTCCGACTACTTTATCAACAAACAAGGTAACGTAAAATGTGTCAATTAGATCAATCCGGAGCAGCAGCGCCATAGTGGCTTAAAGCACTAGGCTTAGCCTTCACGTAGCCTTTTTATTTGCATCTGATTGTATATAGGCCTCTGGATTCATGAGTGTTGCTTCTCTATGAACTTCCTTCTATTAGTTCTATCACACAGTCCCTTATCATGTCTGGATCCTTCTGTTTCTGTCTCTCTAGTGGCATGCTGTTCAGCATTATGCTCATCTCTGGTTGCATCTCTCTCCATCTGTCTCTGCCTAGACGTATGCTTCTTAAGAGCTTCTTTATCTCTGGTTGCTTGTGTGTCTGTATCTATCTGTGTAGCTCTGCTGGCTGGCTGCTCTGCAGCATGTTTAGTTCTGTCTGCTTGTGCGTCCCTCTCTGGGGTTGTTTTGTCCCTCTGCTACTTTCTCTTTTACTGTCTCTTCTCTTTTCTCACTAAATCCATGTCATAGTTGGACTGGCAATTAATGGACTAATTGAGCTGCTAAATGATTTCCTTTTTACAGGTTTTGCAAATGTCTTTTACAGTTTGGTTAAGGTGTTCAAACATTTTGGTTTCTGCTTTGGTTGAGTGTGAAGTGACCCAAGTTCTCTTTTTATTCCTGCCGTTTACTTTCATCCATTCTTGGTCTTTAGTATTTTTAAATTTTGACTTTTATTTAACGAAGGGAGCCCACTCTGGTCCAGCAAGGTCTGAGTTTTCCTGTAGTGTTGGCCCTCATCTTTGAACAGGTTTATGACTTTTAATCCTAATTCTCTTTTGATGTTCATCAGATGCATCTCTTGGCCTGTAGTCTTTATCAGATGTATCTCTTGGCCTGTAGTCTTTATCAGATGTATCTCTTGGCCTGTAGTCTTTATCAGATTCATCTCTTGGCCTGTAGTCTTTATGAGATGCATCTCTTGGCCTGTAGTCTTTATCAGATTCATCTCTTGGCCTGTAGTCTCTTATTAGGCATTCCATAACCTCACACACACCCACCCACATCTCAAGTACAACCCTCAGGCCATGCTGAGCTAAAATTTTTTTGTGTTTTGTTTTATTTTCCAGAAGTTCTCTCAATGTCCTTTAATAGTGTTTGATGTTTGCATCCCACAATGGCCAGTGGTGATGGTATATCCATTGTTTTCCTACTTTGTATTTCTGATTCAAACTTCTTAAACTAGAGTTTTTGTTTGAGAGTTTAGTTTTGCTCCAGGTCTGTGTCTGCCCTAGTGAGCAGATAGCCCTCCCCAATTTGAAAAGCTCTGCTCTTTTCTGTGGAGAATCACCACTATTTTAGATTAGGTAGGGGACTTATGCTCCGCCTATCCTATAGGCGTACTGGTATTTCCTGGTGGGTCTCAGTTTGTCTCTGAGCTTTCAACAGTATGGTACACTTCTCTGCTCCCTTTTTACACTGCGCCACTAAATAGTGTGGCAAGTCGCAATAAAATAAAAAAAATTGTTACAATATAAATATACAATCATTCCAGCTAATTCCAGTGATGGGAAATGCAACATCTACAGAATTACACAGACCTTCTCCCAGATGATCTAACATCTACCATTTGATTCATTATTACCATGGGTCGGTATTGGGATTGATCAAGGGCGAATGTGAAATAGCAGCCACGAACTCAGCGGGTTATCCGAGATGCGGCCAAAGCTCCTGCTGGTGGGGAGTTAAGCTTTTCAACTCGCCTGTCACTGGCTCGTGGAGGAATTCAGCCTGGATGCAATAACCTTATCGCGAACGGAATGAATACCATCTAATGGCAAACAAAACATGTTCAGCTATGATTAACCTGTTAAAACTAAGATGTCTGGATAAAAAATAATGTCTCCAATGGATATATTTGACAAAAACAGGTTAATATGCAAGCCGGTTTTCATTTCATTGCACATATGTCGTAGCAATTAGTTAACACACACACACGTACACACAGACATACACCAGTCCACTTCCGGCTTTAGGCCTGGGCCCAGTACCCCCTTTCCCCTCACCCTAACCCGGGTCCGTATCCTCTTCCTACCCCCACCCTACCCCTGACCCCTGCCTCTACCTGGACCCAGGCACACTCACACACACAGACATACACCAGTCCTGGGCTCAGATCCCCTTCCCCTCACCCTAACCCGGGTGCGTATCCTTTTCCTCCCCGACCCTACCCCTGACCCCTGTCTCTATCTGGGCCCAGGCACATTCACGCACAAACAGACATACACCAGTGTTTGCCATGTCTCTCCTATGATGTTATTAGCCTCTCTTACTCTGAAAATGTAATTTAATGTTATTTATTGCTTTATAAATGTTCTTAGCCGGTAGACAAACATACTCCAGGAGCTTGCTTGATCGCCTTGTTGAGAGGGGTCAGGGAAGAATTTTTTACAGCTCACTTACCTGGCCCCCGGGTGATACTGTTTTTTTTTTTTCTTCCCTCTGGAATATGTAGGGGTGGGACGTCTGCCCACCTCCCTTGTTCTCTGTAAAGCGCATTGTGTTGCCTCTTGGTCTGAAATGCGCTATACAAATAAAGCTTTGATTGATTGATTGACATAAACGTGAACTTGTTCATGGACGCGCGTAGGACAGAAAAGCACAACTGCGCAAGTACAAAAGTCCCCGGAAATAGCCAAATGACTAAAATGTAGCCAAGATGGCGCGGTTCAATAGGGTTTCACTTTAGATTTCGAATCCTGGGGGCTTGGGCTCCACCCTCCTATGGGCTCGCTCTCGCTCCTCACTGCTCAATCAATCAATCAAAGCTTTATTTGTAAAGCGCTTCGTCCCCACGAGTGGCCAAACCGCAAAATCCGACGCCAAGTGATGTAATCTAAGCAGTAGGGATGGGAATTTCGACTAATTTTAAAACCGAGTAACCTAACCTGATCCTACTCGAGTAACCGATTACTCAAAAAAAAGATTACTCAAAAAAAGATACCGTCCAGACAGAGCGCATTTAACCCCGGCCCCCTCGGAGGGGAAAACGTTTTTTTCCGCCGTTATTACCGTGGCGGTGCTTTCATGTCTCGTCCATGCCCTTGCAAATAAACATATTTAAAAGCTGATGTGTGGTTGGATGCATTACTTATCAGATTGAATAACCCACAGGTTTTCATGAAGCTATCGGAATCGAAAAACGCAGCCTTTTAATTTGGATGCACTGCCCAGCTCATAGCCTATTAAGCCTATCGTTAGGCTACTCTGAAAACTCTAAGCCTACAATATGCAACCAGACCTCTAATTTACTAATATAAATTAAGTATTAAACCAAGCCTTTACTGCCGATGCCGGATAACAAGTGAATTAATTTTTAGCGTTATCTAAAAAGCACCGCGGCACTCACTGCCTATTTCCAATTTATTGGACAATAATGGATGTTTCGGCGTCAAGCCTTCATTAGAGAAATGTCCATGCAAAACTAAATAGATTTATTGAACAACAGGCCTATTCATTCAATATTTCTTTATAGGCTGGAAAACGAGTAGGCTATACGCGCATGGACCTGTGCCGGAGCGCTCTTAAAAAGACTCCATATACAGTACAGCGCTTTTCTCCAGGCAGCCGCCAACGCTCTATCCTCTTTGGTAACAATTGAAGAAGGGCACAGGCGCTCAGAAATGCGTGCTTTCACGGCCAAACATGCCATATTGTATAGCCTTTAGATTAACCGAGTAGTATTTATTTTCCGACTAGCAGATTGCCTACTCGGGTACTCGAGAAATCGGTTAACCGTGCACATCCCTACTAAGCAGTAGGTGGCGATATAACTTCAAAAGTAAAGGCCCTTTTAACCAATCAGAAGCCAGAGTCAATACCGGAACAGAAGCGCGGAAAGGTGCGGAAACACAAACAACAATGGCGACTCACAGGGCAGAATCTTTTGTTTGGACAGATAGTGAGGTAGAATTGCTCCTTAATGTCACCAATGAATACAATGTAAACACAATAAAAAAAATAATTCTTTGCTCGTTCAGGCTCTTCTGTTCGTTGACCAGGTTAAGCAGCTGGATATGACACCCAAAGACTGCCGACAGCATGCTAATAAGTAGCAACAACATTTCTCTTACGTTTACCATTTTACCTCAACCACTAGCACATACGCAACCGCTGAAACCGGAATTGGACTCCGGTTTCAAACGAACACGGTTTCAGGGCCCGAAAGCTTGGTTGCATGTGGACGAACAGAACCGCGAAGACAAAGGCACGGGTGCAAAAGTACACGGGCTCGTGTGGACAATGCATAGCTACTAAAACCCCCTCCCATGAATTAAGAACGGTCCCTAAGATCACGATTCATCAGCTAGCGTGTTGACTTGGCTCCAGGCTTAAAACCCTTTAATGATTTTAAAGAACGAACCCTAAATGTATGAGAAATTCACTTTCTAAACCGAAGCCCAAAACCGTTGAGCTCTATTCTTAAATATAAAAGTTAACATACAACTTACCGAATTGAAGATTGTTGTAGCCTACAGTGAAAGGTTGGTGAAGAGGTCGTGATGGAAACGTGTGTTTACTCTCTAAAAGAATTAAGAGCGTGTCTCTTGTTTTCTTCAGATGGATAAAAGGATATATTATTCCAAATCGTTACAGGCGTGACAAACGTGGAAAAGGTCCCAAGGTAGAGAGAGACGGATTACAGTCACGGCTACTTGACTACTTCTTTTGAAAGCCCTTAGCCAATCGGTGAAAGCCGGGAACAATGACGCGATGAAACTCTGATCTCTGCAGGCCGGAGACTTCGAGGGGGCGGGTCAACTGTCAATCAATTTTTACTTTGGCCAATCAAAGGATTACAATCGAGAAGGGTATCTCTGCAGGCCCGGAGACTTCGAGGGGGCGGGTCCACTGTCAATCAATTTTTACTTTGGCCAATCAGAGGCTGACAATCGTCTTGTCAATCAAAAACACATTTCGCCTGAAACGGTTGTCAATCACTTTTTAATTGGGCGAATCGCCTTTCTCTTAGGAGAAGGGGTGTGAGACGCAAAGCTAATTTGTCATTAATAAGTGTCAGCTTCAGAGGAGGACGATCAAGCGAACAGATTGGACATCTTTCGAGGTAAGAGAGATTGACACAAGTAACATAACAATAAACAGTTATTTTAATGTATTTTCAATTAGTTATAACATTGACAGTGCCTACATGCTCACATTTAAGAACGTAGACGAAGATGCTGAGATGCCTAACGTTAGCTGAATAGCTAAGTTAGTGTATACATCCATGATCCTAGCCGTCACAACGTGGCTAGCTAGGTGTAGGCTATTCTTGACCCAAGTTAACATTAGCAAAGCGGTGTACCTGCGCACATGCACAAACAGAGCAGTGCTTCTACAAAGAAATCTATCATATTTATTTTCTCATGTAAACACTGGGCGTTTGGTGTTGCCAAGCAATTAGGCTCTTTGCACAAGCTCCACTACTTCCTGAAATTCTACAGGCATCCTTATTTCCTGTCCTATACCATTGGATGGAAGTTATTAATCAGGTGTGCCGCTTATATAGATAAACAAATAGACAGGTAGGTGTGTATATATATACACAGTATGCATGATTATGTTCTGTTAAAAATATATAATTTGTTGACAGGAAACCAAGAGGTACAAGAGAGTGGAAGAGAGGGGACAGGAGGAGAGGACATAGAGATGAGAGGTGAGATACCTGATGTTAGCCAAAGAGACACTAGATTAATTAGATCCTTGCAAGTTTAAAAAATAATGTGGATGGATGGGTGGGTGGGGGTGTGTGTGTTTATAGCTTATTTTTATGTTTTGTTAATTTGTGGACAGGAGATGAAAATGGACACCACAGTGGAGGAGAGGTGACAGGAGGAGACCAGCATGGACAAAAGACAGGAGGAGAGGTGACAGGAGGAGACCAACATGGACACCACAATGGAAGAGAGGTGACAGGAGGAGACCAACATGGACACCACAGTGGAGGAGAGGTGACAGGAGGAGACCAACATGGACATCAGAGTGGAGGAGGCCAGGCTGGGAGAGAGCTGACAGGAGGAGCTAGTCTCATGTTTCTAATAGATGGTGTGTTCTCATCAACATTCACTTAAGTTGTGTCCTCTCTGGATGACCTCCACTGCTCTCAGTTAAAGATGATATTAATCCAATATGATGTGTGTTGTTCTTTATAGATCTAGCCTCTTCATTTTGCTCTCAAAGTGCACCAGATTGAAGCACCACAACTAAATGACCTCGGTATTACAAAAATCCTGCGTACGGCCCTGGTCCTGAATGTTTCAGAGGGCAGATGATAACCTCCTTCTAATCAAGGAGCAGGTGTTCATAACTCTGTCTGCATCACTACACTGTGGTGACATTTTGGTTGTACCGTCTGATCACAACACTAAGAGTTCTAATCTAATTTTTAACCTATCTGTCTACATGTCTGTCTGTCCATCTCTATCTTTCATTGTCTGCCCCTGTTTTTATTATTGTATCTGAGGCTTCACGTTTGGTGATGGGACCTCAGTGGGTGAGAACAGACATGCTGAATAGACATAAAGATCTAGGCTTGGGCAGCATCTTTCCATCCATTTAAAAATAAATATGTATTATTTTATGCCAACCGTCATTCAGTCTAGCCCTAACCCTAACCTCTTAGAGTGCAGGAAGTGCCGGCCAGCTGTGTCGTGTGTGTCTCCATTCTCAGCGTCAGTACATCCAGTTTGATGGTTCACCTGGGCCAGTAGACTAAGCAGAGCCTCGACTAAGCAGAGGTGTCCTGAATGGTCTCCCAGGTCCGCCTTGTACAACTGAACTGTCAGCCCAGTGTTTCAGTGTGGTCTACAAGCTATTCAATAAAACCTGGAGAAAATGATCTGTATCTTGTCTTTACACTTACAGCACACATGCTGCACAAATGATAACCTTAATTGTATGACACTTGTTTTGTCAAATGCACAAGGGTATCTCTAACTTGGCTAGACTGTGGATGTGGTGACTAGTCCAGGCCAGTCAGCATGGTATAAGCTGCATACAGGTGAGCGGAAGCTGAAACGCTTGTTCCTTGGCTAGGCCCAAGGCAGCTTGCCAGCAGGGTCAGGCCTGTGCCGGGAGGTCAGTACATTAGAACCCCCTTAGGCGGGCTGTATGTATCCTAGGTTCTCAAACTTATATTTGTGGTATAGAAAGGTAGAACTTGCTTGGTTGATTATGTAAGTGTGTGTGTGTGGGGTGCTGTTGATTTTACTCCACACATCTCAGCCATATGTTTCCTCTATGTGGATCTGAAAATGGTGATAGGGATTAAATTAGGTTGCTAAGAGAACTGCTAGTCACCAGAAGCATTCAAGAACATAACCTGTGCTGGAATACTAGTGTATGAACAAATCAATACAAGTAGAGCACATCTACTGACAGGCTGGCTGAATGACTAGAAGACTGACTTGGGACCTCCACTGAGGACATCCCAGTCCTGGCTATGGATCAGTAGTGATGCTCCCCTGCCCCTGTAGTCCAGGCATTTTATGACATAACCTTGAACAAATTGCAACAGAAATTATTTCCACTGTTGTAGTGTCAAACATAATGTTCTTTATAACATATCAAAAGTCCCCCAAAATCCCAGTGGTGGAAAGTAATGAAAAATGCAGATGGAAGGTATGTGACAAATATACCAATTTCCAATTTTCGCCTATATAAAAGAAAAAGGTTTATGCAGGTTTTCTTGTCTGATGTCCACACAACACTGTCCCCAATCAACCAGAAACTATATAGGATGCATCACAGTGCATATACAGAAATATATTTTTAATTCTATTGGCATTAGTTGAAGAGAAAAAGGGTGAATCTCACACATATTGCAACAGAAAATCTGACATGTGTATTAATCAAATAGCTCAAGAGTCTAGAACCCTGGAGAGGACAGTCTACAACCCTGGAGAACAGTCTACAGCCCTATAGAGAACAGTAGAACCCTGGAGAACAGTCTACAGTCCTGTAGAGAACAGTAGAACCCTGGAGAGGACAGTGTGAGACGTAGAACCGTCCATAGCAGAGCAGCCAGGTGCTAGAGGGTCCACTTCAGATACCTGTGGGAGAAATTCACGCGCGCATGCGCGCGCACACACACACACACGATTAGAGGGTCCACTTCAGGAGAGAAGAGAACATGAGCAGGATGATAATAATAATAATAATAACTTGCATTCATCATCATCTTCATCAACACATGCCGCCTGATGTGAATTTGCACACCCTGATCCTTTACAGCTGCTACATGCAACAGAACACTCAAGGCCATGTTTCTTGCATGTGCACCTCAGGCTGCTGCAGTCTGTCTTGCAGGTGCATCTGATGATCTTAAGAAGTTCTTGTGGAGCTGGTGGTAAGTCTGTCTGGACAGGGACAAACCTCCCATCATTCTCTTTCCACCCCATTCTGGTGACATGATACAGATCTGCTCGTCCTCCTCATCTACCACCCCAACCTCAACTCCCATGACCTCTTCTTCAAACCTGAGTGGCCCCTGAAACCGTGTTCGGAAACCGGAGTCCAATTCCGGTTTGAGCAGTTGCGTATGTGCTAGTGGTTGAGGTAAAATGGTAAACGTAAGAAAAATGTTGTTGCTACTTATTAGCATGCTGTCGGCAGTCTTTGGGTGTCATATCCAGCTGCTTAACCTGGTCAACGAACAGAGGCGCCTGAACGAGCAAAGAATTTTTTTTTAAATTGTGTTTACATTGTATTCATTGGTGACATTAAGGAGCAATTCTACCTCACTATCTGACCAAACAAAAGATTCTGCCCTGTGAGTCGCCATTGTTGTTTGTTTCCGTATTTCCCGCCTTTCCGCGCTTCTGTTCCGGTATTGACTCTGGCTTCTGATTGGTTTAAAGGGCCTTTACTTTTGAAGTTATATCGCCACCTACTGCTTAGATTTCATCACTTGGCGTCGGATTTTGCGGTTTCGCCACTCGTGGGGACGAAGCTCTATACAAATAAAGCTTTGATTGATTGATTGAGCAGTGAGGAGCGAGAGCGAGCCCATAGGAGGGTGGAGCCCAAGCCCCCAGGATTCGAAATCTAAAGTGAAACCCTATTGAACCGCGCCATCTTGGCTACATTTGTAGTCATTTGGCTATTTCCGGGGACTTTTGTACTTGCGCAGTTGTGCTTTTCTGTCCTACGCGCGTCCATGAACAAGTTCACGTTTATGTCAATCAATCAATCAAAGCTTTATTTGTATAGCGCATTTCAGACCAAGAGGCAACACAATGCGCTTTACAGAGAACAAGGGAGGTGGGCAGACGTCCCACCCCTACATATTCCAGAGGGAAGAAAGAAAAAAACAGTATCACCCGGGGGCCAGATAAGTGAGCTGTAAAAAATTCTTCCCTGACCCCTCTCAACAAGGTGATCGAGCAAGCTCCTGGAGTATGTTTGTCTACCGGCTAAGAACATTTATAAAGCAATAAATAACATTAAATTACATTTTCAGAGTAAGAGAGGCTAATAACATCATAGGAGAGACATGGCAAACAGTGGTGTATGTCTGTGTGTGCCTGAATGTGCCTGGGCCCAGATAGAGGCAGGGATCAGGGGTAGGGTCGGGGTAGGAAAAGGATACGCACCCGGGTTAGGGTGAGGGGAAGGGGATCTGAGCCCAGGACTGGTGTATGTCTGTGTGTGTGTGAGTGTGCCTGGGTCCAGGTAGAGGCAGGGGTCAGGGGTAGGAAGAGGATACGGACCCGGGTTAGGGTGAGGGGAAAGGGGGTACTGGGCCCAGGCCTAAAGCCGGAAGTGGACTGGTGTATGTCTGTGTGTACGTGTGTGTGTGTTAACTAATTGCTACGACATATGTGAAATGCAATGAAATGAAAACCGGCTTGCATATTAACCTGTTTTTGTCAAATATATCCATTGGAGACATTATTTTTTATCCAGACATCTTAGTTTTAACAGGTTAATTATAGCTGAACATGTTTTGTTTGCCATTAGATGGTATTAATTCCGTTCGCGATAACGTTATTGCAGCCAGGCTGAATTCCTCCAGGGAGCCAGTGACAGGCGAGTTGAAAAGCTTCACTCCCCGCCAGCAGGAGCTTTGGCCGCATCTCGGATAACCCGCTGAGTTCGTGGCTGCTATTTCACATTCGCCCTTGATCAATACCGATCCATGGTAATAATGAATCAAATGGTAAATGTTAGATCATCTGGGAGAAAGTCTGTGTAATTGTGTATAAGTTGCATTTCCTATCACTGGAATTAGCTGGAATGCTTGTATATTTATATTGTAACAATTTTTTTTTATTTTATTGCGACCTGCCACACTATTTAGTGGCGCAGTGTAAAAAGGGAGCAGAGAAGTGTACCATTCTGAGACCCACCAGGAAATACCAGTATGGCTATAGGATAGGCGGAGCATAAGTCCCCTACCTAATCTAAAATAGTGGTGATTCTCCACAGAAAAGAGCAGAGCTTTTCAAATTGGGGAGGGCTATCTGCTGACTAGGGCAGACACAGACCTGGAGCAAAACTAAACTCTCAAACAAAAACTCTAGTTTAAGAAGTTTGAATCAGAAATACAAAGTAGGAAAACAATGGATATACCATCACCACTGGCCATTGTGGGATGCAAACATCAAACACTATTAAAGGACATTAACTTCTGGAAAATAAAACAAAACACACTAAAAAATTGAGCTCAGCATGGCCTGAGGGTTGTACTAGATGTGGGTGTGTGTGAGGTTATGGAATGCCTAATAAGAGACTACAGGCCAAGAGATACATCTGATAAAGACTACAGGCCAAGAGATACATCTGATAAAGACTACAGGCCAAGAGATACATCTGATTAAGACTACAGGCCAAGAGATACATCTGATAAAGACTACAGGCCAAGAGATACATCTGATAAAGACTACAGGCCAAGAGATTAATCTGATAAAGACTACAGGCCAAGAGATGAATCTGATAAAGACTACAGGCCAAGAGATACATCTGATAAAGACTACAGGCCAAGAGATACATCTGATGAACATCAAAAGAGAATTAGGATTAAAAGTCATAAACCTGTTCAAAGATGAGGGCCAACACTAAAGGAAAACTCAGACCTTGCTGGACCAGAGTGGGCTCCCTTCGTTAAATAAAAGTCAAATTTAAAAATACTAAAGACCAAGAATGGATGAAAGTAAACGGCAGGAATAAAAAGAGAACTTGGGTCACTTCACACTCAACCAAAGCAAAAACCAAAACGTTTGAACACCTTAACCAAACTGTAAAAGACATTTGCAAAACCTGTAAAAAGGAAATCATTTAGCAGCTCAATTAGTCCATTAATTGCCAGTCCAACTATGACATGGATTTAGTGAGAAAAGAGAAGAGACAGTAAAAGAGAAAGTAGCAGAGTGACAAAACAACCCCAGAGAGGGACGCACAAGCAGACAGAACTAAACATGCTGCAGAGCAGCCAGCCAGCAGAGCTACACAGATAGATACAGACGCACAAGCAACCAGAGATAAAGAAGCTCTTAGAAAGCATACGTCTAGGCAGAGACAGATGGAGAGAGATGCACACGCAACCAGAGATGAGCATAATGCTGAACAGCATGCCACTAGAGAGACAGAAACAGCAGGATCCAGACATGATAAGGGACTGTGTGATAGAACTAACAGAAGGAAGTTCATAGAGAAGCAACTCTCAATGAATCCAGAGGCCTATATACAATCAGATGCAAATAAAAAGGCTACGTGAAGGCTAAGCCTAGTGCTTTAAGCCACTATGGCGCTGCTGCTCCGGATTGATCTAATTGACACATTTTACGTTACCGTGTTTGTTGATAAAGTAGTCGGACAATAAACTGCTGTGCGAACACTTGGTCCATTTATTGTCCTTCCATAATCAATAATCCAATAATCCAGCAAACAACCCGGTACGCATGTTAGTGAGTGCGTGTGTGGTCAAAAGCTGTTTGCCCTCCGTGCAGCAACACCTAGCCAACAACAGGAGAGTTCCTACCTAAATATCATCAGTTCCTATTAACATGGGAGGAGCAACGCATTGACCCAATTAACCTGAATTTGACTCTTACAGGCTATGTTAAAGGAAAGATTTCATGTACAATTAAACGGGACAAAAATAGGCAGAATAGGACTTTTTAGAGATCAGGGATGGACCCATTTTTGCATGTGTAAACTGTAGAATAATTAGGCATTACAATCATGTGAATATGAACACATGCTCATTTCTCAGATTTCCAGAATCTATTCTGCTGCTCCCACTCAAAATAAACCACCTCTCCAGTCTTGAAAGTTTCCTTCCCTCCCTCCCTCCCTCCCTCCCTCCCTCCATACAGTCAGACCCTACATCTCACCCACTTGGTTTTCTCCCTCCCTCTCTTCCTTCATCCTTCCTTCCTTCCATCTCTCCCTCCCTCACCAGTTTGTTTTTAAGAAACCATCCCCCCTTTCTCCTAGGTATGTGAACTGTGCCTGTACTGAGGAAGAGCAGAACCTGGTAGCGTTTCAGTACCGTGGAGGGATCCTGTATCACTGCTGTCGGCTGCTGGCTGTCGGGGAGGAGCTGCTGGTCTGGTACGGACAGGAGTACAGATACAAGAGCATCTCCTTCGACTACTTCTGGGACAAAAAGAGCACCACTAGAGGTAGCTGTCCTAGACTCTCCTTCTCCTCTGTCTTCTTCTCCATCTCTCTCTCATCCACTTCTTTTCCTTAAAGCTGAAACAACCAGAGGTCTGCTAGTCATAATAGTAACCGCTGTCCAAGTAGCTCTCCTCTTCCGGCCTTCCCTCTCTCTGTCTTTTTCCCATGGTGCCAGACAGCAGGCAAGACGTGGGCATACAGCGTGAAATTCAGGACACTCATGGATGCAACGATACAGGGGACAGTATGTGATGCACTGCAATGGCGCCTGTGCAAATTGCTGTTGTGGGGCACGCAAATTGCCGATATTAGGCAGCCACGCTATCTATGAACAGAATGGAATGCTCTTAGTTGCCATGGAACATGGTAGCTTGACATAAGTTAAAGAGTGCTGGCTAGCTTATTCTAGCTATCTAAGTTAACACCGTGGGCTTCAACGTATTACATGTTTTCTCTCCTATTTAGATTTTGTCACTTCTTTTTCTCTCTCCTGTCGCTTTCCCTCCGAGCTCAGCCAGAGGAACCTGTTGCATATCTTTCTCTCTCCTGTCCACAATCTGAAGTCGTCATGTGGTTGTGTCCTCCCCCCCCCTTCACTAGCTACATATAATCACCCTATACAGTATTTGAACTTGTACGAAATGTGTGATAATCATTTTAATGTTTGTGTGTCTCTTTCACTCTCAATTCCAGAAGTGATGTCAGACTTGCCCCAGGTGTGCTCCTGGTCCGAGTGCCAATTCTCCTAAAACTCCCAGATCTCCCTCCACAATCACATCAAGAGCAGCCGTGACAACCTCTACATCTCTCTGCTAAGGAACGGAGAGATCAGACAATCCCATCCTGCTCCTCTTGATCACTCCCTTTCACCACCTCCAACACCCTGCTCACCGCAGCTCCTGGCCAGAGGCAGAGAGACATTGACAAGCCAAGATCGTACCACTGTGACCAGTGTGGGAAGAACTTCAGTCTAAAGGCTAATCTCAGGACGCACCAGTGTGTTCATTAAGGAGAGAAGCCATACCACTGTGACCAGTGTGGGAAGACCTTCACTCAGTCAGGAAACTTAAAGACACACCAGCGTGTTCATACAGGAGAGAAGCCATACCACTGTGACCAGTGTGGGAAGACCTTCACTCGGTCAGGACAATTAAAGATGCACCAGCGTGTTCATACAGGAGAGAAGCCATACCACTGTGACCAGTGTGGGAAGAATTTCACTACGTCAGCAGAGTTAAAGACACACCAGCGTGTTCATACAGGAGAGAAGCCATACCACTGTGACCAGTGTGGGAAGACCTTCACTCAGTCAGGACAATTAAAGATGCACCAGCGTGTTCATACAGGAGAGAAGCCATACCACTGTGACCAGTGTGGAAAGAACTTCACTTCTTTAGGACACTTGAAGCGACACCAGCGTGTTCATACAGGAGAGAAGCCATACCACTGTGACCAGTGTGGGAATAACTTCACTTCGTCAGGAAACTTAAAGACACACCAGCGTCTTCATACAGGAGAGAAGCCATACCCCTGTGACCAGTGTGGGAAGAACTTCACAACGTCAGCAGAGTTAAAGACACACCAGCGTGTTCATACAGGAGAGAAGCCATACCACTGTGACCAGTGTGGGAAGACCTTCACTCAGTCAGGACAATTAAAGATGCACCAGCGTGCTCATACAGGAGAGAAGCCATACCACTGTGACCAGTGTGGAAAGAACTTCACTTCTTTAGGACACTTAAAAAGACACCAGTGTGTTCATACAGTTCATCCAAGAGCTGCACAGAGTTCACTGAAGCCTGCCTCAAAAAGGACCCCATCTTTGTAAGCAATAGTGTGCATGTGTGTGTGTTTGATATCAATTTGATATCAAATTGACTTTTATGATCTGAAAATCAGTCTATATTCTGAACATCTTTATTGTTTATATTCAGAACATCTTTATTGTCCCTGGAAGGCAACTAGACATACTGTACAACGACACATACAGAACAGTACAAGAAGAGTTTACACACATCCCCCCCCCCCCCCCTCCCTACTTTCTCTCTCTTTCTCATTCCCCCTTTCTCTCTCCTCTCAGGTTCACCACCAGCTATTGAAGAAGCGATAGATGAAGGAGAAGGGAGTTGGAGAAAGAGAAAGACAAAGTCGTGGAATTTGGAATGGACCTGGTTTCTTAGGCCTTGATTACACTACTGCGTTTTCGCCTACATTTGTAGCAATGACTCTACCGCAGCCAAAATGAAGCTCAAACCCAGAGGCCTCAGGATACAGCTGGGGCTACGTTTCGGCACTCATAATCTGGAGCTGTGTTCTAGTGTAATAGGCAGATCCAGAGGCTTTTGAAAAAACTAGGAAAAGGCCTACATTGTAATGCTGTGTTTAGTTCACATTATAACAATCAGACAGGTGACTTACGAGTTTGAGATATATAGCATCTTAGTGGATACGATAGTTAATCAGCCAAGCGGACTGATCTTCTTTGTTCCCGACCAAATAGTACCTTCCTCACACCAGTCTGAACTTTCAAGCAATCCTGCCCTTTTCTTTTTGAATAATATTCTCAATTCTCCAATATATAGTCCTTACAATCAGTTTGTTTAAGTCCTTCATCCATTCCCTCACGATATAGCTCGCATATTACGACGAGACTTGAAATGTGCCCCAGATATGGAACAAACACTGGGATGGAAATGTATTTGTTGGTGACTGTTGGTTGGATGTCTGGACAGCTGCATTTTAAACTTGATCATGATGTATATTTTTTCATAAACCCTTTTTAATAAACAATGTATAAGCTGAGAGAGGTACTGTAGGGAGTTCATTTGTGTGTATGGGGGTTTGTGGCTGAATTTGGGTCATTTTCTCAAAACTCATATCTCAAAAACCCCAAATGACACTGCTGATGAATCTTAGCTTCTCCTTAATAATCAGAAAGATCAGACACAAGAAGACAAAGAACCTTCAGCTTCCAGAATCAGGTCAGGATTGAAAAAGGTCACATCACTCTCAGGACCACTGTGTCATCTGTTCTCCCAAGGTGTGGAGGCACCATTCATCTCTCGTGAGCCCAGGGATCTACTGGAGTGTAGGGGTGTGCCCGAATAAGAATACGGTATTCGGATGAGTACAAATAGTAGCTTTTTCCCGAATAGTAAATTCGTACGAATATTGTAAAAAAAAATATTCGGGAGGGGGGAGAACAGTCAAATATGTATGAGCGAGCGCAGTGGCGATTTTACATTAGGGGCAGGTGGGGCAGTGCCCCACCAGAGGTGGCGCTGTTGTGCAAGATGCATCTTAGCCTACAACTGTGTTTCGGAAAAATCTAATTTATAATTAATACAAAATAGTGATTCAGTGGTTAAAATAGCATGTATAAATATAATAAACCTGACTGACACTATGTATAGTGCTGTTTTGCAGTTATTCCCTTTGTATGAGTGTGTCACAGACTGCTCTGACTCGGCAGAGGGGCACCGAAGCGTTCTCCCCTACTGTTGCTATAGCGACAATGTGAGCGTGGTCGGGAGTAATGTGAAAAAATATCACGCATATTTTATTGGGTGGAGGGGCAGAAAAGTCTCTGCCCCAACGAAATCTACCTGGCAACAGGTTTAGCCCGGGAATAATAAAACAACGTTGATCAAAGTTGAACTACTGGGTCACCGTCATTGTCGATGTCGATCTACGTTAGCCAATGCTGCTAGCTAAAGTTTTGTAGAGATTTAAAGTGTTTTCAGGTGCAACAAAAATGAATAGTGTAGATTATTTGTTGAATGTGCGGTTTAGTACATTGAAACTGGAAGAGAAACTGGAAATAAAACGTTTAGGGCCACACCGACCAGAAGAATTGGTGCTGCTTCAGGCTGGAGAAAAGGTAACCCGTACCTTCAAACAGGAATGGTTTGAAAAAAAGAAGTGGCTAACTGCTAGCACCTCGAAAAGTGCGCTGTTCTGTTTCCCGTGTATTCTTTTTGGTGGAGACTCTGTTTGGGCATCGTCTGGATTCAAAGACATTAAACATCTGTCAGAAAGAACCGCGAAGCATGAAAGCTCTGCGTCCCATCTGAACTGTGCCATGAAGCTGGGTTTACTGGGGCAGCTCAACATCCAGGCACAGTTAGATGATGCGTTTCGCCGTTCCATCGCGGAGCACAACAAACAGACCGAGGAGAATCGGTATGTTCTGGGGAGGCTGATCACTTGTATCAAACTCTGTGGGAAGTGTGAAATGGGTTTGCGTGGTCACGACGAGTCAGCGAACTCACTGAACCCAGGCATTTTTCGGTGCATTTTTGAGACGATGTGTGAGGGGGACACCCGGCTAAAACGACACTATGACGCGCAACCTTACTTCAAGGGAACATCTAGCACCATACAGAACGAACTCCTGGATTGCATGTATGAGGTTTACAGGGAGGAAGTGGCCGCACAATTGAGAGAGACCCAGTTTGTCGCTGTCATGGCAGACGAGACTACCGATATATCATGCAAATCCCAAATGGTCATAGTGCTGAGATACATGGTAGACAACACTGTCACGGAGCGATTCCTAATGTTCATGGAAGTGAAGGATAAAACTGCCATCGGCCTCTCCAACGTGATCATACAGACCCTTGAGCCGCTGGGACTGAACAACAAGCTAATCGCACAAACGTACGATGGAGCAGCTGTGATGAGCGGTAGTGTAGGCGGCGTGCAAACACTAATGAAGGTGACCTACCCAAACGCAATATTTGTACATTGCTACGCTCACCAGTTAAACCTAACCCTGCAGCAAGTATGTGCATCCAGAATCAGTGAGCTGAAGGTGTTTTTTGCGGATTTAGCGGGTTTTGCCACTTTCTTTTCCATTTCGCCTAAAAGAACGGCTGCTCTGGCAGAGACATCAGACAGGCGAATCCCGCGACCACCCGGCACACGCTGGAACTTTAAAAGCAGGACTGTTAATGTGGTGTGGGAGAACCGAGGAGAGATACTGGAGTGTTTGGACAACATTCGCACTCAACCGGGATGGGACAGGGTGAGCATCAGCGAGGCGTACGGCCTGTCCATGCACTTGCAGGACCACACGTTTCTCCAGCTGCTGCAGTTCTTTGCTGAAGTCATGCCAGAAGTGGATGTTCTGTATAGTGTGCTACAGAAAAGAGAGATTGATGCATCTGGCGTGAATCGTGCAGTGGAGAGCTTCAAAGTGAATGTGAGAGAAGTGAGAGAGAGAGCAGATGAGATCGCTACCCAAGCTGGCGAGGGCACAGCTAAGCGCAGGAAAACAAACACGGCTGCAGTGATGAAGGAGGCCTGTGACACCATGGTGGCTCAAGTGGAGGACCGGTTCTCTAAAAGTGACCATCTTATTGCAGCACAGCTGGTGGACTGCTCACTGTTCCCCAAGTTCGTACAGTCATTCCCACTGGCTCAACTCAGCTGTGCTATCAAGCTCTGGCCCACAGCCCTTGACAAGAAGGAGAAGTTGCAAACAGAGCTGGCTACTCTCTATCGACACACTGAGCTGCATACAGGAAAATCAGCACTGACTCTATTCCAGACCATTCACGAGAACAACCTGCAAGAGGCCTTGTCTGAAACCTGCACCCTGCTGAAGATCATCATCACAACTCCCATGACCTCCGCCGAGGCAGAGAGGAACTTTTCAACATTAAAGAGAATCAAAACATTCGCAAGAAACACAATGGGACAACAGCGACTGAACGCCCTGGCTATGCTTTCCATTGAAAACCCGTTCATCCAGGGACAAATTGACTTCAACAGTAAAGTCATCGAGAGGTTTGCGCACGCAAAGAACCGCCGCGCTACCTTCCTATTCAAGTGAGCTGCATTGGTGAGTTAATCTTTGTGCGTGAGTGTGTGCGCGCGCGCGCATATCGGTTCGTATGGCGATTCTGTTGCACCTCTGATAGCATAGTTTGTTGGACATGATGACTAATGTGGACAGTGCGCCGTCACTGTAGTAGACTATTTGGCTGTGATATAAGTGGAGTACTAGGTTATGCGTAGTGCCCAGGTCTGATGGGCGCACTTGTCACTTTCAGAACCCTGGACCGGGCATGCGCTCTCTAATGGGTCTAATTAGCCTACTCTGCGTGTGTTAATGTGTCGTTATCTTTGTGTGTTGTAGCCTCTGCTCTGATGTACCTACCGTAGACTAATTGGCTACCTTTAGTTCTTGTGATGGTGACGTAATATAAAACTGCCCCTCCAGAAATGCCATGCTAAAATCGCCACTGATTACCAGTAGTTCCTTTGCGGCTCACATTATTTTGTGACTGCTCCATGTTCAGACACTAGGGGGAGCCCTTATTTAAAATTTGAATGACACTCGTCTCATGCACCTGATTGAAATTCCCAAGGACCTTTTTCAGATGCATAACTTACTGAGGTAGTGAACTGTTCATAAAGTTGTGCTGCGTGTGCTTTAGAAATCAGGAATTGCCACTGTTACAATCTCACTCCTTTTATTTTTATCTGCACAAATACAAGTTACTCCGTCTATGGACTGATGCAGCTAGACAAAAGGTAAAACATGAAACACTGTTCCATTTTATTTTATTTGATGATATTAAACTCAGTGAAAAAGGGAAACCTTGTGTCAAACAAGGTTTCCCCTTTTTCACTGAATTTAATTTAATGTCCATACCAATTACAAGCTATAACTTGGCTAGACTAGCCATCTTCATTAATACCAAGGGGCTGTGTCTGGGAGGTAGGATGGGAGCAGCATAGGGCCTGCCTGGTCACAATTATTCTTGTCTCTCTCTCCTCAACAAAGCTACACTAATGTTTGTTTTACTGATGACTTATTTTGAGAAATGTTCTGTTTCTTTTCTGGTTTGGCTGAAAGATCTGCCTTCCCTCTCCCTAGTGCCTCTCTCTCTCCCTCCTATCTTCTAACCAGGTCCAGTGGATGCCCCACTGTCACCAGCAGACCTCCCGGAGTCCGATAGATACCCCCATGTCTGCTGTGGATGTCGTAGCATGTCCGTAGAATGTTCTCTCTCCTATGATGCTTTTAGCCTCTCCTACCCTGAAATGTGATTTAATGTAATGTATTGCTTTATAAATGTTCTTAGCCGGTAGACAAACATACTCCAGGAGCTTGCTCGATCGCCTTGTTGAGAGGGGTCAGGGAAGAATTTTTACAGCTCACTTATCTGGCCCCCGGGTGATTACTGTTTTTTTGCTTCCCTCTGGAATATGTAGAGAGTGGGTCGTATGCCCACCTCCCTTGTTCTCTGTAAAGCGCATTGTGTTGCCTCTGGGTATGAAATGCGCCATACAAATAAAGCTATGATTGATTGATTGATTGAAAGATACAGTGTTTTCCTCCAGCAGGAATCAGGCACCCATGGGCCCCGGGGCTAGGCATTTCCCGTCTCCTCAGCTCTAACTGCCGGCGACTCATCGGCCAATGTTGACGCAGGGTCTTCGTCCTCAGGCCCAGCACTTGCAGCTACTTTGAAATACCCCGTTAACTTTGGGATTTTTGTCAGTAAATGTGTTTCTCTTTCTTATTTATCTCTTTGTTTTTTTACTTTTAGTCGACCCACTTTCACTTTTCTTTGAGTTTCCATTGACATATTTGGCTATATTATCTTGTCTCTCAAGTCGAAATATATATTAGCGGAGCTTTGAACTTGAGCCACTTCGAGTCCGCTCCAAGGAAGGCAGGACGCCCGCAGTGGGCTGTGCAGCGGAAAGGGCCCACAGCGGGCTCTGTATGAAGGGCATACATGCAAGTCAGACAATGCTTAATCTACACATAATAAACCCTACCCACCCACCCACCAAACAAAAATAGAACAGACAAGAAAAAGAGCAAGGTCTTCACAGAAGAATGCAGGATCATTACAATTAGTGCAACAGAGTACTCAAGAGCTCAAAAAAAGAAGAAAAAAAACAATAGAATTATATTGGGGGGTATACAGTATAAATGCTTATAACTAACTGCTTACCAGACCCCAGCCACTCATACACACCAACAACAAATTCTACCGACATGGTCGTGTGGTGGTCATCATTACGTAAATCCATTAATTGATAATGACTAGCTAGCTTCAATGAAATGTCCAGAACCTGGCCCACGCCAAAACCCACCTCACCACCAAGGAGATAATCTGTAGGGAACACATCCAGCAGAAGACCTAAAACACTGCTAGGAGGCACAGAGGTCATTGGACATTTCAGTTTTGCGCTTTGAAACAGATGCATGAGGAAAGGCGTTTGATAACTGGAAATGTTTGATCCAGTGACGTTACATCTGCAATCAGGGTCATATGTAAGACTAATGCTGCAGGTGAAAACAGTCTTTTATTGTCGTCTGTTCCCCCCTGGGCACAGTGGGCCAACGCTCGCTCAGACATCGGAGACGGGCAACATGCAGACAGTGGTCCAGGATGACAACATCACTCTGTGTCTCTCGGCCGACATCAACAAGAACCCAAGGCATGTCTGTCGCTTTTCTCCTTCACCTCCTACCTGTTTCAACTCAACTCTCCTTTTTGAAACTACTGAAGATTACTGAGCAACAGCTGAGCTGTGACAGTCTCTCTCTCTCTCTCTCTCTCTCGTTCTCTCTCCCTGCATGTCCTCCAGTTTTAATGAGTTCCAGTTCGAGGAGGCGGGCCTGGGCTTGGAGCTGCCCAAGCACCTTTTTGGAGCTCTGGACCCCTGGCATATTTCGAAAAATCCTGAATCCTGACCCCCCCTCACCCCTAGCCTGGGTCCAGACATTCAAATGTGCCCACTCCACCAAAGTGAACTGGTTCTTGAAGATCTCAAAGGAGTGTAGCGAGGTGACATTCTGTCTGATATCAGGCTACCCCACATCGCCTCCCGACAACAATATATATTATTTCTAAAGCCATGACAGTCATTTCTATTGTATTCGTATTTAACATTAATTATCTTAACAGTTTCAAGCTTTTTTCCCCACACTTTTTTTACATCACTAAAAATACAACTTTTACACGTGTTATGGTATCCATGACACTTAGTTTGCCTATCTGTTTAAATTATTATTTGTTAATAGCAATTCAAGAATGAGTGAGTTAGCTCAGTTAATGGGAGAGTTCTGAATGCATGCAAATAAGGTTCATTGATTCATTTTAAAACAGTAAGTGTAAATTTGTTGTAACATTTTGTTGTAACACAAAGTCTCTTAGTTCACGTAGCTGATTAACGTGTATCAGGATACAATAGAGATTCGCAGGCCAAGAATGTTCAGAGACTTTATTCTCACATGAAATGGAAAACACAAAACAAGCACACACTGATGGGTAGGTGGGTAGATAGGTACTGTAGTTGCGAAGGAAGGTGTTGGTCGGTCGGTCATTGTGAGGTTACTTGTTATGTCCTGAAGGGCTCCTTAATGGGGTCAACTATTGGCCACAACTGTCTGCCAGACCTGGCAGACACCCGGGATGGCAGGCTGGGTGGTTTGGTAGATGGACATTTGTCAGATGCCCTCTTCACCAGACAGTCCAAGCTGGAAGTGGCCCTTCCTGGAAATATTCCTTCCCACCGATTGTGAAATGTCCTCCAACAGAGATCCTTGTCTGTAGAGACACCACTAGACGCCACCGGGTTGGATAGGCGAGTAGACGTCACAGGGACAAGGCCGTTTCCCCGTGGTGGTTGGGTAGGACGGGCTGTGTCAGATACAGCCCTCTTCACCATACAGTACGAGTTGGCCTTTCCTAGAATCTTTTTTTTCAGAATTGTCTGAGGAAGATCTGCCGTCTGCTCACTAAACAGACGGACTAAGGACAATACTGACGTGGTGGATACCTTAGACCTTTCGCCCTTGCAGGGAGAGACAGACTCGCCAACACCACTAGATGCCACAGGGTTGGATAGGTGGGTAGACACCAAGGGGGCGGGGCCGTTTACTCTACTCACCATTGAGAACGGCGGTTTGGTAGACGAGGCTGTGTTAGACGCCATCTTAGCCAGACAGTCCGAGCTGGAAGTGGGCATTCCTGGAAAGACTTTTTCCCACCGATTGCGGAAGTTCCTCCGATGGAGATTCAAGTCAGCCTTTGAACTTTCACCCTTGTCTGTAGAGACAGACTTGCCGACACCACTAGATGCCACAGGGGAGGATAGGTGGGTAGATGTCATGGAGGCTGGGCCATTTTCCCGTGGTGGTTTGGTAGAACGGGCTGTGTCAGATGCCCTCTTCACCAGACAGTCCGAGTTGGCCATTCCTTGCAGCCCATGTTCAAAGACGGCACGCTTTCTTTTGAAGGCTTCACTAAAGGCACGACTTCCTTTGATAAGCGGGTCTGCAACACAAGGCTCAAGGCACAAGGATTTTTGTGAGGGTTTAATGTTCAGCTTTGTCTGTTCCTTTGACCTTTCGCCTTTGTATGGCGAGACAGTCTCGCCGACACCACTGGACGCCACGGGGGAGGATGGTTGGGTAGACCCCATGGGGGTGGGGCCGTTTCCTCTACTCACAGTTGAGAACGGCAGTTTGGTAGACGGGGCTGTGACTGACACCTTCTTCACCAGACAGTCTGAGCTGGACGTGGCGGTACCCAGGAAGACTTCTTCCCACTTCCTTTGAAAGTCCCTCCGACTGCGACGCAGCGTCGCATCCCGCACCCAGTCGACCTGGGCTGAGGGCGGAACGTTCCGCTCGGATTTGCCCTTTGAACCTTCTCCCTTGGGTGCAGAGAAGGGTTCGGCAACTGCGCCAGACAGCACGGCAGTGGGGCTGTCTGCTCCACTCACCCCAGACCTGGAGGACACCAGAGAGGGCAGGCTAGTCTTGGTCTTTAACAATGGTGGTTTGGTAGCTGGAGCTGTGTCAGATGAGATGGTGACTGACGCCCTGGTCACCAGAGAGTCTGAGGGGGAAGTGGCCGTCCCCAGGAGGTCCCTTGTGCCCTTGTGTGTAGGGAAAGGTTTGCGGACGCTGTCAGACATCACAGGGGAGCCTCGACCCGTCTTAGACACCAGGTCTTCTTCATCGTCCCCCGGATCCCAGGAGACAGAATCTGGATCGTCTGGTCCTTGACAGTCAGGGAGACTCGCCATGACGCTGTCCAGCTGGGCACTTAAGAGATAGAATAAAGTAAAATAAACTAAAATGACTTGATGACTTCAATACACTTATATGTATTATCGAAATGCATCATGCCACACATTATACACATAAACACACACATCTCTGTCTCTCACTCACACACACTGTTATGGATACTGAAAAAATAATTATAAACTTACCAATCAATGTCTTCACGGATTTCATCCTAATTTATAAAGGAAATACCAGATGGATATTGAGGTCATTAGGCTTCACAAAGACAGAGCAACTTCTGTAATCGTTTGATTTCTGAATTATTACAAGTACAATGAAACTTTGATTACCAACCTCAGTGTTTCCTTGGCTATTTCTCCATTGACCTAGCCAGGACACTATCAGGACCAAGGAGAGACCAATCACAACTCCCCAGCAGAGGAGTGTCACATCAAGATCTATGAACGGAGGTGGCTCATTCTGGAGCGTCACCTCAGCAGGATCTTGGCTGCTTAAAATTATAACCCCCATTAGGGTTCTAAAAAGAGATCTCACGAGCATATTGGTAAAGCTAAATGTTTAGCAACATGCCAATCTCATCGCAAACACCGTACTGACGCTTATTGTTACCGCTTTATATACCTTGCGGTGACGTCATACGAACACCCGTGATGTCACAGACCGGATAGGACAGTGACGTGACGGAGATCCAGGCAGCCAACTAATTGAAATATATGTTGGGCTAGATTGTAATAGATTTACGCTATTTTCTTTTAGACTATTAACAATAAATAGATAACATCGCGAAGATCGTTTCACAAAGGACACGTAAAGAGAACGGTAGCCTATATGTGACACATCAACTACTCTCAGCTGGAAGGGTATCCCCCAATATTAAACTGTCACTCAACAGTAGTGAGCTACCTATTTAATACACGCCCACATCCAGAATCAAATAGGAGCGCTTAAAAGGTTGGTCGGATCATCCATAGTGATGACATTCAGCGCTACAGTCGCTTGTCCACGTTTTCGATAGAGATAAGCATTATTGGCGATATTAAATGAGGATAATCGATCTCTATGAAGCATTTATATTCAAGGACGTTTGGTTACTTTGAAGACTACTCGTAGCAGCATTGAAAGGAGCCCCGAGTGCACAGCCCATGAATCCGGTGAGAGATAATTATCTTAATTATAATTAAGGTGTCACCGTGAGGCCGATTAAAGCCCCCACGGCTCCTGTAATTCTATTTATAAAGCACTTTGAAGGACAATCTCAAAGTGCTGACAAAACGGTTTAGTTAGCCTACTTGTCTCGTTTCGTTATCATTAGGCTCCTACCTCAATTCCTGAATAGCCACTAACCCAACCCATCTTAACATTATCCCAACCTAATTTAGCTACAACATTTGATGAAGACCGTTTACAGACCAGTGCTATGGAAACAATGACTATACTTTTCTACAACCTTACTACATATATACCCAGTTATGTAAACTAGTACATTGGCATCATGGTCAAATCTGTTTACAGGCACTGATATCAGTGGTGTCATCACACTCAGCAGGTCCAGCACACTGTGGAAGGACACCCTCAGTGGGGTTAACAACAGACGGCAGCACAGCATCACTGCTCAAAATACATAGCCTACAAATCAAATCAAAATTCAAAACAAGTCAAAATTCAACGTATCGCTTCATCTATTACAAATGAATCTAGGCTATTACAAGTGAATTGAACTGTATCCCATAGTGCTGTATAGGATCCTCAGGGTGCTAATCTTAAATCCTAATTGTCAAGACATGCCACTCCTTTCACCTGATATCCTGGATAGCTGGTCCTAGATCAGCTGAGCACTCTCCCTGACCACCCAGATTCACACTCTCAGGTTTACTTGAGGCGGGGACAGAACAGTCCATTGGCTCTTCTTGATAGGTAATAAAACACTTTCATTGTAACAATTGTAACAATTCATTGTAATGCATACAGTGTATGGTGTAAAAAATAAATCTGAAAAACTTCTCCATCAAAGTACCTTACAAGTACAGTAGTACCAAAGACAACTTACCATCAACGCCCAGGTTGTCAGGATCAGACCGGTCCATTGGCTCTTCCACCTGGTCATTGGCAGCTCCACCATCAGAAGCGGAATAGGCATCAGAAGACCTCAACCCCCCCCCCCCCCCCCCCCCCTTATCTACAACCACTTGTAGAAGCACTCTTAACTCGGTGACAAACCACTGATATCTGATTCTATAAAATGCTTGCCATGTATGTCCTGTAAAACGTTAGCAAAATTTGCCTTTATCTTTCACGCTATCATCTTTTCAGTGAGCCAGAGTCAGAGCCATTCCTGCTAGTTTACAGTGGTTACACTACAGTAGCTAACCAACTAGGTCCAGTCACCTTGTGAACATGCTAAACAAACAATTACCTGTCAGAATCTTTGGGGAATCGGTGAAAGGCAAGCTCTGATAGTTCAGACAATTTATTGCAGAACACTGTTTTCTTTTTCCAGGTGTTTTTTCGCCAGATGCTTTGTCAGGCTTCATATTGACCTGACTGGATGAATTTGGCTGCATTTGACAGTCCATAATGGCGGAAACGCTACATGAGCACCCCCTTCAGGCGGGTGTCAAAATCTACATAAGTGTCCCCTCTTGGCATTCCATACTTTTTGGCTTATTGCTGTGTGCCAGCATCACATAGACCGAGAGGCTACTTGAGTGCAGTCAGAAATGCAGTGGGACAACTGCATACAAAATAATTAATATAAAACAGTGTCGTCATAAAAACGAGTTTGCCAGGTTTGCCACACTAATTCGCCTTATTCACCTGGCAGCCATATTGGTCAGTCTGACGTAATTGGGGGTGCGTATGGGGAAGTGCCCGTTGACTTCAATGTTAAAAGTTCACTGTAAAAACACCACTTCAAGAACCAATATAGTCAAAATAACAGGCTGAATACACTATCAGGGTTACAAACTCATCATTACCAGACTCTGTTTTTCACTGCCGTTGTTTTCGCGTTTGGAAATACATGGAGGTGAATGAGCCATAGTTGCATTCACTCCCATGTATTTCCAAACGCGAAAACAACGGCAGTGAAAAACAATCAGATGGTAAATATGAGTAGGATGCGACCTTTATCAACCATGAGCAATTTGGAGTAAATTGAATAAGGTATGTAGGAGTTTTGAGGACTTCCTGTTTCACCAATAGGTGGAGCTGTAAGTATGACGCAATACTGACACTTAGATCTGTGTTCAGGACAGAAACTTCATGAAGTGTGATAAATATCAGACAAATTGGATAATGTATGGAGGAGTTATGAGGACTTCCTGTTTTATGGCGAAATGTCAGAATTTGGCAGGGCGCCACAGCAAGGGTGTTTGGTGAAAACTAAATTTTTTCGATAACTTGGTTTGATCACAAAGGTGTTAAGATGAAGCTGACTGAATATGAAGTTGATCGGATGAAATCTGTAGGAGGAGTTTGTTAAAGTATGAGGCATGGAAATGGTAAAAACAAGGACAAAATGGCACATTAAGAGCAAAATGTCTGACTTCCTGTTGGATGTTGGGTATACTGTAGCTCCAAGAGACATTTTGGTGTGTCTCGATGAACTACATATGCCCACCAAATTTCGTTCGCCTACATCAAACTGAAAGGTGGGGCTCGCCATTTTAAATTTTCCAGGGGGCGCTCTTGAGTTGATGTTCTCCCCAGGGTAGTCAGGTGCTCAGGTGGGGTATCTCCCAGGGGGGTCAGGTACTCAGGTGGGGTATCTCCCAGGGGGGTCAGGTACTCAGGTGGGGTATCTCCCCAGGGTTGTCAGGTACTCAGGAGGGGTATCTCCCAGGGTAGTCAGGTACTCAGGTGGGGTATCTCCCAGGGGGGTCAGGTGCTCAGGTGGGGTATCTCCCAGGGTTGTCTGGTACTCAGGTGGGGTATCTCCCAGGGTTGTCAGGTGCTCAGGTGGGGTATCTCCCCAGGGTTGTCAGGTGCTCAGGTGGGGTATCTCCCCAGGGTGGTCAGGTACTCAGGTGGGGTATCTCCCCAGGGTTGTCAGGTGCTCAGTTGGGGTATCTCCCAGGGTGGTCTGGTACTCAGGTGGGGTATCTCCCCAGGGTGGTCAGGTACTCAGGTGGGGTATCTCCCCAGGGTTGTCAGGTGCTCAGGTGGGGTATCTCCCAGGGTAGTCAGGTGCTCAGGTGGGGTATCTCCCCAGGGTTGTCAGGTGCTCAGGTGGGGTATCTCCCAGGGTAGTCAGGTGCTCAGGTGGGGTATCTCAGGTGGGGTATCTCCCAGGGTTGTCAGGTGCTCAGGTGGGGTATCTCCCCAGGGTTGTCAGGTGCTCAGGTGGGGTATCTCCCCAGGGTTGTCAGGTGCTCAGGTGGGGTATCTCCCAGGGTAGTCAGGTGCTCAGGTGGGGTATCTCAGGTGGGGTATCTCCCCAGGGTTGTCAGGTACTCAGGTCGGGTATCTCAGGTGGGGTATCTTCCCAGGGTTGTCAGGTGCTCAGGTGGGGTATCTCTCAGGGTGGTCAGGTACTCAGGTGGGGTATCTCCCAGGGTGGTCAGGTACTCAGGTGGGGTATCTCCCCAGGGTAGTCAGGTACTCAGGTGGGGTATCTCCCCAGGGTTGTCAGGTACTCAGGTGGGGTATCTCCCAGGGTTGTCAGGTACTCAGGTGGGGTATCTCCCAGGGTTGTCTGGTACTCAGGTGGGGTATCTCCCAGGGTGGTCAGGTACTCAGGTGGGGTATCTCCCAGGGTAGTCAGGTGCTCAGGTGGGGTATCTCCCCAGGGTTGTCTGGTACTCAGGTGGGGTATCTCCCAGGGTGGTCAGGTACTCAGGTGGGGTATCTCCCAGGGTAGTCAGGTGCTCAGGTGGGGTATCTCAGGTGGGGTATCTCCCAGGGTTGTCAGGTGCTCAGGTGGGGTATCTCCCAGGGTAGTCATGTGCTCAGGTGGGGTATCTCTCAGGGTGGTCAGGTGCTCAGGTGGGGTATCTCCCGGTCCTTTCTGTGCGGAGTTTGCATGCTCTCTGTGGGTTCTGTAAGAGAAATTCAAATAAGTTTATTCTCTGTTCAAGACATTGTCATAGGAAATTTTAGGATAGGATTTTGTTTCACCCTGTCCTGTGTGTTACACAGTAGGGCAGCTGTCTCCTGTTTGTTTGCCCCGATACCCACTTCTAATGCCTTAAAGTTTTATGGCAGTAGATCACAGCCAGGGGTCCCCTCCTCCCAGCTCTCTTTCAATCTTTGAAATGTACATTTCAGCTGTTGACCCGCAGAACTAGCCTACTCACTAGTAACCCTCTCATATAATTGGAGTTTTAAATATGCATGTATGGGTTGTACCCACAGTGGATATAATGCTGTGTTTTGAGGATAATCATTGCTCTTAGGGAATTTCTGTCTCCCTCAGACAGCTCGGCTATGCAAACTCATGAACTACTTGGAATAAAAGTAACCAGCTTTGGACTTGCAAAGATGGCATTTCGACTACTAGTTTCTTAATTGTTAGATTAAATCCACGACAGTTCACAAGGCTTTCCTCCCAAGAATCCCAATATAAAAACATGCCAAACAACAGACCGCTCAATTGTCCGTCCTTGACCAGCGAAACTGAGTGTAGTGAGTGAGTGCCCACAGCAGCTAGAGTTGGTAGCAAGTTGTTGGTTAAACTCACTCCCCCAGTATAAATACTATCCTCCCACGCCGCTGAAGAGCTAACTTTTCATCGGCGTTGCTGACCAGGGTTCGAATCCCACCCCGGGCATGACGAAACGTATGAGTTACACCAGGATTGGACAGAGCACTGGCACGTGCTACTCCTGGCTGTTCTTGGAGTGTGTTTCATTGCCGCCCCCCTGTACTGTCTCACTGTATGACACATACAATATGTTACAGTAGCTCTGTGATGGCTCAGAGGGAAGGTTCAGGTTACTGTCTTGCTGTGCATGCAGAACATCATGGGTTCAAATCCCACTGCACCTGTGCTAGTAGGTTTTAATCTGTGCTGGCCTAGAGTTATGTTTGAGCATGACAAAAGGCATTAGCATCAGAGCCCACTGATGGCTCAGAGAGTATGTGCATGTTTCAGTCCTGCCTCGACTGCATAGCAACATGGCTTCAAATCCTGCTATGCCAATTGCGAATGCCTATATTGTAAATTACTGGGGAATGATTTTCAAAGGCTCTTGCTGTCATAAAAGTTCCCAACCCCTGGTCTAGCAAGTAATTACCAGTAGTTCCTTTGCGGCTCACATTATTTTGTGACTGCTCCATGTTCAGACACTAGGGGGAGCCCTTATTTAAAATTTGAATGACACTCGTCTCATGCACCTGATTGAAATTCCCAAGGACCTTTTTCAGATGCATAACTTACTGAGGTAGTGAACTGTTCACAAAGTTGTGCTGCGTGTGCTTTAGAAATCAGGAATTGCCACTGTTACAATCTCACTCCTTTTATTTTTATCTGCACAAATACAAGTTACTCCGTCTATGGACTGATGCAACTACACCCACACAGGTTTACAAAAGGTAAAACATGAAACACTGTTCCATTTTATTTTATTTGATGATATTAAACTCAGTGAAAAAGGGAATCCTTGTGTCAAACAAGGTTTCCCCTTTTTCACTGAATTGAATTTAATGTCCATACCAATTACAAGCTATAACTTGGCTAGACTAGCCATCTTCATTAATACCAAGGGGCTGTGTCTGGGAGGTAGGATGGGAGCAGCATAGGGCCTGCCTGGTCACAATTATTCTTGTCTCTCTCTCCTCAACAAAGCTACACTAATGTTTGTTTTACTGATGACTTATTTTGAGAAATGTTCTGTTTCTTTTCTGGTTTGGCTGAAAGATCTGCCTTCCCTCTCCCTAGTGCCTCTCTCTCTCCCTCCTATCTTCTAACCAGGTCCAGTGGATGCCCCACTGTCACCAGCAGACCTCCCGGAGTCCGATAGATACCCCCATGTCTGCTGTGGATGTCGTAGCATGTCCGTAGAATGTTCTCTCTCCTATGATGCTTTTAGCCTCTCCTACCCTGAAATGTGATTTAATGTAATGTATTGCTTTATAAATGTTCTTAGCCGGTAGACAAACATACTCCAGGAGCATGCTTGATTGCCTTGTTGAGAGGGGTCAGGGAAGAATTTTTACAGCTCACTTATCTGGCCCCCGGGTGATTACTGTTTTTTTGCTTCCCTCTGGAATATGTAGAGAGTGGGTCGTATGCCCACCTCCCTTGTTCTCTGTAAAGCGCATTGTGTTGCCTCTGGGTATGAAATGCGCCATACAAATAAAGCTTTGATTGATTGATTGATTGAAAGATACAGTGTTTTCCTCCAGCAGGAATCAGGCACCCATGGGCCCCGGGGCTAGGCATTTCCCGTCTCCTCAGCTCTAACTGCCGGCGACTCATCGGCCAATGTTGACGCAGGGTCTTCGTCCTCAGGCCCAGCACTTGCAGCTACTTTGAAATACCCCGTTAACTTTGGGATTTTTGTCAGTAAATGTGTTTCTCTTTCTAATTTATCTCTTTGTTTTTTTACTTTTAGTCGACCCACTTTCACTTTTCTTTGAGTTTCCATTGACATATTTGGCTATATTATCTTGTCTCTCAAGTCGAAATATATATAAGCGGAGCTTTGAACTTGAGCCACTTCGAGTCCGCTCCAAGGAAGGCAGGACGCCCGCAGTGGGCTGTGCAGCGGAAAGGGCCCACAGCGGGCTCTGTATGAAGGGCATACATGCAAGTCAGACAATGCTTAATCTACACATAATAAACCCTACCCACCCACCCACCAAACAAAAATAGAACAGACAAGAAAAAGAGCAAGGTCTTCACAGAAGAATGCAGGATCATTACAATTAGTGCAACAGAGTACTCAAGAGCTCAAAAAAAGAAGAAAAAAAACAATAGAATTATATTGGGGGGTATACAGTATAAATGCTAATAACTAACTGCTTACCAGACCCCAGCCACTCATACACACCAACAACACATTCTACCCACATGGTCGTGTGGTGGTCATCATTACGTAAATCCATTAATTGATTATGACTAGCTAGCTTCAACGAAATGTCCAGAATCTGGCCCACGCAAAAACCCACCTCACCACCAAGGAGATAATCTGTAGGGAACACATCCAGCAGAAGACCTAAAACACTGCTAGGAGGCACAGAGGTCATTGGACATTTCAGTTTTGCGCTTTGAAACAGATGCATGAGGAAAGGCGTTTGATAACTGGAAATGTTTGATCCAGTGACGTTACATCTGCAATCAGGATCATATGTAAGACTAATGCTGCAGGTGAAAACAGTCTTTTATTGTCGTCTGTTCCCCCCTGGGCACAGTGGGCCAACGCTCGCTCAGACATCGGAGACGGGCAACATGCAGACAGTGGTCCAGGATGACAACATCACTCTGTGTCTCTCGGCCGACATCAACAAGAACCCAAGGCATGTCTGTCGCTTTTCTCCTTCACCTCCTGCCTGTTTCAACTCACCTCTCCTTTTTGAAACTACTGAAGATTACTGAGCAACAGCTGAGCTGTGACAGTCTCTCTCTCTCTCTCTCTCTCTCTCTCTCCTTCTCTCTCCCTGCATGTCCTCCAGTTTTAATGAGTTCCAGTTCGAGGAGGCGGGCCGGGGCTTGGAGCTGCCCAAGCACCTTTTTTGAGCTCTGGACCCCTGGCATATTTCGAAAAATCCTGAATCCTGACCCCCCCCACCCCTAGCCTGGGTCAAGACATTCGAATGTGCCCACTCCACCAAAGTTAACTGGTTCTTGAAGATCTCAAAGGAGTGTAGCGAGGTGAAATTCTGTCTGATATCAGGCTACCCCACATCGCCTCCCGACAACAATATATATTATTTCTAAAGCCATGACAGTCATTTCTATTGTATTCGTATTTAACATTAATTATCTTAACAGTTTCAAGCTTTTTTCCCCACACTTTTTTTACATCACTAAAAATACAACTTTTACACATGTTATGGTATCCATGACACTTAGTTTGCCTATCTGTTTAAATTATTATTTGTTTATAGCAATTCAAGAATGAGTGAGTTAGCTCAGTTAATGGGAGAGTTCTGAATGCATGCAAATAAGGTTCATTGATTCATTTTAAAACAGTAAGTGTAAATTTGTTGTAACATTTTGTTGTAACACAAAGTCTCTTAGTTCACGTAGCTGATTAACGTGTATCAGGATACAATAGAGATTCGCAGGCCAAGAATGTTCAGAGACTTTATTCTCACATGAAATGGAAAACACAAAACAAGCACACACTGATGGGTAGGTGGGTAGATAGGTACTGTAGTTGCGAAGGAAGGTGTTGGTCGGTCGGTCATTGTGAGGTTACTTGTTATGTCCTGAAGGGCTCCTTAATGGGGTCAACTATTGGCCACAACTGTCTGCCAGACCTGGCAGACACCCGGGATGGCAGGCTGGGTGGTTTGGTAGATGGACATTTGTCAGATGCCCTCTTCACCAGACAGTCCAAGCTGGAAGTGGCCCTTCCTTGGTCATAGAGAACATGTGGGACAAGAGGCCTTTCCTGGTCTAGCGCTGGCAGCCCATGTTCAAAGACGGCACACTTTCTTTTGAAGGCTTCACTAAAGGCACGACTTCCTTTGATAAGCGGGTCTGCAACACAAGGCCTTTCCTGGTCTAGCGCTGGCAGCCCATGTTCAATGACGGCACACTTTCTTTTGAAGGCTTCACTAAAGGCACGACTTCCTTTGATAAGCGGGTCTGCAACACAAGGCCTTTCCTGGTCTAACGCTGGCGGGTCTGCAACACAAGGCCTTTCCTGGTCTAGCGCTGGCAGGTCTGCAACACAAGGCCTTTCCTGGTCTAGCGCTGGCGGGTCTGCAACACAAGGCCTTTCCTGGTCTAGCGCTGGCGGGTCTGCAACACAAGGCCTTTCCTGGTCTAGCGCTGGCGGGTCTGCAACACAAGGCCTTTCCTGGTCTAGCGCTGGCAGCCCATGTTCAAAGACGGCACACTTTCTTTTGAAGGCTTCACTAAAGGCACGACTTCCTTTGATAAGCGGGTCTGCAACACAAGGCCTTTCCTGGTCTAGCGCTGGCAGCCCATGTTCAAAGACGGCACACTTTCTTTTGAAGTCTTCACTAAAGGCACGACTTCCTTTGATAAGCGGGTCTGCAACACAAGGCCTTTCCTGGTCTAGCGCTGGCGGGTCTGCAACACAAGGCCTTTCCTGGTCTAGCGCTGGCGGGTCTGCAACACAAGGCCTTTCCTGGTCTAGCGCTGGCAGCCCATGTTCAAAGACGGCACACTTTCTTTTGAAGTCTTCACTAAAGGCACGACTTCCTTTGATAAGCGGGTCTGCAACACAAGGCCTTTCCTGGTCTAGCGCTGGCAGCCCATGTTCAATGACGGCACACTTTCTTTTGAAGGCTTCACTAAAGGCACGACTTCCTTTGATAAGCGGGTCTGCAACACAAGGCCTTTCCTGGTCTAGCGCTGGCAGCCCATGTTCAAAGACGGCACACTTTCTTTTGAAGTCTTCACTAAAGGCACGACTTCCTTTGATAAGCGGGTCTGCAACACAAGGCCTTTCCTGGTCTAGCGCTGGCAGCCCATGTTCAATGACGGCACACTTTCTTTTGAAGGCTTCACTAAAGGCACGACTTCCTTTGATAAGCGGGTCTGCAACACAGTCAGTTGACATATGATGACCTATCTCGTCACTGCTGGTCACCTGTTTGAGCCTGTCTGGCAGCAGCCTCCAAATAATGAAGACCATCCGAACGGCTCGTCTCCACAGCCTGAGAACGCGCCTCCGACGGAAACAAACCTCCGGTTCCTGCAGCCCGGGGGCTTTGGGTGAGGGTTTAATGTTCAGCTTTGACTGTTCCTTTGACCTTTCGCCTTTGTATGGCGAGACAGTCTCGCCGACACCACTGGACGCCACGGGGGAGGATGGGTGGGTAGACCCCATGGGGGTGGGGCCGTTTCCTCTACTCACAGTTGAGAACGGCAGTTTGGTAGACGGGGCTGTGACTGACACCTTCTTCACCAGACAGTCTGAGCTGGACGTGGCGGTACTGAGACTCGCCATGACAACACAAGGCCTTTCCTGGTCTAGCAGCCCATGTTCAATGACGGCACACTTTCTTTTGAAGTCTTCACTAAAGGCACGACTTCCTTTGATAAGCGGGTCTGCAACACAAGGCCTTTCCTGGTCTAGCGCTGGCAGCCCATGTTCAAAGACGGCACACTTTCTTTTGAAGGCTTCACTAAAGGCACGACTTCCTTTGATAAGCGGGTCTGCAACACAAGGCCTTTCCTGGTCTAGCGCTGGCGGGTCTGCAACACAAGGCCTTTCCTGGTCTAGCGCTGGCGGGTCTGCAACACAAGGCCTTTCCTGGTCTAGCGCTGGCGGGTCTGCAACACAAGGCCTTTCCTGGTCTAGCGCTGGCGGGTCTGCAACACAAGGCCTTTCCTGGTCTAGCGCTGGCGGGTCTGCAACACAAGGCCTTTCCTGGTCTAGCGCTGGCAGCCCATGTTCAAAGACGGCACACTTTCTTTTGAAGTCTTCACTAAAGGCACGACTTCCTTTGATAAGCGGGTCTGCAACACAAGGCCTTTCCTGGTCTAGCGCTGGCAGCCCATGTTCAATGACGGCACACTTTCTTTTGAAGGCTTCACTAAAGGCACGACTTCCTTTGATAAGCGGGTCTGCAACACAGTCAGTTGACATATGATGACCTATCTCGTCACTGCTGGTCACCTGTTTGAGCCTGTCTGGCAGCAGCCTCCAAATAATGAAGACCATCCGAACGGCTCGTCTCCACAGCCTGAGAACGCGCCTCCGACGGAAACAATCCAGTTCCTGCAGCCCGGGGGCTTTGGGTGAGGGTTTAATGTTCAGCTTTGACTGTTCCTTTGACCTTTCGCCTTTGTATGGCGAGACAGTCTCGCCGACACCACTGGACGCCACGGGGGAGGATGGGTGGGTAGACCCCATGGGGGTGGGGCCGTTTCCTCTACTCACAGTTGAGAACGGCAGTTTGGTAGACGGGGCTGTGACTGGCACCTTCTTCACCAGACAGTCTGAGCTGGACGTGGCGGTACCCAGGAAGACTTCTTCCCACTTCTTTTGAAAGTCCCTCCGACTGCGACGCAGCGTCGCATCCCGCACCCAGTCGACCTGGGCTGAGGGCGGAACGTTCCGCTCGGATTTGCCCTTTGAACCTTCTCCCTTGGGTGCAGAGAAGGGTTCGGCAACTGCGCCAGACAGCACGGCAGTGGGGCTGTCTGCTCCACTCACCCCAGACCTGGAGGACACCAGAGAGGGCAGGCTAGTCTTGGTCTTTAACAATGGTGGTTTGGTAGCTGGAGCTGTGTCAGATGAGATGGTGACTGACGCCCTGGTCACCAGAGAGTCTGAGGGGGAAGTGGCCGTCCCCAGGAGGTCCCTTGTGCCCTTGTGTGTAGGGAAAGGTTTGCGGACGCTGTCAGACATCACAGGGGAGCCTCGACCCGTCTTAGACACCAGGTCTTCTTCATCGTCCCCCGGATCCCAGGAGACAGAATCTGGATCGTCTGGTCCTTGACAGTCAGGGAGACTCGCCATGACGCTGTCCAGCTGGGCACTTAAGAGATAGAATAAAGTAAAATAAACTAAAATGACTTGATGACTTCAATACACTTATATGTATTATCGAAATGCATCATGCCACACATTATACACATAAACACACACATCTCTGTCTCTCACTCACACACACTGTTATGGATACTGAAAAAATAATTATAAACTTACCAATCAATGTCTTCACGGATTTCATCCTAATTTATAAAGGAAATACCAGATGGATATTGAGGTCATTAGGCTTCACAAAGACAGAGCAACTTCTGTAATCGTTTGATTTCTGAATTATTACAAGTACAATGAAACTTTGATTACCAACCTCAGTGTTTCCTTGGCTATTTCTCCATTGACCTAGCCAGGACACTATCAGGACCAAGGAGAGACCAATCAAAACTCCCCAGCAGAGGAGTGTCACATCAAGGTCTATGAACGGAGGTGGCTCATTCTGGAGCGTCACCTCAGCAGGATCTTGGCTGCTTAAAATTATAACCCCCATTAGGGTTCTAAAAAGAGATCTCACGAGCATATTGATAAAGCTACATGTTTAGCAACATGCCAATCTCATCGCAAACACCGTACTGACGCTTATCCACTTGTTACAGCTTTATATACCTTGCGGTGACGTCATACGAACACCCGTGATGTCACAGACCGGATAGGACAGTGACGTGACGGAGATCCAGGCAGCCAACTAATTGAAATATATGTTGGGCTAGATTGTAATAGATTTACGCTATTTTCTTTTAGACTATTACAATAAATAGATAACATCGCGAAGATCGTTTCACAAAGGACACGTAAAGAGAACGGTAGCCTATATGTGACACATCAACTACTCTCAGCTGGAAGGGTATCCCCCAATATTAAACTGTCACTCAACAGTAGTGAGCTACCTATTTAATACACGCCCACATCCAGAATCAAATAGGAGCGCTTAAAAGGTTGGTCGGATAACAGCCGATATGTCTCCATAGTGATGACATTCAGCGCTACAGTCGCTTGTCCACGTTTTCGATAGAGATAAGCATTATTGGCGATATTAAATGAGGATAATCGATCTCTATGAAGCATTTATATTCAAGACCGTTTGGTTACTTTGAAGACTACTCGTAGCAGCATTGAAAGGAGCCCCGAGTGCACAGCCCATGAATCCGGTGAGAGATAATTATCTTAATTATAATGAAGGTGTCACCGTGAGGCCGATTAAAGCCCTCACGGCTCCTGTAATTCTATTTATAAAGCACTTTGAAGGACAATCTCAAAGTGCTGACAAAACGGTTTAGTTAGCCTACTTGTCTCGTTTCGTTATCATTAGGCTCCTACCTCAATTCCTGAATAGCCACTAACCCAACCCATCTTAACATTAGCCCAACCTAATTTAGCTACAACATATGATGAAGACCGTTTACAGACCAGTGCTATGGAAACAATGACTATACTTTTCTACAACCTTACTACATATATACCCAGTTATGTAAACTAGTACATTGGCATCATGGTCAAATCTGTTTACAGGCACTGATATCAGTGGTGTCATCACACTCAGCAGGTCCAGCACACTGTGGAAGGACACCCTCAGTGGGGTTAACAACAGACGGCAGCACAGCATCACTGCTCAAAATACATAGCCTACAAATCAAATCAAAATTCAAAACAAGTCAAAATTCAACGTATCGCTTCATCTATTACAAATGAATCTAGGCTATTACAAGTGAATTGAACTGTATCCCATAGTGCTGTATAGGATCCTCAGGGTGCTAATCTTAAATCCTAATTGTCAAGACATGCCACTCCTTTCACCTGATATCCTGGATAGCTGGTCCTGGATCAGCTGAGCACTCTCCCTGACCACCCAGATTCACACTCTCAGGTTTACTTGAGGCGGGGACAGAACAGTCCATTGGCTCTTCTTGATAGGTAATAAAACACTTTCATTGTAACAATTGTAACAATTCATTGTAATGCATACAGTGTATGGTGTAAAAAATAAATCTGAAAAACTTCTCCATCAAAGTACCTTACAAGTACAGTAGTACCAAAGACAACTTACCATCAACGCCCAGGTTGTCAGGATCAGACCGGTCCATTGGCTCTTCCACCTGGTCATTGGCAGCTCCACCATCAGAAGCGGAATAGGCATCAGAAGACCTCAACCCCCCCCCCCCCCCCCCCCCCCCCCCCCCCCTTATCTACAACCACTTGTAGAAGCACTCTTAACTCGGTGACAAACCACTGATATCTGATTCTATAAAATGCTTGCCATGTATGTCCTGTAAAACGTTAGCAAAATTTGCCTTTATCTTTCACGCTATCATCTTTTCAGTGAGCCAGAGTCAGAGCCATTCCTGCTAGTTTACAGTGGTTACACTACAGTAGCTAACCAACTAGGTCCAGTCACCTTGTGAACATGCTAAACAAACAATTACCTGTCAGAATCTTTGGGGAATCGGTGAAAGGCAAGCTCTGATAGTTCAGACAATTTATTGCAGAACACTGTTTTCTTTTTCCAGGTGTTTTTTCGCCAGATGCTTTGTCAGGCTTCATATTGACCTGACTGGATGAATTTGGCTGCATTTGACAGTCCATAATGGCGGAAACGCTACATGAGCACCCCCTTCAGGCGGGTGTCAAAATCTACATAAGTGTCCCCTCTTGGCATTCCATACTTTTTGGCTTATTGCTGTGTGCCAGCATCACATAGACCGAGAGGCTACTTAAGTGCAGTCAGAAATGCAGTGGGACAACTGCATACAAAATAATTAATATAAAACAGTGTCGTCATAAAAACGAGTTTGCCAGGTTTGCCACACTAATTCGCCTTATTCACCTGGCAGCCATATTGGTCAGTCTGACGTAATTGGGGGTGCGTATGGGGAAGTGCCCGTTGACTTCAATGTTAAAAGTTCACTGTAAAAACACCACTTCAAGAACCAATATAGTCAAAATAACAGGCTGAATACACTATCAGGGTTACAAACTCATCATTACCAGACTCTGTTTTTCACTGCCGTTGTTTTCGCGTTTGGAAATACATGGAGGTGAATGAGCCATAGTTGCATTCACTCCCATGTATTTCCAAACGCGAAAACAACGGCAGTGAAAAACAATCAGATGGTAAATATGAGTAGGATGCGACCTTTATCAAGCGTGAGCAATTTGGGGTAAATTGGATAATGTATGTAGGAGTTATGAGGACTTCCTGTAAACAGTAGGTGGTGCTATAAGTATGACTCAATGCTGACGCACAGATGTGTTCAGGATGCTACCTTCATCAACCATGAGCAATTTGGAGTAAATTGAATAAGGTATGTAGGAGTTTTGAGGACTTCCTGTTTCACCAATAGGTGGAGCTGTAAGTATGACGCAATACTGACACTTAGATCTGTGTTCAGGACAGAAACTTCATGAAGTGTGATAAATATCAGACAAATTGGATAATGTATGGAGGAGTTATGAGGACTTCCTGTTTTATGGCGAAATGTCAGAATTTGGCAGGGCGCCACAGCAAGGGTGTTTGGTGAAAACTAAATTTTTTCGATAACTTGGTTTGATCACAAAGGTGTTAAGATGAAGCTGACTGAATATGAAGTTGATCGGATGAAATCTGTAGGAGGAGTTTGTTAAAGTATGAGGCATGGAAATGGTAAAAACAAGGACAAAATGGCACATTAAGAGCAAAATGTCTGACTTCCTGTTGGATGTTGGGTATACTGTAGCTCCAAGAGACATTTTGGTGTGTCTCGATGAACTACATATGCCCACCAAATTTCGTTCGCCTACATCAAACTGAAAGGTGGGGCTCGCCATTTTAAATTTTCCAGGGGGCGCTCTTGAGTTGATGTTCTCCCCAGGGTAGTCAGGTGCTCAGGTGGGGTATCTCCCCAGGGTAGTCAGGTACTCAGGTGGGGTATCTCCCAGGGTTGTCAGGTACTCAGGTGGGGTATCTCCCCAGGGTGGTCAGGTGCTCAGGTGGGGTATCTCCCAGGGTTGTCAGGTACTCAGGTGGGGTATCTCCCAGGGTGGTCAGGTACTCAGGTGGGGTATCTCCCAGGGTTGTCAGGTACTCAGGAGGGGTATCTCCCAGGGTAGTCAGGTACTCAGGTGGGGTATCTCCCAGGGGGGTCAGGTGCTCAGGTGGGGTATCTCCCAGGGTTGTCTGGTACTCAGGTGGGGTATCTCCCAGGGTTGTCGGGTACTCAGGTGGGGTATCTCCCAGGGTGGTCAGGTGCTCAGGTGGGGTATCTCCCCAGGGTTGTCAGGTGCTCAGGTGGGGTATCTCCCCAGGGTGGTCAGGTACTCAGGTGGGGTATCTCCCCAGGGTTGTCAGGTGCTCAGGTGGGGTATCTCCCAGGGTAGTCAGGTGCTCAGGTGGGGTATCTCCCCAGGGTTGTCAGGTGCTCAGGTGGGGTATCTCCCAGGGTAGTCAGGTGCTCAGGTGGGGTATCTCAGGTGGGGTATCTCCCAGGGTTGTCAGGTGCTCAGGTGGGGTATCTCCCCAGGGTTGTCAGGTGCTCAGGTGGGGTATCTCTCAGGGTGGTCAGGTACTCAGGTGGGGTATCTCCCCAGGGTTGTCAGGTGCTCAGGTGGGGTATCTCTCAGGGTGGTCAGGTACTCAGGTGGGGTATCTCCCCAGGGTTGTCAGGTGCTCAGGTGGGGTATCTCCCAGGGTAGTCAGGTGCTCAGGTGGGGTATCTCCCCAGGGTAGTCAGGTACTCAGGTCGGGTATCTCAGGTGGGGTATCTCCCCAGGGTTGTCAGGTACTCAGGTCGGGTATCTCAGGTGGGGTATCTTCCCAGGGTTGTCAGGTGCTCAGGTGGGGTATCTCTCAGGGTGGTCAGGTACTCAGGTGGGGTATCTCCCAGGGTGGTCAGGTACTCAGGTGGGGTATCTCCCCAGGGTAGTCAGGTACTCAGGTGGGGTATCTCCCAGGGTTGTCAGGTACTCAGGTGGGGTATCTCCCAGGGTTGTCTGGTACTCAGGTGGGGTATCTCCCAGGGTGGTCAGGTACTCAGGTGGGGTATCTCCCAGGGTAGTCAGGTGCTCAGGTGGGGTATCTCCCCAGGGTTGTCTGGTACTCAGGTGGGGTATCTCCCAGGGTGGTCAGGTACTCAGGTGGGGTATCTCCCAGGGTAGTCAGGTGCTCAGGTGGGGTATCTCAGGTGGGGTATCTCCCAGGGTTGTCAGGTGCTCAGGTGGGGTATCTCCCAGGGTAGTCATGTGCTCAGGTGGGGTATCTCTCAGGGTGGTCAGGTGCTCAGGTGGGGTATCTCCCGGTCCTTTCTGTGCGGAGTTTGCATGCTCTCTGTGGGTTCTGTAAGAGAAATTCAAATAAGTTTATTCTCTGTTCAAGACATTGTCATAGGAAATTTTAGGATAGGATTTTGTTTCACCCTGTCCTGTGTGTTACACAGTAGGGCAGCTGTCTCCTGTTTGTTTGCCCCGATACCCACTTCTAATGCCTTAAAGTTTTATGGCAGTAGATCACAGCCAGGGGTCCCCTCCTCCCAGCTCTCTTTCAATCTTTGAAATGTACATTTCAGCTGTTGACCCGCAGAACTAGCCTACTCACTAGTAACCCTCTCATATAATTGGAGTTTTAAATATGCATGTATGGGTTGTACCCACAGTGGATATAATGCTGTGTTTTGAGGATAATCATTGCTCTTAGGGAATTTCTGTCTCCCTCAGACAGCTCGGCTATGCAAACTCATGAACTACTTGGAATAAAAGTAACCAGCTTTGGACTTGCAAAGATGGCATTTCGACTACTAGTTTCTTAATTGTTAGATTAAATCCACGACAGTTCACAAGGCTTTCCTCCCAAGAATCCCAATATAAAAACATGCCAAACAACAGACCGCTCAATTGTCCGTCCTTGACCAGCGAAACTGAGTGTAGTGAGTGAGTGCCCACAGCAGCTAGAGTTGGTAGCAAGTTGTTGGTTAAACTCACTCCCCCAGTATAAATACTATCCTCCCACGCCGCTGAAGAGCTAACTTTTCATCGGCGTTGCTGACCAGGGTTCGAATCCCACCCCGGGCATGACGAAACGTATGAGTTACACCAGGATTGGACAGAGCACTGGCACGTGCTACTCCTGGCTGTTCTTGGAGTGTGTTTCATTGCCGCCCCCCTGTACTGTCTCACTGTATGACACATACAATATGTTACAGTAGCTCTGTGATGGCTCAGAGGGAAGGTTCAGGTTACTGTCTTGCTGTGCATGCAGAACATCATGGGTTCAAATCCCACTGCACCTGTGCTAGTAGGTTTTAATCTGTGCTGGCCTAGAGTTATGTTTGAGCATGACAAAAGGCATTAGCATCAGAGCCCACTGATGGCTCAGAGAGTATGTGCATGTTTCAGTCCTGCCTCGACTGCATAGCAACATGGCTTCAAATCCTGCTATGCCAATTGCGAATGCCTATATTGTAAATTACTGGGGAATGATTTTCAAAGGCTCTTGCTGTCATAAAAGTTCCCAACCCCTGGTCTAGCAAGTAATTACCAGTAGTTCCTTTGCGGCTCACATTATTTTGTGACTGCTCCATGTTCAGACACTAGGGGGAGCCCTTATTTAAAATTTGAATGACACTCGTCTCATGCACCTGATTGAAATTCCCAAGGACCTTTTTCAGATGCATAACTTACTGAGGTAGTGAACTGTTCACAAAGTTGTGCTGCGTGTGCTTTAGAAATCAGGAATTGCCACTGTTACAATCTCACTCCTTTTATTTTTATCTGCACAAATACAAGTTACTCCGTCTATGGACTGATGCAACTACACCCACACAGGTTTACAAAAGGTAAAACATGAAACACTGTTCCATTTTATTTTATTTGATGATATTAAACTCAGTGAAAAAGGGAATCCTTGTGTCAAACAAGGTTTCCCCTTTTTCACTGAATTGAATTTAATGTCCATACCAATTACAAGCTATAACTTGGCTAGACTAGCCATCTTCATTAATACCAAGGGGCTGTGTCTGGGAGGTAGGATGGGAGCAGCATAGGGCCTGCCTGGTCACAATTATTCTTGTCTCTCTCTCCTCAACAAAGCTACACTAATGTTTGTTTTACTGATGACTTATTTTGAGAAATGTTCTGTTTCTTTTCTGGTTTGGCTGAAAGATCTGCCTTCCCTCTCCCTAGTGCCTCTCTCTCTCCCTCCTATCTTCTAACCAGGTCCAGTGGATGCCCCACTGTCACCAGCAGACCTCCCGGAGTCCGATAGATACCCCCATGTCTGCTGTGGATGTCGTAGCATGTCCGTAGAATGTTCTCTCTCCTATGATGCTTTTAGCCTCTCCTACCCTGAAATGTGATTTAATGTAATGTATTGCTTTATAAATGTTCTTAGCCGGTAGACAAACATACTCCAGGAGCATGCTTGATTGCCTTGTTGAGAGGGGTCAGGGAAGAATTTTTACAGCTCACTTATCTGGCCCCCGGGTGATTACTGTTTTTTCTTCCCTCTGGAATATGTAGAGAGTGGGTCGTATGCCCACCTCCCTTGTTCTCTGTAAAGCGCATTGTGTTGCCTCTGGGTATGAAATGCGCCATACAAATAAAGCTTTGATTGATTGATTGATTGAAAGATACAGTGTTTTCCTCCAGCAGGAATCAGGCACCCATGGGCCCCGGGGCTAGGCATTTCCCGTCTCCTCAGCTCTAACTGCCGGCGACTCATCGGCCAATGTTGACGCAGGGTCTTCGTCCTCAGGCCCAGCACTTGCAGCTACTTTGAAATACCCCGTTAACTTTGGGATTTTTGTCAGTAAATGTGTTTCTCTTTCTAATTTATCTCTTTGTTTTTTTACTTTTAGTCGACCCACTTTCACTTTTCTTTGAGTTTCCATTGACATATTTGGCTATATTATCTTGTCTCTCAAGTCGAAATATATATTAGCGGAGCTTTGAACTTGAGCCACTTCGAGTCCGCTCCAAGGAAGGCAGGACGCCCGCAGTGGGCTGTGCAGCGGAAAGGGCCCACAGCGGGCTCTGTATGAAGGGCATACATGCAAGTCAGACAATGCTTAATCTACACATAATAAACCCTACCCACCCACCCACCAAACAAAAATAGAACAGACAAGAAAAAGAGCAAGGTCTTCACAGAAGAATGCAGGATCATTACAATTAGTGCAACAGAGTACTCAAGAGCTCAAAAAAAGAAGAAAAAAAACAATAGAATTATATTGGGGGGTATACAGTATAAATGCTAATAACTAACTGCTTACCAGACCCCAGCCACTCATACACACCAACAACAAATTCTACCGACATGGTCGTGTGGTGGTCATCATTACGTAAATCCATTAATTGATTATGACTAGCTAGCTTCAATGAAATGTCCAGAACCTGGCCCACGCCAAAACCCACCTCACCACCAAGGAGATAATCTGTAGGGAACACATCCAGCAGAAGGCCTAAAACACTGCCAAGAGGCACAGAGGTCATTGGACATTTCAGTTTTGCGCTTTGAAACAGATGCATGAGGAAAGGCGTTTGATAACTGGAAATGTTTGATCCAGTGACGTTACATCTGCAATCAGGGTCATATGTAAGACTAATGCTGCAGGTGAAAACAGTCTTTTATTGTCGTCTGTTCTCCCCTGGGCACAGTGGGCCAACGCTCGCTCAGACATCGGAGACGGGCAACATGCAGACAGTGGTCCAGGATGACAACATCACTCTGTGTCTCTCGGCCGACATCAACAAGAACCCAAGGCATGTCTGTCGCTTTTCTCCTTCACCTCCTACCTGTTTCAACTCACCTCTCCTTTTTGAAACTACTGAAGATTACTGAGCAACAGCTAGAGCTGTGACAGTCTCTCTCTCTCTCTCTCTCTCTCTCTCTCTCTCTCTCTCTCCTTCTCTCTCCCTGCATGTCCTCCAGTTTTAATGAGTTCCAGTTCGAGGAGGTGGGCCGGGGCTTGGAGCTGCCCAAGCACCTTTTTGGAGCTCTGGACCCCTGGCATATTTCGAAAAATCCTGAATCCTGACCCCCCCTCACCCCTAGCCTGGGTCCAGACATTCAAATGTGCCCACTCCACCAAAGTGAACTGGTTCTTGAAGATCTCAAAGGAGTGTAGCGAGGTGACATTCTGTCTGATATCAGGCTACCCCACATCGCCTCCCGACAACAATATATATTATTTCTAAAGCCATGACAGTCATTTCTATTGTATTCGTATTTAACATTAATTATCTTAACAGTTTCAAGCTTTTTTCCCCACTTTTTTTACATCACTAAAAATACAACTTTTACACGTGTTATGGTATCCATGACACTTAGTTTGCCTATCTGTTTAAATTATTATTTGTTTATAGCAATTCAAGAATGAGTGAGTTAGCTCAGTTAATTGGAGAGTTCTGAATGCATGCAAATAAGGTTCATTGATTCATTTTAAAACAGTAAGTGTAAATTTGTTGTAACATTTTGTTGTAACACAAAGTCTCTTAGTTCACGTAGCTGATTAACGTGTATCAGGATACAATAGAGATTCGCAGGCCAAGAATGTTCAGAGACTTTATTCTCACATGAAATGGAAAACACAAAACAAGCACACACTGATGGGTAGGTGGGTAGATAGGTACTGTAGTTGCGAAGGAAGGTGTTGGTCGGTCGGTCATTGTGAGGTTACTTGTTATGTCCTGAAGGGCTCCTTAATGGGGTCAACTATTGGCCCCAACTGTCTGCCAGACCTGGCAGACACCCGGGATGGCAGGCTGGGTGGTTTGGTAGATGGACATTTGTCAGATGCCCTCTTCACCAGACAGTCCAAGCTGGAAGTGGCCCTTCCTTGGTCATAGAGAACATGTGGGACAAGAGGCCTTTCCTGGTCTAGCGCTGGCAGCCCATGTTCAAAGACGGCACACTTTCTTTTGAAGGCTTCACTAAAGGCACGACTTCCTTTGATAAGCGGGTCTGCAACACAAGGCCTTTCCTGGTCTAGCGCTGGCAGCCCATGTTCAAAGACGGCACACTTTCTTTTGAAGGCTTCACTAAAGGCACGACTTCCTTTGATAAGCGGGTCTGCAACACAAGGCCTTTCCTGGTCTAGCGCTGGCAGCCCATGTTCAATGACGGCACACTTTCTTTTGAAGGCTTCACTAAAGGCACGACTTCCTTTGATAAGCGGGTCTGCAACACAGTCAGTTGACATATGATGACCTATCTCGTCACTGCTGGTCACCTGTTTGAGCCTGTCTGGCAGCAGCCTCCAAATAATGAAGACCATCCGAACGGCTCGTCTCCACAGCCTGAGAACGCGCCTCCGACGGAAACAAACCTCCAGTTCCTGCAGCCCGGGGGCTTTGGGTGAGGGTTTAATGTTCAGCTTTGACTGTTCCTTTGACCTTTCGCCTTTGTATGGCGAGACAGTCTCGCCGACACCACTGGACGCCACGGGGGAGGATGGGTGGGTAGACCCCATGGGGGTGGGGCCGTTTCCTCTACTCACAGTTGAGAACGGCAGTTTGGTAGACGGGGCTGTGACTGACACCTTCTTCACCAGACAGTCTGAGCTGGACGTGGCAGTACTGAGACTCGCCATGACAACACAAGGCCTTTCCTGGTGTAGCGCTGGCAGCCCATGTTCAAAGACGGCACACTTTCTTTTGAAGGCTTCACCAAAGGCACGACTTCCTTTGATAAGCGGGTCTGCAACACAAGGCCTTTCCTGGTCTAGCGCTGGCAGCCCATGTTCAATGACGGCACACTTTATTTTGAAGGCTTCACTAAAGGCACGACTTCCTTTGATAAGCGGGTCTGCAACACAAGGCCTTTCCTGGTCTAGCGGGTCTGCAACACAAGGCCTTTCCTGGTCTAGCGGGTCTGCAACACAAGGCCTTTCCTGGTCTAGCGGGTCTGCAACACAAGGCCTTTCCTGGTCTAGCGGGTCTGCAACACAAGGCCTTTCCTGGTCTAGCGGGTCTGCAACACAAGGCCTTTCCTGGTCTAGCGGGTCTGCAACACAAGGCCTTTCCTGGTCTAGCGCTGGCAGCCCATGTTCAATGACGGCACACTTTCTTTTGAAGGCTTCACTAAAGGCACGACTTCCTTTGATAAGCGGGTCTGCAACACAGTCAGTTGACATATGATGACCTATCTCGTCACTGCTGGTCACCTGTTTGAGCCTGTCTGGCAGCAGCCTCCAAATAATGAAGACCATCCGAACGGCTCGTCTCCACAGCCTGAGAACGCGCCTCCGACGGAAACAAACCTCCAGTTCCTGCAGCCCGGGGGCTTTGGGTGAGGGTTTAATGTTCAGCTTTGACTGTTCCTTTGACCTTTCGCCTTTGTATGGCGAGACAGTCTCGCCGACACCACTGGACGCCACGGGGGAGGATGGGTGGGTAGACCCCATGGGGGTGGGGCCGTTTCCTCTACTCACAGTTGAGAATGGCAGTTTGGTAGACGGGGCTGTGACTGACACCTTCTTCACCAGACAGTCTGAGCTGGACGTGGCAGTACTGAGACTCGCCATGACAACACAAGGCCTTTCCTGGTCTAGCGCTGGCAGCCCATGTTCAAAGACGGCACACTTTCTTTTGAAGGCTTCACTAAAGGCACGACTTCCTTTGATAAGCGGGTCTGCAACACAAGGCCTTTCCTGGTCTAGCGCTGGCAGCCCATGTTCAATGACGGCACACTTTATTTTGAAGGCTTCACTAAAGACACGACTTCCTTTGATAAGCGGGTCTGCAACACAAGGCCTTTCCTGGTCTAGCGGGTCTGCAACACAAGGCCTTTCCTGGTCTAGCGGGTCTGCAACACAAGGCCTTTCCTGGTCTAGCGGGTCTGCAACACAAGGCCTTTCCTGGTCTAGCGGGTCTGCAACACAAGGCCTTTCCTGGTCTAGCGGGTCTGCAACACAAGGCCTTTCCTGGTCTAGCGGGTCTGCAACACAAGGCCTTTCCTGGTCTAGCGGGTCTGCAACACAAGGCCTTTCCTGGTCTAGCGGGTCTGCAACACAAGGCCTTTCCTGGTCTAGCGGGTCTGCAACACAAGGCCTTTCCTGGTCTAGCGGGTCTGCAACACAAGGCCTTTCCTGGTCTAGCGGGTCTGCAACACAAGGCCTTTCCTGGTCTAGCGGGTCTGCAACACAAGGCCTTTCCTGGTCTAGCGCTGGCAGCCCATGTTCAATGACGGCACACTTTCTTTTGAAGGCTTCACTAAAGGCACGACTTCCTTTGATAAGCGGGTCTGCAACACAGTCAGTTGACATATGATGACCTATCTCGTCACTGCTGGTCACCTGTTTGAGCCTGTCTGGCAGCAGCCTCCAAATAATGAAGACCATCCGAACGGCTCGTCTCCACAGCCTGAGAACGCGCCTCCGACGGAAACAAACCTCCAGTTCCTGCAGCCCGGGGGCTTTGGGTGAGGGTTTAATGTTCAGCTTTGACTGTTCCTTTGACCTTTCGCCTTTGTATGGCGAGACAGTCTCGCCGACACCACTGGACGCCACGGGGGAGGATGGGTGGGTAGACCCCATGGGGGCGGGGCCGTTTCCTCTACTCACAGTTGAGAACGGCAGTTTGGTAGACGGGGCTGTGACTGACACCTTCTTCACCAGACAGTCTGAGCTGGACGTGGCGGTACTGAGACTCGCCATGACGCTGTCCAGCTGGGCACTTAAAATCACCACTGAGCGAGCGATACGCACACGTTCGTGCTGATATAGGCACTAGGCAGGCAACGAACGTAAGCAGCACCGAGGGCTTTTGTCCCCAGTTAACTGATTTATTGAGACAGTTATTGGATTTTGTTTTCTTGTCGTAGGCTACCTGCTGCAATAGCCTGTAGAGGAGGACCGGTAGCTAGCTTGTTAGCTCAGTGTAGCATATCTAGCTAACGCTAGCTATTTCAGCTACGCATGCTCAGCCTTTCACTAACCCCCCCTTTTCTTGAATACTGTAGGTCCAGCAGATGCAAAAATTAAAAGGAAGGAGAAAAGTGGTGGCATAGCAAGCTTTTTTCAACCCCAAAAAACAAAGACAGGAGGGGAGTCAGACAAAGGCGAAGAGCAGAGTAAGGGACAGGAGAACAGTCAAGGAAGAGAAAAGAAAAGCATGAGTAAGGGAGGAATGAGCAATGAAGAAGAACTGAGTGATGACTGTGAAGAACAAAACACCAGAGACCGAGACAGAGCCACTGAGAGAGAAGAAAGTGACTCAGAAAGAGGGGGAGAGCAGAACAGTGATGAAGAGAGGGACAATGATGGACAGACCGACAGGAGCAGTGGCACTCAGATCCATACTACAAGTCCAGCTGGACCTCATGGTACAGTATATTAGTTCACTGTTAACAGATTCCTATATAACAACATGGCTTTCATGTTCTCGGATATTGGCTAGTGTAGCCTGTGGAGTTGGGTTCTTACTGTAGCCTACATGTTCAGAATTGTGCATGGTTTAGGCTGGTGTTGAAGTTCATGCAAGGTGCTTCACACTAGGCTGTGAGTGGGTGAATGGGATTTGAGTAAGACAGTTGAATTGTTTAGTAAGTACTGATACAGTAGTAAATGAATTGCCCTAATTGCTTCTTTACTCTCATTTCAGAAGTATCGAAATATAAAACTGATGGACCGATGCAGCCACATCTGAACGCCTTTCCACAAACCTTATGGGGAGGGGCAAGAAGATCTTTCCACAGTGAGTGGTACACGTTAGTGCACGTTAGTGGTGTAGTAGCCAGATATGATTTGATTCAGTCTATGAGTTGCAGTAAAAGAGGCCAGCCGTATGGAAAACGGTCTCCGCCTCGTTTATTCATTTACAGTAAATACGGCATCCGAATATATCACAGTGTGAAGAGGCAATTGCTGGATTCTAATAACCCTGCTTCACATAATGATACGACACATCCCGTCCTCGCAAATCAACTCACAATGAACGATACGACCATGGATGTATTGAATACGACTGACAATATACCACGACATGAAAACAATACTTTTGGAGTTGAGGACAATCTGGCTATCATGCATAGTTTGTTTGCAACTAGGTTTGACAGCTGGACGATTTATATGTTTCACAGCAAATATGCAGTAGCCTACACTTCGCTCATTGCTATCTAGCAATATCAGGTACTACAGTCATAGATATATGGGTACAGTAGGCTATGGAATAGCTAGTTTGGGTTGCTAGGCTCATTGGTTGCTAGGTCGTATCCAGGGTTGAGAGACATTGCTGAAAGAAAAGGTAACGGACACTTTCCATTTCACTTACGGTTCCAAACCCATGTTAACTATTGGATGTCATCGCTGTTCCTCCAAGAAATATTATACAGTCTTCAATTTGTAATTCCATAGCAACGTGATTTAGCAGTTAGGAACTATAATGACACTCAGCAGTGAGCAACACATCAATAACATTTCTTTATATTTTAATGTAGAAAATGAGAGTAAATGGCATATATTTATTTATCTTTGGCATGTGGGGCCATGGTATAAGCGGGATAATCAACTCATAGGTGTGCGTTAAACGCTTTTAAGGCACTTTGCGGAGGCACTGAGCGTCGGGTGGTTCTTCGCCTCCACGTCGTGCCTTAAACCCGTTTAACGCGCACCTACTCGTTGATTATCCCTTACTGGATCAACGAGGCGGAGACCGTTTTCCATACGTCTGGCTTTTTTTACTGCAATTCTTAGACTGACGTTACAAAATCATATCTGGCTACTACACCACTAACGTGCACCACCACGTTATAACACAAAGTGAAAAAACAGTTTTTGATTTAGGGACAGGGAGGTGTCTGGCTATCATAAAGAGTTTGTTGGCAAATAGATTTGACAACTGGACAATGGATGCGTTGCACAGCAAATATGCAGTATCCAACACTTCGTTCATGGCTAGCTAGCAATGGTACAGCAGGCTATGGGATGAGCTCATTTGGGTTGCTGTCAAAGCTGTTGTGGGCCCGGCTCGGTCTTTGGGTCCAGTCCGGGAGTCGAGTCGTAGGGGCAGTGAGGCACACGCTTCGAGGACGCGGACTCCACCCCTTGCCGGAGAGGCCGGCTCCGCCCGGCAGCAGCAGCAGCAATCTACGGAACGCCAAATGGGTCATAATTCGCCTTGATTTTTCGCCGTCACCAGGCGTGTTTTCGTTGAAAAACGGCGTATTGGACGGCGCAAATCCTCGCAATGCGCCGTTTAATAAGCGCCTGGCACCGCCAGGCGTCGGTTATGGTTGAATACGCCTGTCGCCGTCAGGCGTTTATTAAACGGCGCCAGGCGTCTCATAAGCAAATTTTTGAAAGGTACCGCCCACTGGCCTCTACGGTGACTCAGGTAGTACAATTTATCTCTTTCCTCCAGGCTTGTGATGTCTCTGTTCCAATCAGGCCATTATGGTCGTGAGTGTCATGTGACGATATGCTACTCTACACGTATTGACCAAGAAAGATGGCACGAAATAACTTTCTGCTTCACTGCAAAAGAACATTAAACGACTGCACACGTCTTCTACTTTCGGACAATATCCAAGCTGACAAAATCACTGTTTATGAATTTGCATACATAAATCTAGGTACGTTGGTCAACTGATAGTAGTGGCTAGTTAGTATTATGACATATTATGACAGAATAGTTATGGCATTATTCATGTTTTTTTAATTACTGTATGGGGGACATTTAAATAACCATTTATGTAAGATTTTGGGGACCTATTTCGATCGACCAATAGGCCTATATCAAATAATGTTCCCACTACAATGTAGGCTAATTGTGTTTCACCATTAGGCTAGGCTACTGTAAGAATATGGGGAGCCTATATTTTACTCTAGACTCAAGATATGTTTATTGGCTGTCTATTAAGACTTCAGGGGTAGCATCTATCGGCCAATATCCTCTAACACTTTTTACCATCGATTTGATCGAGTAGAAGTACACTGATTACCTATGTTAAATGCAATTATAAGTCGTTTTGGATAAAAACATCTGCTATCTGATTGTAATGTAATATAATAAAAACAGCAAGGTCATTACATTACTGATCTATAGCATGTTCTTAAATGTCAGCAGTACTTTTACAGCTCCTTTTGTGAGCAATACTCTCCATGGGCATTTCAAGTAATGGTCCTCTATATTGTCTTTAGTAAGCATACTTTTGTCTGTGATTTCAGAAAAGGAATCATATCCTCTAACACTGTTACAGTGTTAGTCTTCGCATCGGGGGCTTCAGCAGTACCGCGTCTGTGCTTCCCAGTGGAACCACACCTGGAGTTCCTGCATGTTCAGGGGGCGGAGCTAAAGCGCATCTTCCCAGAGGCCAACACCTGTATTATAACACTGAGACTGCCTATCCACACCTCGTATGAAGTGTGGAGAGAGTACATGGAGAGTGGCATCTTACAATCTCCTCTCTTTGGCACAACACAGTTTGCCTTTTCTACTCTTCTTTTACCTTCCAGCCTTCCTCCTCCTGGGCAGGGCTCTATTAGTGTGTAAACATGTTAAAGCTGAGGCGTAGGTTATGTGTAATGTACCTGACCACAAGTTATGATGAACTGAGCTGTGTAATGCTTAAAAAAATACTACTAACAAGGTTTGTGTGTTCAAGTTGAGGTGAGGTTTATTTTATCAATTAATCTTAATAAAGCAGTGTCAAAGATTTGAACAATTTTGGGGGATTTAATCAGAAAAGGTCCTCCTGCAATCTCCCCTCAGGTAGAACTTGGTGGCGGACTGGATAAGGTTATCTCTTTCCTCCAGGCTGGCGATGTCTCTGGTCCAATCTGGCCATTAGGACCCACCAGATCTCTTGACTCTATCATATCGTAGTAAATTAAACCATTAAGATGTTACAAGAAATCAGTCTCAGATCAACAGCTGTATTTATGGAATTACTGCTAGTACACAAAGTACTAAGTAACATATTATAAAAAAACAGAGTGAATAATCTTTCTAAAATATAGCATAAAACATAACATAAAATATAGCTCTTCCTTGATGTGGACCACCTTGTCCCAGGCCCACTCCAGGACACAGCGCAGGGTCACTACACCATGCCTGATCTAGAGGCATACACACACACACAACACATACAAAGCTCATTTTAGTGACAGTGACTGGTTGGCGGTGTGTCGGTGGTTTGTGTGCAGCCTCACCGTCAATAGTTTACGTAAGAAATAACACGAGAGGGAGTGTGTGGTTATTGGCACGGCAGTGCTGCGGTCAAAAGCCCTCAAATGTGTTATTGCTTTTATGCAACAGCACTGCAGTCGTTACATTTTATTTGTTGAAAAAGATGGGTTTATAGTGTTTGACCATGCAGATCTCTAAAAGTGATGACAAGTACCTTAAACTGGGTCCTAAAACTGATGGGGAGCCAGTGTAAGGAGTCCAGGATTAGAGTAATGTGACAGGACGTTCTGGACCTAGTCAGTAGCCTTGCAGCAGGGTTTTGGACCATTTATGTGTGTGGAGGGGCATATATGTGCACATGCGTGTGTGAGAGTGTGCACAAAGTTGTATGTGGTGGGGCAGTATAACTTCAGGTGTGCAGGGCAGGTGTAGGCCAGTCCTCTGCTCAGGGTGCAGTCAGGGGGCCATCATCTCCACCACGCCGTCCAGGGACTCACCCGCTCTGGAATAAATCTCCCGCTCTGGAACATACAAGAAACACACACACACACACACACACACACACACACACACACCACAATGGATACATCTAAGGATAAATCTGAGACTGTCTTCAGACATCCTTGACAGTTTACTTTAATTTGTGTACTGCTATTATGCACTGGCTGTACATGTTTTTTATTCTCCAATAAAGTCTATTAATCAGTCAAACAATGCTGGCCTTCACTACTAGCCCTGTAGAGTAGCAGAGCAGTTATATACAGGAGATAGAACTGGTCCGTCCGTTTCAAATACCTGAGAGCCAGGCATCTGGGCGTGGTACCAGCGGTTGATGTCAAAGACCCCAATGTAGGTGGAGGGTTTTCTCTGGCCATAGGCTTTCACCTGCCAGCTGCAACACCCAATAAAAAACAACCAATAAACAAAATACCACAACATCTGATAAACAACCCCCTTCAACGCTCTAACTTCCTCCCTTTCCCTCATAATAGGCATCACAGCGTATTTTTAGACTGAGACAATATATTGCATTGTATGTTTTGCTTTCTGAAGTCTCTGCAAATAATGAGGTGGTGATGATTAATTGCAAACTACCAAGAGACACAGAAGCACCAACTGTAACTTAACTTTAATATGTTTGTAATTGTTAAATGTAGACTATTGCTAGCTAATGGCAATCTGCCGGTAGGTTAAGTTTAGGCGAACATTGTATTAGCTATAGGCCTACTGTCTGTAGCCATCATTAGCTGACTAGTGTTCTAAATCTGTAGCTAGCTAGCTGGCAATCAAAGCTGTCTTTGCTAAATGCTTTTATTGAATCTATTTTCTATTAATTATTTTATCTTTTTTTTATTAAATGCTTTCGGTACTTAATGAGTAAAATAGTTCAAAGCTGGTGTAATATAATAGCTAGATAACACTGTAATATGTTATTAAAAGTAGCCTAGTGCACTTACCGTGTTCTGAAGTGGACCCTCATTCGGACAATTGTACTACCTAAGTCACCGTAGAGGCCAGTGGGCGGTACCTTTCAAAAATGTGCTTATGAGACGCCTGGCGGCGTTTAATAAACGCCTGACGGCGACAGGCGTATTCAACCATAACCGACGCCTGGCGGCGCCAGGCGCTTATTAAACGGCGCGTTGCGAGGATTTGCGCCGTCCAATACGCCGTTTTTCAACGAAAACACGCCTGGTGACGGCGAAAAATCAAGGCGAATTATGACCCATTTGGCGTTCCATAGCAATCACCTACCAACTCGTTGCAGCTGTTGCCTATGGAACGCCAAATGGGTCATAATTCGCCTTGATTTTTCGCCGTCACCAGGCGTGTTTTCGTTGAAAAACGCCGTATTGGACGGCGCAAATCCTCGCAATGCGCCGTTTAATAAGCGCCTGGCGCCGCCAGGCGTCGGTTATGGTTAAATACGCCTGTCGCCGTCAGGCGTTTATTAAACGCCGCCAGGCGTCTCATAAGCACATTTTTGAAAGGTACCGCCCACTGGCCTCTACGGTGACTTAGGTAGTACAATTGTCCGAATGAGGGTCCACTTCAGAACACGGTAAGTGCACTAGGCTACTTTTAATAACATATTACAGTGTTATCTAGCTATTATATTACACCAGCTTTGAACTATTTTACTCATTAAGTACCGAAAGCATTTAATAAAAAAAAGATAAAATAATTAATAGAAAATAGATTCAATAAAAGCATTTAGCAAAGACAGCTTTGATTGCCAGCTAGCTAGCTACAGATTTAGAACACTAGTCAGCTAATGATGGCTACAGACAGTAGGCCTATAGCTAATACAATGTTTGCCTAAACTTAACCTACCGGCAGATTGCCATTGGCTAGCAATAGTCTACATTTAACAATTACAAACATATTAAAGTTAAGTTACAGTTGGTGCTTCTGTGTCTCTTGGTAGTTTGCAATTAATCATCAACACCTCATTATTTGCAGAGACTTCAGAAAGCAAAACATACAATGCAATATATTGTCTCAGTCTAAACATACGCTGTGATGCCTATTATGAGGGAAAGGGAGGAAGTTAGAGCGTTGAAGGGGGTTGTTTATCAGATGTTGTGGTATTTTGTTTATTGGTTGTTTTTTATTGGGTGTTGCAGCTGGCAGGTGAAGGCCTATGGCCAGAGAAAACCCTCCACCTACATTGGGGTCTTTGACATCAACCGCTGGTACCACGCCCAGATGCCTGGCTCTCAGGTATTTGAAACGGACGGACCAGTTCTATCTCCTGTACTGTATATAACTGCTCTGCTACTCTACAGGGCTAGTAGTGAAGGCCAGCGTTGTTTGACTGATTAATAGACTTTATTGGAGAATAAAAAACTTGTACAGCCAGTGCATAATATCAGTACACAAATTAAAGTAAACTGTCAAGGATGTCTGAAGACAGTCTCAGATTTATCCTTAGATGTATCCATTGTGGTGTGTGTGTGTGTGTGTGTGTTTCTTGTATGTTCCAGAGCGGGAGATTTATTCCAGAGCGGGTGAGTCCCTGGACGGCGTGGTGGAGATGATGGCCCCCTGACTGCACCCTGAGCAGAGGACTGGCCTACACCTGCCCTGCACACCTGAACAGTTATACTGCCCCACCACATACAACTTTGTGCACACTCTCACACACACATGTGCACATATATGCCCCTCCACACACATAAATGGTCCAAAACCCTGCTGCAAGGCTACTGACTAGGTCCAGAACGTCCTGTCACATTACTCTAATCCTGGACTCCTTACACTGGCTCCCCATCAGTTTTAGGACCCAGTTTAAGGTACTTGTCATCACTTTTAGAGATCTGCATGGTCAAACACTATAAACCCATCTTTTTCAACAAAAAAAATTTAACGACTGCAGTGCTGTTGCATAAAAGCAATAACACATTTGAGGGCTTCTGACCGCAGCACTGCCGTGCCAATAACCACACACTCCCTCTCGTGTGTTATTTCTTACGTAAACTATTGACGGTGAGGCTGCACACAAACCACCGACACACCGCCAACCAGTCACTGTCACTAAAATGAGCTCTGTATGTGTTGTGTGTGTGTGTATGCCTCTAGATCAGGCAGGGTGTAGTGACCCTGCGCTGTGTCCTGGAGTGGGCCTGGGACAAGGTGGTCCACATCAAGGAAGAGCTATATTTTATGCTATGTTTTATGCTATATTTTAGAAAAATTATTCAGTTTTTTTATAATATGTTACTTAGTACTTTGTGTACTAGCAGTAATTCCATAAATACAGCTGTTGATCTGAGACTGATTTCTTGTAACATCTTAATGGTTTAATTTACTACGATATGATAGAGTCAAGAGATCTGGTGGGTGCTAATGGCCAGATTGGACCAGAGACATCGCCAGCCTGGAGGAAAGAGATAACCTTATCCAGTCCGCCACCAAGTTCTACCTGGAGGGAGATTGCAGGAGGACCTTTTCTGATTAAATCCCCCAAAATTGTTCAAATCTTTGACACTGCTTTATTAAGATTAATTGATAAAATAAACCTCACCTCAACTTGAACACACAAACCTTGTTAGTAGTATTTTTTTAAGCATTACATAGCTCAGTTCATCATAACTTGTGGTCAGGTACATTACACATAACCTACGCCTCAGCTTTAACATGTTTACACACTAATAGAGCCCTGCCCAGGAGGAGGAAGGCTGGAAGGTAAAAGAAGAGTAGAAAAGGCAAACTGTGTTGTGCCAAAGAGAGGAGATTGTAAGATGCCACTCTCCATGTACTCTCTCCACACTTCAAACGAGGTGTGGATAGGCAGTCTCAGTGTTATAATACAGGTGTTGGAATCTGGGAAGATGCGCTTTAGCTCCGCCCCCTGAACATGCAGGAACTCCAGGTGTGGTTCCACTGGGAAGCACAGACGCGGTACTGCTGAAGCACCCGATGCGAAGACTAACACTGTAACAGTGTTAGAGGATATGATTCCTTTTATGAAATCACAGACAAAAGTATGCTTACTAAAGACAATATAGAGGACCATTACTTGAAATGCCCATGGAGAGTATTGCTCACAAAAGGAGCTGTAAAAGTACTGCTGACATTTAAGAACATGCTATAGATCAGTAATGGAATGACCTTGCTGTTTTTATTATATTACATTACAATCATCTAGCAGATGTTTTTATCCAAAACGACTTATAATTGCATTTAACATAGGTAATCAGTGTACTTCTACTCGATCAAATCGATGGTAAAAAGTGTTAGAGGATATTGGCCGATAGATGCTACCCCTGAAGTCTTAATAGACAGCCAATAAACATATCTTGAGTCTAGAGTAAAATATATGCTCCCCATATTCTTACAGTAGCCTAGCCTAATGGTGAAATATAATTAGCCTACTTTGTAGTGGGAACATTATTTGATATAGGCCTATAGGCCCTGTGCACCAGCTCCACTACTTCCTGAAAGTCACTTGGCATCTTTATTTCCTGTCCTATATGATTGGATTAAGTGATTAATCAGGTGTGCGCTGGGTCTGCCGCACACCTGATTAATCACTTAATCCAATCATATAGGACAGGAAATAAAGATGCCAAGTGACTTTCAGGAAGTAGTGGAGCTGGTGCACAGAGCCTATTGGTCGATCGAAATAGGTCCCCAAAATCTTACATAAATGGTTATTAAAATGTCCCCCATACAGTAATTAAAAAAACATGAATAATGCCATAACTATTCTGTCATAATATGTCATAATACTAACTAGCCACTACTATCAGTTGACCAACGTACCTAGATTTATGTATGCAAATTCATAAACAGTGATTTTGTCAGCTTGGATATTGTCCGAAAGTAGAAGACGTGTGCAGTCGTTTAATGTTCTTTTGCAGTGAAGCAGAAAGTTATTTCGTGCCATCTTTCTTGGTCAATACGTGTACAGTAGCATATCGTCACATGACACTCACGACCATAATGGCCTGATTGGAACAGAGACATCACAAGCCTGGAGGAAAGAGATAAATTGTACTACCTGAGTCACCGTAGAGGCAAGTGGGCGGTACCTTTCAAAAATTTGCTTATGAGACGCCTGGCGGCGTTTAATAAACGCCTGACGGCGACAGGCGTATTTAACCATAACCGACGCCTGGCGGCGCCAACACAGGGGGAACTGGCGACGCAGGTGGTGCGTCGGTGAATTACTATGTTTGACGGAGAGAATAAGAGCGACAGTTCATGAACGCACAATCATGTAGGCTAATAGCCCAATTCAGCACCAACATATATCGCAATGCAAGATTAGACGTGTCCTCTAACCGGCTCATTAATGGTCCGATATGGATTTGTTCCCCAAACTGAACCTATGCGCTGTCCCAAACCTTTCCGCGCTATATGTCACACACCTAATGCAGGCACTCCATCAAACGGCAATAATTGACCAATTAGATTGTCATTAATATGTGATCATGTGGACCTGTTTGCTCTTTGGTAAGCATATAAATGACAGTCCTCCTGTGCGTAATGCGAGCCTAAATGAATCCGGCGCTACTCGGCCTACTGGCCAAGATAGAACTCCAAAGAGGTGACGGCGATGGCGACTGCACCCACATAAGGGCACCATCAGTGAATGAATACGTCTATGTGAATCGCTAAAATGTGCACACTAGAAATACCCAAATCATATGTGACGCCGACATGCTCATCACAAGTGTAGTGGCACGGTGGCCTGGCTCCACGCATGACTCATTCACCCTGGCGCACAGCAGGGTAGGGGCTAGACTGGAGGCAGGCGCTGCGCGTGACGGCTGGCTTGTTGGTGTGTGCATAGCCAAGATACATATTCTTTGTCTTATTTACTTTAATCTTTATTAGCATTTTCCATCCATACAACGACAATACAATAAAACATAAAAACTTACAATAACAGCTTATGGGTACTTCCATCCATGCAGCTTTTTTTTCTTACTCAAATATGACAATTTTAATATTAGTGGTATCATCACACTTCCTTCTATAATCCATCAATTTTTCCCATCTCCCTTCAAACTTTCCTTCCTGCATCCTCAATGCATAAATAAATCTCATAAATCTCCTCCACAACACCCACCACTGCTCCTTGGTTGGGGGTTCCACCTTATACCAAGCCCTCATTATTGTCTTTTTACTAGCAACCAATAGTACTTTCACTAGGTATCTGTCCCCTCCTTGTACATCATTCTGTTATGTTTGCCAAGATGTATATTCAAAGCTGATAAGAATGAGAACCAGTCAAGACCCCACCACAAAATGAGGACCCAAGCCCTCAGCCCCCTCCCCGTCATGAGGTTTACCAGCGGGGCCAAAGGGCCCACACTGAGGTCATGCGCCAGCTATGAAGACACAAACAAGTAAGGTTCACATTTCTACCATTTTATTGTCTGTTGGTGGGTGACTGTGTGAGGTGTGTGAGTGCGTTTGTGAGTGAATGTGTGAGGTCCGTGAGTGTGGTAGTGAGTGACTGTGTGAGGTCCTTGAGTGTGGTAGTGAGTGACTGTGTGAGGTCCGTGAGTGTGGTAGTGAGTGACAGTGTGAGGTCCGTGACAGCATGTGTGAGGGAATGAAGTGCAGTGAGGATGTCCTGTTGGCTCTGGTGGTGTAGTGTGGTGACCTCCACCAACTGCTGAACAACTGCCCCACAACTGCCCCAATCCCTTCTGCCATTTCCCTCTGGGCCTCTAGGGTCATGAGCCTCCAGCACAGCGTCTGATAGGAAGCCCAGCCCTCAGGGACCCTTGAGGCAGGGACGCTGGCAGCCGGAGGTGGAGGCGTGGGCGGTGGAGACGGAGACGGAGGCGCTGGAGATGGCACTGGAGGTGGAGGCCGGTGCGCTGGAGGTGGAGGCACTGGAGGTCGTGGCACTGGATGTAGAGGCTGCAACCGGCGGGGGCACGACCGTCAGGTCAAGGACCACTGCAGACTCCCCCTCCTCTGAGTCCCACCCCACGTCAGAGTCTGGAGAAACAATTTCAGTCATTTTCTTTGAGTTTGTCTGTGAACTTGATTATGCATTAAACATTTTATTGTGTAGCCATATTCAATTGATATGTTTTTCTGTTGGCAGCCAAATAAATGCTTAAGTGTGATTTACCGGGTGATTTAGATGAGAGTCTTAATTTCCCAGAGGGGAAAATGTTTCATGTGGTCTAACATTATGAAGTGGTCATCTGTGTTATTGTTCCCTGTTTTTGGTCCTGAATCAATCATAGCCTACCACAGAATGTGTGGAATGTTTGCTTTCCTCACAGCCACATAATACAGCATGTCCGTGTAGCCTACGCCACATACAGGATGCACGAAACGTACAGTAGGCTACCTAAACTCTAGGAGCAATCAGACAAATGTAGGCTCGTACAAATAGCTTACCTTCCGAAGATGATTTTCTTCCCTCGCGTGGACCTCACCAACAAGCACATGCACCTCCGTCTCCAAAAAGTTTCTCTTCTTTCCGCGTTTTTCCATAAATGTCTTTGTCTGTCCTAATGCTCCACGCTATATTATGTCGGTTCCTTCCGGGGTATCCACGTTGTGCGCTGTCATAGTTTTGACCATATATGGTTGGATTTGGGCGTGGAGAGGGCGGAACACGGGGCGCGTGCGCGTACGCTCTCTTCCCCGCCAGTCTCGGATTTCTCGTGCAGGAAATGGCGTACGACTTTTTTGATAGATCCGAAAAGCGTGTAAATATTCTCGTCGTACGCTACATTTCGCATTTTCCGCGTTTTCGTCGTACGCCCTCTTTTACACCAGAATTTACACGCTCTTTGATAAATGAGGCCCCTGATCTATTTCGAAGTTTGCTTATCGACTAACCATTTGTTTTCCCTGTGTTGTGTTCCCTCTTTTGTTCCCCCCGGAAGGTCCAGCGTCCTCGTGCCTCTCCGGCCCCCGCGTCCTCCCGGCCTCCGCGCCGCGTTTTCCCGTTCGCTTCCTGCCCTCGACTCTCCCCTCCCGGACTCCGCTCCCCGCACGCCTCCTGGACCTCCCTCGCTCCGCGGGTCTGCCGCCGCTTCGCCTCCTCTCACCACCAGAGACCGCCAGAGTTCCCGGACCCTTCCCTCCACCTCTCGTAGGGCCTCGCAGCACATTTACAAACACATTCCGGCTGATACCCATACCACACACACCGCACCCACGCACCCCTCTTGTTTCCCCATCTCATGTACATACCACACACACGCATCCATACATACCCCCCATTGGTTTGCACCTCCCCCATTTTTTTGTGGCACCAGTTCTCCCCATTTTATTATTTATTATTAAACGGCCAAGTGCCAACCACTCCCCTCTGTCTGCCTGTTCTGTCCGGGGGGGGTCTCACTACACGGGTCCAGGGTCCGCGTTCCGGCCCCTGACAAAAGCCGGCGCATTGATTTAGATCGGTAATTAAACTTCAGCCGAACTACGTGTGCGTATACACGGTTTTAACGCACGTCTGCTGACCAATCAGGAAAGAGTATTAACCCAGGCCATGGTATAAATATAATTATAGATATAATACATTGTATATAAAATAAAAAGTTAAACAGTAAACAGGGTTTAGTCATTATTAGGGCTGGGTATCGGTACTCGATACCTTGTAGTACTGGATCGAAACATCTTCAGTCAAACCAGTACTTCATTCGATCCTTTTTGTATTGAGATCTAGGAAAAAAAGACGTTGTAATATGGTCCAATCACCGCAAGCGTTCTTCAATTTAATGTGAAATCGACTGCAACCCATGCTGCAACTGCGAGTTGTTGACACAGTTTAGCACGCTGAGATAATGCCACCAAAGTGCTCAAAGGTATGGTTATACTACACGCCTATGGCGTATGGTAAAAATAAATGCATAAAAACACGGATTTCCCCCATTACCTAGCTAGCTAGCATTAGCAACCCTACTGTAATGCATTGCTTAGTGCATTGGTTACTTAGTGGTATTTTAACTTCTGAAGCAGTGAAATGTGTTTAGGCTAACGTTATTAACTAATGTTATGCTTAATGTTAAGACCCCCCTAGGCCTACTAGCACCTCAACTGCTACTGCTGATGTTACCACCCCCAGCAGCAGCCCTGACACACCGTTCACATTAGCTGCAAGGTCACGGATGACTGAAAAATGTGTAGTCACTGTCAGTAGTTATATTGTAATAAATGCAGTTTGAAACTCTTTTAAACACTTTCAAAATGTATTCTTGTAAAAATTATTTGAATGTGATAGGATTGATGGCATTTTACATAACTGAATGCTTCCATTCACATGATGGTTATGGAATGGAAAAAATTCAAAAGATAAGTTCAAAGTATCGATTGAAGTATTCAATTGGTATCGGTATCACTTTAAGGGTACTTTTATTGGAACTGGTATCGTCATTTTTGAAATGATACCCAGCCCTAGTCATTATATATGGGGGTAGGTTTGTTTAAAGAGTGATTACTATTCGCTGTGCTACCTCGGGGTAACTGGTTTCCCTGGCCCATCACTCCCAGGCCCCTGCGGTCGATCGACATGGTCACAGCTCTTCTCTGTCCTGGCCCCACGGTCACAACTCTTCTCTGTCCTGGCCCCGCAGGGGTGGAACCAACTGCCCACTGATGTCAGGACAGCAGAGTCACTGCCCATCTTTCACCGCAGGCTCAAAACTCATCTCTTCAAGAAGTACTACCACAATCCTCCCTCTTAAACACCTATTGTATTTGAGATTGCTATTGTTGCACTTTGCCTTCAGCACTAGATTATGTTCTTAGTCACTTGTTTTAGAAAGAAGATGCACGTGTGAGTTCTGGTGAGTAGTAGTACATTGGCTTTTCCTACGTTAAATGCAATGTATGTTTGTGTGTGATTGTCAGTGCAAAGAGGGAGACACGTGCAGATCTAGAGTGTCTGGACTGGTGTGTTTCTAAGTGCAGATGTGTGTGTGTGTGTGTGTGTGTGTGTGTGTGTGTGTGTGTGTGTGTGTGTGTGTGTGTGTGTGTGTGAGACTGACCAGGGTCGAGCAGATAGGCGTACTCGTATCCCAGGGCCTTGTTGGACAGGAAGTAGTCTCCGTTGCGGAAGAGGGGCAGGAAGGGCACCATGTGGTATCCGTGGTTGTGTCCGATGGGGGCGTTGGCCTTGGGGTAGCTGGTCTGGGGGGGCTGGGGGGGCTGGTGGGTCCTCAGCCAGCGCTCGTAGATGCTGGGACGGGGGGAGAGAGGAGCGGTTAACCCGTCATCCACACCTCGCTCCGATTCCACTCCTCATACACCCAGATGGACATTAAAGGAGTAGTGAAGGGAAAATGCATGTTTAGCCCTGTTTTAAGGTTACTTATGATCATATACAATGGTTCAGATCAAACTAGACTAAACTAGCACTTTTGAGAAAGTCTGATAATTGCTCTACCACCGTTTTGGTCATACAATGGATGTGGTTGGGCACCTTGAAAAATCATTCAAAAACATATTAAACTCTCGATTTCAAAGACAAGAAGCTCACCGAGGGTGTAATTGGTGTCCGTTGGTGTTCTGACATCAAATTCGCCGCAAAGTATGAATCCTGTAGGGTTTTATTGATCATTTTATGAAATCCATTGACTTGTATTGACGCGACCGTTGTAGATGTGTAGATCAATCCGCAGAGGGGATTCAGGAAGCGGAACTACTTACGGTAGCTATTGTTATTGTTTATGTTGCTAGGATACCTAGTTTGCGGAGGTTTACACACGTATGTGCTGCGACTAAATAGTTCTATGCTAAATATTTAAAAAAGCCTTTCCAGATGAACTAGAATCTTACTTTATGGCAAATTATGTCAGAACGCCAACTAACACCTTGGTGAGTTTCTTGTCTTTGAAATTGAGAGTTTAACATGTTTTTTGAATGATTTTTCACGGTGCCCATCCACATCCATTGTATGACCAAAACGGTGGTAGAGCAATTATCAGACTTTCTCAAAAGCGCTAGTTTTGTCAACGTGTTGATCTGAACCATTGTATATGATCATAATTAACCTTAAAACAGGGCTGAACATGATTTTTCCCTTTACTACGCCTTTAAGTTATGTATAGAAGGACTAGAGTACGTTGGATATTGTATCGAAGGATTAAAGTTGTTCTGGTAAAGTCTACAGTTCTATCTGTCGTTGACAGGGCTAGTCTACAGTTCTATCTGTCATTGACAGGGCTAGTCTACAGTTCTATCTGTCATTGACAGGGCTGGTCTACAGGTCTATCTGTCATTGACAGGGTTGGTCTACAGTTCGGTCTGTTGCTGACAGGGTGTCTACAGTTCTATATGTCGTTGTGAAACCTACCTCCAGCCTCGTAACGTCTCTGTTCTCCTGTTCTAGAGTGCTTTGTGAGGACTGAGGTAGTTGTGACCATTAGAGAGGCTGTGGCCCCAGAGTGACCTCATTACTGTAACGGTGCAGATGAGGCTGATGATTGTCAACACGCCACATGGAACAACACCTGGTAGCAGGAGAATGGAACGTATGCAAGTGTGCAGCTGTCCTTCTGTGTGTGTGTGTGTGTGTGTGTGTGTGTGTCTGTGTACTGTATATCTGTATTTATTTGTGTGTGTGTGAGTGTGTGTGTGTGTGTGTGTGCGTGCGTGCGTGTGTGTGTGTGCGCGTGTGTGTGTGTGTGTGCGTGCGTGCGTGCGTGCGTGTGTGTGTGTGTGTGTATGTGTGTGTGTGTATGTGTGTATCTGTCGATGAAGGCGTGGTGCAGGAGGAAGACGGGGTCGTTGGCGGAGCCCTGGACGGAGGACATGGAGCCGTTCATGAAGACGTGCAGCGCGTTGTGCACCGCCAGCCCCGTCGCAGGGTCAGTGAAGCCTGCGGGGTCAGAGGTCAGAGCCAGGGTCACCTGGGTGTACGTGTTTGTGTACTTTCTGTTTGTGTGTGTGTTAGAGAGAGTGAGTGTGTTTTTGTGTGTGTCTTCTGTGTGTGTATGTTCTCTGTGTGTGTGTGTGTGTGTGTGTGTGTGTGTGTGTGTGTGTGTGTGTGTGTGTGTGTGTGTGTGAGAGAGAGAGTGTGTGTGTGGGTGTGTCTGTGTCTATGTATGAGAGTGTGTGTGTGTGTGAGAGTGTGTGTGAGTGTGTGAGTATGTATGTGTGTGCATGTACAGTATGTTATTTAATAATAATAATAATAATAAAATGTCGTCCTGTAGGAAGCTTGGGAAGCTCATTTACCTCAGGACTACTAACATGACTCAGCAGTGTTCCCTGCTTTCATTCTCAACATATTTCTAATACTTTTTTGTATTCATGTTTATTTGTGTTTATTCCAATGCTTTTTATAGTGTTTTTACAATAAAATAAACACTGACTGCCCTGATAAATAGCTTTAAACAGGATTTTCTTTAGTGGCTGTCTAAGACTTTTGCACAGTACTGTATGTATGTGTTCATATGTAAGTGTGTGTGTGCGTGTGCGTGTGTGAGTGTGCGTGCGTGCGTGCGCGCGCGTGTGCGCGTCTCACCCTCCAAGGCGTTTCTGAAGCTCATGTTGGCGCTGCGGTCCATGTGTGTGTGTGTGCATGTGTGTGTGCGTGTGTGCGTGTCTCACCCTCCAGGGCGTTTCTGAAGCTCATGTTGGCGCTGCGGTCCATGTGTGTGTGTGTGCATGTGTGTGTGCGTGTGTGCGTGTCTCACCCTCCAGGGCGTTTCTGAAGCTCATGTAGGCACTGGCGATGACGTAGTCTGGGCTGACCGTGTCCTTGGCCAGGTTGAGGTAGGAGCGGCGGCGCTCTGCGGCCGACAGGCTCAGGATGTTCCTCCGCACCGACGCCGTCCGCTCGCCACGGCCCCGGCCCCGTGAAGCCGAAGTCGCAGTCCTCGAAGGCCACGCCCCCGTAGTCCCCCGTGCGGCGGCAGGTGCGGTCGTAGAAGAGCAGGGGCCGGCGCTCGCGGTCGTCCACGCCGCGGTGGGGGTACTGGGGCCCGTGGGGCTCGTCCAGCAGAAGCCCCGCCCCCAGACATGGCGCCGCAGGCGGAGCCGTCGCCTTCCCACACCGGGCAGCGCTGCTTGGTCCGCAACGCCTCGGACGTGGCGCAGGGGCGCGGGAACTGGCCCCGCCCCCGACCTCTTGACACTTATATGTACAGTAAGTGTGCAGTATGAAATAGAATAAACTATATACTGTATGTACCAGTTAAAACCTATTAGTCTTATTTCCCCCTTTTGTTATACTTGCACACACTGTAACCCACGGCGGTCAATAACAGCAAACACAAGTCTAATCAAATCTAGTGTGATGTTCTAGTAAACGCTCCACCCACACAAGCCTGTTGATGAGAAGACTTTCCTTTGAGAGACCAAGAGATTGAAGATAGATTGAAAACAAACCAATAAATCAGACAACTGAACAATATAATAGCCTACAGTGCTTTTATTATTGACATTGTGTTATTCCAGATGGTGTATGTGATTACAGACTAGACCCGTGTAGGGCTGCCATGGCCAGAGGAACGTGTTGTTGAGTATAATGACAGCTTCTAATATCAGACCCCCAACTCCACATTCCACTCCGCAGTGTGTGACTGTATTTTAGTCGCAACACAAAGCGCTCACGCATCATGTGCCGAGGAGAAGCTCCAGGGTTCTCCGGTCAGCTCGCGCTCCTCCGGATCATAACCGGTCACATGCTACCGTGGCAGACCAGAGCCCTGTACTACGAAGCTGGATCACGGTAGCGCGATAACTTCAGGTTCAAGACTGGTTCATCCGTATCACGAAGGTGGATCTCTTTTCACCGCGTTATATCGCCATGTATTTAAGGACCGACAAAACCCATTAGAGTTTTCTGATGACTATTTATATGAAAGATACCGATTTTTGGCAGAAGGGATCATTTATATCTGTCAACTAATTTTTGTATTAAACATTACAACCATGTAGGCTGTTTATTGGAGAAATGCAAGTAGGCCTATGCCTAGGCTACTTACCGGTTTGGATTATGTTTTTATGTTTGTTCTTCACTTGCCCCCATGATCGTTTTCCATTGCCAGGGTTTGCACTGAAGGTATATATAAGAATAGTCCTAACGTCACATCTATACAACTCATTCATGTTAAGACATGCAAACGTCACATCTAGGCCAGCATAGCGTCAGGCGCGCAGATTGGCTGGGGCAAGGGGGCACTGCCCCCCCTGGTGGCCAGATGAGCAAACTGTCTGCAACGCGTCCAAAACATGTATTCTAGAGACCGGGTCGCGACCGGATCAGAGAAATGCACTGAACAGACTAACCCAACCCTAACCCTGCACTGAACAGCCTGGCTCCTGCTTGCGTGAGAACTGATCGCTTTGCGGTGCTTATTCCTCATCCAGTTATGGGTGGATGGAAAACGTTCAACTGAATGTTCATATTGTTCTGATAATTGTAGCTATAGCAACATAAGAGTGACAGCTTTGACAGCAACCCAAACATGAGCTAATCCCATAACTGTAGGCTTACCATTGCTAGCTTTGATATAAATGCAGATAGGCTACATGTGAAGAGGCAATTGCTGGATTCTAATACGCTGTTTATAATGACACATCCCGACATTGAAGCATGAAAGGCGTAGCATACATTCTGTTTTAATGAAGAAATAAAAAGTCTGTAAACTCTGCCTAAAAGCATTTATTTGGTCTCATTTATTAGCTTAATTATTTAATACGTGTGGGTGTTTTCAATTATAATATTGTATTCTTGATACAAGAATGTTGACATTTCATGTAGCATATTTCAGTAGCAGGCTATTCAACACGTTGGATGAATTACATTAATTAATTAAATATTCATATAGCCTAGGCTTTGAAACATTCGTAGGCCTGTTTTCTTGCCTATGTGAATGAATATCGGCCCATAATCTGACTTCCCTACTAACACACGCAGGTTGCGCGAACGTTCGACATACGGCCGCTATAGGTGACGATTCGTGTGCGCCGCGTGCGGAAATTACGCGGCCATTTACGGAAACGCGAGATCTGCCGTTTAGTAGACGCTACGTAAGAACGACACGTCATTCCGAAGTTGCGGCCGCGTGCAAAGAACGCACGTGATCACGTGGGCAGGAACCTCCGTCATAAACTCACCTGGCTCACACTAGATTTACAGGTATTTATATGACTTGGTCTGCACGTCTTTTTCGCACGGTGCAAATACGGTGCGGCCGCGTGCAAAAAACGTGGGCAGGAACCTCCGTCATAAACTCACCTGGCTGACACTAGATTTACAGGTATTTATATGACTTGGTCTGCACGTCTTTTTCGCACGGTGCAAATATGGTCACTTACTGACCACTGGCTATATTTAGCATTTGCAGTACCACTGGCTATATTTAGCATTTACCAGTACAAAAACGAATTAATGCTATATGGGGATATAGCAGCAAGCATTATACAAACCAATATAAGACTGAACACCATTAACAGTTTAGAACATTTTATTACACAAAGTACATTACTAATTAAAAGTATACATATTTACAAGGATGAGGTTTACGGTCTGTCACATTACGCATAGCCAGAAAAGCAAAAAAAAGCATGTACAAGCTCTGGCTAGCAACCCATTATCTGACAATTGCAAAAGTTCTAAAAACAAAAATGGCAGACCGGGAACAGACCTTTGTATCCCACAAAAAAAAGGTTAAAATTTACAAAAACTATTTACAAAAAAGGCATCCATCCTTGCAGGCTGGAAAGGCAGGTTTAGGGAGACGGGCTGGGGGTCCCACATCTGAATCGAGGGTCTGGGCAGAAGAGGTCATCCTCATCTGAATACTCCACTGTGGTCAGGGCTGGAGCTGCGGTCAGGGGCTGGGCTGGGGAGGTCAGCTGGGCTGGAGCAGATGCCTAAGGACATAATGAAATGGCTGTAAAAGCAAGTCGCATACGTTCATTGGAAGCGTGCCATGTCACTGGATACGAGAAAATTAACTGCCTGACATCACATACCTTTTTGAATCGAGCAGGGGCATGTTTCAGCATCTCCTGCAGCTGGGCAGACACCTCCGTCACAGTGGTGCTTGGCTTACAGGCCATAACTGCACCTTTTAACCAAAAAGGGAATGGTTTCAATGCACATGGCATGAAGCTCAGATATCGTGTCTGCAAAACATAAAGACAATCATTTACTTTTACATTTCCTTAACACTTCCCTGCAAAAATAAGGAACAAAGTTCTGCCCTGAAGTTACTCACCATCTTCCTTTGATGATCCTTGTCCTTCAGCTGCTCCTCCAAGACCAGCAGCTCCTCCTCCGTTTTAGCAGGGTGCAGGTCATCCAGTACTGCTCCCCGATAGCTGTCTGCAGACTCGCCGGACAGTCTCTGCTCCAGCCTCTGCTCCAGTCTCATCATTGTCTGTGCCATCTCCCTCAGACTCTGCATGACGCTGGAGAACTGCTGACACATCATCCTCTGGAAGTCTGGATATTAAACACAGATGTGGCTATAAGTAATTGTACGGTCCCATAATGGATATTCAGCTCAAAGTATACCCCTACATGCAGCATGAAGTAGTTCACAAAATTCAGCATACCAGCATCTGCAGAGCTTGATGGCAACACTGCTGGAGCTGTTGGTCTCACAGGCGATGGCATCAGAGAACAACCTGAAAACCAGAGGATAAAGGGATGAGCAGGAAACTATGGTGCTGGCGGCGTAGTGATTCTGGCATAAGGGGAAGAATCAACTCGACATGAGACATGTCAGACCCTGACCTGGTCTGGCCGGGGTGCTAATCGCTGATGCATGCTGCTCGTGCCTGGACGTCTGAAGGGCTGAAGGGCCTGGGCTCACAGCGCCTTGGCTCAAAGGACCCGGGCGATGAACATCTACTGCCGAGTAGTGAGATGTGAGATGAGCGAATTAGTGAACTGAGTACATGAGTCTTCCGAAAGTCCTGAGTTAACTAAGTGTGCAAATATGCATAGACATTTCACCAACACAAACATGCATGGATACCTGCATTGATAACTGGCAGAGCAGGCCTTCCGGCTCTGGCACCTGGCATAGCTGGTCTGGTCTGAGTTCTGCCGACCGGCTGCCTGGGCACTGGAACATATAGTAGAGGTAAATTAGCTCAGATTAGTCAACTCAAGTAGTACTCTTTTGGGACTGTTGAATGCACTTTATTATATTACCTTCGTCACTGGAGTCATAGCGTGTGTTGCGCTGTCTCTTCCTTGTGTCTTGGGAGTTAATCCATTGATGACTGCTGCTCAAACACCTTCGCCAAGGCACTGGCTACTTCATAATGCTCTGTGTGTTCCTCAGCAGACAGAGGTTGTCATGGCTCCTCTTGATGTGCTTGTGGAGGTAGATCTGGGAGGTATAGGAGAATGGGCACTCAGAGCAGGAGAACACCCAAGTCTTGCACAACTCTAACATCACAGCTAGGAGAGCGAATGAGAGAGACCATTAAAAAGTATTATCTCACCTGTAGTACAAGTTCAAATATAGAGTGATTATACGTCATTGTAAATGAGAGCTTACTCTCAATTGATTCACGAGGTTAAATAAAGATTGAATGAATATGTAGCTAGTGGGGGGTTACAACCACACAACTGTGGAGAGAGAATGAGACACTTGGTTCCCTCCTCTACTGGTGTTCATGGCCATGGCCACACACCTGGAATACTGCAACCCTGATTTAAAGGCATAAAAGTGGGGAACACATTCTTGAGACGGTTCCTAGAACTGGAGGGGGAAAAAAACGGGAAAATGATCTTCCCTCTCCTCATCACTCACTTCTGCATGGGGCTGAGCTCTACCCTGTCAGCAGTGGCAATACATGAGATAGCGGCTCAGCACACAGGAGAACTGCACAGAGAGGAAGGAGGAGAGAGAAAACCAACAACAAAAAAGGCAAGAAGGGTTAATAACTGAGCGAATCTTGCAAGTTTGCACTACAGGGAAGCAATTGCTCAATTTCCCTGATATTGTGGCGTCACTGGCGTCAGTGATGCGTCTTATGAATCTCACGTGTCTACCGCTAACATTAACTCAATATCAATATTCCCTTTTGTTTATCCCGTCTATGGAAACGTATGTGCATTTGTACTTACGTGTGCCTGCCTATATTGATGATCAGGTGTTTCTCCACCTAAGGGCTGGCCAGACAGAACCATCAGAGACCATTGGGCTGAGCTGAGGAGAGAGCGACATGTTAGAGTGTATGTGTGCATATGTATATGGTGCTCTTCTGTTAATACTCATGAGGGCATTCAACTGAACAAGACTCACAGAGCCTGTGGTGCTGTCCCAGGACTGCCCCTGGCCACGCCTGGGGCCGTCTTAGCGCCTCTATTAGTAGTCCACATCATGAGTACCTATTATGCAAAATTTGGATTTGTATGTGAGTGAAAACGTAGTACACAATTCTTTACCCGTTTGACAGAATGAGCAACCATTTCAACAGTTAAGAGTAACATGAAATCCACCAGGATGGCTGCTGTAACCAAATGAGCCAAGATGGCTGCTATAACAAATCCTGCTAGCTAGCCTAGCTCCGTTGTTGGGGCTTCTAGTATTGTTAACGTTAACTTCGGAAAAATGAATGCCTAAAAACAAACACATACTAACGGTGTCGTGGGTTAATGCGAAATCAATGAGTAAGCTAATTATCACATTTTATTCCAAGCGATGAAACAGTACGAACGTGCAGGAGCTCGCGCGAGTCTTCTTCTCAAGACTCCACCATGCCCGAAAAAGGCTAATCACGTTAGCTGGCTAGCTAGTTAGCCAACATTGGAAAGCATCTGCATATAGATAATCATTACAAAAGGGTAGCTTGCACATAACGTTGGTGTTTTATCTGGGACGATACCAAAATACATAGTATGTATGTATACATACTAATGTATACATTGAAATTTAGATACTTACATCTGTGTTGTCGCGGGGAGACAGCGTGTTGGTCTTTCTCAATCACTTCTGTTTGAAACGGGGCGGAAGTTTACCGTTCTTCTTCTCCTTCGCTAGGTTTAGTGGCGGATCGCAAACTTTAATGTGCATACCGCCACCTACTGGCACAGAGTGTGTAACTTGTTTGTCTAGTTCTTGGAATTGTTTTACCTAAGAAAGTAGCCCAATGCCTTGCATTCTACGTTCACTGCTCAGCGTTCATTGCTCACATTTAGGTTGCAAAATTAGGACTTTATTCATAGGCATATTTTTTATCATTCTTTTTATTAGGCCTAGACTGCAAATCTTTAGTGTTAATATTAACTGTAAATGAGAAATTACACACAAAACAGACATGCAGGATTTCTCCTCATTATTACAATTCTGTAACTGTATGACTTCAAAATTTATTTTAAAACCTAAGTAATTTACAAATGTTCTGACCCACTGTGACACATTTCCAATAAAGTCAGATTGGGACTGTGATCTAACCACATTGTCACGTTATTTAATTACATCGTAGTTACGGATTTAAGCAGCAGTGGCAGCTACGTTCCCTTACAGTGTACTGGAGGACGGCTATTTTGGTTATTTTGCGACTGAAAAGGCAAGTGTCAGCTAGGTGTCAGCTAGGTCCGCTGCTGGTGACGTCGCAAAGTTACCACAATTACACCAATGTGTCCCGTCAGTTTTACGTACTGTGTTAGTAGGGTTGCCGTGTTGCTCTGATCCAGGCAGTCACCTTTCACTTTTGTCACTGTTTGCAGTATCTACAGAAATTGTTATTATTTAATATTATTTCGTTACTCACGAAGTGAAGACAGTTTTAGAACAATGAAAGACATGAAGTGCAGACATTGCCTAAGAGAAAGGAGGCGCAGTTGAACGAAACGTGGATATTGGACAGAATAAGCACTGTTTTGAAATGTTGTGGGTCAATCATGCAGCTTTAACAGAATATGCGCATTCCAATGTTCGTGCAGGGCACGTATTTATACCACTATTACAATCCCTATTTGATGAGGGAGGGGGCTGGGACTCACTGCCCCCCCTGATCAAAAAGTCAAAGTGCGCGTATGCATAGCGTTCATCATGGGGCATGTAGCAAGTTATATGGCTATTGACCAAACAGCTATATTAATTAAATTTAATATTGATAAGACCATTAATTTACGCATTCAAACAGTCAGCAATTTTTTGCCAGCTTTCCTTCCTCGCTTTAGCTGCAGCAACCGTGTTACTCTTGGCCAGAATAATAATATGTTTGTAGTCTTGATATTTCTGAATGATGAGCGTCTGCTCCTCTTGTGTGAAGTGGGCGGGTCTAGATCGCTCCATGTTTGTGATTGGCCAGACCGGCAAACACCGCCTCTTCATATGTGCACGCGCTCATAGCTAGATTAGATCAGCTGGGTCGAGTTAACGAGTTGATGACCACCCTCGTGGTACCGTTTATCCGTGATTGCGGTTGTCTCGTTTACTCGAGGGAGAAGTTGAACTGGATGTGTTGAACCACGTTCGTAGTACCTCAGACCATGAGGTTCTCCTGATCCCGGTGAAGGAACCCACTGGAGCGCGCGGGAATAAACATCACTTGATAACCGTGTCCACGGGGGTCCCAGGTCCCGCCAGCAGACACACACACACACACACACACACACACGCGCGCGCGCACACACACGCAATACACACGCGCGCGCACGCACACACACGCAATACACACGCGCGCACGCTCAAGACAATGTAGGCTATGGTGTGATTATGACGTAACAACCATCTGAGTTCAGTTCGATGGCTTTATTAAGATGAAAGTTGTTAAATATCATTCAGTGTGTGGTTTACAAGAGCGACATCATGGTAAGAACAATACCCCTCCCCTCACCCCCATAATTATCTGGATGTTGATTTAGGTTTTTATTATAATTGTCTATTCTATTTGCGTATAATTTGTCTACCCATAATGCGTTTCTAAAAGTAGCTCAGGTCTATATACGCTTAGGTGGCCTGAAGTTTGTCATTGTTGGCCTAGAGACCAGAAATCCAATATTTTCGAAGGTCTGGGTAGCCTGCGCAAAAATTGGGAATATGGCCCAGCTCCAAGGAGTATCCCACTTCATTAGGCCTGGAGGCTTGTAGCAGCAATAATGGAACAACTACCGTTAATGCAATAGCTAACTGCCAATAACGTAAGCCTAACATTATTTCAATTCGTAGCCTATAGGCTTAATAAAAGTCGATGGGCATTATGTAATAACTGGACAATAATGTGATACACGTAGAGCGGAGGAGAGCGTGACCTGGGTTAGCGCCTCACACCACGTAGCCGTAGGCCCGAATATCAGGCTGCCACCATCACAACGAGAGCGCAGAGCGGCTTGTTCATAGTTGACGGCGATGTGCGCGGTTGCGGATCCGATGGTTCACCCGCGGTTCAGAAACCCCGTGGCCCCGTGACTCTGGTTCACCCGTGGTTCAGAAACCCCGTGGCCCCGTGACTCTGGTTCACCCGCGGTTCAGAAACCCCGTGGCCCCGTGACTCTGGTTCACCCGCGGTTCAGAAACCCCGTGGCCCCGTGACTCTGGTTCACCCGTGGTTCAGAAACCCCGTGGCCCCGTGACTCTGGTTCACCCGCGGTTCAGAAACCCCGTGGCCCCGTGACTCTGGCAGCCTACGGGCGGAGATCAAAGCATGTCGCCAAACTACCGGTTAATAATGGTCTTTCCTGGAGAACATACCACACATGCTCGGGATATTATAGGCGAGAATTAAGCCTTCTCAAGACAAATCTATAATTAGCTGTATTTGCTATGTAGCGGATACTTATTAATCTAGCGGAATTATTTATTTAATAGCCTAATATCAATAGGTCTGATTAAATCTGCATAATTGATCACTCCACTCAGAATAGATCAGTGATGAATGTGACTTAGCTGGATGTGTTGAAAGCTTAATCAAGATGACTGTTCACTTCACAGGATGAACTAAACACAGAGGGAAAGAAGAGGTCTTACAGGAAAGCAGACAGAAGACCTGCTAAGGTGAGACCTGGAGCAGAGGAGCGAGTCAGGTCCTCTGGGATTCAACCCTATACTTAGGGCTGAGTAGACTACTCTACCCTAACAAAGACACCCACCCACCTATCTATCTATCTATCTATCTATCTATCTATCTATCTATCTATCTATCTATCTATCTATCTATCTATCTATCTATCTATCTATCTATCTATCTATCTATCTATCTATCTATCTATCTATCTATCTATCTATCTATCTTATCTGTGATTACATCCATGACCCATACATGTATCTGTGATTACATCCATGACCCATACATGTATGTATGTAAACAGGACCTGGTCATGGTGGCAAAGAAAACATCTTGTAAAGATTCAAGATCAAAGACAGTGCAGTTATATTTGTTACAAACAGTAAATAAAAACCAATCAGGGGTATAAAGCCAGAGTCAATCAGGAGCCGGTTGCACCAGTCGTTACTAAGTGGTACTAGGCCTAGTCATAGCCTAAGTGTTGACTAACTCGAGATTTGGTCACTACTCAATTTAAATGGGTTGCACCACTCACGACTAGTTCCTAGTAACAACTAAATATTGACCCACCCTGGGAGGTGGTGTAAGTGATGACTAGTGCGAGGAAGTAGCATCTTCAACTCTGCTATTAGGACGGAGGTGGGCTGAAACATTGTAGCTAAATCTGTCAGTGGAAAAATTATTTTTTTTAGCATTTGTCTTAGTTATATCAAGATTAAGCTAACTATTGGCACCGGTGTGCTTATTGGTGTCATATTTAATAAGTTTGAGTAATGTCACGATCGAGCTAGCTAACCACCTTTAGCTCAATGGTCTCAGTTGCTGGTTAGCGAGGGGAGTCCCAGCCCAGCTGATAACCCTCCGTTGCGGGTTGGGGGGAAGCAACGGTCGGCTGGGATCCTGCCTCTCATAGTTAACCAGCAACTGGTCAGTGGACGGTACCAGGCAGCCCACGGTATGTCTGAATCAAAGAAGGTTATCAAACTAGCTGGCTAGGATCATTTAAGCATAACAATCCAACGGCTCCAACTCCCCCAAAAGAACCCCTCCACTGCACAAGCACCAACCCCAATAATAATAATAATAAGCACAAGCTACCGAGTGCAACGTTAGCCTTGCTAACGGAGATAATGAATTTGGAGGAGAGTGTTGCAGCTGGTGCTAAACGAGGCAAAGGAAGAATATTTTGTGGACTATTATCACATCCATTTCACAGTTGGGATTATACAGAAAGGTGAGGATCGAGCCTGTGTTGGATGACCAACTCAAATGCCTGGCTAGCTCAATATTGTTGCAAGTTTAACATGAATCGCATATGCGAGCCGGAGCCCGTCGCTTTCACTGGATGACTCGTGAAGCATGCTACATTTATCTCGCATACTAAACATGTTTTCGTGGAGTAGTACAGGTATGTACTAAATCGCATGTAGTAGGCGTGTTGCAGTATGTACTATATAGTATGTAATATGGACATTGGGACACGGCCCAAGCTCCTTGGTAAGGGCTGGGTAAGGGCGATCAACCTCCTTGTTTACATTTTTACTTGCTTACCGATTGGCTATTTGGATCCTGCCGTCACAGTCATACAACGTCATCTTGACTGCAGGTGCAGATCGAGGGTTCGCGGTACATCACAGCCAGATTGCAATTATGATGTCATAAATACAACATGTTCTATGTTCTTCTGGCCTGTAAATATTTTACTATGTTACTATTACTACTGTCATGCAGCATGTATCAGGCTAGGAGATCCAGGAAGTGTTTCCTCTAGTGGATTACATCAGGTCACATCACAAGTCCATTACCACCTTGGACAAAATCCAATTGCATCTTCTGTCAAAAGTGATTTTTAACTTTATTTATTCATTTTTGTTTTACAGTCAATTAAGATTCATCCAGAAGCTTGGGTGGTACTGTTCTCTGTTCTCAACCTGCCAGTCTCTCTTCTACTGTGGTGTCATGGCAAATTCTTCTATTTCCCCATCAGAACCACCCTAGAGATGCTGATCTGTTCTCTCTCTCCCTCTCTCTCTCTCTCTTCCTCAACCTCTCTCTCTCTCTCTCTCTCTCTCTCACTCTGTCTCTTTCTCTGTCTCTCTGTCTATCTCTCTCTCCCCTCTCTCACTCTCTCTCTTTCACTCTGTCTCTCTCTCTCTCACTCTCTCTCTCTTTCACTCTCTCACTCTCTCTCTCATTCTCTCTCTTTCACTCTCTCTCTCACTCTCTCTTTCTCTCTCTCTCTCTCTCTCTCTCTCTCTCTCTCTCTCTCTCTCTCTCACTCTCTCTCTCTTTCACTCTCTCTCACTCTCTCACCCTCTCTCCCCAGAGCGTAGCTGAGTTGCACGAGTGCTCAGCAGAGGGGATCATGGAGTGGGTTGTCATGGTGACCATGGCCCTCTACCAGATCCTCCGTCTCCACCCGGACCAAGTTGGCCGCCGGCCAGCCGCCGACGTCGCACCGCGCCCGCCGCCGTCTCGGGACGGGCGCACGAGTCCGAGCGAGGAGGCGCGTTTCAGTCCAGCAGGCTCTCCCCAGGACCGCGCCTCTCTCCCGGGCTCGGACCCCCCACCCCGCTCCCCCAGCGCGGCTCTGAGGGTCATCTCCCAGAACTCGGAGGAGGCGGAGCTCACGGCGTCCGTAGCCGTGAGAGAGATCCTGCGGAGGGTGAAGAGGAGGATGGAGAGAGAAGAGGAAGAGGAGGCGCCTGAGGAGGAGGAGGTGGCGCTCTTCCGCCCCGGCACCTTCCTGCACGACCCCCGTCTTGTCGCGCTCGCCGAGGAGCTGATCCGGAACGCCTGGCGGGACGCTCGGGAGAAGGCGTGGCGTATTGGTGGCGCCGTCACCTCCTCCTCCTCCTCCTCAGACGGCTCGGGGGCCAGTGGCGGCGTGCCGGAGGACGCCTGGATCATGGGCCACATCGGGTCGGCGGTCCGCGCCATGGAGGACGCGTCGGCCGCCCCGGAGACCCTGGCGGTGGGTCCGACCGGCCGGAACACCTCCTCCTCCGGCCCCAGCAGCAGCGCCACCCTGGAGGAGGAGGAGGAGGAGAGCCTCTCGGACGCCCTGGCCCGCCACGCCCTGTTCCAGAGCCCCGGCCTGGTCTCCGCGGAGGAGAAGCTGGAGCTGGTCAGGCTGGTGGGGGGCCTCCTCCGGGAGACGACGGAGCCCGCCGAGGGAGCCCCTCCCCCGGCCCGACCCCGGAGCCCCAGCGCCAGGAGTCAAACCGGCAGCCCTGCTGGAGAGGAGGAGCAGGAGAACCACGCCACACCCCTCCCCGCCTACGGACCCGACCTCGCCCTGCACAAAATGTTCGATGCCATCGCGAGGGAGCGCCCCGATCACGACGGCGACGACGACGATGGCGAAGAGTCCCCCGGCCTCCACTTCTTCTCCAAGGAGCTGATCCGCCAGGTCCACCGGCAGCTCCTGGACCCCCCGCGCTCGGGGCGCCGGCCGCCGGACGCCCACCACTGCCACTCCCAGCCCACCCTGCGGAGCCCCGAGAACGAGCGGCGTCTGGAAGAACAGATCTTCACGCCGCTGCTCTACCGCTTCATCCGACGGGCCGTGGGGAAGCTGGTGGCGGACTTCCTGGGCGTGGCGGCCGCCACCGACACCCGTCCGCACGACGGCGGCCGGAGGGGCCGGGACTCCTCCGGCGAGGCGTCGTGGGGCAGCAGCGACAGCAGTGGTGACCGGAGGGGCGAGCTGGAAGCCACATGCGAGGTGCTGACCGCCCGGGCGCTGGCCAAACTCCAGGACACCTGCGATGACCCCAATAAAGCCAGAGTCATCGTCGACAAAGGTACAGACGTCTCTCTTATTGCATGATATTACACACGGTCTGATGTTATCATGTTATTACACACAGCCTGATGTTATCATGTTATTACACACGGTCTGATGTTATCATGTTATTACACACGGTCTAATGTTATCATGTTATTACACACAGTCTAATGTTATCATGATATTACACAGTCTAATGTTATGTTATTATACACGGTCTAATGTTATCATGATATTACAGGCAGTCTAGTGTTTTCATGTTACTGTAGACCAGAGTCATTCTCACCTTAATAATAGTTTTACCTGAGCATGTTTTAAAACGTTATGATAGTTAGGAGTGTTATTACTGTGTAACAGTAGCATATTTTTCAACACAGCTGTGAGTGTTACTACTGGCAACATGGAGAAGAACAGGAGTAGCAGGAGGAGGAGGAGCTGTGAGCAGTCTGGAGAGATAGACTCCTCCTCCTTCTCCTCCTCGTACCAGACCCCCACCTCCCTCACCTCTTCCTGGAGCCTCCCAAACACCCCCTCGTTGGTAAGGAGACAACACACACACACACACACACACACACACACGTGCACATACACATACACACACACACACACACACACACACACACGTGTACTGACACACACACACACATGCCGTGTTTAGAATTGACCTGAGTAGTAGTAGGATTAATACATTAGATAGTAGATAGATAGCTCCAGATATAATATAAATGTATTGACATCCACATAATGAATACATACAGTAATAATGAGTTTTTATTAGACGTCTAACTCTACAGTATTTATATGCTTGTCTTCTTTTCTCTGATTCCCAGATCAGTGGTCAGAAAGCTGAAGCTGTCCCCCAGGATGGACAGAAGACATCTAGAGAGGACAAGAAGAAAAAGACCGGCAAGAAACACAAAAAGAGCAGCGTTACTCCCCTGTCCTGCGATGGTAAGACCCCTACATGTTTCAGTCCAGCAGGCTCTCCCCAGGACCGCGCCTCTCTCCCGGGCTCGGACCCCCCACCCCGCTCCCCCAGCGCGGCTCTGGGGGAGGAGGAGGAGCAGGAGAACCATGCCACACCCCTCCCCACCTACGGACCCGACCTCGCCCTGCGGAGCCCCGAGACCGAGCGGCGTCTGGAAGGACAGATCTTCACGGCGCTGCTCTACCGCTTCATCCAACGGGCCGTGGGGAAGCTGGTGGCGGACTTCCTGGGCGTGGCCGCCGCCGCCAACACCCGTCCGCACGATGGCGGCCGGAGGGGCCGGGACTCCTCCGGCGAGGCGTCGTGGGGCAGCAGGGACAGCAGCGGTGACCGGAGGGGCGAGCTGGACGCCACATGCGAGGTGCTGACCGCCCAGGCGCTGGCCAAACTCCAGGACACCTGCGATGACCCCAATGAAGCCAGAGTCATCGTCGACAAAGGTACAGACGTCTCTCTTATTGCATGATATTACACACAGTCGAATGTTATCATGTTATTACACATGGTCTGATGTTATCATGTTATTACACACAGTCTGATGTTATCGTGTTATTACACACGGCCTGATGTAATCATGTTATTACACACGGTCTGATGTTATCATGTTATTACACACGGTCTGATGTTATCATGTTATTACACACAGCCTGATGTTATCATGTTATTACACACGGCCTGATGTTATCATGTTATTACACACGGCCTGATGTTATCATGTTATTACACACGGCCTGATGTAATCATGTTATTACACACGGTCTGATGTTATCATGTTATTACACACGGTCTGATGTTATCATGTTATTACACACGGCCTGATGTTATCATGTTATTCCACACGGCCTGATGTTATCATGTTATTACACACGGCCTGATGTTATCATGTTATTACACATGGTCTGATGTTATCATGTTATTACACACGGCCTGATGTTATCATGTTATTACACATGGTCTAATGCAGGGTCCAACAGTACGTTTTTTCTTCACTTTCCTGGTCGGACAAGTGGATCAGAACGTTGCCCAAAGTCAAATTTTACTTGCCCCTATAAAAACGAACCAGTTTTATCCAGCCTGCTCTCAAACTTTCAGCAAACTGTGCATAGTTGGAGTTTAGCCCACATCCTCTAATGCACCCAAGTGACCCAATTAAACTCCTCTGTCCAAGACAATTAAAACGCTCGCACTTGAGCTCATACATCTTGTCTTTACCCAGCACCATTTGAAAGACGTCAGACTGACAGCCATGTGTCACAGTACTAGCCTTGTGTCACCCTACTAGCCTTGTGCCACCCTACTAGCCATGTTTCACCCTACTAGCCTTGTGTCACCCTACTAGCCTTGTGTCACCCTACTAGCCTTGTGCCACCCTACTAGCCATGTGCCACCCTACTAGCCATGTGTCACCCTACTAACCTTGTGTCACCCTACTAGCCTTGTGTCACCCTACTAGCCTTGTGTCACCCTACTAGCCTTGTGTCACACTACTAGCCATGTGTCACACTACTAGCCTTGTGTCACCCTACTAGCCTTGTGCCACCCTACTAGCCTTGTGCCACCCTACTAGCCATGTGCCACCCTACTAGCCATGTGTCACCCTACTAACCTTGTGTCACCCTACTAGCCTTGTGTCACCCTACTAGCCTTGTGTCACCCTACTAGCCTTGTGTCACCCTACTAGCCTTGTGTCACACTACTAGCCATGTGTCACACTACTAGCCTTGTGTCACCCTACTAGCCTTGTGTCACCCTACTAGCCATGTGTCACCCTACTAGCCATGTGTCACACTATTAGCCATGTGTCACCCTACTAGCATGTCACCCTACTAGCCATGTGTCACCCTACTAGCCTTGTGTCACCCTACTAGCCTTGTGTCACACTACTAGCCTTGTGTCATACTTCTAGCCATGTGTCCCCATACTAGCCATGTGTCACTCTACTAGCCTACTGAGTTCTTCATTGGCCAACGGCGAGTGCCAGGGGAGGTGGCTATGCTATGTGCCAGAGAGAACATTTGCTATGATACGACGATGATCGATGACGATAATACAAATTGGGTGGGGGGGGGGGGGGGGTAAAATTGGTTAAAAAAAAAGTACATTTATTGTTACTACTCTCCCGAGGCAAGTGAGTTGCTTGATTTACTAGCCTGACGTGGCGTTTTACTTGCCCTGGGCAGTCGGGCAATCCTTATTGTTGGACCCTGTCTAATATGATCATGTAATTACACACAGTCTAATGTTATCATGATATAACACACAGTCTAATGTTATCATGTTATTACACACAGTCTAGTGTTAGGTTATTACACACGGTCTAATGTTATCATGATATTACACAGTCTAATGTTATGTTATTATACACGGTCTAATGTTATCATGATATTACAGGCAGTCTAGTGTTTTCATGTTACTGTAGACCAGAGTCATTCTCACCTTAATATAGTTTTACCTGAGCATGTTTTAAAACGTTATGATAGTTATGAGTGTTATTACTGTGTAACAGTAGCATATTTTTCAACAGCTATGAGTGTTACTACTGGTAACATGGAGAAGAACAGGAGTAGCAGGAGGAGGAGCAGGAGGAGGAGCTGTGAGCAGTCTGGAGAGATAGACTCCTTCTCCTCCTCCTACCAGACCCCCACCTCCCTCACCTCTTCCTGGAGCCTCCCAAACACCCCCTCGTTGGTAAGGAGACAACACACACACACACACACACACACACACACACACACACACGTGCACATACACACACACACAGACACAGACACACACACACACACACACACACAGACACACACACACACACACACATGCCGTGTTTAGAATTGACCTGAGTAGTAGTAGGATTAATACATTAGATAGTAGATAGATAGCTCCAGATATAATATGAATGTATTGACATCCACATAATGAATACATACAGTAATAATGAGTTTTTATTAGACGTCTAACTCTACAGTATATATATGCTTGTCTTCTTTTCTCTGATTCCCAGATCAGTGGTCAGAAAGCTGAAGCTGTCCCCCAGGATGGACAGAAGACATCTAGAGAGGACAAGAAGAAAAAGACGAGCAAGAAACACAAAAAGAGCAGCGTTACTCCCCTGTCCTGCGATGGTAAGACCCCTACATGTCTGTTCTCCAAACTCCTCTTCCACTATAACTCTCACACACACACACACACACACACGCACACATGCGCACACACATGCGCACACACACACGCACACACACACACACACACACAAAGCTCTGTTTTCATGAGACTTGCTTGCTTGCACACACATGGTGTGTTTCCTGTCCTGGTCCAGAGCCTGCTGAGTCCTCCAGCAGCAGAGAGGAGGAGGAGGAGGAGGAGAAGAAGAAGAGGAGGTCCAGCAGAGGCTGGTTCCAAAGGGCCTCCTCCGCGCTCTCCAGGGCTTTCTGCTTCAGCTGTTGCAGGAAGAAGACTGGCCAGCAGAGGGCGACTCCTGCCCACTGACTGAACTACAACAACAACACAGCAGCTTCTCTGAGGGCTGGACCGCTGCATAACATCACCCTCAATATCACTATTCATGAGTTCATCAGTTCACAGCTTCAATGAAAACTTCAATAAAATCTTTAGCATTTAAACAATATGCTGCAACTCTCTTCTATTCTTCAGATGTCAGAATGTGCAGGTGTGGTGCAGCGTGTGCTCATCTGGTCCTTCTGTTCAAGCCTCTACTGACCAGCGTTTAGTCAGACTCATATTTATTCACGTTGCGTCTTGCTGGTTTCTACTGCTACATTCAGAACACGGCGGTTTTTTAACGGCGTAAATGAACCAACGCACACCCCCCATCGGCCCACCCACGCACACGCGCGCACACACACACACACACACACACACACCTGTGTGAGGATCCTGCGGACGTCGGCGTGGCTGAAGTTGAGCTGTCCCAGCAGCAGCTCTGCCGTCAAGACACTGGGACACGTAGTTGGCCACCCTGCTGCCATCGTACCCGTTAAACACCCCATACAGGAAGCAGCCATCCTCGCCTCTGGTCGGACAGGGACACACACACACACACACACAGGATGTGTTAATACTTTCAACATCCGCCCAGTCCTAATTGCAGTGAACTGTCATCACTGTCATACTATACTGACATTGCAACCATGTTCTCTAATCTGCTGCACACTGTATTATATATCCACAGTACGTGTAGCCCCCACCGGGTGTGGCCGAGGGTCGTTTCTGGGTGAGCTAGCACCTGAATCGGAGGTGCCCGTCTTCGTTGGGGTGGTTCTGGGTGTCCTTGCCGTCCGGGCCGTAAACACAGTTGGACGCAGATCCGACACCGCACATCTGACACAGCGGCAGGTCGTCCGTCCAGCTCTGATGCTGGGCGACCCCGGAAGAGAGAGGTCAGCGGAGATAGCAACACGACTTTAATACTGACATAAGACAGATGTAAAAACAAACCGTATATAGCTATACGTGATTGCCATTACACACAAAGGCGCATCTGATGTCCAGCCACTGCATTATAATTGACATCCAATTCGATCCTTTTCAGGGTATTTAGGTAGCATTGCTACCGTAGCTAGCCATGAGAGTCTCAAATCAAATGTAACACAATGGACTGGATGAAACAAGATAGCACTATGGTGGCTTAAAAGTTTTGCTTCGACAAGAAATGCATGCCATGGTTTGCTATAGCAACAGCCTGACATATTTATATATTTAGCCAACTGCTAGCTAGTCGTCTAACATTAGCTAGCACTAGGTTAGCTTGGCTAGAGCGATTGCAAACACACAAACCAGGCCCCTTTGTACGGATAACTAGACAGACTGACCCGCATACGATATGCAAACCTTGCCAGAGATCAGTGTGCATGTTTTCAAAAGGAGAAACTCTTAATTATCTTACGCTTTGCATCCATGGAGGTATAATATAACTGGAGACGGCATTGAAAATGGCTGCCTATTCATTTCAATGAAAGTTGCTCACAGGCGCATGAAGCCATTTGACGTAGTGGCCAAAGCTCGGTATTGCAAGTCACGTGACGGCATGCGGTCCAAGACCCTTATTTCCCATGGTTTGTGGATTATGATAGAAAGGGCTAGAAAAGGAAAACAAAATTTTTCTCGGTATCATTCAGCATCAGAGACCAATCTAATCAATATAAACTTTTAATTCAATGGGTTTTTTTTGTTTTTGAAGCCACCAATACCTGTATCGAGCCATTTGAAACATGTGCTGTGCACGAGCCTCGGGGACGCTGGTCGCGCGTTCGTGAGTCCTGCGAACTCGGCGGAAAACACGTCACCATAGGAAGACCCGCCCTACTCTGCCTCTGATTGAATAGTTTTAAGGAAGTCATGCAATGACGTCGGCTAACATTTGCTATGCTTTTAGCAATGAAGCTGCTATGATCATGCTAATCATAGATATGAACGTATGTCTATGATGCAAATGATCATGACATGTGGTTACTTTAGGACATCGTTGGAAAAGATCTAGAGGGTAAGTGGGTCAATGTTGAATAACTTAGCTAACATTATCTAATGTTACATTTCTTTATATTAACGTCAACTATATTGATAGGCTAGGTTGCTATGCTAACGGTAGCTAATGCTAACGGCTTAGGGTTAACTTTAGTTAACGTTAGTTAATGCTAACGTTACGTTCGGAGGTCTCAGATGTATTTCAATTTTAACATAATGTTGAGCATGCTCAATGTGACATTGTTCATACATTGATTACAGTCTGTAATCTTGTCTGGCGTTATTTAGCTATAGTGGGCTGATGCTTGCTGCTGCTACTATAGCATTTGCCACATTATACATCAAATTAATCAAGCATGGTTAGTGTTATTACCTGAAGGCATTATTACCATTGCAAGTAAGCATGCCATGTTTATGCCATGCCTGGAAATCAAATTAATATTGTGATTCTTCCCCATCATAGCTCATTGTACACTGATATAATCATTCTCCTTGCCTTTGCTAATACTCATCTCTTTTATCAAACTTTGTGCTAGGAAAGAAATCTGGCTGTGATTCGTCGCTAGTGCTCATCCAGGCTGTTGTCATCTCCCGCCTGGACTCCTGCAACTCCCTACTTGCTGCCATCCTGCAGCGTTGGCCATCAGACCCCTGGAGAAAGCTGCTGCTGAACTGGTGTTCAACAGCCCCATGCTCTTCCACACAACTTCCCTACTCCGTTCTCAGCACTGGCTCCCTGCGCTGTCCCATCCAGTTTAGGACTGTGGTGCAAGCCTACAGGGCAAATGAACAGCTCCCTCCTACCTCCAGGCTGTGGTCAAGCTCTGCTGCCTTGAGGTGATTGGTTCCCCAGTTGCTCCAAGCCCCCCTATGGCAGATTGTTACGGCCATGGCTCTTTTCTGTCCTGGCCTCACAGTGGTGGAATGAACTGTGCACTGATGTCAGAACAGAGCCAATAATACACACTGTTCATAGTGAGCCTACTTATTATTGATTAACTTGGACTGTTTCCTCTCTCCTTGTCAGTCATTAAAATATGTTCAGTGTTTCACAATACTGATGTATAACATTTGTTGAATCTCTTTGTCTTTTATTATTGTCCTTGATTAGCTCTGCGTTGTGTTTTCTTGTTTCCAATAAAAGACGGACCCCCAATCTCCTAATATACCACACAGTCCAGTGTCTCCTTTCTCAGGTGTTCCAAATGAATCTCTCCAACACGGGATTTGAGTATAAGCAAAAGCGGTTTATTCCAGAAGGTTTAACATACAAAAGACATGGCAATGTCTAATGCACAGATGACCTGTCTGGATGCTGGTTGAACCCAAATCGAAGCACATGCAAACTGAATAGTGGTTTTAACCCTTGGAGAAGGGGGGTGTCCCACACCCCCCTCCTTCCTTCTAGACAAAGCTGTCTCTCTTCTCGAAATACGGCCTTGCACTGAAGATAGGATGAGGCGCCTGACGCCCCAGTATCTAAACAGTCGGTGTTTGTACATCACATGAGAGAATGTCACCCTTGGCCTAGGGAACATGTAAATCTGTCCGGTGGAGACACGTCCTCTACCTAGAACCCCCCTTGAGTATCAACGTGACCCCCCTGGCGTGACCTCCTTCTCCAGAAACCCTCGTGCGGTCAAACAGGAGTCACACACAACTAATTAGAAACAGCTTACAAAGGTTAAGATTAACATTTCTTGATAACAGCCAGCTCCATACATTTTCATCACATTTCATTATTTTGTCTCAGACCATTTCTGAAACAATCATCGGTGTCAGTATACATTTCCCTCCAATGTTATTGCTTGCACATTTTTAACCATTTAACTACCAGACTGTACAAACGAATTGCACACCTATAGTATTTTCTATTGGTGATTTTTTTTTTTACAAGGTATAGCCTACTTCTCCACTTTCTCTTAATGTTGGTATGAAATGGCAGTCAAACTATGCAATGATGTTCCACACGGTTTCCACCCAAATTCCCAACAAATGTGGCCACCACACTGTTCAGGACATTCACAGGTCTTGCTCTCAGAGATCGGTAAGAGAAATGGACATGGTTCCTCCATAATGTGCTAAGGCTCTGCTTAGATCAAAGGCTTGGTCATCAGAAAATATCACAAAGACAGTGATCACAAAACAACAATTAAAAACATGTCACCAACTTGACATGCAAGAAAACTGTCATGTATTTGCACTGTCCTGTCCTGCTCCCAGTCCTGTGTCTACAACAGTGTATGCCTTAACCCTAGTCAAATTTCTAGTATGTGTGAATCATATACATGGCAGTAAACAGATCTTGAGTCATACAAACTGGAGGATGCTTGACCCATACAAACTACTTTAACTCAATTTCAATGAACAACTTCAAAATATGGCAGACAGAAGAGCTGAACAGACTAGGTAGATGACTGGATGATCTTACAGAAAACCAAGGGAAATTGACTGGTATAATGCTAAGAGTAATGAGGGATGAGGTGCAGCTGGGCAGAGCGGAGACAGGTGGCAGGTGATGCAGGAGATGGGTAGGTGAGTAGGCAACAACTAAGCATGAACAGGAACTGGACCATTGGCTCCCCTTGACTGTCCAACCCATCCATCAGCGCCAGCAGAGTGGACACGATAGAGCCAGAGAGAGAGAGACAAATGCAACGCAAGGTTAGTTTAGTTCCAATCGCCCATGTGCAACATCAATCAAGTACGCAGCCAAGCTGAAGAACCGAGTTACACCGGAGGTGGAGCGAGGCGGTGGCTCCGTGACAGACGAGCCTCACCTGTGTATCTGGTCCTGTCTGCTGGAGCGTACTGGGGCCAGCCGGTCTATCTTGTGGAAGAAGATGAAGGAGGGTCTCATTAGGTTGACCTGGGGAGAGACCAACAAACAGCCATCCCAAGCTCTCAGTCAACACTGAGGATGATGGTCGGGTGTCCTGTCCAATAATTATACCCCCCTCCCCCAACCGCCACAGTTGCCCCATTGGCTAACCTGGTCAAAGAGAAGGCAGAGCTGATTATGTGTTCTGATTCACCAACCCACTTGCTAAGGCAGTCAGCTCCTTTCCTTATAGACACCTTTGTGGTCCCTGCCTACACTCGTTAGTCTGCACCCGCGCCACTGGGGTCTTGCCTGTACTTGGGGGACTGTAGATCAGAGCACTACACATCTGGAGGTGGGGGGGGGTTGGGGGGAGTATGTGAAAAACAGGGAATTCACAAGGCAGCTCAAATTAGACAAGACAGCTTAAATACGGCTGGGTCTTCATATGTTTACTGGAGCAACGTACTGTAGTGTGGTCTCACCTAGGAGGTTCTTCTATCAGGTGATCGAACAGAGAGGGGTTGCTCTGCTTCCTGTTCACTGACTGAAAAAGCAATCACAGTGGGATTTAGTGACATCACTATGCACATCAGGAATTCATTATCTCATCTAGTCAGTCAAAAAATGATTTTGTCCTCACCAATAGGTGGCACCTCATATCACTGCATTTATCTTTTAAAACAGCAAACACTGTGTATAAATAAGGTTTTAAACTTCACCAACATCATTATAAATAATCAGCCCCTATGGCTGGATACAGGCTGGCAGGTGCCCATCAGGCTCAGTGAATATCTGGTTGAACTGGTTTAAACTCTGTCCTCAGTATTAGTACTGCCCATGTGCACAATTGATTCACTAGCTTTTCATTGGGATAGCTGGTGGCAGTGTTCTAGAAAGGTGGTCATGTGCGTTCCTAAGTCAGAGGACCCGGGTTTGAACCCAGTGTGGGCAAGTGTGGTGGAATCAATACAACACCTGTTACAATCGCAGGAATTTTTTGGGAAGGAAGGGGCTTCTTTTTTTTTTTTTTTAAAGGTTTTGTACCTTCAATATTAAACACTTAAGCAAACAGAAAAACACAAAACACAACTATAAAAGGCCTGGCTTGGTTTAAAGCCCACTCACCACGTCAAGGTGCAGGCCAAGAGTGGGGACACGACAATCACTAACAGACAAACCCTGACAAATACACATGTAAAGACATGTAAAGAAACACGTAAAAACATATAGACTATACATATAGAAATAGATATACATATAGAAATAGAACTTTGGACAGGTACATACTGTATCACGTATCAAGTACATATCAAGGTGCAGTATCAAAAGGTCGAGGGGCAATAACAAACCACAAGCATTTTTTTAAATTTTTTTAGTATTTCGTTAAACATAAATATAATTATTTTTTGGGTTTTATGTTTTTAATTGTTGGCATTTCATTAAACATATACATAAACAATTTTAAACAGCAACATAAGGGCACTCTATTAAAGGGACGGTTCTTGCAGAGGTCACGGGTCGGATACGCTGTTTGGATATTCCTAAGGAGATTCATGTTCAACTAAGCCTTGTGCTCCGTTATGCGAGCTCCAAGACTACAAATGAACAGTCTCCTGTTGAGATTTTTTGCAGTTGCAAGTGCTGTGTAAAAACTTGTGCTCCGTAATGCGAGCTCCAAGTATTACAATGAACACTTTTTTTCTGTTGTTCCAAAAAAGTTGGGTTCCGTTATGCAAATTCCAAGAACTGCATTCAGGTACAGATACTGAGTATATTGGCTGGAAGGTGGTTTGGGATGTTGCTCTCCATGTTCATTAACAGTTTTCCACAGTTGAAGATTATAGTTGCTCAAGTGTAAACTACAGTCATGGCATCACACAAATAAAAGACACATTTAAATAAAGACACACAAATATATATCGACAAAAGAAACATAAACAATACAAGACGCACAAGGAAATAAACACAAACACACACTTAAAATGGGACTCATGACTAGAAACAACCCTCTCAGTGATGTACACTACTGGTGATGAAAATGGACCAGCTTTGTTCATTTATTCCTCACAATGTCCTTTGTCATCCTCTCTGTTTCTCGTCTCGCCAAATGGTGCATCCTTATTGTGCAGTATATGGAGGATGCCATTTTCACCAGGAGATGTACATGATTGTCTTCAACCGTGGTTTCAAACATGTGGTTGTGCAGCTCTGGGAACAATGTCTTCTCAGCACTGTAATCCAGGACTTGAGCGACGATGGCTGATGCTAAGCCACGTCCCTGGGGGAGCTTGCCGGAGGTTGTTCTCAAAATCCTTTGGAAGCAACGCTCTGACTCTGTGCACACGGCAACTATCCCTGGAGATGGTTTTTGCAAACCTCCACGATTCTTCAAGAGGATGAAGGGATGCTCAATGGACTCACAAGTGAGAGCTTCAGCGCAAGGCATGCAGTTGTGTTTTTCTTTGATCTTCTTCACCACGAAGCCAGCAATGTAGTTGATAGCAGCATCCTTGTATTCGGACACTGCATCAACATTTGGGCAGAGCTGGTAATCATGGTCGACCTCTGTATGCTCCACAGGCTTCAGGTCAAACCTACGCGAGGTGTTTGCTGACGCAGGTGTGGCCTCCATGATGCTGGTATCGTCACGGAGTATGCAATTGCCTGTTCCTGTCTTAACTTGCAACTTCACCAGAAGACGCTTGTAGGCAGCTGTGAACTGTCTTGCTGTGGGATTGTTGTTGAATCCACCACGAGCTCTGATAGAGGAGAAGAACAGTTCCAGGTGATCTTGGCTCAGCTTGTAAGTGAGGAGGTAACGGCATTGGGCATCTGGCTGACAGACTACTTCTTGGAAAATATTCCACACACTTGCACAACTGGCAATGAAGCCAACTATACATGTTTTTCTTCTGCCAGAATGCATTGGGATGCCTTTGTCATTATTCAGTTCCAAGAGAGACCTTTGGGCCTTCTGCAGGATTTGTTGGACCCGGTCTTTGTTAGATGTCCTCATGGGTGCTTTGTATCCTTTTCCTAAAGGGTTCCTGCTGTTGAGGACATCGAAGGCAGCATCAGTGGTTCTCAGGAACTCCACTGTCTCCTCACACCCTCTGAACTGTGGCAGATGCAGCTGTGTATTGCAATATTCCAGAGCATCTGCCACACTGCTGCTGAAAACCTGAGCTGCAAGCTTGACCTTCATCTTCTGTTTCTCCCACCGTATATGAGCCTTTTTTAACTTGTTTCCAAGTCGCAGTCCCTCTTTCTCTTGAAGTTTGTTTAGCTCCTGTATGTACTGCCAGCTAATTTATCCTCTTGGAGTTTGCAGTGTACCTCCTTCAGCCAACGCGTTTCTCAGTAGCTTCAGCATGTGGCACACATCCAGTACCACATGAACCACTTGTGATGGATCTGCAGGATGTGGGAAAGATGATCTCATGTTATGGACATCCAAGTCGGCTCCGAGGGCTCTCAACATGGCGAAGTGGCATGATGGTCCATCGCAAGTCAAGGAGACTGTACGAACTCCGATGCCATGGAGTCGCTGAAGGCATTCGTTGATGATATTTGAACGCTCTTCTCCAGTCAGTCCATCAATAAGGAAATAGGCTACTGGGATTTTCCAGGATTCATCGATTGCAACAACCATGAGGACCAGGGCATCTTTAGCTGGTGGTAGGCTATCATCAACAGTGCCACAGCCAAGGTCCACATATCCATGGAATTTTCCAGCAGCATATTCCACGTGCTTCCGTATGGCAACTTCATCCATCATGAGGGCACACAGGGTCTCTTTTCCATCCTTCTTCCTGTCCTTCACATGTGTCTCAATAGCAGGAAAGGCAGGTTTTGTGAATCCAGGGTCTGCTGAGATGTTGCTGTACCAGGTCCGGATGGTGTCGGGATGGGGCAAAAAAAGGTCAAAACTTTCACGCACAAATGCATAAGCCTTAGCGGAATAGAAGTGCAGAGTCATCGCAAATGAACGCAATTCCTCTGACACTTTTGACTTTTTTCCTTCCGCCACTCTAGTGAGTAGCTCATTTGACACTCCACTGAAGGAGTTCTCCAGCATCTCTGCACAGCCTGTAGAAATCAGCATTTTCTGCTTGAGCTCATTGATGACCTCAGTTAAACTGGACACTCTTTTCTGCAGTCTTCTAGTCTTCTGCTGCTCCAATTTCAGTTTTTTTCTAGAGGTTTCCAGTATGTCCTCGGCTTGACGCTTCAATGATCTGGGAGATTCCATCACTGCATCGTTGTGGTCATCACTGTTTGATTTTGTGACTTCAGACACGTGATCATGTACCGCACAGTCCTGTACCTGTAATTCCTCAACTTCCAATTCCACAGCTGTATCATTGTGCTGTGGGACTACAATTGACACTGTGTCATCATGCAGTTCCTCCATCACAAGGATGTCACTACACTCCAATTTTTCAGTGACATTTGCGTCCTCGTTAGCACTAACAAACACAGTGCAGTAACTGTGGTCATTTTGTACAGTGACACTTACCTCTGCACTTACCTTAGGTTCCGGGGATGCTGTGGTGTCTACAGAGAAGTTGAAAATTGTGGGGACAGCTGTTGAAATTAGTTTTTTTCTCCCACTGCTGTTGTCGAAGCACTCCTCTGCAAAATGTTGGGCACATATCCGGGAATTTCTGTTTGGCATCCAATTCTTGCGTCTTACATTATGGACCCACTGACACAGCCGTGCCCGGTCATTGGATGGAAAGCTGTGGAGAAGTTGTGTTGAGTTATAATGGCACACTATCATGCAGAGAACAAGCAGTGTGTGGCATGGGTAAATGTAGGCTACTCTTTCTTCCCAACCAAAAGTATTGTTTCCCTTCCTTTCTTAAATCTAAGCCCCCCCCCCCCAATATCTGCCCTTACCAAACCACATAGTAAGTACATAAAGTATTTACTTAATCGTCATAGAACTTTTTGATGGAATGCCACATTGCATAATTATTCCTTATCAACTCAAGCTACATTTTGCTCACCACAGACTGATGTTAATTAGGCCTATGACTTTTCTGAATTACAACAGTTAGTTATTCATTTGTTTGGATGACTTCTACACAAATTAGATAGATATGGACTGTAGACTACAATAATAGATTGGTGAAGATAAATGTAACTTACCTAAGAACAGCATAATCGTGTTACAGTTAGCTATCCTTAAGTTTAAATGGTAGCTAACTAGCTAGGTAACTAGCTAACCAGCTAGGTAACATAATTTAAAGTTGACATATGACTTTATTTAACTTTGGCTATAATCGTTCACATACCAGTACATAGGTACATCTGATCCTGATCGGTTCACGCAGTTGTAGGCAACACAGGAAGGCATTTTCTCATCTAAGGCTAATGTTTTCTATCACATATGACTGCCAAACTATCGGTTCTTGTTGCTGAGAGGGGCGACTGGGATCAATCTTGAATTTATATAGGTGTTTTGCCCATCCCACACCACTTTGACATCTGGCCATCACCTGCTGCTCGACCAATATCTAGAGTTTGGGCGCTTAAAAGGTAAAGTTCAAAGTAATCACTCTATAACATAGTTTACTTTCCTTTATTAATAGACATGCACACGTAAAAGCTTTTGATTGAGAGCTAAATTATGGTACTATTGATTTAATGTCTGCCGGTGTCGTGGATGCTGACCATGCTAATGTTAGCTAGCTAGCTAGTTTACTTGATTTTGACTTTTTAATGTTCTATGATTATAGATAACCGTGCTAGTCAAAATGTCTCAAAGACACTTTTACTTATTACACGTGCTGCCTATGTGGAATAATTATCTGCGAACAATACATATAGTCAATAGAATATTTGACTAATTCTAGACTGCAAAGAAGTATTGCTGTAGCTAGCATTGTAGAATATGGTAGAAAGGAAAACAGTATTGTCCACTCCCATTGTCTTCATTTCTTTTAAATCATATTTTACAGTGAGATTGCAGCGAGGACTATGGCCGGGCTGGCAGCAGTACCTGGACAGAGTGAGTGTAGTGTACAGTATATAATACCTCCATGGTCGAACTGAATTAATAACAATATGTCCAAAGTAAATTATTGTATTGTATTGTTTATGTGCCCCTTCATATCAAAGAGAATAGGCCTACACATACTATTCATGAAGTAGCAATGTGATATGTATCTTTAGTTTTCAAATTATTGCCATCAAAACTAGCAGAAATGAATGTCAATATCACTTCTATAGAATGTTGTCTTTAGGATAGTGACTGTGGTGAGTTGAAGTGGTGATAAGAACCTGTATAAGTCAATATGTCTGTAGAACAACACAAATAAAGTTCTACTCACACTGTGTATTACATAGAATGTATTTTATTTATTTGAACCCTTAGGCAAAACAGTGTGGATCATTGGGGACAGCTACGTCCGACGTGCTGAGGAGAGAGCCAGGCACGAACGGAGAGGAAACCTCGGACTCGATGCGCGGGTCTGGTGGTTTGGCTGGGGTGGCCTGAGATGGAGGAACCTTGTCCCTTTCTTCCACCAGTCCCTGAGAGGAAGAACAGCCCCGGATGTCCTGCTCATCAACTGTGGCGGCAATGACCTCGGCAACATCACAGGAGTGGACCTTGTCGCCGCGATGAAGCAGGACCTGCAGCACCTCCACCGCCGCTTCCCCAGGATGAAGATTATCTTCTCATGCATCACCAGGGCTGTACGTTAACTTTTTTAGCTCCTAGCACTGGTGCTACAGAGGTAAAAAATTTGTAGCACAGGCCAAAATCTTTTAGCACAGGCCAAAAGTTTGTAGCACAGGCCAAATTTTTTTTGCACAATTTTAAAATGTCCGTTATCACCTCTAAAAACAATAAGTAATGCATTTCATCACTTATACACACTAGCAAAGGATATTTGGGGTAGTGAGTGACTTTGTGGTTGCCTCAAAGGGTGGGTGAAGGTTGAGAGAAGGTTGTGGGTTCGAATCCCGCTTGTCTCAGGTCCTTTCTGTGTGGAGTTGCATGTTCTCCCTGTGCTTGCGTGGGTTTCCTCCGGGTGCTCCGGTTTCCACCCAACACCAAAGACATGCATGTTAGGATATTCCTGTCAGTGTCCCTGACCAAAGGCACTTGCAAAAACATCTGGAGTTGGTCTGATTGTGAGGAGTTGCGACCCACAGCCATAACATTACATAGTAAAGCTAGTCTGTGGACAACTTAAACCATACGAATGCATACAAAGCACACCCAAACAACCTTGCGTTTTCAGAGAAAAACATTTATTTGCTCCCATTTAAGTGTATATATATCTTTTACATAAATGTGCAAAATGTACATAAAAACCATTAAACACATAAATTGCTTATGAAACTGTGTGAAACATGTCACAGCTCTACAGTGTCTCATGTCTCTGTGTGAGCTCTACAGTGTCTCATGTCTCTGTGTGAGCTCTACAGTGTCTCTGTGTGAGCTCTACAGTGTCTCTGTGTGAGCTCTACAGTGTCTATGTGTGAGCTCTACAGTGTCTCTGTGTGAGCTCTACAGTGTCTCATGTCTCTGTGTGAGCTCTACAGTGTCTCTGTGTGAGCTCTACAGTGTCTCTGTGTGAGCTCTACAGTGTCTCTGTGTGAGCTCTACAGTGTCTCTGTGTGAGCTCTACAGTGTCTCTGTGTGAGCTCTACAGTGTCTCTGTGTGAGCTCTACAGTGTCTCTGTGTGAGCTCTACAGTGTCTCTGTGTGAGCTCTACAGTGTCTCTGTGTGAGCTCTACAGTGTCTCTGTGTGAGCTCTACAGTGTCTCTGTGTGAGCTCTACAGTGTCTCTGTGTGAGCTCTACAGTGTCTCTGTGTGAGCTCTACAGTGTCTCTGTGTGAGCTCTACAGTGTCTCTGTGTGAGCTCAGTGTCTCTGTGTGAGCTCTACAGTGTATGTGTGAGCTCTACAGTGTCTCTGTGTGAGCTCTACAGTGTCTATGTGTGAGCTCTACAGTATCTATGTGTGAGCTCTACAGTGTCTCTGTGTGAGCTCTACAGTGTCTCTGTGTGAGCTCAGTGTCTCTGTGTGAGCTCTACAGTGTCTCTGTGTGAAACATGTCACAGCTCTAGAATGTCTGCTGGCCACTGCTTGGATAGTGGCCTCCTGGTCCTCTTAGAAGAGGACAACCATTTTGCTGCTACCTGACTAGGGTTGAATTCCTCCAATGGGCAGCCTTCTGTGCTGATACGGATCAAGTGCTCAGTAGTGGAGACATGGAGGCTGCTGCGGGTTGTGTTCTTGATGCGGTTTTGTGCTGAGAATCCCCGCTCACACTGAGCGGAGGAGATGGGCAGCACAAGCAGGATTTCAGCCAGGTGTAGAAAGTTCTGAAATAAAAGAAGTAACCTTAAATTATTTATTCATGAGAGTAGACTTGACTTTGTACATTTTGAAAAATGTAAAATGTTGCCCACACACCGCAAAGTCTGAACGATATGGCTCCTTGGTGAGGAGTGTCTGCCACAGCCCTAGGTAGGACTTGTCAGCAAAGCTGTTCATGATGAGGGGCTTCAGCAGCTCCCATTCCTGATGGACCTTGTCTAACTGACATCCAGCACTTTGTCGATAGAGATACAGGGAGAGACATAGGGAGGGAATAATGGGAACATTTTAGACATAAGAAATATGTGGAAAATGTTTTAATTAATTAATTAAAATAGGCTACATCTAATCCTGGTGTCTATTCTTAATCCATACTAAAATGACTTAAAAATCTGCTCACTTTCTGAGGAGGTTGCCATAATGCTGGAGGAGAGACTCAACCTCTACCCTGCCATAGTCCAGTAGTGCACCCTGACTCTCTGGCCATGCGTCATGGTTGAATATTCTGAAGCAGTTGACTACATCTTCCCCTGACTGTGTCAGAAAGCAGCTGAAGCGTGATCTCATCTCTGTTACTGCAATGTCAACAGCTGCTGCCACGTGTGGGTTACTGAAAACACCGTCAGTCAAAGGAACTTGCCCTTTCAGCTCCATGGCCTGAAAAGCATGGCAACACCAAATAATACCAACAACTGAACTGAAAAATGTATTGAAAATAGTTTCTCTTATCTGCTATAGGGAGCAGAAGTATGACATCACTTTGTAGGCAGAAAATGATCACAAAATGGCTTCCCCATTCAAATATCTCATTGACTTTTGGAAAAATGCTTCAAATAAGGTGTGTGTTTTACTGAGATGCGCGAGAGTGGAGATGTTCTGTTCTAGAAGTTGTCTGCTACTCACATGAGTTCTTTTGGTGGAGTTTGGAGTGGAAACTCCACTCCAAACTCCACCAAAAGAACTCATGTGAGTAGCAGACAACTTCTAGAACAGAACATCTCCACTCTCGTGCATCTCAGTAAAACACACACCTTATTTGAAGCATTTTTCCAAAAGTGAAGTCAGTGAGATATTTGAATGGGGAAATAGAACTACACCACAGCAGCCATTTTGTGATTGTTTTCTGCCTACAAAGTGATGTCATCACTTCTGCTCCCTATTGTAACGCACCTGAAAGGTAACACTCTCTCCCTCAGGCTGTATGCTCAGAAACTTCTCTAACTTCCCTCCTGGCTTCGACCTCAACTTCATCCCTTCCAGTTCAGACACTGTTCTCTGGAGCTCAGCACAAGCCTTGGGTAGGATCAAGTCATTTGCCTGTAGGGTCCTGCTAAGGCTCCCTAGTACTCCAAAAACATCAGCCATGAAATGGCAGAATGCACAGAACTCTGCACGCTCCATCTCACACTTGACCTAAAAATAATTCAGAGATTGCAGCAAATTAAATAACTGGGGAATTTTCATGCTTTTTTCAGTTGTTTATTTGGATTATATGTGTGTAGGCCTTTTTAAAATCACTGTCAGTAGTCGTTTCCTATATATGGGGAATTACAGGCGCAAAACGTAAGAGAAAAGAGTCCAGTGATGTCATTGAGCTCTTTTCTCTTTGAAGTTTTGCAACTGTAATTCCCTATATATAGGAAAAGGCTACACCGACGGTGATTAAAAAAAAACCTGCACACATAATTTAAGCATCTAATCCAAATAAGCACAACTGAAAAAAGCATGAAAGTTCTTCTTTAAAACAATGTGGTTAATAAAGGACTAAGCAACCATTTCTGTTGAAATGTAATTACCTTCTTGGCCCTTCCTTTCACATCAGGAGAGGGAGAGACGACAGACAGGTGGTTCATGTGCTGAAGAGTTGCAGCATACTGGCCGCTGTCCTGTTCACCCGATCCAGCTTGTTTGAGAAGTGCATTCAATGCACGCTCAACATGAGGAATCCAGCGTGTGCCTTTGAATAAATGAAAATGTAATCTTGATTCTGAACAAAGCAGCAACAAACCAAAGAAATTACAACTAATAAACAACATCAACTTAAAGGTGTACAGTCGTGCTTTTTTCAGTTGTGCTTATTTGGATTAGATGCTTAAAGTATGTGTGTAGACCTTTTTAAAATCACTGTCAGTATAGCCGGTTCCATATGTGGAATTGCAGGTGCAAAACATTCAAGGAGAAAATGAGTCCTTTGATGTCATTGGTCTCTTCTCTTTGGTCTATTTGGTACAGTGCAGTGGTGGTTCTAGACCTTTTTGACTGGGGTGGCACAAGGGGGGCACAGAGATATGCCAGGGTGGCACTTCAGATTGTTTTTCACGCTTGTATTTGGGGTTCAGTTCAGGCTGGGGTGGATTAAACCATTTTGTACATTTTGCTAAGGGGTGTGTAGGCTCAACTATGACTTATCTCAACCTAGCCCTTCACTACTCACTGAGAGATTAATAATCACCTTTGACACTTGAAGGATTGCTGATGTTGACTCCCAGCATTTCGCCCACTGCCTGGAGCTCCCTCTGTGATTTGGGGCTAAAGTGGTAGGTTTTCCACAGTAGGTGTAGGAGATCATAAACTTTAGCTACCATGGGCTCCTTCTTTTGGACAGTCAGCATGGCCAATTCCAATCTAAAATTAATGACATCGTGAAATTAGATTTGATTATAAAAATCTAAATTAACTCCTTTCTTGATTTTATGTATATTAGATCAAAGTCAGTGTATTTCTAAACAGCATTAAAAATATTTACCGATGAGGCATGCAGTGGAAGGGAATGACATGCTCCCCGACCTCTTCTTTCAGCAGGGCAATGACACCTCCACGATGACCCATATTGACCGCTGCTCCATCTGCTCCGAAGCCCACTAGCTTCTTCATCCACCCAGTCTCCTCCGGTCCCAGCTTCTCAAAAGCAGTCTTGGTGCCTTGTAGTACTCCTTGAATGAGATGGATGAACATGTATCAGAAATAACATAACTTGCATTCAGTGTCCAAAATTAACTTTTTGCACAGCCAAATGGCTAGTGTGTGTTCAAATGCTATGCAATAGATAACTATTGTTGTTGCTGTATTCTTTTTGGGGGATGGTGAGCAGAAAATCTAACAGCTAGAATGTCACACCTGACACAGCACATGCGCGCACACACACACACACACTCCCACCCATTACATTACAGCCCCCCCCCCCCCCACACACACACACACACACATACATACAGGCAAGCACACACACTTGCTTTTGTCTGGCGACTGGCGCTAATTCTGGACCCTTAGCCTTATTGTCGCCGTCTCATAATAAAAAATATATATATAGTGGGGCTACTCACCTACTGCATGGCCGTGTTCTAGCTCCTGCTGTCCGACCAGCATATTGGCTGGTTTTCCGTTTTGGATGAGACGCACGTACACCATCTCACACTCCTTGTTAGAGGCATCTGTGTCACCGTCGATCATGACAGAGACATAGTGGTTTTGTTTGATTTCCTCAGCCAGGTTGGACTTCATTTGTTCTGCTATGGTCTGAACCATCTCTCCACAACGAACATGGTTGTCATAGGATGGCGTGATATCTGCTCCATTCTTTTTGCATAGTGAAATTAAAGGCCTAAACTTTGTAAAAGGAAGTTCTTCTTTTGCGATGCAATAAGCAACATTCATCTTCATCTTTACTTCACGGAGAGCAGCCTCGTCTGCTCTGGTGAGCCCAGCATTGAGTAGTTTAGAGACAGTACCAGCCCGGTTCGGTTTTTGTTTAGCATTGAATGCATCTCTGGCCAAAAGATGACGGTGAGAAGTGTTGTGTTTGCTAACGTTATCTCGTTTAAAAATGTTATTGCCTACAACATAAGGACTGTTGTCGCTCTTTTTCGAAGTTTCCTTACAGTACGAACAAAACAATAGCCCTTTCGCTTCGTCGAAGATTAGCCAAGGGAAGTCTTTTTTCCACTCTGGGTTGTACTTGTATGTTTTCTCTTTAGTGGTAACGTCTTTTTCTGTTTCAGCTGGAACAGTTATGATGCTGGGTTCTTCTCTTCCATCCCTTTCTTCCTGGCGAGCTCGTTTGCCATCTTTCTCGAGCGGCAGAAAAAAGCGCTTCATCTTTGAGCCTAGCTCACCTGCTCAACTTAAAGCGTTCCTTAAGCGGAAGTTGTGAAATGGACCCACTGCATTGTGGGAAATGGTGTTTGGTGAACAGGCAATTCTATGGTGAGGGAAGGACAAAAGGACTACAACTGAAAAACAAATGGCAACAAAACAGCCGGTAGCACGTGTGCTAGTATGCAAAATAAGTCATAGCACTGCCCATTTTTCCACTAGCACGTGCGACATATATGTCGCACTGTACAGCCCTGCCTTAGATGCAAAATACAAAAACAGGCTACGAGGAATGTATGAGTCTGTCCCTATTTTCTCCCTGCCACCTCCGGACCCATTCCTATCCCTCCCTGGCTTGAACAGCGCTGATAGCGCGAAGAAGCGTACACTACCGGAGTTGTTAATCGGGACAGACTCATCCACTCTCGTTGGCAATGTTATGTGTGAGAATAACGAGCACTCGGCTTAAACTTTCCCGCAACATATCCAACAGAACTGGAATGTTCAGCCAGTAGCCGCCGAGCACCGCTTCACTGGGAGAGGGTGCGTCTTTCTCCAGCTGCAGCTGGTCTACCTAACCATCCCCCTCGCTCCCGCCTCCCGGTCTCCCGCTGGAGAAATATACTGTCTGTTACCGGTGAACCCATACGCACATCAGGTGCCACAAATATGGCAGGCAGTTTCTGTATAGTTAACGCTTATAATCATAATATATAATCCGTAACGTTATTTGGTGGGTGGTCGCCTGGTCGGTGCTGCTAGCTATGTTAACTAGACTTAGGTTATATACACACTCCCATCTGCAACAAACTACATAGCTAATGTTAGCTATAATTCCTCCTAAGATTACATATAATTCATCATAGCTGACATTACCACATAAATGTCAAGACATATTTTGTAGATTAACGTAGCAGTGTATTTTCCTATTGCTTACGTTACCTAGCTAACGTTATAACGTTAATTAGCTATAAGCACACAAGGCAGCGGTGTCGGCACCAAAGGTTGATGCGACAGGAGGAGAATGGAGGCCGGGGAGGGAGATGGTTGACAGGAGGAGAATGGAGGCCGGGGAGGGAGATGGTTGGCTCCGCCGAATTCACCAGGACCAGTCGTGAGTCCGTGAAACCCAAAAGCCTCATATTATAATTGCAGAAGCTTTCGGGAGTGAAATGTTTGCTGCAGAGGCGGGCGCTAGCGGTGACAGACTCCTCTGTAACACCATGGCTCTTCAAAAATGCTAACCATTTGCTTCTCATTTCAGCTTTACTCGGGAGTTGAAAGAAGGAGACCTTATCATCCCATTCCTGCTGGCATCCAGGAAGGATGCATTTTCGTTTAGTTTTATGCATAGGCATTGCTTACTAAGAAAAACTAGCTAATTCTAGACTGCTGGTTAAAACTAGCTAATTCTAGACTCAAGATTGAGCAGGAGAACCGAATATTCAAATCCGTTCTAGCTTTATATAGTGTTAGGGCGGGGATATGCTAAGAACACCGCTCTACGTCAACAAGTACCGTTTTAAGCCCGCCCAGAAAATCCAGAAATCAAAACTGGTCAAAAACACAAAACTGGTCTAACTTCACAATTCAGTACTACACATGGTTCATCCCATTTTTACATGTTATCAGCAATGCATCACTAACACATAGAATGTGTTTTCAAGCAAATCTCTGATTTTGGTTAACTGGGACTTTAAGAAGTTTGAATCAGAAATACAAAGTAGGAACACAATGGATACCATCACCACTGGCCATTGTGGGATGCAAACATCAAACACTATTAAAGGACATTGAGAACTTCTGGAAAATAAAACAAAACACACAAAAAAAATTAGCTCAGCATGGCCTGAGGGTTGTACTTGTGATGTGGGTGTGTGTGAGGTTATGGAATGCCTAATAAGAGACTACAGGCCAAGAGATACATCTGATGAAGACTACAGGCCAAGAGATACATCTGATAAAGACTACAGGCCAAGAGATACATCTGATGAACATCAAAAGAGAATTAGGATTAAAAGTCATAAACCTGTTCAAAGATGAGGGCCAACACTACAGGAAAACTCAGACCTTGCTGGACCAGAGTGGGCTCCCTTCGTTAAATAAAAGTCAAATTTAAAAATACTAAAGACCAAGAATGGATGAAAGTAAACGGCAGGAATAAAAAGAGAACTTGGGTCACTTCACACTCAACCAAAGCAAAAAACAAAACGTTTGAACACCTTAACCAAACTGTAAAAGACATTTGCAAAACCTGTAAAAAGGAAATCATTTAGCAGCTCAATTAGTCCATTAATTGCCAGTCCAACTATGACATGGATTTAGTGAGAAAAGAGAAGAGACAGTAAAAGAGAAAGTAGCAGAGGGACAAAACAACCCCAGAGAGGGACGCACAAGCAGACAGAACTAAACATGCTGCAGAGCAGCCAGCCAGCAGAGCTACACAGGCCGTGCACTAGAGGTAGCTGTCCTAGATTCTCCTTCCCTCTGTCTTCCTCCCATCTCTCTGTCATCCACTTCTTTTCCTTAAAGCTGAAGCAACCAGAGGTCTGCTAGTCATAATAGTAACCGCTGTCCAAGTAGCTCTCCTCGTCCGGCCTTCCCTCTCTCCTCTGTCTTTTTCCCATGGTGCCAGACAGCAGGCAAGACGTGGGCATACAGCGTGAAATTCAGGACACTCATGGATGCAACGATACAGGGGACAGTATGTGATGCACTGCAATGGCGCCTGTGCAAATTGCTGTTGTGGGGCACGCAAATTGCCGATATTAGGCAGCCATGCTATCTATGAACAGAATGGAATGCTCTTAGTTGCCATGGAACATGGTAGCTTGACATAAGTTAAGGAGTGCTGGCTAGCTTATTCTAGCTATCTAAGTTAACACCGTGGGCTTCAACGTATTACATGTTTTCTCTCCTCTCTCCTATTTAGATTTTGTCACTTCTTTTTCTCTCTCCTCTGTCGCTTTCCCTCCGAGCTCAGCCAGAGGAACCTGTTGCATATGTGACCGCCGCTGGTAATTTGGTCCTCAACTAGGCATTTTCATTTTTCAGTTTTTTACAGATTATGAAAGTGCAGATTGTAAGCTTTCAAATGAGGTCTCATACATTGAAATCTGAACATATTTGAAGAAGATATGCTTATTTGAATGCTAGTACTGCCAAATCAACTTAGCTGAGAAATCTCCCTTCAAAGTTCTCCAACATTTTCACACCTCTGACTGCCAGGTAATGGGCGTGAACAATAGCCTGGTAACCCCTCCCCCAGCCACTCCCCCACTGGACGATCTGTCATTATCTGTCAGAGTGGCTGTCAACTTGGGGTATTAACTGAGAGTGGCAGCCAAGTGGGGTGCTCTCTCACTGATGACCCCACACTCTGAGTCAGTATTAATCTTGTTCTCAACTGCATTCACAACACAATATAAGACGAAGTTCAAATGTAACGTTCTTTATTGTCACATACATGATATACATTATAAGCATAAGTAGTAAAGTGTACAAAAAAAGGCAACAGTCTAAGTGTTAAAGTGTACAGTCAGTTGTCTGTTGTATAGACAAGGTGCATAGTGTTCATTGTGATCAAGTGCACAACAAAGTAATAACAAGGTGCATAGTGTTCAATGTGATCAAGTGCACAACAAAGTAATAACAAGGTGCATAGTGTTCATTGTGATCAAGTGCACAACAAAGTAATAACAAGGTGCGTAGTGTTCATTGTGATCAAGTGCACAACAAAGTAATAACAAGGTGCATAGTGTTCATTGTGATCAAGTGTACAACAAAGTAATAACGGTCCCTAGCTCAATACTCAAGGTAATAACAACAGTACTCGGCTCAGTATTCAATATTCGAACAATGCAGTCTGTGCAAGTGTGGGCAAGTCTGTGCAAGAGAAAAAGCAACGCTTCAGTATACAAACAGGAAAAGGCTGTGGCCTTTCTCCTGCAGTGCTGTCCGTCCTGATGATCTGCAGTGAATCTACAAGCGGACAGTCTTGTTCTGAGCTGCTGTGGAGTTTGGCGGGGGACATGTGACGTCTCGTCCCTCATCAGAACAGAACTCTCTGATCTTGTCAAAGAGATACGTCTGTCTGGCCATGTCCAGTCCGGGTGGGGCTTGCACAAGAAGACCTTCTCTGGGGGGCAGGACATCAGGCTTGCGCAGCAGCTGAAACTCGACTGCCGGTGCATCACGGTGTTCTCTGGCCACAAGCATGCCAGGTCTCTCAGCATCAAAACTACAATAGAATAGAAGGAAGAAAGTACATTAAACTATTGCCCACAGTACTGGCACTCCATATAGATAAAATAGTACCAGAATGTGTTGATTAAATAGACTAGCTAATGCATGATAGGATGAACGTATTCTCACCTGTTGTGCAAAATCAAAGCTGTAGTGCATAGTGATCTTCTTGCTGGCTGGTATGAAGGGAGAGCTGCAATTCCTTACAAGCTGGAGCTGGTTTTTGCTCACCCTGTAACCAAAACAAAGAAAAAGGTGTCAGACTACCATACCTCTCATGCTCTCTCATTCTGTTTCTCTCTATAATATAGCTACCTAGCTAGATATTAGCTGTCTTGCTGGCTAGTTTAGGAACTAAGGGATAGCTCACTAGCTATAGCCATGTCCCTGTGCTAGGTAGCTCGCTAGTTTAGGAACGAAGGGACAGCTCAGCTAACTAGCATGTTAGCTAACGTTAGCTAGCTAGCCTTTGTTAGTTAGTGCTAGTGCCTTTGTTATGCTAGCTAGACTTAGTCACTTGTTTAGAAAGGAGCTACTGCTAAACGACTAACGTTAATGTAATGTAAACAGCACAGATAGTATAAAGATCAGCTTACCCCAAAGCAAAGCAGAATGCTTGGCGGTGGTGTGAATCTGGTACGTCGTTCGACGTTTCGCTTGGTAGCAACTTGGTAGCAACAAGTTGATAGTCATCTCTGTATCACAGGTCATCAAGAATAAAACTCTGTATACGAACGAGTCCTCCTCTGCTGGAGTTTTAGCTGCTCTTAAAACTCTTTCCATGTCCTGGATGCCATCCCCGTCTTCTCTTTAGCAAAAGCTGTAGCATCCATGGTTAAACTTGGGACTGAATGTAAACAAAGCCGGCGTGTTGGGGAAGGGTGGGGGGCGGAGAACCCGGAAGCAATAGCCAATGAAATCAAATCATGCTAATCGATCCGCCCGCCCCCAAGCCCGGCTCGAAATCAGCTAAAAACGAGCTTAGTTTGCAGACTAATTAAACGTATTTTGTGAACCTAAAACTGTTGTCTGTTATAGTAAGTAGGTTCTTCACAACTTCAACTTTGGTAATACACAAAAAAACAAAAAACGAAAAAAAAACTTTTTTTTAGTTATTTTGCCCCCTAGCGCATTTCGGGGTTTGCCGAGTTGCGGACCAAATCACCAGCCGCTGTCACATATCTTTCTCTCTCCTGTCCACAATCTGAAGTCGTCATGTGGTTGTGTTCCCCCCCCTTCACTAGCTACATATAATCACCCTATACAGTATTTGAACTTGTACTAAATGTGTGATAATCATTTTAATGTTTGTGTGTCTCTCTTTCACTCTCAATCCCAGAAGTGATGTCAGACTTGCCCCAGGTGTGCTCCTGGTCCGAGTGCCAATTCTCCTAAAACTCCCAGATCTCCCTCCACAATCACATCAAGAGCAGCCGTGACAACCTCTACATCTCTCTGCTAAGGAACGGAGAGATCAGACCAGAGACTCTCCCATCCTGCTCCTCTTGATCACTCCCTTTCACCACCTCCAACACCCCGCTCACTGCAGCTCCTGGCCAGAGGCAGAGAGACATTGACAAGCCAAGATCGTACCACTGTGACCAGTGTGGGAAGAACTTCACTATGTCAGGAAACTTAAATAAACACCAGCGTGTACATACAGGAGAGAAGCCATACCACTGTGACCAGTGTGGAAAGAACTTCACTGGGTCAGAAGATTTAAAGAGACACCAGCGTGTTCATACAGCAGAGAAGCCATACCACTGTGACCAGTGTGGGAAGAACTTCACTATGTCAGGAAACTTAAAGACCCACCAGCGTGTTCATACAGGAGAGAAGCCATACCACTGTGACCAGTGTGGGAAGAACTTCACTACGTCAGCAGAGTTAAGGACACACCAGCGTGTTCATACAGGAGAGAAGCCATACCACTGTGACCAGTGTGGGAAGACCTTCACTCAGTCAGGACACTTAAAGATGCACCAGCGTGGTCATACAGGAGAGAAGCCATACCACTGTGACCAGTGTGGGAAGAACTTCACTACGTCAACAGAGTTAAAGACACACCAGCGTATTCATACAGGAGAGAAGCCATACCACTGTGACCAGTGTGGAAAGAACTTCACTTCTTTAGGACACTTAAATAGACACCAGCGTGTTCATACAGGAGAGAAGCCATACCACTGTGACCAGTGTGGGAATAACTTCACTTCGTCAGGAAACTTAGAGACACACCAGCGTGTTCATTCAGGAGAGAAGCCATACCACTGTGACCAGTGTGGGAAGACCTTCACTCAGTCAGGAAACTTAAAGACACACCAGCGTGTTCATACAGGAGAGAAGCCATACCACTGTGACCAGTGTGGGAAGACCTTCACTACATCAGGAGAGTTAAAGACACACCAGCGTGTTCATACAGGAGAGAAGCCATACCACTGTGACCAGTGTGGAAAGAACTTCACTATTTCAGGAAACTTAATTACACACCAGCGTGTTCATACAGGAGAGAAGCCATACCACTGTGACCAGTGTGGAAAGAACTTCACTTCTTTAGGACACTTAAAAAGACACCAGTGTGTTCATACAGTTCATCCAAGAGCTGCACAGAGTTCACTGAAGCCTGCCTCAAAAAGGACCCCATCTTTGTAAGCAATAGTGTGCATGTGTGTGTGTTTGATATCAATTTGATATCAAATTGACTTTTATGATCTGAAAATCAGTCTATATTCTGAACATCTTTATTGTTTATATTCAGAACATCTTTATTGTCCCTGGAAGGCAACTAGACATACTGTACAACGACACATACAGAACAGTACAAGAAGAGTTTACACACATCCGCCCCCCCCTCCCTACTTTCTCTCTCTTTCTCATTCCCCCTTTCTCTCTCCTCTCAGGTTCACCACCAGCTATTGAAGAAGCGATAGATGAAGGAGAAGGGAGTTGGAGAAAGAGAAAGACCTGTCGTGGAATTTGGAATGGACCTGGTTTCTTAGGCCTTGATTACACTACTGCGTTTTCGCCTACATTTGTGCCTAGCAATGACTCTACCGCAGCCAAAATGAAGCTCGAACCCAGAGGCCTCAGGATACGGCTGGGGCTACGTTTCGGCACTCATAATCTGGAGCTGTGTTCTAGTGTAATAGGCAGATCCAGAGGCTTTTGAAAAAACTACACTGTAAAAAGAAAACGTTATTTCACAGAAATTCACTGTATTATCTTACAGATCTTTTTAGTTGTTCTATATTAAGTGTAAATGCCATAGAAATACAGTAAATTACTTTTATAAAAAATATTTACCATAAAATAAAGGCTGTAATCTGTAAATCGATTTAATAAGAAATTGTCTTTTTTTTACAGGACTATTCCATTGCTTAATTTTCTTGAATGTCGAATTACTTTGAATTCTATGAAAATCACATAAAATACACATAATTTTACTGTATGTAAAATTACAGCAACTTTCTGTTTTTTAACACATCCTGTGTGTGTGTGTGTCCGTGTCCGACCAGAGGCGAGGATGGCTGCTTCCTGTATGGGGTGTTTAACGGGTACGATGGCAGCAGGGTGGCCAACTACGTGTCCCAGTGTCTGACGGCAGAGCTGCTGCTGGGACAGCTCAACTCCAGCCACACCGACGCCGACATCCGCAGGATCCTCACACAGGTGTGTGTGTGTGTGCGCGTGTGTGTGCGTGGGTGGGCCGATGGGGGGTGTGCGTTGGTTCATTTACGCCGTTAAAAAACCGCCGTGTTCTGAATGTAGCAGTAGAAACCAGCAAGACGCAACGTGAATAAATGAGTCTGACTAAACGCTGGTCAGTAGAGGCTTGAACAGAAGGACCAGATGAGCACACGCTACACCACACCTGCACATTCTGACATCTGAAGAATAGAAGAGAGTTGCAGCATATTGTTTAAATGCTAAAGATTTTATTGAAGTTTTCATTGAAGCTGTGAACTGATGAACGGACCGTAATAGAACGTAGGGATGATGTTTTATGTCTAGTGATATTGAGGGTGATGTTTTATGTCTAGTGATATTGAGGGTGATGTTTTATGTGTAGTGATATTGAGGGTGATGTTTTATGTGTAGTGATATTGAGGGTGATGTTTTATGTGTAGTGATATTGAGGGTGATGTTTTATGTGTAGTGATATTGAGGATGATGTTTTATGTGTAGTGATATTGAGGGTGATGTTTTATGTGTAGTGATATTGAGGGTGATGTTATGCAGCGGTCCAGCCCTCAGAGAAGCTGCTGTGTTGTTGTTGTAGTTCAGTCAGTGAGCAGGAGTCGCCCTCTGCTGGCCAGTCTTCTTCCTGCAACAGCTGAAGCAGAAAGCCCTGGAGAGCGCGGAGGAGGCCCTTTGGAACCAGCCTCTGCTGGACCTCCTCTTCTTCTCCTCCTCCTCCTCCTCCTCTCTGCTGCTGGAGGACTCAGCAGGCTCTGGACCAGGACAGGAAACACACCATCATGCACAACAGGATATGACATCACAGCAAGTCTCATGAAAACAGAGCTGTGTGCGTGTGTGCGTGTGTGCGTGTGTGTGTGTGTGTGTGTGTGTGTGTGTGTGCGCATCTGTCTGTGTGTGTGTGTGTGTGTGTGTGCGCATGTGTATGTGTGTGTGTGTGTGAGAGTTATAGTGGAAGAGGAGTTTGGAGAACAGACATGTAGGGGTCTTACCATCGCAGGACAGGGGAGTAACGCTGCTCTTTTTGGGTTTCTTGCTGGTCTTTTTCTTCTTGTCCTCTCTAGATGTCTTCTGTCCATCCTGGGGGACAGCTTCAGCTTCCTGACCACTGATCTGGGAATCAGAGAAAAGAAGACAAGCATATAAATACTGTAGAGTTAACGTCTAATAAAAACTCATTATTACTGTATGTATTCATTATGTGGATGTCAATACATTTATATTATATCTGGAGCTATCTATCCCGTGGCGATTTTACATTAGGGGCAGGTGGGGCAGTGCCCCACCAGGTGGCGCTGTTGTGCAAGATGCATCTTAGCCTACAACTGTTTCGGAAAAATCTATTTTATAATTAATACAAAATAGTGATTCAGTGGTGAAAATAGCATGTATAAATATAATAAACCTGACTGACAATATGTATAGTGCTGTTTTGCGGTAATTCCCTTTGTATGAGTGTGTCACAGACTGCTCTGACTCGGCAGAGGGGCACCGAAGCGTTCTCCCCTACTGTTGCTATAGCGACAATGTGAGCGTGGTCATGAGTAATGTGAAAAAATATCACGCAGATTTAATTGGGTGGAGGGGCAGAAAAGTCTCTTCCCCTACGAAATCTACCTGGCAACAGGTTTAGCCAGGGAATAATGAAACAACGTTGATCAAAGTTGAACTACTGGGTCATTGTCGATGTCGATCTACGTTAGCCAATGCTAACGTGTTTTCAGGTGCAACAATGAATAGTGTAGATTATTTGTTGAATGTGCGGTTTAGTACATTGAAACTTGAAGAGAAACTGGAAATAAAACGTTTAGGGCCACACCGACCAGAAGAATTGGTGCTGCTTCAGGCTGGAGATAAGGTAACCCGTACCTTCAAACAGGAATGGTTTGAGAAAAAGAAGTGGCTAACTGCTAGCCCCTCGAAAAGTGCGCTGTTCTGTTTCCCTTGTATTCTTTTTGGTGAAAACTCTGTTTGGGCATCGTCTGGATTCAAAGACATTAAACATCTGTCAGAAAGAACAGCGAAGCATGAAAGCTCTGCGTCCCATCTGAACTGTGCCATGAAGCTGGGTTTACTGGGGCAGCTCAACGTCCAGGCACAGTTAGATGATGCGTTTCGCCGTTCCATCGCGGAGCACAACAAACAGACCGAGGAGAATCGGTATGTTCTGGGGAGGCTGATCACTTTTATTAAACTCTGTGGGAAGTGTGAAATGGGTTTGCGTGGTCACGACGAGTCAGCGAACTCACTGAACCCAGGCATTTTTCGGTGCATTTTTGAGACGATGTGTGAGGGGGACTAATGTGGACAGTGCGCCAGTGGCGATTCTAGACCTTTTTGACTGGGGTGGCACAAGGGGGGGACAGAGATATGCCAGGGTGGCAGTTACGTTTTTTTTTTCTTTTTCTGCATGCTTTTAAGAAGCAAAACACACGTTCCCAAAGCACAAGTTATACCTACAAGCTATATTGTTAAGAATTAAACTTTTTTGTAAACTGCATATTTCCACCCACTACAGGAATCACAATAATTAAAATGGTTTCAATAAACTTGACTGGATAAGCGCCTACCATAATGTTTTACTCACCCTGGTTCCCCAGCCTCCTCAGCACACACATCACAGGAATGCTCCACATTTGTCATGTTTTGTGATTTAAATGTTTCTGGCTGCTGTCTTATATTTGAAAGCTCTGATTTATTTTATTTTACTTTTACTGTAAATAGCATGACACACATCACTTTATAACACTCACTCACACACTCACTATCATTCTCAATGAGTTCAGTTCTAGTCCCACTCCCATGACAGGAAAGCAGATCACCTTAAATTTAGCCTAGCAATCAGAAAAACTGTCGTTTTTTGTAACTTGTTTTTCATGAAGGCTAATGTGCATTTCAGCTAGCTAGCTATCATAGCTAGCTAGCTGACTTTAGATTTACAAACAAGTGGAGAGACGATGATGACACTAGCTAGCTTTCATTAAATCGTGTTACAAAGATAACTATGTTAAAATAACTATGTTAAAACGTTTTAACTACTGACACACTAAAAAATACATCTCTCTGAGGGGGGGAGTTAAAGAATATGTGAGAAGACCAAGTTCAAATACTCTAGTAAAGTTAGCTAACTGCTTGCTGCAGAGTGCAGAATGCTGTGTCCGCGAGCGTCTGGGGTGGACTAAACCATTTTGTTAAGGGGTGTATAGGAGGCTCAACTATTTGGTGGATTAAAGATCAGTCTCTCAAACTATATTTTCAACTCATTTTCATTTAGTTATGACACTGACTCATTCATTAGAATTGACAAAAATACAGACAAAATCACAGGGGTGGCTCCTGGGGTGGCCGGTCAGATTCCAAGGGTGGCAAGTGCCACCCTTGGCCACCCCCTAGAATCGCCCCTGCAGTGCGCCTCACTCTAGTAGACTATTTGGCTGTGATATACAGTAAGTGGAGTACTAATAGGTTATGCGTAGTGCCCAGGTCTGATGGGTGCACACTTGTCACTTTCAGAACCCTGGACCGGGCATGCGCTCAAGTCTTCTCTGCGTGTGTTAATGTGTCGTTATCTTTGTGTGTTGTAGCCTCTGCTCTGATGTACCTACCGTAGACTAATTCGCTACCTTTAGTTCTTGTGATGGTGACATAATATAAAACTGCCCCTCCAGAAATGCCATGCTAAAATCGCCACTGCGTACTCGTATCCCAGGGCCTTGTTGGACAGGAAGTAGTCTCCGTTGCGGAAGAGCGGCAAGAAGGGCTCCATGTGGTATCCGTGGTTGTGTCCGATGGGGGCGTTGGTCTGGGGGTAGCTGGTCTGGGGGTTGCTGGTCTGGGGGGGCTGGTCTGGGGGGGCTGGTCTGGGGGGGCTGGTCTGGGGGTAGCTGGTCTGGGGGTAGCTGGTCTGGGGTAGCTGGTCTGGGGGGGCTGGTCTGGGGGTAGCTGGTAGCTGGTCTGGGGGGACTGGTCTGGGGGGGCTGGTCTGGGGGGGCTGGTCTGGGGGTAGCTGGTCTGGGGGGGCTGGTCTGGGGGCAGCTGGTCTGGGGGGGCTGGTCTGGGGGGGCTGGTCTGGGGGTAGCTGGTCTGGGGGGGCTGGTCTGGGGGTAGCTGGTCTGGGGGGGCTGGTCTGGGGGTAGCTGGTCTGGGGGTAGCTGGTCTGGGGGGGCTGGTGGGTCCTCAGCTAGCGCTCGTAGATGCTGGGACGGGGGGAGAGAGGAGCGGTTAACCCGTCATCCACACCTCGCTCCCATTCCACTCCTCATACACCCAGATGGACATTAAAGGAGTAGTAAAGGGAAAATGCATGTTTAGCCCTGTTTTAAGGTTACTTATGATCATATACAATGGTTCAGATCAAACTAGACTAAACTAGCACTTTTGAGAAAGTCTGATAATTGCTCTACCACCGTTTAGGTCATACAATGGATGTGGTTGGGCACCTTGAAAAATCATTCAAAAAACATGTTTAACTCTCAATTTCAAAGACAAGAAGCTCACCGAGGGGGTAATTGGTGTCCGTTGGTGTTCTGACATCAAATTCGCCGCAAAGTATGAATCCTGTAGGGTTTTATTGATCATTTTATGAAATCCATTGACTTGTATTAACGCGACCGTTGTAGATGTGTAGATCAATCCGCAGAGGGGATTCAGGAAGCGGAACTACTTACGGTAGCTATTGTTATTGTTTATGTTGCTAGGATACCTAGTTTGACCAAGTTTACACACGTATGTGCTGCGACTAAATAGTTCTATGCTAAATATTTTAAAAAAAGCCTTTCCAGATGAACTAGAATCTTACTTTATGGCAAATGATGTCAGAACGCCAACTAACACCTTGGTGAGTTTCTTGTCTTTGAAATTGAGAGTTTAACATGTTTTTTGAATTATTTTTTACGGTGCCCACCCACATCCATTGTATGACCAAAACGGTGGTAGAACAATTATCAGACTTTCTCAAAAGTGCTAGTTTTGTCAACGTTTTGATCTGAACCATTGTATATGATCATAAGTAACCTTAAAACAAGGCTAAACATGATTTTTCCCTTTACTACTCGTTTAAGTTATGTATAGAAGGACTAGAGTACGTTGGATATTGTATCGAAGGATTAAAGTTGTTCTGGTAAAGTCTACAGTTCAATCTGTCGTTGACAGGGCTAGTCTACAGTTCTGTCTGTCGTTGACAGAGCTAGTCTACAGTTCAATCTGTCGTTGACAGAGCTAGTCTACAGTTCTATCTGTCGTTGACAGGGCTAGTCTACAGTTCTATCTGTCATTGACAGGGCTGGTCTACAGTTCTATCTGTCATTAACAGGGCTGGTCTACGGTTCTATATCTGTCGTTGACAGGGCTAGTCTACAGTTCTATCTGTCATTGACGGGGCTGGTATACAGTTCTATCCGTCATTGACAGGGCTAGTCTACAGTTCTATCCGTCATTGACAGGGCTGGTCTACAGTTCTATCTGTCATTGACAGGGCTGGTATACAGTTCTGTCACTGACAGGGCAAGTTTACCATTACATCTGTCATTAACAGGGATAGTCTACAGTTCTATCTGTCGTTGACAGGGATAGTCTACAGTTCAATCTGTCGTTGACAGGGATAGTCTACAGTTCTATCTGTCATTGACAGGGATAGTCTACAGTTCTATATGTCGTTGACAGGGCTAGTCTACAGTTCTATCTGTCGTTGACAGGGCTAGTCTACAGTTCTGTCGTTGACAGGGCTAGTCTACAGTTCTATCTGTCGTTGACAGGGCTAGTCTACAGTTCTATCTGTCATTGACAGGGCTAGTCTACAGTTCTGTCGTTGACAGGGCTAGTCTACAGTTCTATCTGTCGTTGACAGAGCTAGTCTACAGTTCTATCTGTCATTGACGGACAGTCTACAGTTCAATCTGTCGTTGACAGGGCTGAGGCTCTGTGAAACCTACCTCCAGCCTCGTAACGTCTCTGTTCTCCTGTTCTAGAGTGCTTTGTGAGGACTGAGGTAGTTGTGACCATTAGAGAGGCTGTGGCCCCAGAGTGACCTCATTACTGTAACGGTGCAGATGAGGCTGATGATTGTCAACACGCCACATGGAACAACACCTGGTAGCAGGAGAATGGGACGTATGCAAGTGTGCAGCTGTCCTTCTGTGTGTGTCTGTGTGTGTGTGTGTGTGTACTGTATATCTGTATTTATTTGTGTGTGTGTGCGTGCGTGCGTGCGTGTGTGTGTGTGTGTGTGCGTGTGTGTGTGTGTGTGCGTGCGTGCGTGTGTGTGTGTGTGTATGTGTGTATCTGTCGATGAAGGCGTGGTGCAGGAGGAAGACGGGGTCGTTGGCGGAGCCCTGGACGGAGGACATGGAGCCGTTCATGAAGACGTGCAGCGCGTTGTGCACCGCCAGCCCCGTCGCAGGGTCAGTGAAGCCTGCGGGGTCAGAGGTCAGAGCCAGGGTCACCTGGGTGTACGTGCTTGTGTACTTTCTGTGTGTGTGTGTGCGCGCGCGCGCGCGTGTGTGTGTTAGAGAGAGTGAGTGTGTTTTTGTGTGTGTCTTCTGTGTGTGTATGTTCTCTGTGTGTGTGTGTGTGTGTGTGTGTGTGTGTGTGTGTGTGTGTGTGTGTGTGTGTGTGTGTGTGTGTGTGAGAGAGAGTGTGTGTGTGGGTGTGTCTGTGTCTATGTATGAGAGTGTGTGTGTGTGTGTGAGAGTGTGTGTGAGTGTGTGAGTATGTATGTGTGTGCATGTACAGTATGTTATTTAATAATAATAATAATAATAAAATGTCGTCCTGTAGGAAGCTTGGGAAGCTCATTTACCTCAGGACTAATAACATGACTCAGCAGTGTTCCCTGCTTTCATTCTCAACATATTTCTAATACTTTTTTGTATTCATGTTTATTTGTGTTTATTCCAATGCTTTCTATAGTGTTTTTACAATAAAATAAACACTTACTGCCCTGATAAATAGCTTTAAACAGGATTTTCTTTAGTGGCTGTCTAAGACTTTTGCACAGTACTGTACTGTATGTATGCGTGTGTGTGTGTATGTGTGTGTGTGTATGTAAGTGTGTGTGTGCGTGTGTGTGTGAGTGTGCGTGTGTGAGTGTGCGTGCGTGCGTGCGCGCGCGTGTGCGCGTCTCACCCTCCAAGGCGTTTCTGAAGCTCATGTTGGCGCTGCGGTCCATGTGTGTGTGTGTGCATGTGTGTGTGCGTGCGTGTCTCACCCTCCAGGGCGTTTCTGAAGCTCATGTTGGCGCTGCGGTCCATGTGTGTGTGTGTGCATGTGTGTGTGCGTGTGTGCGTGTCTCACCCTCCAGGGCGTTTCTGAAGCTCATGTTGGCGCTGCGGTCCATGTGTGTGTGTGTGCATGTGTGTGTGCGTGTGTGCGTGTCTCACCCTCCAGGGCGTTTCTGAAGCTCATGTAGGCACTGGCGATGACGTAGTCTGGGCTGACCGTGTCCTTGGCCAGGTTGAGGTAGGAGCGGCGGCGCTCTGCGGCCGACAGGCTCAGGATGTTCCTCCGCACCGACGCCGTCCGCTCGCCACGGCCCCGGCCCCGTGAAGCCGAAGTCGCAGTCCTCGAAGGCCACGCCCCCGTAGTCCCCCGTGCGGCAGCAGGTGCGGTCGTAGAAGAGCAGGGGCCGGCGCTCGCGGTCGTCCACGCCGCGGTGGGGGTACTGGGGCCCGTGGGGCTCGTCCAGCAGAAGCCCCGCCCCCAGACATGGCGCCGCAGGCGGAGCCGTCGCCTTCCCACACCGGGCAGCGCTGCTTGGTCCGCAACGCCTCGGACGTGGCGTAGGGGCGCGGGAACTGGCCCCGCCCCCGACCTCTTGACACTTATATGTACAGTAAGTGTGCAGTATGAAATAGAATAAACTATATACTGTATGTACCAGTTAAAACCTATTAGTCTTATTCCCCCCTTTTGTTATACTTGCACACACTGTAACCCACGGCGGTCAATAACAGCAAACACAAGTCTAATCAAATCTAGTGTGATGTTCTAGTAAACGCTCCACCCACACAAGCCTGTTGATGAGAAGACTTTCCTTTGAGAGACCAAGAGATTGAAGATAGATTGAAAACAAACCAATAAATCAGACAACTGAACAATATAATAGCCTACAGTGCTTTTATTATTGACATTGTGTTATTCCAGATAGTGTATGTGATTACAGACTAGACCCGTGTAGGGCTGCCATGGCCAGAGGAACGTGTTGTTGAGTATAATGACAGCTTCTAATATCAGACCCCCAACTCCACATTCCACTCCGCAGTGTGTGACTGTATTTTAGTCGCAACACAAAGCGCTCTCGCATCATGTGCCGAGGAGAAGCTCCAGGGTTCTCCGGTCAGCTCGCGCTCCTCCGGATCATAACCGGTCACATGCTACCGTGGCAGACCAGAGCCCTGTACTACGAAGCTGGATCACGGTAGCGCGATAACTTCAGGTTCAAGACTGGTTCATCCGTATCACGAAGGTGGATCTCTTTTCACCGCGTTATATCGCCATGTATTTAAGGACCGACAAAACCCATTAGAGTTTTCTGATGACTATTTATATGAAAGATACCGATTTTTGGCAGAAGGGATCATTTATATCTGTCAACTAATTTTTGTATTAAACATTACAACCATGTAGGCTGTTTATTGGAGAAATTCAAGTAGGCCTATGCCTAGGCTACTTACCGGTTTGGATTATGTTTTTATGTTTGTTCTTCACTTGCCCCCATGAACGTTTTCCATTGCCAGGGTTTGCACTGAAGGTATATATAAGAATAGTCCTAACGTCACATCTATACAACTCATTCATGTTAAGACATGCAAACGTCACATCTAGGCCAGCATAGCGTCAGGCGCGCAGATTGGCTGGGGCAAGGGGGCACTGCCCCCCCTGGTGGCCAGATGAGCAAACTGTCTGCAACGCGTCCAAAACATGTATTCTAGAGACCGGGTCGCGACCGGATCAGAGAAATGCACTGAACAGACTAACCCTAACCCTAACCCTGCACTGAACAGCCTGGCTCCTGCTTGCGTGAGAATTGATCGCTTTGCGGTGCTTATTCCTCATCCAGTGATGGATGGGTGGATGGAAAACGTTCAACTGAATGTTCATATTGTTCTGATAATTGTAGCTATAGCAACATAAGAGTGACAGCTTTGACAGCAACCCAAACATGAGCTAATCCCATAACTGTAGGCCTACCATTGCTAGCTTTGATATAAATGCAGATAGGCTACATGTGAAGAGGCAATTGCTGGATTCTAATACGCTGTTTATAATGACACATCCCGACATTGAAGCATGAAAGGCGTAGCATACATTCTGTTTTAATGAAGAAATAAAAAGTCTGTAAACTCTGCCTAAAAGCATTTATTTGGTCTCATTTATTAGCTTAATTATTTAATACGTGTGGGTGTTTTCAATTATAATATTGTATTCTTGATACAAGAATGTTGACATTTCATGTAGCATATTTCAGTAGCAGGCTATTCAACACGTTGAATGAATTACATTAATTAATTAAATATTCATATAGCCTAGGCTTTGAAACATTCGTAGGCCTGTTTTCTTGCCTATGTGAATGAATATCGGCCCATAATCTGACTTGCCGTGTTGCTCTGGTCCAGGCAGTCACCTTTCACTTTTGTCACTGTTTGCAGTATCTACAGAAATTGTTAATATTTAATATTATTTCGTTACTCACGAAGTGAAGACAGTTTTAGAACAATGAAAGACATGAAGTGCAGACATTGCCTAAGAGAAAGGAGGCGCAGTTGAACGAAACGTGAATATTGGACAGAATAAGCACTGTTTTGAAATGTTGTGGGTCAATCATGCAGCTGTAACAGAATATGCGCATTCCACGTATTTATACCACTATTACAATCCCTATTTGATGAGGGAGGGGGCTGGGACTCACTGCCCCCCCTGATCAAAAAGTCAAAGTGCGCGTATGCATAGCGTTCATCATGGGGCATGTAGCAAGTTATATGGCTATTGACCAAACAGCTATATTAATTAAATTTAATATTGATAAGACCATTAATTTACGCATTCAAACAGTCAGCATTTTTTTGCCAGCTTTCCTTCCTCGCTTTAGCTGCAGCAACCGTGTTACTCTTGGCCAGAATGATAATATGTTTGTAGTCTTGATATTTCTGAATGATGAGCGTCTGCTCCTCTTGTGTGAAGTGGGCGGGTCTAGATCGCTCCATGTTTGTGATTGGCCAGACCGGCAAACACCGCCTCTTCATATGTGCACGCGCTCATAGCTAGATTAGATCAGCTGGGTCGAGTTAACGAGTTGATGACCACCCTCGTGGTACCGTTTATCCGTGATTGCGGTTGTCTCGTCTACTCGAGGGAGAAGTTGAACTGGATGTGTTGAACCACGTTCGTAGTACCTCAGACCATGAGGTTCTCCTGATCCCGGTGAAGGAACTCACTGGAGCGCGCGGGAATAAACATCACTTGATAACCGTGTCCACGGGGGTCCCAGGTCCCGCCAGCGCACACACACACGCACACACACACACACACACACACGCGCACGCACACACACACACGCAATACACACGCGCGCACGCTCAAGACAATGTAGGCTATGGTATGATTATGACGTAACCATCTGAGTTCAGTTCGATGGCTTTATTAAGATGAAAGTTGTTAAATATCATTCAGTGTGTGGTTTACAAGAGCGACATCATGGTAAGAACAATACCCCTCCCCTCACCCCCATAATTATCTGGATGTTGATTTAGGTTTTTATTATAATTGTCTATTCTATTTGCGTATAATTTGTCTACCCATAATGCGTTTCTAAAAGTAGCTCAGGTCTATATACGCTTAGGTGGCCTGAAGTTTGTCATTGTTGGCCTAGAGACCAGAAATCCAATATTTTCGAAGGTCTGGGTAGCCTGCGCAAAAATTGGGAATATGGCCCAGCTCCAAGGAGTATCCCACTTCATTAGGCCTGGAGGCTTGTAGCAGCAATAATGGAACAACTACCGTTAATGCAATAGCTAACTGCCAATAACGTAAGCCTAACATTATTTCAATTCGTAGCCTATAGGCTTAATAAAAGTCGATGGGCATTATGTAATAACTGGACAATAATGTGATACACGTAGAGCGGAGGAGAGCGTGACCTGGGTTAGCGCCTCACACCACGTAGCCGTAGGCCCGAATATCAGGCTGCCACCATCACAACGAGAGCGCAGAGCGGCTTGTTCATAGATGACGGCGATGTGCGCGGTTGCGGATCCGATGGTTCACCCGCGGTTCAGAAACCCCGTGGCCCCGTGACTCTGGTTCACCCGCGGTTCAGAAACCCCGTGGCCCCGTGACTCTGGTTCACCCGCGGTTCAGAAACCCCGTGGCCCCGTGACTCTGGTTCACCCGCGGTTCAGAAACCCCGTGGCCCCGTGACTCTGGTTCACCCGCGGTTCAGAAACCCCGTGGCCCCGTGACTCTGGTTCACCCGCGGTTCAGAAACCCCGTGGCCCCGTGACTCTGGTTCACCCGCGGTTCAGAAACCCCGTGGCCCCGTGACTCTGGTTCACCCGCGGTTCAGAAACCCCGTGGCCCCGTGACTCTGGCAGCCTACGGGCGGAGATCAAAGCATGTCGCCAAACTACCGGTTAAGAATGGTCTTCCCTGGAGAACATACCACACATGCTCGGGATATTATAGGCGAGAATTAAGCCTTCTCAAGACAAATCTATAATTAGCTGTATTTGCTATGTAGCGGATACTTATTAATCTAGCGGAATTATTTATTTAATAGCCTAATATCAATAGGTCTGATTAAATCTGCATAATTGATCACTCCACTTAGAATAGATCAGTGATGAATGTGACTTAGCTGGATGTGTTGAAAGCTTAATCAAGATGACTGTTCACTTCACAGGATGAACTAAACACAGAGGGAAAGAAGAGGTCTTACAGGAAATCAGACAGAAGACCTGCTAAGGTGAGACCTGGAGCAGAGGAGCGAGTCAGGTCCTCTGTGATTCAACCCTATACTTAGGGCTGAGTAGGCTACTCTACCCTAACAAAGACACCCACCTACCTACCTGTCTGTCTGTCTGTCTGTCTGTCTGTCTGTCTGTCTGTCTGTCTGTCTGTCTGTCTGTCTGTCTGTCTGTCTGTCTGTCTATCTATCTATCTATCTATCTATCTATCTATCTATCTATCTATCTATCTATCTAATCTGTGATTACATCCATGACCCATACATGGATGTATGTAAACAGGACCTGGTCATGGTGGCAAAGAAAACATCTTGTAAAGATTCAAGATCAAAGACAGTGCAGTTATATTTGTTACAAACAGTAAATAAAAACCAATCAGGGGTATAAAGCCAATCAGGAGCCGGTTGCACCAGTCGTTACTAAGTGGTGACTAGGCCTAGTCATAGCCTAAGTGTTGACTAACTCGAGATTTGGTCACTACTAAATTTAAATGGGTTGCACCACTCACGACTAGTTCCTAGTAACAACTAAATATTGACACCACCCTGGGAGGTGGTGTAAGTGATGACTAGTGCGAGGAAGTAGCATCTTCAACTCTGCTATTAGGACGGAGGTGGGCTGAAACATTGTAAGTTCATGTTGCAGTATGTACTATATAGTATGTAATATGGACATTGGGACACGGCCCAAGCTCCTTGGTAAGGGCTGGGTAAGGGCGATCAACCTCCTTGTTTACATTTTTACTTGCTTACCGATTGGCTATTTGGATCCTGCCGTCACAGTCATACAACGTCATCTTGACTGCAGGTGCAGATCGAGGGTTCGCGGTACATCACAGCCAGATTGCAATTATGATGTCATAAATAAAACATGTTCTATGTTCTTCTGGCCTGTAAATATTTTACTATGTTACTATTACTACTGTCATGCAGCATGTATCAGGCTAGGAGATCCAGGAAGTGTTTCCTCTAGTGGATTACATCAGGTCACATCACAAGTCCATTACCACCTTGGACAAAATCCAATTGCATCTTCTGTCAAAAGTGATTTTTAACTTTATTTATTCATTTTTGTTTTACAGTCAATTGAGATTCATCCAGAAGCTTGGGTGGTACTGTTCTCTGTTCTCAACCTGCCAGTCTCTCTTCCACTGTGGTGTCTTTTCTACTCTCTCCCCTCTCTCTCTTTTTCTCTTTCTCTCCCTCTCTCTCTTTTTCTCTTTCTCTCTCCCTCTCTCTTATCCCCTCTCTCTCTTTCTCTCTCCCCTCTCTCTTTCTCTCTTTCCCGCTACTGCTTCTATTTCCCCATCAGAACCACCCTAGAGATGTTGATCTGTTCTCTCTCTCCCTCTCTCTTCCTCTCCCTCTCCCTCTCTGTCTCTTTCTCTGTCTCTCTCTGTCTCTATCTCTCTCTCTATCTCTCTCTACTTCTCCCTCTCTCTCTCTCTCTCTCACTCTCTCTCTCTCTTTCACTCTCTCACTCTCTCACTCTCTCTCTCATTCTCTCTCTTTCACTCTCTCTCTCTCACTCTCTCTCTCTCTCTCTCACTCTCTCTCTCTTTCACTCTCTCTCACTCTCTCTCACTCTCTCTCTCCCCAGAGTGTAGCTGAGTTGCACGAGTGCTCAGCAGAGGGGATCATGGAGTGGGTTGTCATGGTGACCATGGCCCTCTACCAGATCCTCCGTCTCCACCCGGACCAAGTTGGCCGCCGGCCGGCCGCCGACGTCGCACCGCGCCCGCCGCCGTCTCGGGACGGGCGCACGGGTCCGAGCGAGGAGGCGCGTTTCAGTCCAGCAGGCTCTCCCCAGGACCGCGCCTCTCTCCCGGGCTCGGACTCCCCACCCCGCTCCCCCAGCGCGGCTCTGAGGGTCACCTCCCAGAACTCGGAGGAGGCGGAGCTCACGGCCACGGCGTCCGTAGCCGTGAGAGAGATCCTGCGGAGGGTGAGGGGGAGGATGGAGAGAGAAGAGGAAGAGGAGGCGCCTGAGGAGGAGGAGGTGGCGCTCTTCCGCCCCGGCGCCTTCCTGCACGACCCCCGTCTTGTCGCGCTCGCCGAAGAGCTGCTCCGGAACGCCTGGCGGGACGCCCGGGAGAAGGCGCGGCGTATTGGTGGCGCCGTCACCTCCTCCTCCTCCTCCTCAGACGGCTCGGGGGCCAGTGGCGGCGTGCCGGAGGACGCCTGGATGATGGGCCACATCGGGTCGGCGGTCCGCACCATGGAGGACGCGTCGGCCGCCCCGGAGACCCTGGCGGTGGGTCCGACCGGCCGGAACACCTCCTCCTCCGGCCCCAGCAGCAGCGCAACCCTGGAGGAGGAGGAGGAGGAGGAGAGCCTCTCGGACGCCCTGGCCCGCCACGCCCTGTTCCATAGCCCCGGCCTGGTCTCCGCAGAAGAGAAGCTGGAGCTGGTCAGGCTGTTGGGGGGCCTCCTCCGGGAGACGACGGAGCCCGCCGAGGGAGCCCCTCCCCCGGCCCGACCCCGGAGCCCCAGCGCCAGGAGTCAAACCGGCAGCCCTGCTGGAGAGGAGGAGCAGGAGAACCACGCCACACCCCTCCCCGCCTACGGACCCGACCTCGCCCTGCACAAAATGTTCGAAGCCATCGCGAGAGAGCGCCCCGATCACGACAGCGACGACGACGATGGCGAAGAGTCCCCCGGCCTCCACTTCTTCTCCAAGGAGCTGATCCGCCGGGTCCACCGGCAGCTCCTGGACCCCCCGCGCTCGGGGCGCCGGCCGCCGGACGCCCACCACTGCCGCTCCCAGCCCACCCTGCGGAGCCCCGAGACCGAGCGGCGTCTGGAAGAACAGATCTTCACGCCGCTGCTCTACCGCTTCATCCGACGGGCCGTGGGGAAGCTGGTGGCGGACTTCCTGGGCGTGGCGGCCGCCACCGACACCCGTCCGCACGACGGCGGCCGGAGGGGCCGGGACTCCTCCGGCGAGGCGTCGTGGGGCAGCAGCGACAGCAGCGGTGACCGGAGGGGCGAGCTGGACGCCACATGCGAGGTGCTGACCGCCCGGGCGCTGGCCAAACTCCAGGACACCTGCGATGACCCCAATAAAGCCAGAGTCATCGTCGACAAAGGTACAGACGTCTCTCTTATTGCATGATATTACACACGGTCTGATGTTATCATGTTATATTACACACAGTCGAATGTTATCATGTTATTACACACAGTCTAATGTTACCATGATATTACACACAGTCTAATGTTATGTTATTATACACGGTCTAATGTTATCATGATATTACAGGCAGTCTAGTGTTTTCATGTTACTGTAGACCAGAGTCATTCTCACCTTAATAATAGTTTTACCTGAGCATGTTTTAAAACGTTATGATAGTTATGAGTGTTATTACTGTGTAACAGTAGCATATTTTTCAACACAGCTATGAGTGTTACTACTGGCAACATGGAGAAGAACAGGAGTAGCAGGAGGAGGAGCAGGAGGAGGAGGAGCTGTGAGCAGTCTGGAGAGATAGACTCCTCCTCCTTCTACCAGACCCCCACCTCCCCCTCCTCTTCCTGGAGCCTCCCAAACAGCGCCTCGTTGGTAAGGAGACAATACACACACACGTGCACATACACACACACACACACACACACACGTGTACATACACACACACACACATGCCGTGTTTAGAATTGACCTGAGTAGTAGTAGGATTAATACATTAGATAGTAAGTAAGTAAGTAAGTAAGTAAGTTTTATTTATATAGCGCCTTTCACAGCACGAATGCACAAAGCGCTTTACAATACAAATAACACATAAAAAGGGGGAGAAAGAGCGACATACAAAATACAATACATACAAAATACAAGGCAATTACGACATACAAAATACATTACAAGGCAGTTACAAAATACCAGGGGAGGGGAGGGGGGAGGGAATTACCATACAGGCAGCCAGCCTCGACATGCAGCCATACAATCGGCGCGGCCAATAACCTGACAGCACTGTACTGTAATGAGAGAGGGGGGGGGAGGGTGCGAAAGGAGGGGAAGGGGTGGGGGAGGGCTGGGGAAGGGGTGGGTGCGTGTGGTGTGGTTTGTGTGTGTGTGTTTCTGAGTCCGTGAGTTCAGTCCATGTGTGTGTGTGTGTATGTGTATGCCTGAAGGCCTCTGGCCGAGGACTCGGACGGAATGTCTTAGCGATAACAGCAGGTTGCTATGGAGACGTCCTCGATCCTCAAGACCAAAAGTCAACAGGGGGAGGGCAGGGAGGAGGGGGGACGGTGCAGCGCCTCTTTAGCCTGTGAATCTTCAGGGGAGTTTGGGCAAAACGGCCTTGACGGCCGGGTGGGAGCCAAAGTAGATTAGATGTTTGGGTTAGGGAGAAGAACAACAGATTCCAATGGTCATTCCTCTCTGTAACGCTTCTCTTTATCGAGCCTGATCTTCAACTCTGCCACGTCGCCTTGCAGGGTATCGATCTTACGGTTCAGTTCAGAAATCACAGGTGGATTACTCACTGCTCTGCCCAGCTCCGTTAGCATGACGTGCACCCTTTGGTTTTGAGTGACTGCCGTCTTCCCAATTCTTCGATAGACCAGGGCAAAGCTCAGTCCGAGGAGCAGATGTCCTGTTATCATTAAGGCAATGTCCTCTATGGAAAGGGGCGCAAGGCACAGAACCTGCCACTTGTCCCACGCGTCCCTGGTGTAGCCCGCGGCAAAGGTCCCGTCTGGGCACAAAGGTTCCCCCGGTCCTGAGTTTCTTGTTGAAAAGATTTTGTCGATTGCGTTGAGAGACCAGCTTATCAATTCCATGTTTAGATTCGAAAATCCACAGAAAAAAGAAGAACTACAGAGTAAGGGGAGATAGAAAAAATACAAGAGCAGGAGCAAGCAACAAAAGCGTCTGCTCTGAACGAAAGCCGGAAGGAAGTTGGATAGTAGATAGATAGCTCCAGATATAATATAAATGTATTGACATCCACATAATGAATACATACAGTAATAATGAGTTTTTATTAGACGTCTAACTCTACAGTATATATATGCTTGTCTTCTTTTCTCTGATTCCCAGATCAGTGGTCAGAAAGCTGAAGCTGTCCCCCAGGATGGACAGAAGACATCTAGAGAGGACAAGAAGAAAAAGACCGGCAAGAAACACAAAAAGAGCAGCGTTACTCCCCTGTCCTGCGATGGTAAGACCCTTACATGTTTCAGTCCAGCAGGCTCTCCCCAGGACCGCGCCTCTCTCCCGGGCTCGGACCCCCCACCCCGCTCCCCCAGCGCGGCTCTGGAGGAGGAGGAGGAGCAGGAGAACCACGCCACACCCCTCCCCGCCTACGGACCCGACCTCGCCCTGCGGAGCCCCGAGACCGAGCGGCGTCTGGAAGGACAGATCTTCACGGCGCTGCTCTACCGCTTCATCCAACGGGCCGTGGGGAAGCTGGTGGCGGACTTCCTGGGCGTGGCCGCCGCCGCCAACACCCGTCCGCACGACGGCGGCCGGGACTCCTCCGGCGAGGCGTCGTGGGGCAGCAGGGACAGCAGCGGTGACCGGAGGGGCGAGCTGGACGCCACATGCGAGGTGCTGACCGCCCGGGCGCTGGCCAAACTCCAGGACACCTGCGATGACCCCAATGAAGCCAGAGTCATCGTCGACAAAGGTACAGATGTCTCTCTTATTGCATGATATTACACAGTCGAATGTTATCATGTTATTACACATGGTCTGATGTTATCATGTTATTACACACAGTCTGATGTTATCATGTTATTACACACGGCCTGATGTTATCATGTTATTACACACAGTCTGATGCTATCATGTTATTACACACAGCCTGATGTTATCATGTTATTACACACGGCCTGATGTTATCATGTTATTACACACAGTCTGATGTTATCATGTTATTACACACAGCCTGATGTTATCATGTTATTACACACAGCCTGATGTTATCATGTTATTACGCATGGTCTGATGTTATCATGTTTTTACACATGGTCTGATGTTATCATGGTATTACACATGGTCTGATGTTATCATGTTATTACACATGGTCTGATGTTATCATGTTATTACACATGGTCTAATGCAGGGTCCAACAGTACGTTTTTTCTTCACTTTCCTGGTCGGACAAGTGGATCAGAACGTTGCCCAAAGTCAAATTTTACTTGCCCCTATAAAAACGAACCAGTTTTATCCAGCCTGCTCTCAAACTTTCAGCAAACTGTGCATAGTTGGAGTTTAGCCCACATCCTCTAATGCACCCAAGTGACCCAACTAAACTCCTCTGTCCAAGACAATTGAAACGCTCGCACTTGAGCTCATACATCTTGTCTTTACCCAGTTTGTCTTTACCATTTGAAAGACGTCTGACTGACAGCCATGTGTCACAGTACTAGCCTTGTGCCACCCTACTAGCCATGTGTCACCCTACTAGCCATGTGTCACCCTACTAACCTTGTGTCACCCTACTAGCCTTGTGTCACCCTACTAGCCTTGTGTCACCCTATTAGCCTTGTGTCACCCTACTAGCCTTGTTTCACACTACTAGCCATGTGTCACAATTCTAGCCATGTGTCACCCTACTAGCCTTGTGTCACCCTACTAGCCATGTGTCACACTACTACCCTTGTGTCACCCTACTAGCCTTGTGTCACCCTACTAGCCATGTGTCACCCTACTAGCCATGTGTCACACTATTAGCCATGTGTCACCCTACTAGCTTGTCACCCTACTAGCCATGTATCATCCTACTAGCCTTGTGTCACCCTACTAGCCTTGTGTCACACTACTAGCCATGTGTCATACTTCTAGCCATGTGTCACCCTACTAGCCATGTGTCACTCTACTAGCCTACTGAGTTCTTCATTGGCCAACGGCGAGTGCCAGGGGAGGGGGCTATGCTATGTGCCAGAGAGAACATTCGCTATGATACGACGATGATCGATGACGATAATAAAAATTGGGTGGGGGGGGGTAAAATTGGTAAAAAAAAGTACATTTATTGTTACTACTCTCCCGAGGCAAGTGAGTTGCTTGATTTACTAGCCTGACGTGGCGTTTTACTTGACCTGGGCAGTCGGGCAATCCTTATTGTTGGACCCTGTCTAATATGATCATGTAATTACACACAGTCTAATGTTATCATGATATTACACACAGTCTAATGTTATCATGATATTACACAGTCTAATGTTATCATGATATTACACAGTCTAATGTTATCATGATATTACACACAGTCTAATGTTATGTTATTACACAGTCTAATGTTATCATGTTATTACACACAGTCTAATGTTATCATGATATTACAGTCTAATGGTATGTTATTATACACGGTCTAATGTTATCATGATATTACAGGCAGTCTAGTGTTTTCATGTTACTGTAGACCAGAGTCATTCTCACCTTAATAATAGTTTTACCTGAGCATGTTTTAAAACGTTATGAGTGTTATTACTGTGTAACAGTAGCATATTTTTCAACACAGCTATGAGTGTTACTACTGGCAACATGGAGAAGAACAGGAGTAGCAGGAGGAGGAGCAGGAGGAGGAGGAGCTGTGAGCAGTCTGGAGAGATAGACTCCTCCTCCTTCTTCTCCTCCTACCAGACCCCCACCTCCCTCACCTCTTCCTGGAGCCTCCCAAACACCCCCTCGTTGGTAAGGAGACAACACACACACACACACACACACACACGTGCACACACACACACACACACCCACATACACACACACACACACACACACACGCACACGCACATGCACATACACACAGACACACACACACACATGCCGTGTTTAGAATTGACCTGAGTAGTAGTAGGATTAATACATTAGATAGTAGATAGATAGCTCCAGATATAATATGAATGTATTGACATCCACATAATGAATACATACAGTAATAATGAGTTTTTATTAGACGTTAACTCTACAGTATTTATATGCTTGTCTTCTTTTCTCTGATTCCCAGATCAGTGGTCAGAAAGCTGAAGCTGTCCCCCAGGATGGACAGAAGACATCTAGAGAGGACAAGAAGAAAAAGACCAGCAAGAAACCCAAAAAGAGCAGCGTTACTCCCCTGTCCTACGATGGTAAGACCCCTACATGTCTGTTCTCCAAACTCCTCTTTACCACATCTCCACTATAACTCTCACACACACACATACACATGCGCACACACACACACACACAGACACATGCGCACACACACACACACAACACACACACACACACACACACACACACATAAAAGCTCTGTTTTCATGAGACTTGCTGTGATGTCATATCCTGTTGTACATGATGGTGTGTTTCCTGTCCTGGTCCAGAGCCTGCTGAGTCCTCCAGCAGCAGAGAGGAGGAGGAGGAGGAGGAGGAGAAGAAGAGGAGGTCCAGCAGAGGCTGGTTCCAAAGGGCCTCCTCCGCGCTCTCCAGGGCTTTCTGCTTCGGCTGTTGCAGGAAGAAGACTGGCCAGCAGAGGGCGACTCCTGCTCACTGACTGAACTACAACAACAACACAGCAGCTTCTCTGAGGGCTGGACCGCTGCATAACATCACCCTCAATATCACTACACATAAAACATCACCCTCAATATCACTACACATGAAACATCACCCTCAATATCACTACACATAAAACATCACCCTCAATATCACTACACATAAAACATCACCCTCAATATCACTACACATAAAACATCATCCCTACGTTCTATTACGGTCCGTTCATCAGTTCACAGCTTCAATGAAAACTTCAATAAAATCTTTAGCATTTAAACAATATGCTGCAACTCTCTTCTATTCTTCAGATGTCAGAATGTGCAGGTGTGGTGTAGCGTGTGCTCATCTGGTCCTTCTGTTCAAGCCTCTACTGACCAGCGTTTAGTCAGACTCATATTTATTCACGTTGCGTCTTGCTGGTTTCTACTGCTACATTCAGAACACGGCGGTTTTTTAACGGCGTAAATGAACCAACGCACACCCCCCATCGGCCCACCCACGCACACACACGCGCACACACACACACACACACACACACACACCTGTGTGAGGATCCTGCGGACGTCGGCGTCGGTGTGGCTGGAGTTGAGCTGTCCCAGCAGCAGCTCTGCCGTCAGACACTGGGACACGTAGTTGGCCACCCTGCTGCCATCGTACCCGTTAAACACCCCGTACAGGAAGCAGCCATCCTCGCCTCTGGTCGGACACGGACACACACACACACACACACACACAGGATGTGTTAATACTTTCAACATTCGCCCAGTCCTAATTGCAGTGAACTGTCATCACTGTCACACTATACTGGCATTGCAACCCATGTTCTCTAATCTGCTGCACACTGTATTATATATCCACAGTACGTGTAGCCCCCACCGGGTGTGGCCGAGGGTCGTTTCTGGGTGAGCTAGCACCTGAATCGGAGGTGCCCGTCTTCGTTGGGGTGGCTCTGGGTGTCCTTGCCGTCCGGGCCGTAAACACAGTTGGGCGCAGATCCGACACCGCACATCTGACACAGCGGCAGGTCGTCCGTCCAGCTCTGATGCTGGGCGACCCCGGAAGAGAGAGGTCAGCGGAGATAGCAACACGACTTTAATACTGACATAAGACAGATGTAAAAACAAACCGTATATAGCTATACGTGATTGCCATTACACACAAAGGCGCATCTGATGTCCAGCCACTGCATTATAATTGACATCCAATTCGATCCTATTCGGGGTATTTAGGTAGCATTGCTACCGTAGCTAGCCATGAGAGTCTCAAATCAAATGTAACACAATGGACTGGATGAAACAAGATAGCACTATGGTGGCTTAAAAGTTTTGCTTCGACAAGAAATGCATGCCATGGTTTGCTATAGCAACAGCCTGACATATTTATATATTAAGCCAACTGCTAGCTAGTCGTCTAACGTTAGCTAGCACTAGGTTAGCTTGGCTAGAGCGATTGCAAACACACAAACCAGGCCCCTTTGTACGGATAACTAGACAGACTGACCCGCATACGATATGCAAACCTTGCCAGAGATCAGTGTGCATGTTTTCAAAAGGAGAAACTCTTAATTATCTTACGCTTTGCATCCATGGAGGTATAATATAACTGGAGACTGCATTGAAAATGGCTGCCTATTCATTTCAATGAAAGTTGCTCACAGGCGCATGAAGCCATTTGACGTAGTGGCAAAAGCTCGGTATTGCAAGTCACGTGACGGCATGCGGTCCAAGACCCTTATTTCCCATGGTTTGTGGATTATGATAGATAGGGCTAGAAAAGGAAAACAAAATTTTTCTCGGTATCATTCAGCATCAGAGACCAATCTAATCAATATAAACTTTTAATTCAATTGGTTTTTTTTGTTTTTGAAGCCACCAATACCTGTATCGAGCCATTTGAAACATGTGCTGTGAACGAGCCTCGGGGACGCTGGGCGTGCGTTCATGAGTCCTGCGAATGCGCGGAAAACACGTCACCATAGGAAGACCCGCCCTACTCTGCCTCTGATTGAATAGTTTTAAGGAAGTCATATGTAATGACGTCGGCTAACATTTGCTATGCTTTTAGCAATGAAGCTGCTATGATCATGCTAATCATAGATATGAACGTATGTCTATGATGCAAATGATCATGACATGTGGTTACTTTAGGACATCGTTGGAAAAGATCTAGAGGGTAAGTGGGTCAATGTTGAATAACTTAGCTAACATTATCTAATGTTACATTTCTTTATATTAACGTCAACTATATTGATAGGCTAGGGAGCTTTGCTAACGGTAGCTAATGCTAACGGCTTAGGGTTAACTTTAGTTAACCTTAGTTAATGCTAACGTTACGTTCGGAGGTCTCAGATGTATTTCAATTTTAACATAATGTTGAGCATGCTCAATGTGACATTGTTCATACATTGAATACAGTCTGTAATCTTGTCTGGCGTTATTTAGCTATAGTGGGCTGATGCTTGCTGCTGCTACTATAGCATTTGCCACATTATACATCAAATTAATCAAGCATGGTTAGTGTTATTACCTGAAGGCATTATTACCATTGCAAGTAAGCATGCCATGTATATGCCATGCCTGGAAATCAAATTAATAGTGTAATTCTTCCCCATCATAGCTCATTGTACACTGATATAATCATTCTCCTTGCCTTTGCTAATACTCATCTCTTTTATCAAACTTTGTGCTAGGAAAGAAATCTGGCTGTGATTCGTCGCTAGTGCTCATCCAGGCTGTTGTCATCTCCCGCCTGGACTCCTGCAACTCCCTACTTGCTGCCATCCTGCAGCGTTGGCCATCAGACTCCTGGAGAAAGCTGCTGCTGACCTGGTGTTCAACAGCCCCATGCTCTTCCACACAACTTCCCTACTCCGTTCTCTGCACTGGCTCCCTGCGCTGTCCCATCCAGTTTAGGACTGTGGTGCAAGCCTACAGGGCAAATGAACAGCTCCCTCCTACCTCCATGCTGTGGTCAAGCTCTGCTGCCTTGAGGTGATTGGTTTCCCAGTTGCTCCAAGCCCCCTACGGCAGATTGGCGTGGCCATGGCTTTTTTCTGTCCTGGCCTCACAGTGGTGGAATGAACTGTCCACTGATGTCAGTACAGCAGAGTCGCTGCCCATCTTTCGCCGCATGCTGAAAATTCACCTGTTCAAGATGTGCCCTGGACCCTTCCTTTTAACACCTATTTTATTTGTTCTTGTACTTTGTCTTTAGCAACAGGTTAAGCTCTTAGACGCTTGTTTAGAAAGGAGATGCACTAATGAGTTCTAGCGAGCAGTGGTACTGTAGTGAAGCTGCAGTGTCACTAATGAAAGACTAATGGGGTGTACCTGAACTGGGCCGCTGACAGAGGCTCTGATCACCCTCGGCTGGACTTGATTGCTGAGGGGTGGACTAAGAAAGCAGAGCCAGTCGGGCAGTCTGGGGAGCGGAGCTTCATGTCCGTCAGGGCAACTAGTCTGACGAAGCAATTGTTAACTTGCACTCACGGGAGAGGATAACATGCCTGTCTAGCCCAGCTTAAACTATGCGCCCATGTACCAGTGTGCCGACTCAGGGTGATATCTAGTGTGTTTGCAATTGAGTGTGCCTGCCTATACAGGGTGATCCAGTGTGGAATTTACTGTTTGTGTGCGCATGTGTGTGTGTTTGTGTAAACGTTGAGTGCCATACCGAGTGCCCACCTACGTGGGGTGAATTGCTGTGATGCTGGGTGTGGCTATTCTGATACTGGATGGACTGACCTGTCTGAGGGAGAGGTGTCACCGATTGGCCAGACTCCCATCAGGCCCACAAAGAACCTGCTGTTTCATGAGTTGGTGCAATAAATGAAATGTTTTCTTAGGTTGTTGTCTAGTGTGCTGTTGTTGTTCTCAGCTCTCTTAACACCGGACCATACCAGGGACTAAAGGTGGTGGCAGCCCCTTTGCCTACAGTTAATACCCACACCTAGACCAAGGTTCATTACAGTACTCTTGCATACCTACAGTATGTTAAATGCACTTAATGAAAGTTGCTTTTTATAATTGTCTGATAAATGACTAATGTAATGTTGTTTTCTGGAGATCTCCTGTCCACCGTGGAATTCATTAGTCTGTTCTAAGGATGTACTCTTGGAAAACTACGAGCTCACATTAACTTTAGTTTATTTTCAATTAACTTGGACTGTTTCCTCTCCTTCAGTCATAAAACATGTCAAGTGTTTAAGATTTGATACCTGTTTTAAGTGATGGAGTATTTATGTACAAAACATTCATATCGGCTGGGCCTACAGTTGGTCTAAAGAAGTGACTTTCATTTACACTAAATGGACAAAAGTATTGGGACACCTACATATTACTGAACCTACAATGGTCCATAAAGGCATGGTTGGGTGAGGTTGGTGTGGAAGAACTTGACTGGCCCGCACAGAGCCCTGACCTCAACCCCAGCGAAGCGAACACTTTTGGGATGAACTACATGAAGAACGGAGATTGTCAGCTAGGCCCTCTAGTCCAACAGCAGTGTGACCTCACAAATGCTCTTCTGGATGAATGGGCAAAAATTCCCACAGACACACTCCAACATCTTATAGAAAGGCCTCCTAGAAGAGTGGAAGCTTTTATAGCTGCAAACGGGGACCAACTCCATATTAATGCCTATGAATTTAGAATGGGATGTCATAAAACCTCCTGTAGGTGTAATGTCACAATTCTTTTGTCCATACAGTGTATATACAATACTGTACAGTGAAATTAAAAATGATAGGCTACCCACTCTAACATTGTTTGCATTAAAGTAAAATTAAACATTTCTAATAGTTGTGACATCCCCAGTGGGAGTGTAGTCCAGCTAGGACCTTAGCTTGGCAGCAGCACATAGAGACCAGGAGATGGTTTTCACTTTGGGGATTTTATTAAGGATAAATATATAAAGGATTTGAAAACAAAACAAAACAACAACATTCAAACAAAACAAGTCCCGCTTGAATTAGCTTTTTTTTTGGGGGGGGGTGTGACTTCCCCCCAATGATTTGATATTGACTGGGACAGCTACGTCCAACATGGAGAGGAGAGAGACCAGAACACCACGGGGTGGTAAGGCTGGGGAGGAAGAGTGGAGGGTGAGGAGGGACGGGAGGAAGAGTGGAAGGGGAGGAGGGAAAGGGGGCCAAGGGAGGAGAAGTTAATGAGGGAAAGGAAAGAGGAAGAACAGTAAAATGAGTGAACAGTGTGATGACCATATACATTACAACAGGAAGTGTATCATCACATAAAGAATAACGCTCTGGTTTGTTAATGACAGTTTTCTGCAGAAAAAAGATATTTGAAGTTACAATCCAGAGTTGGAGAAGGCAATACTTGGACTCAACACTGCAATCACCATCACAAGTTGGCAGCTTCACCCACTCTGGATTGTATCTTCAAGGGACTGCGAGATGCTATTTAAAAAAATGTCATTTCCCAAAGTGGTGAAATGAACTCCATCCGTCAGAAATAAACCAGGGCAGTTAAACCGTATGCGAGGATGCCCAACACTGTTGCCACCCAAACGCCGAACAAATGTGGTCATCACACTGTTCACCCATTTTCTGGCTCTGTTAATGCCCCCCGGATTTGCAGCCCTCCACTGGCGTCACTCAGTGATGCATGAGAAGATAATCTTCATCCTGGGGAAGCGGCGGTGGAGGTGCTGCAGGTCCTGCTTCATCGCGGCGACAAGGTCCACTCCTGTGATGTTGCCGAGGTCATTGCCGCCACAGTTGATGAGCAGGACATCCGGGGCTGTTCTTCCTCTCAGGGACTGGTGGAAGAAAGGGACAAGGTTCCTCCATCTCAGGCCACCCCAGCCAAACCACCAGACCCGCGCATCGAGTCCGAGGTTTCCTCTCCGTTCGTGCCTGGCTCTCTCCTCAGCACGTCGGACGTAGCTGTCCCCAATGATCCACACTGTTTTGCCTAAGGGTTCAAATAAATAAAATACATTCTATGTAATACACAGTGTGAGTAGAACTTTATTTGTGTTGTTCTACAGACATATTGACTTATACAGGTTCTTATCACCACTTCAACTCACCACAGTCACTATCCTAAAGACAACATTCTATAGAAGTGATATTGACATTCATTTCTGCTAGTTTTGATGGCAATAATTGGAAAACTAAAGATACATATCACATTGCTACTTCATGAATAGTATGTGTAGGCCTATTCTCTTTGATATGAAGGGGCACATAAACAATACAATAGAATTATTTACTTTGGACATATTGTTATTAATTCAGTTCGACCATGGAGGTATTATATACTGTACACTACACTCACTCTGTCCAGGTACTGCTGCCAGCCCAGCCATAGTCCTCGCTGCAATCTCACTGTAAAATATGATTTAATGATCAATTAGATTTATAAAGCGCCTTTCAAGACACCCAAGGACGCTTTACAAGAACAGAGAAGACCAATGAGACAAAACAACAGGCAGGACTAACAACACAGGGTAAGCTAACTGAGTAGGTAAACTGGCCAACTATGGGCCAAAGGCCTGGGCCTGGTCACGCGCACACACACACACACACACACACACACATGTGTGCATACTCTAGTAGAGCACTGGCAAAACAGACATTCACTGGCAAATTAAACATTCATTGTTGGATAGAAAGATGTATATTTTGCAGGACGTAAATCATTAGGCCTACTTTAGATTTGGTTTTGACTGAAACAAGAAGTCGGCGCACTTTGGAGAAGCACAGCCGCGCCTAGGCCGGATTCATAGTCGACGCAAACTACATAAGCGCAAGCAACGCAAGCTTCACAAGGCCCCGCAAGTAGTGCGCACCAATGATGTTTCCATGACGACGGATGTAAACGGGAGTAGACCGGCTTGAGATGTAAACAAGATGTAAACATGGAGACGTTACAACGCCTGTTGCTCATAGCACTAGTGCTTATTCATATCTCTTGTCCTCTTATTTCGGTTATTAAAGTTATAATATTTAAGTTATTCAGTCCCTCATCACCTTTTCGCTAGCTCGCTAGCTAGCTCGCACTCCACTGGAGAGTCAAGTAAACAAACAGTGCGCCCCACAATGCACAGCGCATCTGCCAAGGGGTCTTTTTTAGCAGAGGCAGTGGTTGTACTCGAATAATCCCCACTGTACATAATAGGCTCTGCATCGTTGTCCCCCACACAATGAAATCGGAGGGGTGGCAATAAAAACGTTGCTTGTTTGTTCGATCTATGATATGTTCCAGAGACCACCACTAGGAGTGCTAACTACAGTTCATTTTTCCTATTGCCAATACATTTTTTGGAATTGTTTTATAATATTGGATACATTAGAGTAGAGTAGTGGATACATTAGAGTAGAGTGGAGTAGTGGTAGTTTTGGGCTAGGCCATCTAATGTCCAACCGTCCAAATTTTGGTCACGTCGAAAGGGAGGGTTCTGTAGGTGTTCCTCTGACATCTGAGTGCCTAAGGAGAAGTGCAAACCACTATGGGACCTTAAATCGGACAAAATATGTACGGTAGTCAACGGCAAGAGACAAGTAAGTAGTAAGTAAGTAAGTAAGTTTTATTTATATAGCGCCTTTCACAGCACGAGTGCACAAAGCGCTTTACAATACAAATAACACATAAAAGGGAAGAAAGAGCGACATACAAAATACAATACATACAAAATACAAGGCAATTACGACATACAAAATACATTACAAGGCAGTTACAAAATACAGTACGAGGCAGTTACAGTTACCAGGGGAGGGGAGGGGGTAGGGAATTACCATACAGGCAGCCAGCCTCGACAAGCAGCCATACAATCGGCGCGGCCAATAACCTGACAGCACTGTACTGTAATGAGAGAGGGGGGGGGGGAGGGTGCGAAAGGAGGGGAAGGGGTGGGGGAGGGCTGGGGAAGGGGTGGGTGCGTGTGGTGTGGTTTGTGTATGTGTGTTTCTGAGTCCGTGAGTTCAGTCCATGTGTGTGTGTGTGTATGTGTATGCCTGAAGGCCTCTGGCCGAGGACTCGGACGGAATGTCTTAGCGATAACAGCAGGTTGCTATGGAGACGTCCTCGATCCTCAAGACCAAAAGTCAACAGGAGGAGGGCAGGGAGGAGGGGGGACGGTGCAGCGCCTCTTTAGCCTGTGAATCTTCAGGGGAGTTTGGGCGAAACGGCCTTGACGGCCGGGTGGGAGTCAAAGTAGATTAGATGTTTGGGTTAGGGAGAAGAACAACAGGTTCCAATGGTCATTCCTCTCTGTAACGCTTCTCTTTATCGAGCCTGGTTTTCAACTCTGCCACGTCGCCTTGCAGGGTATCGATCTTACGGTTCAGTTCAGAAATCACCACAGGTAGATTACTCACTGCTCTGCCCAGCTCCGTTAGCATGACGTGCACCCTTTGGGCTAGAGTGACTGCCGTCTTCCCAATTCTTTGATAGACCAGGGCAAAGCTCAGATAGACCAGGGCAAAGCTCAGGCCAGGGCAAAGCTCAGACAAATAATTTCTTGATCCCGTTTGAGTTGTGCCATGGTCATACACGTTTGTCAATTTAAAACATTGCTAAATTAACATGTATACTGTACATGTACTGCATAATAAAACAAGCCCCTAGGATCTAGACAATCAAAAGAGTTTTAAAGAACCCTGGCCGATGAGCCCACTGCGCATTCATAGCAGATGGTCATACAAACTGGATAAGCAATGATGTGTCATGCAGTTAGTTTCAGCTCTAAATATTGGTTATTCACAGAGTGTGGATGTCTCGCAATCTCCATATGGCCGTGTTCCCCTTGCTCAGAGTTTGTTTCCCAAGCGCGTCCTCAGCCCATGCAGTACTTGACTGTGAGTGCGGGACTGACTGCAGTATACAGTAACAGCATTTCAACTGTGGGACCTGAGCAGTTGTCTGCCACCCTGGACAGCTTCAGCCTACAATCACCAAACATCTCACTCTCCGACAACGTATGCGATGCAACAAAGACAACGGAAATGGCAGCAAATGCCCAGCTACAGTCACAAGATGCTCTCGATACCCTCAGCCCACCTGAGAACATCACCCAACTTGAGAACGTCACCCAACTTGAGAACGTCACCCAACCTGGGTATGTCACCCAACCTGGGAACGTCACCCAACCTGGGAACATCACCCAACTTGAGAACATCAGCCAACTTGAGAACGTCACCCAACTTGAGAACATCACCCAACTTGAGAACATCACCCAACCTGAGAACATCACCCAACATGAGAGCCTCACCCGTTCCGATCAAGGCACCGTGGTGAAGATGGAGGTGGTTGGAAAAGATGTGGACACCAAGTCTGGCTTAGGAACAAGTACAAGAACCAGAACAAGAACAAGAACCAGACTCTCGGATGGTGAAGTGAAGAGGGGGCCCTCCTCCAGGGAGCTCGTTATGCGTCTGGCGCAGTGGGCCAGTTCTCTGGTGCAGGAACTCTATAGAAACTCCGGCTGCCATGCAGAGATCCTGTTAGGGTTCTACAGCGCCCTGTCAGGGTTCTACAGCGCCCTGTCAGGACTGAGAATGCTTCTCCGAATGAGGAACAAGACAACGGTCAAGGTAGGCGTGGTATCAAGCAGGGAAGCCCGAGGGTCAGATGAAGGTCATAGAAATTAACTCACATTCCCATTGTTACAAAAATCTGTTCTGATGAAGGTAGAAACCGAAACGTTGACTGATTAAAAGCAGAGAAAAAGTGTGTGCGGGAGTACGTTATTCTTCATTTGAAACTTTTAAAGGGATTTACTCCCAGCACCACAACAGTGTGAGAGTGTGCATGTTGGCATTTTCACTTGGGTCATAGAAATCAGACATGGTGGACTTGCCCGGTGTTTATGCTGTTTTTTTCCCTCTTCCTCAGCGAATGAGGAAAGAAAGAAAGGAGGAAAGAAGAAGTAGGAAGAGAGCCCTCCTGGAAGAGAGCGTTCGCTCGTCCTCCGCCCGGCCAGTCCACCAGGAGCCCGGCCTCGGAGGCGGAACCAGATGCCGTCGGCGCGGAGGAAGGGGGCGGGGCTACCGCCCGCGATAACCGCCATCACCGTTTGGTGTGAAGAAGGAATTTAAATAAACCTTCTGCTTTTGCAAAAAAAGACACAAAAAAAACAAAGATTTATTTTATTACATTTAGAGTGACGTGAATGATTGTGATTCTGTGAGTGATTCTGTTAGTAAGTGTAAGAAAAAGACAGAACTTGAGGAGTGGTCCACCTGCAGTACAGATGTGAGAACATAAGAATGTAACTTGACCCGCGGTATTCTAACAGGCGCTTTACGGCATTCCGCACCACCGCTTGCATGCCAATAGGGGCGCAGTAATACTACTCATTGACCCATTGCTGTAGCTCATCTCGCACATTAGATGAGCTTACCGTTCTCAAACTCCTTGTTCTCTGTCTGGTTGTAATTTAATTATTACGAACAAAGCCTATCTATTTATAGTTTCTATCTCTGTAACTGTCGCCGGGTCTATATCTGTTAACTGTCGGGACAAGTAGAAGTTTAATACAGTAGGCTAACTGAGTGTTCTCATATGGAACATGGCATCAGGACGAGGAAGATGGCTAACGGAGATGACCAGAGATGTGTTTGAAATGGTTCACTCACTCCCTCCCTATTACCATGGATGTATTGAGTGCTACTCATAGTGAACTACATGGGGAATGATTTAACAGTTTTGGGACACTACATGGAATGTCACTGCGTAAGATATGATGCAAACAAGCAGACACGCCGATCACTGATGGCAGCAGGTTGAAATATCAGGTAGTATTCAGGTTCCATGTTTAGTTGAATGATAAATCCCATATAAATGTTTGGAATTCTAATGATGTGCAAGTGTGATTTTGTCAACTTTAGTGCTGTCTGCTAATAGCAGGCTGTGAAGCTGCACGATAAGACCGTGATAGCAAGTTAGCTCACGACAGCAGCTTCCATAATATTAACGGTAGCTGTCGGTGGCTAAAAAGCAGATAGCTAACTTTACAACGATGATTCCTGTAGCTATTTTGATGCTATTAGTTCAACTTCTGTTTCTCGGGCAGGAACGGAGACGAACTCGCATTAGCAGCAAAGCAGCTACAGGAATGATCTTAACATTAGCTAACTGCTTTAGCCACTGATAGCTACCGTCTTCTTCACTTCTCCTTCAGTAAAACATGACACCGTTGTATTGTGGAATGCTTAGGCAGAAGCAGGAAGAGAAACCTGTCTTTAAATCAGAAAAAATATGGAATGGTAGTGTTGGAGAAGTTTTGATCTTAAGTCAAAAATAAAGGATTTGCCCAGGTTCGCACAAAAAGTTTCAGTCAGATTTATTAAGAAAACAATACGATTGCAAAAGGACCTCAAGATAAAACACAGAGTGGTTCATCAGAAAAGAAGTGTGCCCAAGCTCGTCTGGTACCGCCTTATATGTGCTCAATACAAGGATGTGACGCTAGCAGACATTTGGTTGGCTGACTCATCTATATACGTCATAGTAAGGTGACGGATATCAAACAGTGGTCGAGGGATGCAAAGAAAAGTGCGGTACACTTTGAATATAGACAAAGGAACAAAAGGCCTGAGCCAGGACGGGAAGGTTGAAGTGTGAGGCCTTCTTGTCCTGGTGAGGATACAACAACAGGAGTCTCTGTCTTAAAAGAGAAGTGAGGAAGAGAGGTTCAGGAGGTGTTTGGAATTACAAAAGAGAGAGGGAACAAAGGTTTAAGATGTTTACAATAGCAAAAGGCAGGGGACTGGATCAATATAGGTTTTTAAGAACAGAAAGCTATCTGAATAGTCTTGAGACTAGTTGTAAAATTCTATGACATTATCCGTACAAAGGGGCCTGGTTTGTGTGTTTGCAATCGCTCTAGCCAAGCTTACCTAGTGCTAGCTAACGTTAGACGACTAGCTAGCAGTTGGCTAAATATATAAATATGTCAGGCTGTTGCTATAGCAAACCATGGCATGCATTTCTTGTCGAAGCAAAACTTTTAAGCCACCATAGTGCTATCTTGTTTCATCCAGTCCATTGTGTTACATTTGATTTGAGACTCTCATGGCTAGCTACGGTAGCAATGCTACCTAAATACCCCGAATAGGATGGAATTGGATGTCAATTATAATGCAGTGGCTGGACATCAGATGCGCCTTTGTGTGTAATGGCAATCACGTATAGCTATATACGGTTTGTTTTTACATCTGTCTTATGTCAGTATTAAAGTCGTGTTGCTATCTCCGCTGACCTCTCTCTTCCGGGGTCGCCCAGCATCAGAGCTGGACGGACGACCTGCCGCTGTGTCAGATGTGCGGTGTCGGATCTGCGCCCAACTGTGTTTACGGCCCGGACGGCAAGGACACCCAGAGCCACCCCAATGAAGACGGGCACCTCCGATTCAGGTGCTAGCTCACCCAGAAACGACCCTCGGCCACACCCAGTGGGGGCTACACATACTGTGGATATATCATACAGTGTGCAGCAGATTAGAGAACATGGTTGCAATGTCAGTATAGTGTGACAGTGATGACAGTTCACTGCAATTAGGACTGGGCGGATGTTGAAAGTATTAACACATCCTGTGTGTGTGTGTGTCCGTGTCCGACCAGAGGCGAGGATGGCTGCTTCCTGTATGGGGTGTTTAACGGGTACGATGGCAGCAGGGTGGCCAACTACGTGTCCCAGTGTCTGACGGCAGAGCTGCTCCTGGGACAGCTCAACTCCAGCCACACCGACGCCGACGTCCGCAGGATCCTCACACAGGTGTGTGTGTGTGTGTGCGCGTGTGTGTGCGTGGGTGGGCCGATGGGGGGTGTGCGTTGGTTCATTTACGCCGTTAAAAAACCGCCGTGTTCTGAATGTAGCAGTAGAAACCAGCAAGACGCAACGTGAATAAATATGAGTCTGACTAAACGCTGGTCAGTAGAGGCTTGAACAGAAGGACCAGATGAGCACACGCTACACCACACCTGCACATTCTGACATCTGAAGAATAGAAGAGAGTTGCAGCATATTGTTTAAATGCTAAAGATTTTATTGAAGTTTTCATTGAAGCTGTGAACTGATGAACGGACCGTAATAGAACGTAGGGATGATGTTTCATGTCTAGTGATATTGAGGGTGATGTTTTATGTGTAGTGATATTGAGGGTGATGTTTTATGTGTAGTGATATTGAGGGTGATGTTTTATGTGTAGTGATATTGAGGGTGATGTTTTATGTGTAGTGATATTGAGGGTGATGTTATGCAGCGGTCCAGCCCTCAGAGAAGCTGCTGTGTTGTTGTTGTAGTTCAGTCAGTGAGCAGGAGTCGCCCTCTGCTGGCCAGTCTTCTTCCTGCAACAGCTGAAGCAGAAAGCCCTGGAGAGCGCGGAGGAGGCCCTTTGGAACCAGCCTCTGCTGGACCTCCTCTTCTTCTCCTCCTCCTCCTCCTCTCTGCTGCTGGAGGACTCAGCAGGCTCTGGACCAGGACAGGAAACACACCATCATGCACAACAGGATATGACATCACAGCAAGTCTCATGAAAACAGAGCTTTGTGTGTGCGTGTGTGTGTGTTGTGTGTGTGTGTGTGTGCGCATGCGCATGTGTCTGTGTGTGTGTGTGCGCATGTGTATGTGTGTGTGAGAGTTATAGTGGAAGAGGAGTTTGGAGAACAGACATGTAGGGGTCTTACCATCGCAGGACAGGGGAGTAACGCTGCTCTTTTTGGGTTTCTTGCTGGTCTTTTTCTTCTTGTCCTCTCTAGATGTCTTCTGTCCATCCTCGGGGACAGCTTCAGCTTCCTGACCACTGATCTGGGAATCAGAGAAAAGAAGACAAGCATATAAATACTGTAGAGTTAACGTCTAATAAAAACTCATTATTACTGTATGTATTCATTATGTGGATGTCAATACATTCATATTATATCTGGAGCTATCTATCTACTATCTAATGTATTAATCCTACTTCTACTCAGGTCAATTCTAAACACGGCATGTGTGTGTGTGTGTGTGTGTGTGTGTGTGTGTGTATGTGCGTGTGTGTGTATGTGTGTGTGTGTGTGTATGTGCACGTGTGTGTGTGTCTGTGTGTGTGTGTGTGTGTGTGTTGTCTCCTTACCAACGAGGGGGTGTTTGGGAGGCTCCAGGAAGAGGTGAGGGAGGTGGGGGTCTGGTAGGAGGAGGAGAAGGAGGAGGAGTCTATCTCTCCAGACTGCTCACAGCTCCTCCTCCTCCTGCTCCTCCTCCTGCTACTCCTGTTCTTCTCCATGTTGCCAGTAGTAACACTCATAGCTGTGTTGAAAAATATGCTACTGTTACACAGTAATAACACTCATAACTATCATAACGTTTTAAAACATGCTCAGGTAAAACTATTATTAAGGTGAGAATGACTCTGGTCTACAGTAACATGAAAACAATAGACTGCCTGTAATATCATGATAACATTAGACCGTGTATAATAACATAACATTAGACTGTGTGTAATATCATGATAACATTAGACCGTGTGTAATAACCTAACACTAGACTGTGTGTAATAACATGATAACATTAGACTGTGTGTAATAACATAACATTAGACTGTGAAATAACATGATCATATTAGACTGTGTGTAATATCATGATAACATTAGACTGTGTGTTATATCATGATAACATTAGACTGTGTGTAATTACATGATCATATTAGACAGGGTCCAACAATAAGGATTGCCCGACTGCCCAGGGCAAGTAAAACGCCACGTCAGGCTAGTAAATCAAGCAACTCACTTGCCTCGGGAGAGTAGTAACAATAAATGTACTTTTTTTTTAACCAATTTTACCCCCCCCCCCCACCCAATTTGTATTATCGTCATCGATCATCGCCGTATCATAGCGAATGTTCTCTCTGGCACATAGCATAGCCCCCTCCCCTGGCACTCGCCGTTGGCCAATGAAGAACTCAGTAGGCTAGTAGAGTGACACATGGCTAGTAGGGTGACACATGGCTAGAAGTATGACAAGGCTAGTAGTGTGACACAAGGCTAGTAGGGTGACACAAGGCTAGTAGGGTGACACATGGCTAGTAGGGTGACACATGGCTAGTAGAGTGACACATGGCTAGTAGGGTGACACATGGCTAGAAGTATGACAAGGCTAGTAGTGTGACACAAGGCTAGTAGGGTGACACAAGGCTAGTAGAGTGACACATGGCTAGTAGGGTGACACATGGCTAGTAGGGTGACATGCTAGTAGGGTGACACATGGCTAATAGTGTGACACATGGCTAGTAGGGTGACACATGGCTAGTAGGGTGACACAAGGCTAGTAGGGTGACACATGGCTAGAAGTGTGACACATGGCTAGTAGTGTGACACAAGGCTAGTAGGATGACACATGGCTAGTAGGGTGACACAAGGCTAGTAGGGTGACACATGGCTAGTAGGGTGACATGGCTAGTAGGGTGACACATGGCTAGTAGGGTGACACATGGCTAATAGTGTGACACATGGCTAGTAGGGTGACACAAGGCTAGTAGGATGACACATGGCTAGTAGGGTGACAGAAGGCTAGTAGGGTGACACATGGCTAGAATTGTGACACATGGCTAGTAGTGTGACACAAGGCTAGTAGGGTGACACAAGGCTAATAGGGTGACACAAGGCTAGTAGGGTGACACAAGGTTAGTAGGGTGACACATGGCTAGTAGGGTAACACATGGCCAGTAGGGTGGACAAGACAAGATGTATGAGCTCAAGTGCGAGCGTTTCAATTGTCTTGGACAGAGGAGTTTAATTGGGTCACTTGGGTGCATTAGAGGATGTGGGCTAAACTCCAACTATGCACAGTTTGCTGAAAGTTTGAGAGCAGGCTGGATAAAACTGGTTCGTTTTTATAGGGGCAAGTAAAATTTGACTTTGGGCAACGTTCTGATCCACTTGTCCGACCAGGAAAGTGAAGAAAAAACGTACTGTTGGACCCTGCATTAGACCATGTGTATTAACATGATAACATCAGACCATGTGTAATAACATGATAACATCAGACCATGTGTAATAACATGATAACATCAGACCGTGTGTAATAACATGATAACATCAGGCTGTGTGTAATAACATGATAACAGGCCGTGTGTAATAACATGATATCAGGCCATGTATACATGATAACATCAGGCCGTGTGTAATAACATGATAACATCAGACCATGTGTAATAACATAACATCAGACCATGTGTTATAACATGATAACATCAGGCCGTGTGTAATAACATGATAACATCAGGCCATGTGTAATAACATGATAACATCAGGCTGTGTGTAATAACATGATAACATTCGACTATGTGTAATAACATGATAACATTCGACTGTGTGTAATATCATGCAATAAGAGAGACGTCTGTACCTTTGTCGACGATGACTCTGGCTTCATTGGGGTCATCGCAGGTGTCCTGGAGTTTGGCCAGCGCCCGGGCGGTCAGCACCTCGCATGTGGCGTCCAGCTCGCCCCTCCGGTCACCGCTGCTGTCCCTGCTGCCCCACGACGCCTCGCCGGAGGAGTCCCGGCCGCCGTCGTGCGGACGGGTGTTGGCGGCGGCGGCCACGCCCAGGAAGTCCGCCACCAGCTTCCCCACGGCCCGTTGGATGAAGCGGTAGAGCAGCGCCGTGAAGATCTGTCCTTCCAGACGCCGCTCGGTCTCGGGGCTCCGCAGGGCGAGGTCGGGTCCGTAGGCGGGGAGGGGTGTGGCGTGGTTCTCCTGCTCCTCCTCCTCCTCCTCCTCCTCCTCCTCCAGAGCCGCGCTGGGGGAGCGGGGTGGGGGGTCTGAGCCCAGGAGAGAGGCGCGGTCCTGGGGAGAGCCTGCTGGACTGAAACATGTAAGGGTCTTACCATCGCAGGACAGGGGAGTAACGCTGCTCTTTTTGTGTTTCTTGCCGGTCTTTTTCTTCTTGTCCTCTCTAGATGTCTTCTGTCCATCCTGGGGGACAGCTTCAGCTTTCTGACCACTGATCTGGGAATCAGAGAAAAGAAGACAAGCATATATATACTGTAGAGTTAGACGTCTAATAAAAACTCATTATTACTGTATGTATTCATTATGTGGATGTCAATACATTTATATTATATCTGGAGCTATCTATCTACTATCTAATGTATTAATCCTACTACTACTCAGGTCAATTCTAAACACGGCATGTGTGTGTGTGTGTATGTACGTGTGTGTGTGTGTGTGTGTGTGTGTGTGTGTATGTGCACGTGTGTGTGTGTGTGTATTGTCTCCTTACCAACGAGGCGGTGTTTGGGAGGCTCCAGGAAGAGGAGGGGGAGGTGGGGGTCTGGTAGAAGGAGGAGGAGTCTATCTCTCCAGACTGCTCACAGCTCCTCCTCCTCCTGCTCCTCCTCCTGCTACTCCTGTTCTTCTCCATGTTGCCAGTAGTAACACTCATAGCTGTGTTGAAAAATATGCTACTGTTAACCAGTAATAACACTCATAACTATCATAACGTTTTAAAACATGCTCAGGTAAAACTATTATTAAGGTGAGAATGACTCTGGTCTACAGTAACATGAAAACACTAGACTGCCTGTAATATCATGATAACATTAGACCGTGTATAATAACATAACATTAGACTGTGTGTAATATCATGATAACATTAGACTGTGTGTAATAACATGATAACATTAGACCGTGTGTAATAACATGATAACAGACTGTGTGTAATAACATGATAACATCAGACCGTGTGTAATAACATGATAACATCAGGCTGTGTGTAATAACATGATAACAGACTGTGTGTAATAACATGATAACATTCGACTGTGTGTAATAACATGATAACATCAGACCGTGTGTAATATCATGCAATAAGAGAGACGTCTGTACCTTTGTCGACGATGACTCTGGCTTTATTGGGGTCATCGCCGGTGTCCTGGAGTTTGGCCAGCGCCCGGGCGGTCAGCACCTCGCATGTGGCGTCCAGCTCGCCCCTCCGGTCACCGCTGCTGTCGCTGCTGCCCCACGACGCCTCGCCGGAGGAGTCCCGGCCCCTCCGGCCGTCGTGCGGACGGGTGTCGGTGGCAGCCGCCACGCCCAGGAAGTCCGCCACCAGCTTCCCCACGGCCCGTCGGATGAAGCGGTAGAGCAGCGGCGTGAAGATCTGTTCTTCCAGACGCCGCTCGGTCTCGGGGCTCCGCAGGGCGGGCTGGGAGCGGCAGTGGTGGGCGTCCGGCGGCCGGCGCCCCGAGCACGGGGGGTCCAGTAGCTGCCGGTGGACCCGGCGGATCAGCTCCTTGGAGAAGAAGTGGAGGCCGGGGGACTCTTCGCCATCGTCGTCGTCGCCGTCGTGATCGGGGCGCTCTCTCGCGATGGCATCGACCATTTTGTGCAGGGCGAGGTCGTCTCCGTCGGGCTCCGTCGTGTCCCGGAGGAGGCCCCCCACCAGCCTGACCAGCTCCAGCTTCTCCTCCGCGGAGACCAGGCCGGGGCTCTGGAACAGGGCGTGGCGGGCCAGGGCGTCCGAGAGGCTCTCCTCCTCCTGCTCCTCCAGGGTTGCGCTGCTGCTGGGGCCGGAGGAGGAGGTGTTCCGGCCGGTCGGACCCACCGCCAGGGTCCCCGGGGCGGCCGACGCGTCCTCCATGGCGCGGACCGCCGACCCGATGTGGCCCATCATCCAGGCGTCCTCCGGCACACCGCCACTGGCCCCCGAGCCGTCTGAGGAGGAGGAGGAGGAGGAGGAGGCGTTCCGGAGCAGCTCCTCGGCGCGCGCGACCAGACGGGGGTCGTGCAGGAAGGCGCCGGGGCGGAAGAGCGCCACCTCCTCCTCCTCAGGCGCCTCCTCTTCCTCTTCTCTCTCCATCCTCCTCTTCACCCTCCGCAGGATCTCTCTCACGGCTACGGACGCCGTGGCCGTGAGCTCCGCCTCCTCCGAGTTCTGGGAGATGACCCTCAGAGCCGCGCTGGGGGAGCGGGGTGGGGGGTCCGAGCCCGGGAGAGAGGCGCGGTCCTGGGGAGAGCCTGCTGGACTGAAACGCGCCTCCTCGCTCGGATCCGTGCGCCCGTCCCGAGACGGCGGCGGGCGCGGTGCGACGGCGGCGGCCGGCCGGCGGCCATCTTGGTCCGGGTGGAGACGGAGGATCTGGTAGAGGGCCATGGTCACCATGACAACCCACTCCATGATCCCCTCTGCTGAGCACTCGTGCAACTCAGCTACACTCTGGGGAGAGAGAGAGAGTGAGAGAGAGTGAGAGAGAGAGAGAGAGAGAGAGAGAGAGAGAAAGAGAGAGAGTGAGAGAGAGTGAAAGAGAGAATGAGAGAGAGAGAGAGTGAGAGTGTGAGAGAGTGAGAGAGTGAGAGAGTGAGAGAGTGAGAGAGAGAGAGAGAGTGAGAGAGTGAAAGAGAGAGAGAGAGTGAGAGAGAGTGAGTGAGAGAGAGAGAGAGAGTGAAAGAGAGAGAGTGAGAGAGGGAGAAGTAGAGAGAGATAGAGAGAGAGATAGAGACAGAGAGAGACAGAGAAAGAGACAGAGAGTGAGAGAGAGGGAGAGAGAGGGAGAGAGAGAACAGATCAGCATCTCTAGGGTGGTTCTGATGGGGAAATAGAAGCAGTTGCCATGACATGAAGAAGAGAGACTGGCAGGTTGAGAACAGAGAACAGTACCACTCAAGCTTCTGGATTAATCTCAATTGACTGTAAAACAAAAATGAATAAATAAAGTTAAAAATCACTTTTGACAGAAGATGCAATTGGATTTTGTCCAAGGTGGTAATGGACTTGTGATGTGACCTGATGTAATCCACTAGAGGAAACACTTCCTGGATCTCCTAGCCTGATACATGCTGCATGACAGTAGTAATAGTAAGATAGTAAAATATTTACAGGCCAGAAGAACATAGAACATGTTTTATTTATGACATCATAATTGCAATCTGGCTGTGATGTACCGCGAACCCTCGATCTGCACCTGCAGTCAAGATGACGTTGTATGACTGTGACGGCAGGATCCAAATAGCCAATCGGTAAGCAAGTAAAAATGTAAACAAGGAGGTTGATCGCCCTTACCCAGCCCTTACCAAGGAGCTTGGGCCGTGTCCCAATGTCCATATTACATACTATATAGTACATACTGCAACTCGCCTACTACATGCGATTTAGTACATACCTGTACTACTCCACGAAAACATGTTTAGTATGCGAGATAAATGTAGCATGCTTCACGAGTCATCCAGTGAAACCGACGGGCTCCGGCTCGCATATGCGATTCATGTTAAACTTACAACAATATTGAGCTAGCCAGGCATTTGAGTTGGTCATCCAACACAGGCTCGATCCTCACCTTTCTGTATAATCCCAACTGTGAAATGGATGTGATAATAGTCCACAAAATATTCTTCCTTTGCCTCGTTTAGCACCAGCTGCAACACTCTCCTCCAAATTCATTATCTCCGTTAGCAAGGCTAACGTTGCACTCGGTAGCTTGTGCTTATTATTATTATTATTGGGGTTGGTGCTTGTGCAGTGGAGGGGTTCTTTTGGGGGAGTTGGAGCCGTTGGATTGTTATGCTTAAATGATCCTAGCCAGCTAGTTTGATAACCTTCTTTGATTCAGACATACCGTGGGCTGCCTGGTACCGTCCACTGACCAGTTGCTGGTTAACTATGAGAGGCAGGATCCCAGCCGACCGTTGCTTCCCCCCAACCCGCAACGGAGGGTTATCAGCTGGGCTGGGACTCCCCTCGCTAACCAGCAACTGAGACCATTGAGCTAAAGGTGGTTAGCTAGCTCGATCGTGACCTTACTCAAACTTATTAAATATGACACCAATAAGCACACCGGTGCCAATAGTTAGCTTAATCTTGATATAACTAAGACAAATGCTAAAAAAAATAATTTTTCCACCGACAGATTTAGCTACAATGTTTCAGCCCACCTCCGTCCTAATAGCAGAGTTGAAGATGCTACTTCCTCGCACTAGTCATCACTTACACCACCTCCCAGGGTGGGTCAATATTTAGTTGTTACTAGGAACTAGTCGTGAGTGGTGCAACCCATTTAAATTGAGTAGTGACCAAATCTCGAGTTAGTCAACACTTAGGCTATGACTAGGCCTAGTCACCACTTAGTAACGACTGGTGCAACCGGCTCCTGATTGACTCTGGCTTTATACCCCTGATTGGTTTTTATTTACTGTTTGTAACAAATATAACTGCACTGTCTTTGATCTTGAATCTTTACAAGATGTTTTCTTTGCCACCATGACCAGGTCCTGTTTACATACATCCATGTATGGGTCATGGATGTAATCACAGATTAGATAGATAGATAGATAGATAGATAGATAGATAGATAGATAGATAGATAGATAGATAGATAGATAGATAGATAGATAGATAGATAGATAGATAGATAGATAGATAGATAGATAGGTGGGTGGGTGGGTGTCTTTGTTAGGGTAGGGTAGCCTACTCAGCCCTAAGTATAGGGTTGAATCCCAGAGGACCTGACTCGCTCCTCTGCTCCAGGTCTCACCTTAGCAGGTCTTCTGTCTGCTTTCCTGTAAGACCTCTTCTTTCCCTCTGTGTTTAGTTCATCCTGTGAAGTGAACAGTCATCTTGATTAAGCTTTCAACACATCCAGCTAAGTCACATTCATCACTGATCTATTCTGAGTGGAGTGATCAATTATGCAGATTTAATCAGACCTATTGATATTAGGCTATTGAATAAATAATTCCGCTAGATTAATAAGTATCCGCTACATAGCAAATACAGCTAATTATAGATTTGTCTTGAGAAGGCTTAATTCTCGCCTATAATATCCCGAGCATGTGTGGTATGTTCTCCAGGGAAGACCATTCTTAACCGGTAGTTTGGCGACATGCTTTGATCTCCGCCCGTAGGCTGCCAGAGTCACGGGGCCACGGGGTTTCTGAACCGCGGGTGAACCAGAGTCACGGGGCCACGGGGTTTCTGAACCGCGGGTGAACCAGAGTCACGGGGCCACGGGGTTTCTGAACCGCGGGTGAACCAGAGTCACGGGGCCACGGGGTTTCTGAACCGCGGGTGAACCAGAGTCACGGGGCCACGGGGTTTCTGAACCATCGGACCTGCAACCGCGCATATCGCCGTCAACTATCAACAAGCCGCTCTGCGCTCTCGTCGTGATGGTGGCAGCCTGATATTCGGGCCTACGGCTACGTGGTGTGAGGCGGTAACCCAGGTCACGCTCTCCTCCGCTCTACGTGTATCACATTATTGTCCAGTTATTACATTATGCCCATCGACTTTTATTAAGCCTATAGGCTACGAATTGAAATAATGTTAGGCTTACGTTATTGGCAGTTAGCTATTGCATTAACGGTAGTTGTTCCATTATTGCTGCTACAAGCCTCCAGGCCTAATGAAGTGGGATACTCCTTGGAGCTGGGCCATATTCCCAATTTTTGCGCAGGCTACCCAGACCTTCGAAAATATTGGATTTCTGGTCTCTAGGCCAACAATGACAAACTTCAGGCCACCTAAGCGTATATAGACCTGAGCTACTTTTAGAAACGCATTATGGGTAGACAAATTATACGCAAATAGAATAGACAATTATAATAAAAACCTAAATCAACATCCAGATAATTATGGGGGTGAGGGGAGGGGTATTGTTCTTACCATGATGTCGCTCTTGTAAACCACACACTGAATGATATTTAACAACTTTCATCTTAATAAAGCCATCGAACTGAACTCAGATGGTTACGTCATAATCACACCATAGCCTACATTGTCTTGAGCGTGCGCGCGTGTGTATTGCGTATGTGTGTGTGTGCGTGCGCGCGCGTGTGTATTGCGTGTGTGTGCGCGCGCGCGTGTGTGTGTGTGTGTGTGTGTGTGTGTGCGCTGGCGGGACCTGGGACCCCCGTGGACACGGTTATCAAGTGATGTTTATTCCCGCGCGCTCCAGTGAGTTCCTTCACCGGGATCAGGAGAACCTCATGGTCTGAGGTACTACGAACGTGGTTCAACACATCCAGTTCAACTTCTCCCTCGAGTAGACGAGACAACCGCAATCACGGATAAACGGTACCACGAGGGTGGTCATCAACTCGTTAACTCGACCCAGCTGATCTAATCTAGCTATGAGCGCGTGCACATATGAAGAGGCGGTGTTTGCCGGTCTGGCCAATCACAAACATGGAGCGATCTAGACCCGCCCACTTCACACAAGAGGAGCAGACGCTCATCATTCAGAAATATCAAGACTACAAACATATTATTATTCTGGCCAAGAGTAACACGGTTGTTGCAGCTAAAGCGAGGAAGGAAAGCTGGTAAAAAATTGCTGACTGTTTGAATGCGTAAATTAATGGTCTTATCAATATTAAATTTAATTAATATAGCTGTTTGGTCAATAGCCATATAACTTGCTACATGCCCCATGATGAACGCTATGCATACGCGCACTTTGACTTTTTGATCAGGGGGGGCAGTGAGTCCCAGCCCCCTCCCTCATCAAATAGGGATTGTAATAGTGGTATAAATACGTGGAATGCGCATATTCTGTTACAGCTGCATGATTGACCCACAACATTTCAAAACAGTGCTTATTCTGTCCAATATCCACATTTCGTTCAACTGCGCCTACCTCCTTTCTCTTAGGCAATGTCTGCACTTCATGTCTTTCATTGTTCGAAAACTGTCTTCACTTCGTGAGTAACGAAATAATATTAAATATTAACAATTTCTGTAGATACTGCAAACAGTGACAAAAGTGAAAGGTGACTGCCTGGACCAGAGCAACACGGCAAGTCAGATTATGGGCCGATATTCATTCACATAGGCAAGAAAACAGGCCTACGAATGTTTCAAAGCCTAGGCTATATGAATATTTAATTAATTAATGTAATTCATTCAACGTGTTGAATAGCCTGCTACTGAAATATGCTACATGAAATGTCAACATTCTTGTATCAAGAATACAATATTATAATTGAAAACACCCACACGTATTAAATAATTAAGCTAATAAATGAGACCAAATAAATGCTTTTAGGCAGAGTTTACAGACTTTTTATTTCTTCATTAAAACATAATGTATGCTACGCCTTTCATGCTTCAATGTCGGGATGTATCATTATAAACAGCGTATTAGAATCCAGCAATTGCCTCTTCACATGTAGCCTATCTGCATTTATATCAAAGCTAGCAATGGTAGGCCTACAGCTATGGGATTAGCTCATGTTTGGGTTGCTGTCAAAGCTGTCACTCTTATGTTGCTATAGCTACAATTATCAGAACAATATGAACATTCAGTTGAACGTTTTCCATCCACCCAACTGGATGAGGAATAAGCACCGCAAAGCGATCAGTTCTCACGCAAGCAGGAGCCAGGCTGTTCAGTGCAGGGTTAGGGTTAGTCTGTTCAGTGCAGGGTTAGGGTTAGTCTGTTCAGTGCAGGGTTAGGGTTAGTCTGTTCAGTGCATTTCTCTGATCCGGTCGCGACCCGGTCTCTAGAATACATGTTTCGGACGCGTTGCAGACAGTTTGCTCATCTGGCCACCAGGGGGGGCAGTGCCCCCTTGCCCCAGCCAATCTGCGCGCCTGACGCTATGCTGGCCTAGATGTGACGTTTGCATGACTTAACATGAATGAGTTGCATAGATGTGACGTTAGGACTATTCTTATATATACCTTCAGTGCAAACCCTGGCAATGGAAAACGTTCATGGGAGCAAGTGAAGAACAAACATAAAAACATAATCCAAACCGGTAAGTAGCCTAGGCATAGGCCTACTTGAATTTCTCCAATAAACAGCCTACATGGTTGTAATGTTTAATACAAAAATTAGTTGACAGATATAAATGATCCCTTCTGCCGAAAATCGGTATCTTTCATATAAATAGTCATCAGAAAACTCTAATGGGTTTTGTCGGTCCTTAAATACATCAATCAATCAATCAATCAATCAATCAATCAATCAAAGCTTTATTTATATAGCGCATTTCATACCCAGAGGCAACACAATGCTCTTTACAGAGAACAAGGGAGGTGGGCAGACGTCCCACCCCTACATATTCCAGAGGGAAGCAAAAAAACAGTATCACCCGGGGGCCAGATAATTGAGCTGTAAAAATTCTTCCCTGACCCCTCTCAATGAGGCGATCGAGCAAGCTCCTGGAGTATGTTTGTCTACCGGCTAAGAACATTTATAGAGCAATAAATAACATTAAATTACATTTTCAGAGTAAGAGAGGCTAATAACATCATAGGAGAGACATGGCAAACATTGGTGTATGTCTGTGTGTGCATAAATGTGCCTGGGCCCAGATAGAGGCAGGGGTCAGGGGTAGGGTGGGGGGTAGGAAAAGGATACGGACCCGGGATAGGGTGAGGGGAAGGGGATCTGAGCCCAGGACTGGTGTCTGTCAGTGTGTGTGTGAGTGTGCCTGGGTCTGGTGGTCTACTGGTGACAGTGGGGCATCCACTGGACCTGGTTAGAAGATAGGAGGGAGAGAGAGAGGCACTAGGGAGAGGGGAGGCAGAACAGGGTTAGTAGCACACGGAGCCATATATAGAGCAATACATTACGTCAAACTACATTTTCAGAGCAAGAAAGGCTAAGAGCATCATGGGAGAGGTGTGGCAAACACTAATGTGTGTGTGTGTGTGTGTGCGTGCCTGGGCCCCGATAGAGGCAGGGGTTGGGGTAGGGTGGGGGGTAGGAAAAGGATACGGACCCGGGTTAGGGTGAGGGGAAGGGGATCTGAGCCCAGGACTGGTGTATGTCAGTGTGTGTGTGAGTGTGCCTGGGTCCAGGTAGAGGCAGGGGTCAGGGGTAGGGTGGGGGTAGGAAGAGGATACGGACCCGGGTTAGGGTGAGGGGTAGGGGGTACTGGGCCCAGGCCTAAAGCCGGAAGTGGACTGTTGTATGTCTGTGTGTACGTGTGTGTGTGTTAACTAATTTGTTACGACATCTGCAGCAGACACAGGGGTATCTATCGGTCTCAGGGTGGTCTGCTGGTGACAGTGGGGCATCCACTGGACCTGGTTAGAAGATAGGAGGGAGAGAGAGAGGCACTAGGGAGAGGGGAGGCAGAACATGGTTAGTAGCACACAGAGCCATATATAGAGCAGTACATTACATCAAACTACATTTTTAGAGCAAGAAAGGATAAGAGCATCATGGGAGAGGTGTGGCAAACCCTGATGTGTGTCTGTGTGTGTGTGATGGCGATATAACGCGGTGAAAAGAGATCCACCTTCGTGATACGGATGAACCAGTCTTGAACCTGAAGTTATCGCGCTAACCGTGATCCAGCTTCGTAGTACAGGGCTCTGGTCTGCCACGGTAGCATGTGACCGGGTTATGATCCGGAGGAGCGCGAGCTGACCGGAGAACCCTGCAGTAGAAGCTTCTCCTCCGCACATGATGCGAGAGCGCTGTGTTGTGGCTAAAGTACAGTCACACACTGCGGAGTGGAATGTGGAGTTGGGGGTCTGATATTAGAAGCTGTCATTATACTCAACACGTTCCTCTGGCCATGGCAGCCCTACACGGGTCTAGTCTGTAATCACATACACCATCTGGAATAACACAATAATGTCAATAATAAAAGCACTGTAGGCTATTATATTGTTCAGTTGTCTGATTTATTGGTTTGTTTTCAATCTATCTTCAATCTCTTGGTCTCTCAAAGGAAAGTCTTCTCATCAACAGGCTTGTGTGGGTGGAGCGTTTACTAGAACATCACACTAGATTTGATTAGACTTGTGTTTGCTGTTATTGACCGCCGTGGGTTACAGTGTGTGCAAGTATAACAAAAGGGGGAAATAAGACTAATAGGTTTTAACTGGTTCATACAGTATATAGTTTATTCTATTTCATACTGCACACTTACTGTACAAGTGTCAAGAGGTCGGGGGCGGGGCCAGTTCCCGCGCCCCTGCGCCACGCCCGAGGCGTTGCGGACCAAGCAGCGCTGCCCGGTGTGGGAAGGCGACGGCCCCGCCTGCGGCGCCATGTCTGGGCGGGGCTTCTGCTGGACGAGCCCCACGGGCCCCAGTACCCCCACCGCGGCGTGGACGAGCGCCGGCCCCTGCTCTTCTACGACCGCACGACTGAATGATATTTAACAACTTTCATCTTAATAAAGCCATCGAACTGAACTCAGATGGTTACGTCATAATCATACCATAGCCTACATTGTCTTGAGCGTGCGCGCGTGTGTGTGTGGGGGCGTGGCCTGCGAGGAGTGCGACTTCGGCTTCTCGGGGGAGGGGCTGCGGCGAGCGGACGGCGTCGGTGCGGAGGAACGTCCTGAGCCTGTGGGCCGCAGAGCGCCGTCGCTCCTACCTCAACCTGGCCAAGGACACGGTCAGCCCAGACTACGTCATCGCCACGGGGACGCGCGCCCAGATGGGCGTGGACGGCGAGCGGCCCCTGTTCGCCGACGTCAGCGTGTACGACCTGTTCGTGTGGACGCACTACTACGTGTCCCGTGACGCTCTGCTGGGCGGGGCCGGGAACGTGTGGGAGGACATCGACTTCGCCCACAAGGCCGCCGCCTTCCTGCCCTGGCGCCGCGTCTACCTGCTGCACTGGGAGACCCCACCTTCTCCATCCCCTACTGGGACTGGAGGGACGCCAGCGGCTGCCACGTCTGCACGGACCAGCTGATGGGGGGGCGGAGCCCGCGGCAGCACAACCTCATCAGCCCCGCCTCCGTCTTCTCCTCCTGGAAGGTAAGCATGTGTGTGTGTGTTGTGTTGTGTGTTGTGTGTGTGTGTACCTGTATGTTTCATGAATGGATAATACAGCACAGTGGTAGTCCAAGAAAAGCAGCCAGGCCTTCAGGTGAGGGTTACCTGGCCTCACTGTGTTCAAGATAAGATAAGTTCCCCTTTAATAATTCCAGGGGTGGATGGATTTGGGTTGAAACTGTTTGAACGTAGTGCTGTTGCCAGTGGGTGTGGCCAAAATGTAATCACAGACAATCGGACCAACTTCAAATCAATCAGAAAAACCAATCAAATGATGCAAACCAGAGCACCCGCATGTCTGTCAACAGTGCTGGTCATCATGTAGACCCACCCCAAACATCATCAGAGGACTCTGATTGGCCCATTGATAATGTCAAAGGTCAAATACAAGGTGAGAGGCTAGATTGGTCATTGGCGTGAAACAGAATGTAAGAATGTGTGTGTCTGACCACACAATGACCCCTGGTCTGTGGTAAGTGAAGTATGGTGTCTCTCTGTACAAGAGGGATGAGTGTGTGTGTGTGTGTGTGTGTGTGTGTGTAGGTAATCTGCACCCAGCCACAGGACTACAACAACAGAGAAGTGTTGTGTAACGGGACAGGGGAGGGGCCACTGCTGCGTAACCCTGGCAACCAGGACCCGTCGCTCGTGCCCCGCCTCCCGACCTCGGCGGAGCAGGTCCTGGAGGAGGAGCAGGAGGTGGAGCAGGTCCTGGAGGTGGAGCAGGAGGTGGAGCAGGTCTGGAGGTGGAGCAGGTCTGGAGGTGGAGCAGGTCTGGAGGTGGAGCAGGTCCTGGAGGTGGAGCAGGTCCTGGAGGTGGAGCAGGTCTGGAGGTGGAGCAGGTCTGGAGGTGGAGCAGGTCTGGAGGTGGAGCAGGTCCTGGAGGTGGAGCAGGTCCTGGAGGTGGAGCAGGTCCTGGAGGTGGAGCAGGTCCTGGGGCTCCGCGACTACGAGACCGGCGCCATGGAGCGCAGCGCCAACATGAGCTTCAGAAACGCCCTGGAGGGTGAGACACGCACGCACGCACACTCACACACACGCACACACACACACACACTCTCACACACACACTTGCATACACACACACACATACATACAGTACAGTACTGTGCAAAAGTCTTAGACAGCCACTAAAGAAAATCCTGTTTAAAGCTATTTATCAGGGCAGTAAGTGTTTATTTTATTGTAAAAACACTATAGAAAGAATTGGAATAAACACAAATAAACATGAATACAAAAAAGTATTATAAATATGTTGAGAATGAAAGCAGGGAACACTGCTGAGTCATGTTAGTAGTCCTGAGGTAAATGAGCTCCCCAAGCTTCCTACAGGACGACACATTTTATTATTATTAAATAACACATACTGTACATGCACACATACATACTCACACACACTCACACACACACTCTCACAAACACACACACACACACACTCTCATACATAGACACAGACACACCCACACACACACTCTCTCTCTCACACACACACACACACACACACACACACACACACACACACACACACACACACAGAGAACATACACACACAGAAGACACACACAAAAACACACTCACTCTCTCTAACACACACACGCGCGCGCACACACACACACAAAGAAAGTACACAAACACGTACACCCAGGTGACCCTGGCTCTGACCTCTGACCCCGCAGGCTTCACTGACCCTGCGACGGGGCTGGCGGTGCGGGGGCGGAGCACCATGCACAACGCGCTGCACGTCTTCATGAACGGCTCCATGTCCTCCGTCCAGGGCTCCGCCAACGACCCCGTCTTCCTCCTGCATCACGCCTTCATCGACAAGTACACACACACACACACACACACACATACACACATACTCACATACTCACACACACTCTCACACACACACACACACACACACACACACACACACACACACACACACACACACTCACAACGACCCCGTCTTCCTCCTGCACCACGCCTTCATCGACAGATACACACATACATACACACACACACACACATACTCACACACACACACACACACACACACACACACAACGACCCGGTCTTCCTCCTGCACCACGCCTTCATCGACAGGTACACACACACACACACACACACACACACACACTCACACACACTCACAAATACTCACACACACACACACACACACTCACAACGACCCGGTCTTCCTCCTGCACCACGCCTTCATCGACAGGTACACTCACACACACATACACACACACACACACACACACACACACTCACTCACAACGACCCGGTCTTCCTCCTGCACCACGCCTTCATCGACAGGTACACACACACACACACACACACACACACACACACACACACTCACACACACACACACACTCACACTCACACTCACTCACTCACAACGACCCGGTCTTCCTCCTGCACCACGCCTTCATCGACAGGTGCACACACACACACACACACACACACGCACGCACGCACGCACGCACGCACGCACACACACACACACACAAATAAATACAGATATACAGTACACAGACACACAGACACACACACACACACAAATAAATACAGATATACAGTACACAGACACACACACACACACACACACACAGAAGGACAGCTGCACACTTGCATACGTTCCATTCTCCTGCTACCAGGTGTTGTTCCATGTGGCGTGTTGACAATCATCAGCCTCATCTGCACCGTTACAGTAATGAGGTCACTCTGGGGCCACAGCCTCTCTAATGGTCACAACTACCTCAGTCCTCACAAAGCACTCTAGAACAGGAGAACAGAGACGTTACGAGGCTGGAGGTAGGTTTCACAGAGCCTCAGCCCTGTCAACGACAGATAGAACTGTAGACTAGCCCTGTCAACGACAGATAGAACTGTAGACTAGCCCTGTCAATGACAGACAGAACTGTAGACTTTGCCAGAACAACTTTAATCCTTCGATACAATATCCAACGTACTCTAGTCCTTCTATACATAACTTAAAGGAGTAGTAAAGGGAAAAATCATGTTTAGCCTTGTTTTAAGGTTACTTATGATCATATACAATGGTTCAGATCAAAACGTTGACAAAACTAGCACTTTTGAGAAAGTCTGATAATTGTTCTACCACCGTTTTGGTCATACAATGGATGTGGGTGGGCACCGTAAAAAATAATTCAAAAAACATGTTAAACTCTCAATTTCAAAGACAAGAAACTCACCAAGGTGTTAGTTGGCGTTCTGACATCATTTGCCATAAAGTAAGATTCTAGTTCATCTGGAAAGGCTTTTTTTTTTTATATTTAGTATAGAACTATTTAGTCGCAGCACATACGTGTGTAAACTTGGTCAAACTAGGTATCCTAGCAACATAAACAATAACAATAGCTACCGTAAGTAGTTCCGCTTCCTGAATCCCCTCTGCGGATTGATCTACACATCTACAACGGTCGCGTTAATACAAGTCAATGGATTTCATAAAATGATCAATAAAACCCTACAGGATTCATACTTTGCGGCGAATTTGATGTCAGAACACCAACGGACACCAATTACACCGTCGGTGAGCTTCTTCTCTTTGAAATTGAGAGTTAAACATGTTTTTTGAATGATTTTTCAATGTGCCCATCCACATCGATTGTATGACCTAAACGGTGGTAGAGCAATTATCAGACTTTCTCAAAAGTGCTAGTTTTGTCAACGTTTTGATCTGAACCATTGTATATGATCATAAGTAACCTTAAAACAGGGCTAAACATGCATTGTCCCTTTACTACTCTTTTAATGTCCATCTGGGTGTATGAGGAGTGGAATCGGAGCGAGGTGTGGATGACGGGTTAACCGCTCCTCTCTCCCCCCCGTCCCAGCATCTACGAGCGCTGGCTGAGGACCCACCAGCCCCCCCAGACCAGCCCCCCCAGACCAGCCCCCCCAGACCAGCCCCCCCAGACCAGCTACCCCCAGACCAGCCCCCCCAGACCAGCTACCCCCAGACCAGCCCCCCCAGACCAGCTACCCCCAGACCAGCTACCCCCAGACCAGCCCCCCCAGACCAGCCCCCCCAGACCAGCTACCCCCAGACCAGCCCCCCCAGACCAGCTACCCCCAGACCAGCCCCCCCAGACCAGCTACCCCCAGACCAGCCCCCCCAGACCAGCCCCCCCAGACCAGCTCCCCCAGACCAGCCCCCCCAGACCAGCCCCCCCAGACCAGCCCCCCCAGACCAGCTACCCCCAGACCAGCCCCCCCAGACCAGCTACCCCCAGACCAGCCCCCCCAGACCAGCCCCCCCAGACCAGCAACCCCCAGACCAGCTACCCCCAGACCAGCCCCCCCAGACCAGCCCCCCCAGACCAGCCCCCCCAGACCAGCCCCCCCAGACCAGCTACCCCCAGACCAGCCCCCCCAGACCAGCTACCCCCAGACCAGCCCCCCCAGACCAGCCCCCCCAGACCAGCCCCCCCAGACCAGCCCCCCCAGACCAGCTACCCCCAGACCAGCCCCCCCAGACCAGCCCCCCCAGACCAGCAACCCCCAGACCAGCTACCCCCAGACCAGCTACCCCCAGACCAGCCCCCCCAGACCAGCCCCCCCAGACCAGCTACCCCCAGACCAGCAACCCCCAGACCAGCTACCCCCAGGCTAACGCCCCCATCGGACACAATCACGGATACCACATGGTGCCCTTCCTGCCCCTCTTCCGCAACGGAGACGACTTCCTGTCCAACAAGGCCCTGGGATACGAGTACGCCTACCTGCTCGACCCTGGTCAGTCTCGCACACACACACACACACACACACACACACACACACACACACACACACACACACACACATCTGCACTAAGAAACACACCAGTCCAGACACTCTAGATCAGGGACGATTCTAGGATCAACCCTTTAGGGGTGCCCAGCCTCTATGCTCAAACTGCACGTGTCTCCCTCTTTGCACTGACAATCACACACAAACATACTCAATGTAGCTGACGCTTTTGTCCGAAGCAACTTACAATAATTGCATTTAACGTAGGAAAAGCCAATGTACTACTACTCACCAGAACTCACACGTGCATCTTCTTTCTAAAACAAGTGACTAAGAACATAATCTAGTGCTGAAGGCAAAGTGCAACAATAGCAATCTCAAATACAATAGGTGTTTAAGAGGGAGGATTGTGGTAGTACTTCTTGAAGAGATGAGTTTTGAGCCTGCGGTGAAAGATGGGCAGCGACTCTGCTGTCCTGACATCAGTGGGCAGTTGGTTCCACCCCTGCGGGGCCAAGACAGAGAAGAGATGTGACCGTGTCGATCGACCGCAGGGGCCTGGGAGTGATGGGCCAGGGAAACCAGTTACCCCGAGGTAGCACAGCGAATAGTAATCACTCTTTAAACAAACCTGCCCCCATATATAATGACTAGGGCTGGGTATCATTTCAAAAATTACGATACCAGTTCCAATACCCGTACCCTTAAAGTGATACCGATACCAATTGAATACTTCAATCGATACTTTGAATTTATCTTTTGAATTTTTTCCATTCCATAACCATCATGTGAATGGAAGCATTCAGTTATGTAAAATGCCATCAATCCTATCACATTCAAATAATTTGTACAAGAATACATTTTGAAAGTGTTTAAAAGAGTTTCAAACTGCATTTATTACAATATAACTACTGACAGTGACTACACATTTTTCAGTCATCCGTGACCTTGCAGCTAATGTGAACGGTGTGTCAAGGCTGCTGCTGGGGGTGGTAACATCAGCAGTAGCAGTTGTGGTGGTAGTAGGCCTAGGGGGGTCTTAACATTAAGCATACCATTAGTTAATAACGTTAGCCTAAACACATTTCACTGCTACAGAAGTTAAAATACCACTAAGTAACCAATGCACTAAGCAATGCATTACAGTAGGGTTGCTAATGCTAGCTAGCTAGGTAATGGGGGAAATCCGTGTTTTTATGCATTTATTTTTACCATACGCCATAGGCGTGTAGTATAACCATACCTTTGAGCGCTTTGGTGGCATTATCTCAGCGTGCTAAACTGTGTCAACAACTCACAGTTGCAGCATGGGTTGCAGTCGATTTCACATTAAATTGAAGAACGCTTGCGGTGATTGGACCATATTACAATGTCTTTTTTTCCTAGATCTCAATACAAAAAGGATCGAATGAAGTACTGGTTTGACTGAAGATGTTTCGATCCAGTACTACAAGGTATCGAGTACCGATACCCAGCCCTAATAATGACTAAACCCTGTTTACTGTTTAACTTTTTATTTTATATACAATGTATTATATCTATAATTATATTTATACCATGGCCTGGGTTAATACTCTTTCCTGATTGGCCAGCAGACGTGCGTTAAAACCGTGTATACGCACACGTAGTTCGGCTGAAGTTTAATTACCGATCTAAATCAATGCGCCGGCTTTGACAGCAACCCAAATGAGCTCATCCCATAGCCTGCTGTACCATTGCTAGCTACAGTAGCCATGAACGAAGTGTTGGATACTGCATATTTGTTGTGCAACGCATCCATTGTCCAGTTGTCAAATCTATTTGCCAACAAACTCTTTATGATAGCCAGACAACTCACTGTCCCTAAATCAAAAACTGTTTTTTCACTTTGTGTTATAACGTGGTGGTGCACGTTAGTGGTGTAGTAGCCAGATATGATTTTGTAACGTCAGTCTAAGAGTTGCAGTAAAAAAAGCCAGACGTATGGAAAACGGTCTCCGCCTCGTTTATCCAGTAAGGGATAATCAACGAGTAGGTGTGCGTTAAACGGTTTTAAGGCACGACGTGGAGGCGAAGAACCACCCGACGCTCAGTGCCTCCGCAAAGTGCCTTAAAACCGTTTAACGCACACCTATGAGTTGATTATCCCGCTTATACCATGGCCCCACATGCCAAAGATAAATAAATATATGCCATTTACTCGCATTTTCTACATTAAAATATAAAGAAATGTTATTTATGTGTTGCTCACTGCTGAGTGTCATTATAGTCCCTAACTGCTTAATCACGTTGCTATGGAATTACAAATTAAATATAATATTTCTTGGAGGAACAGCGATGACATCCAATAGTTAACATGGGTTTGGAACCGTAAGTGAAATGGAAAATGTCCGTTACCTTTTCTTTCAGCAATGTCTCTCAACCCTGGATACGACCTAGCAACCAATGAGCCTAGCAACCCAAACTAGCTATTCCATAGCCTACTGTACCCATATATCTATGACTGTAGTACCTGATATTGCTAGATAGCAATGAGAGAAGTGTAGGCTACTGCATATTTGCTGTGAAACATATAAATCGTCCTGCTGTCAAACCTAGTTGCAAACAAACTATGTATGATATCCAGATTGTCCTCAACTCCAAAAGTATTGTTTTCATGTCGTGGTATATTGTCAGTCGTATTCAATACATCCATGGTCGTATCGTTCATTGTGAGTTGATTTGCGAGGACGGGATGTGTCGTATCATTATGTGAAGCAGGGTTATTAGAATCCAGCAATTGCCTCTTCACACTGTGATATATTTGGATGCCGTATTTACTGTAAATGAACAAACGAGGCGGAGACCGTTTTCCATACCTCTTTTACTGCAACTCATAGACTGAATCAAATCATATCTGGCTACTACACCACTAACGTGCACTAACGTGTACCACTCACTGTGGAAAGATCTTCTTGCCCCTCCCCATAAGGTTTGTGGAAAGGTGTTCAGATGTGGCTGCATCGGTCCATCAGTTTTATATTTCGATACTTCTGAAATGAGAGAAAAGAAGCAATTAGGGCAATTCATTTACTACTGTATCAGTACTTACTAAACAATTCAACTGTCTTAGTCAAAACCCATTCACCCACTCACAGCCTAGTGTGAAGCACCTTGCATTAACTTCAACACCAGCCTAAACCATGCACAATTCTGAACATGTAGGCTACAGTAAGAATCAACACCACAGGCTACACTAGCCAATATCCGAGAACATGAAAGCCATGTTGTTATATAGGAATCTGTTAACAGTGAACTAATATACTGTACCATGAGGTCCAGCTGGACTTGTAGTATGGATCTGAGTGCCACTGCTCCTGTCGGTCTGTCCATCATTGTCCCTCTCTTCATCACTGTTCTGCTCTCCCCCTCTTTCTGAGTCACTTTCTTCTCTCTCTATGGCTCTGTCTCGGTCTCTGATGTTTTGTTCTTCACAGTCATCACTCAGTTCTTCTTCATTGCCCATTCCTCCCTTACTCATGCTTTTCTCTTCTCTTCCTTGACTGTTCTCCTGTCCCTTACTCTGCTCTTCGCTTTTGTCTGACTCCCCTCCTGTCTTTGTTTTTTGGGGTTGAATAAAGCTGGCTATGCCACCACTTTTCTCCTTCCTTTTCATTTTTGCATCTGCTGGACCTACAGTATTCAAGAAAAGGGGGGGTTAGTGAGAGGCTGAGCATGCGTAGCTGAAATAGCTAGCGTTAGCTAGATATACTACACTGAGCTAACAAGCTAGCTACCGGTCCTCCTCTACAGGCTATTGCAGCAGGTAGGCTACGACAAGAAAACAAAATCCAATAACTGTCTCAATAAATCAGTTAACTGGGGACAAAGCCCTCGGTGCTGCTTACGTTCGTTGCCTGCCTAGTGCCTATATCAGCACGAACGTGTGCGTATCGCTCGCTCATACATATTTGACTGTTCTCCCCCCTCCCGAATATTTTTTTTACAATATTCGTACGAATTTACTATTCGGGAAAAAGCTACTATTTGTACTCATCCGAATACCGTATTCTTATTCGGGCACACCCCTACACTCCAGTAGATCCCTGGGCTCACGAGAGATGAATGGTGCCTCCACACCTTGGGAGAACAGATGACACAGTGGTCCTGAGACTGACGTGACCTTTCTCAATCCTGACCTGATTCTGGAAGCTGAAGGTTCTTTGTCTTCTTGTGTCTGATCTTTCTGATTATTTAGGAGAAGCTAAGATTCATCAGCAGTGTCATTTTGGGTTTTTGAGATATGAGTTTTGAGTAAATGACCCAAATTCTGCCACAAACACCCATACACACAAATGAACTCCCTACAGTACCTCTCTCAGGTTATACATTGTTTATTAAAAAAGGTTTATGAAAAAATATACATCATGATCAAGTTTAAAATGCAGCTGTCCAGACATCCAACCAACAGTCACCAACAAATATATTTCCATCCCAGTGTTTGTTCCATGTCTGGTGCACATTTCAAGTCTCGTCGTAATATGCGAGCTATATCGTGAGGGAATGGATGAAGGACTTAAACAAACTGATTGTAAGGACTATATATTAGAGAGTTGAGAATATTATTCAAAAAGAAAAGGGCAGGATTGCTCGAAAGTTCAGACTGGTGTGAGGAAGGTACTATTTGGTCGGGAACAAAGAAGATCAGTCCGCTTGGCTGATTAACTATCGTATCCACTAAGATGCTATATATCTCAAACTCGTAAGTCACCTGTCCGATTGTTATAATGTGAACTGAATACAGCATTACAACGTAGGCCTTTTCCTAGTTTTTTCAAAAGCCTCTGGATCTGCCTATTACACTAGAACACAGCTCCAGATTTTGAGTGCCGAAACGTAGCCCCAGCCGTATCCTGAGGCCTCTGGGTTCGAGCTTCATTTTGGCTGCGGTAGAGTCATTGCTACAAATGTAGGCGAAAACGCAGTAGTGTAATCAAGGCCTAAGAAACCAGGTCCATTCCAAATTCCACGACAGGTCTTTCTCTTTCTCCAACTCCCTTCTCCTTCATCTATCGCTTCTTCAATAGCTGGTGGTGAACCTGAGAGGAGAGAGAAAGGGAGAATGAGAGAGAGAAAGTAGGGAGGGGGGGGGGGCGGATTTGTGTGTAAACTCTTCTTGTACTGTTCTGTATGTGTCGTTGTACAGTATGTCTAGTTGCCTTCCAGGGACAATAAAGATGTTCTGAATATAAACAATAAAGATGTTCAGAATATAGACTGATTTTCAGATCATAAAAGTCAATTTGATATCAAACACACACACATGCACACTATTGCTTACAAAGATGGGGTCCTTTTTGAGGCAGGCTTCAGTGAACTCTGTGCAGCTCTTGGATGAACTGTATGAACACACTGGTGTCTTTTTAAGTGTCCTAAAGAAGTGAAGTTCTTTCCACACTGGTCACAGTGGTATGGCTTCTCTCCTGTATGAGCACGCTGGTGCATCTTCAATTGTCCTGACTGAGTGAAGGTCTTCCCACACTGGTCACAGTGGTATGGCTTCTCTCCTGTATGAACACGCTGGTGTGTCTTTAACTCTCCTGATGTAGTGAAGTTCTTTCCACACTGGTCACAGTGGTATGGCTTCTCTCCTGTATGAACACGCTGGTGTGTCTTTAACTCTCCTGATGTAGTGAAGTTCTTTCCACACTGGTCACAGTGGTATGGCTTCTCTCCTGTATGAACACGCTGGTGTGTAATTAAGTTTCCTGATTTAGTGAAGTTCTTTCCACACTGGTCACAGTGGTATGGCTTCTCTCCTGTATGAGCACGCTGGTGCATCTTTAATTGTCCTGACTGAGTGAAGGTCTTCCCACACTGGTCACAGTGGTATGGCTTCTCTCCTGTATGAACACGCTGGTGTGTTTTTAACTCTGATGACGTAGTGAAGTTCTTCCCACACTGGTCACAGTGGTATGGCTTCTCTCCTGTATGAACACGCTGGTGTGTCTTTAAGTTTCCTGACGAAGTGAAGTTATTCCCACACTGGTCACAGTGGTATGGCTTCTCTCCTGTATGAACACGCTGGTGTCTCTTTAAGTGTCCTAAAGAAGTGAAGTTCTTTCCACACTGGTCACAGTGGTATGGCTTCTCTCCTGTATGAACACGCTGGTGTGTAATTAAGTTTCCTGATTTAGTGAAGTTCTTCCCACACTGGTCACAGTGGTATGGCTTCTCTCCTGTATGAACACGCTGGTGTGTCTTTAACTCTCCTGACTGAGTGAAGGTCTTCCCACACTGGTCACAGTGGTATGGCTTCTCTCCTGTATGAACACGCTGGTGCATCTTTAATTTTCCTGACTGAGTGAAGGTCTTCCCACACTGGTCACAGTGGTATGGCTTCTCTCCTGTATGAACACGCTGGTGCATCTTTAATTTTCCTGACTGAGTGAAGGTCTTCCCACACTGGTCACAGTGGTATGGCTTCTCTCCTGTATGAACACGCTGGTGTGTCCTTAACTCTCCTGATGTAGTGAAGTTCTTTCCACACTGGTCACAGTGGTATGGCTTCTCTCCTGTATGAACACGCTGGTGTGTCCTTAACTCTCCTGATGTAGTGAAGTTCTTTCCACACTGGTCACAGTGGTATGGCTTCGCTCCTGTATGAACACGCTGGTGGGTCTTTAGGTTTCCTGACATAGTGAAGTTCTTTCCACACTGGTCACAGTGGTATGGCTTCTCTCCTGTATGAACACGCTGGTGTTTCTTTAAGTGTCCTGACATAGTGAAGTTCTTCCCACACTGGTCACGGTGGTATGGCTTCTCTCCTGTATGAACACACTGGTGCGTCCTGAGATTAGCCTTTAGACTGAAGTTCTTCCCACACTGGTCACAGTGGTACGATCTTGGCTCGTCAATGTCTCTCTGCCTCTGGCCAGGAGCTGCAGTGAGCGGGGTGTTGGAGGTGGTGAAAGGGAGTGATCAAGAGGAGCAGGATGGGAGAGTCTCTGGTCTGATCTCTCCGTTCCTTAGCAGAGAGATGTAGAGGTTGTCACGGCTGCTCTTGATGTGATTGTGGAGGGAGATCTGGGAGTTTTAGGAGAATTGGCACTCGGACCAGGAGCACACCTGGGGCAAGTCTGACATCACTTCTGGGATTGAGAGTGAAAGAGAGACACACAAACATTAAAATGATTATCACACATTTAGTACAAGTTCAAATACTGTATAGGGTGATTATATGTAGCTAGTGAAGGGGGGGGGGGGGACACAACCACATGACGACTTCAGATTGTGGACAGGAGAGAGAAAGATATGCAACAGGTTCCTCTGGCTGAGCTCGGAGGGAAAGCGACAGAGGAGAGAGAAAAGAAGTGACGAAATCTAAATAGGAGAGAAAACATGTAATACGTTGAAGCCCACGGTGTTAACTTAGATAGCTAGAATAAGCTAGCCAGCACTCCTTAACTTATGTCAAGCTACCATGTTCCATGGCAACTAAGAGCATTCCATTCTGTTCATAGATAGCGCGGCTGCCTAATATCGGCAATTTGCGTGCCCCACAACAGCAATTTGCACAGGCGCCATGTCAGTGCATCACATACTGTCCCCTGTATCGTTGCATCCATGAGTGTCCTGAATTTCACGCTGTATGCCCACGTCTTGCCTGCTGTCTGGCACCATGGGAAAAAGACAGAGGAGAGAAGGAAGGCCGGAAGAGGAGAGCTACTTGGACAGCGGTTACTATTATGACTAGCAGACCTCTGGTTGTTTCAGCTTTAAGGAAAAGAAGTGGATGAGAGAGAGATGGAGGAGAAGACAGAGGGAAGGAGAGTCTAGGACAGCTACCTCTAGTGGTGCTCTTTTTGTCCCAGAAGTAGTCGAAGGAGATGCTCTTGTATCTGTACTCCTGTCCGTACCAGACCAGCAGCTCCTCCCCGACAGCCAGAAGCCGACAGCAGCGATACAGGATCCCTCCACGGTACTGAAACGCTACCAGGTTCTGCTCTTCCTCAGTACAGGCACAGTTCACATACCTAGGACAAAGGAGGGATGGTTTCTTAAAAACAAACTGGTGAGGGGGGGAGAGATGGAAGGAAGGAAGGATGAAGGAAGAGAGGGAGGGAGAAAACCAAGTGGGTGAGATGTAGGGTCTGACTGTATGGAGGGAGGGAGGGAGGGAGGGAGGGAGGGAGGGAGGGAGGGAGGGAGGGAGGGAGGGAGGGAGGGAGGGAGGGAAGGAAAGTTAAGACTGGAGAGGTGGTTTATTTTGAGTGGGAGCAGCAGAATAGATTCTGGAAATCTGAGAAATTAACATGTGTTCATATTTCTTCACCTGATTGTAATGCCTCATTATTCTACAGTTTACACATGCAAAGATGGGTCCATCCCTGACACGATCTCTAAAAAGCCTGCCTATTGTTGTCCTGTTTAATTGTTCATGAAGTCTTTCCCTTAACATAGCCTTTTTATTTGCATCTGATTGTTTATAGGCCTCTGGATTCATTTCTAGTTGCTTCTCTATGAACTTCCTTCTGTTAGTTCTATCACAGTCCCTTATCATGTCTGGGTCCTGCTGTTTCTGTCTCTCTAGTGGCATGCTGTTCAGCATTATGCTCATCTCTGGTTGCGTGTGCATCTCTCTCCATCTGTCTCTGCCTAGACGTATGCTTCCTAAGAGCTTCTTTATCTCTGGTTGCTTGTGCGTCTGTATCTATCTGTGTAGCTCTGCTGGCTGGCTGCTCTGCAGCATGTTTAGTTCTGTCTGCTTGTGCGTCCCTCTCTGGGGTTGTTTTGTCCCTCTGCTACTTTCTCTTTTACTGTCTCTTCTCTTTTCTCACTAAATCCATGTCATAGTTGGACTGACAAGTAATGGACTAATTGAGATAATGTGATGCTGTAACTGATTTCCTTTTCACAAGTTTTGCTAATGTATTTTACAGTTTGGTTGAAGGGGTAGTGTGCTATTTTGGACATTTAGCCCTATCTGTGGTCCGTCTACCATGAACCTGAAACAAAGACCATCATTTCATTGGTCGTTTCAGTATTGAGATAGCTGCAGTTTTTCTGCAAGCTCTCACTGGGTTACAATGGAAGTCAATGGGTCACCTGTAAATAAGTTGGAAAACTATGATAATTGTGCTTTTCTGAGACGGGAAAGCGCGGGAAACACAGGGTGTAATCTTACCAGTCTCATTATGCTCTCTTGTGAAATGTATCGCAATCTGAATATTTGTAGGCGTTTGGCATGACTTGCACATAGTCCTCCGTGGGAACAGTGAAAAAAAGCACCAGGGGACATGGCATGTCCAAGCCATGCGAAACAAGTAAAAATATTGAGACTGCAATACATTTCTCAGGAGAGCATACTGAGACTGGTAAGATTACACCCTGTGCTTTCCATCTCAGTAAAGCACATTTTTACAAACACAAATCCATATCTATCTATCTATCTGTTCTGCAAGTATGAATGGATAACTATCTGTATGTCTTCTATATTTTAGCTCAATTCAAAGGGCTTTATTGGCATGGGAAACATACATTTACAATACCAAAGCAAACATCCCAAAAGGTCACAGAAATGTTATAGGTGAATTGAATTGAATAAGTAAGTAATATTTACAAATGTATTTAAATGGTTACTTTAAAGTTTGTATGTACAGTGTGTATATGTAGCCTATAGTGACCATTGCGGTCAACTGTAATGGAATTAAATCTGATCTAAAGTAAAAAGATTTGCCAAGGTTCGCTCAAAGAGGTTTAGTCTGGTTTATTGAGAAAACATATGAGCGCAAGGACTTCCAGGATAACGCACGTGAGTGGTATCCAGCAGAAGTGAAGTAGGCTTGCGCCGCCTTATATTCAAGCAATACACAGGTATGACGCTTCCAGGGATGTGATTGTCTAACCCATTTGTACACGTCATAAGAAATGGCGGACATCATCAATAGTGGTCAAGAATACAGACACGTCACATGAGAAAAGGCGGTAAATCTGGCAGGGACAATGGGACAAAGGATGGTTATTCTGGAGCAGACAACGTCTAGGAGTATCAACCTCCTGGAGAGGTCATCCTGTCATAAATTAGATTAGCACAGCTATGTGAAAGGTTGAGGGAGGTGGTGAGGTGGTGAAATTTCTATGACACGGTGTGCATGGATACTGATTGAAGAGTTTCAATCGTGGAACACAGGCCAACCAACTATCTGATCAATCGTGACCACAAGTCCGCATGGTAGAAGCCACAGCGCGCCGCAGAATCAAATAAGGGACCATTCCAAATTTACTAGAGCACTTAAACTCGGGAATAAAAATGCGTGAACCTCCCCCTAACGGAAATATATCCACCAAATCGACAATAATCATTTTAATAAGGTGGAAGAAAATAACGCCTTCCGTTTTCGAGTCAGCACAGGTTGTGACCCCTAGTTTTGCTTATTGATGACGTCGTATGGTCATGCTTGTTTGTGTGACAATAACGAGGCTGGAGACAAGAGCATAGTCTACTGTGTGTGGGACCTACCATTACAACGTAACTCTAGTGGGGGGTTCTAACACAACAGTCCCATAACAATGCTCCCCATTTAATGTCACAAGCGAATAAAAGAAGTGAAAGCGCGCAGTTCCGACCAGCAACAGCGAATTGCAGTGAAAACAGACCGCATGTCGGTATCTGTTCACTCCACGCGCCTCCCTCTCAGCGTGGTCATACAAAACAGCTTGCTGAATTCCGAAGAGATGAATAAACTATTCTGTTTTGATCGATTCAAATGTGTAGACATATAACTTAACCCTCCCCTGGACTAAAAACAAAACAAAAACAGTAACCCTCCCCTGGACTCAAATTAAAAAACCCTCCCTTGGACTAAACGCATGACCCTCCCCTGTTTTCCTCCAGTGACCCCCTGGTTGGATCGGCTCCAGGATTAAAATCCAAAGATTTTAAAGAACAAGTAAATGTAGGCAAAAATCACTTCCTGAACCGAAGCCCCAAACTGTTGCGCCGTAATTTTTCAAAATAAAAAATAACTTACAATTTACCGAATTGAAGATTGTCGCAGCCTATTCTAGCCAGTGAAAGGCTAGTGAGTAGGTTGTGATGAAAACGTTTGTTGCTCAAAAAAGAATAAAGAGCTCGTCTCTTGTTTTCTTCAGATGGCTTTAAAATCAGTGTTCGACATTGAAGAGTCCCCAAGGTAAAGAGAGACAGATTACAAACACAATTTATATACACTCTTAACCAATCGGTGAAAGCCGGGAACAATGACGCGTTTCACTGAGATCCTGTCTAGAGCCCGCCTCCTGAGACCGGAAAAATGTCCCTTCAACATTAGGCTACCTGCCGCCCTCTTCTGGATATGTAATGGTAGTGACCAGTTCTGACATTACTATGACATTATTATTCTGACATGCATTTTAGTGACCCCTTCATTTATGTAAGGTCTTATATTGAATGTCCAGTGCTGACCATGTTCCTCCTTGTTTTCCACAGATAAAAAGGTGCAGTCTCTTCTTGTTCTTTAGTCCTGGACCTGGATCAGGGCTACTTCGTTCCATTCATTCTAATATGAGAGGTGTGAACGCAAGACTACTGACGACCACTTCAACCAGACAATACGTAGACTAATGGTTCCCAAGTGTGAAAGTGTCTGCTCTCCAACTTCAGCGCTATTGAAAAGCTGAAGGCCTCCCCATTCTAACTATAAGTGCCAACAGTCTAAATCGCCAGCAATTGAAACTGTCTTCTTAGGTACCTGGATCTGGAGGAGAAAAGAAGGGAGCAGAGTTCAAGGACTATGCAAACACCTTCCCAGTCCAGTCCGCCTCCCCCTGCTGTTGGCTGTAGCCCTGGTTCTGGACTCGGACTCGGAACTGAATGGTTGATTGATCTTAAAATGACCTCATATTGGAATAATCACTGGTATGTAGACAATCACTGGTATGTAGACTATGATTGGTTTATCAAATAAAGGGAATTATTCGTTTTGGAACTTTTTTTTCTTGGGTGGACTCAATCCTATTTGGGTCCCTAAATTGGGCCTCAATCATCAAAACTTTTATTATAGCTTTAGGAGAACATAATCAATCTTGCTAGAGATAAAATCAATGGATTAAAATTTATTTAATAAGGATTGGTGCCTATTATTATTTCTCTCAGACTCAATCCTTGCAGCCCATAGATGAGATGTTCTATAGGGTGTGTTAGGGTACTTGTTTTCCAAAGTATGGTACAATGAGGACTTGGGGCAGATAAAAGGATCCATGATCCGTTTTCATTTGCGTTTATGGTCTTCTAACGTTAGACTAGTCAAGATCCTGCAGTAGCTTATTCATATCTGCCTGGTTAGATTTCTATCTGATGTTGGCTAGCTAATGTTAGCTGGTGGTGTTATTAGCAAGCTGGCTGGATTTGGACCTGATCCAGGGCTCTTGTTCATGTGCATTCCATTCATTTCAGTATGAGAGGTGTGAACGGCCTATTGGTGGTATTTGGCGCAGCTGCACTGCGTCATGAGTTCATTTTCATTGATGAAGCTGGATTCAATCTATTTAAAACCAGGCGTCAGGGCCCAGATGGGGGAAATATCACCTTGTGTTCCTGGATGAAGAATCAGTGTTTTTTGGTGTGTGGGAGCAGGTCTGTGAGCTTCAAGAATGTTAAGTTGGGGGAGGGGGGGATCCTTTTCCACTAACCCAGAGAGATAAGGAGGAGGTCTTAAGATGAGGTCATTTGACTGAAGTAGGAGACTCATTGTTTTCTGACCACACATTTGTACTCTGATATCCCTGCTCTGGAGATCAGACATACCTTGTGAGCTCACAATAAAATCATTTAAACATGCCTTAGTTTACGGAATATAATTACTAGATTGATTATCACCCTGCAAAAACCTAGATATGGCCTTTGAGGGCTGAACACTTTTTCAAGAGGTTCATAAGTCTGCAAGGAGTTCTCCATCACCATGCCACCATAGGTCCATCCAGTACTGCACACACGATCACGTTCTGAGGGGGCGGTAGCAGCTCAGGAGGTAGACTAGCCGTCTGGGAGCCTCCAGTTCGATTACAGCTATCTGCTCTGCTTCGTTGAAGTGTTCTTGAGCAAGACGCTAATTTAGCCCAATGAGGAGTGATGAAAATGGTTGAAATGTCTGTTAACCTAATCGTGTTCAGCTGCTTCTAATTATGTGCTGTCTTTCTGTGTAACTGTCAGGGTTCCTTGAAGGGAATGTTGAAGCAGAGGACATGTCTCCCAATCGATAGATTTACATGTTACGTGGGTCAAGGGTGACATTCTCTAGGTTGTACAAAAACACCAACTGTTGTGGCTTCATGGGCGCAGAGGCGCCTCAGCCCCATCTGTGTTACAAGGCCGCGGAACGGTCCGGAGAGACAGCTCTATCTGAGGAGACAGGGAGAAGTGGAACACCCCCCAGTCCTTAATACGTCCACTCAGTCTCACCTTCTTTGATTTGGGTTAGACAGCCATACAGACAGGCCAGCTGAACACTAGACTATATGCCAACGTCTTTTGTATGCTAAACCTTCTGTAATAAACAGCTTTTGATTGTCGCTCAAATCCCGTGTTGGAGATTCATTTGGAATACATCAGAAAAAGGACACTGGACTGTGTGGTATTTGAGAGACATGGGGTGCTGTCTTTTATTGAAACAAAACACAACGCAGAGCTAGACAAGGACATCATAAAAGACAACGAAAGTCAACAGGAGGCTAATACCAGCTGGTGTGTGAATGGGTGAATGAGAGAAGCCATTGTAAAGCTCTTTGAATAAAAGCGCTATATATGTGCAGTCCATTCACCATGAGATATCTGGTGCAGTTGTCCAGGATGGAGCAGAGAAGCCCAGGTTTGTTGTCATGTGGGATAATGTTAGTTTCCACCGGGCTGCTCTGGCCTGGGACTGGTTCACCAACCACCATACATAACTTCACAGGTGTATACACCATTACCCCCTTACTCCTAACAGTCCAGGGTTGGATACTGAGGGGGGGTCAGTCCAGGATTGGATACTGAGGGGGGGTCAGTCCAGGATTGGATACTGAGGGGGGGGCAGTCCAGGATTGGATACTGAGGCAGGCACACAAATGAACACACTCTCTACAGTACCTCTCTCAGGTTACACAATGTTTATTAAAAAGGTTAATGAAGAAAAAAACATTCTGAAAAGTTTAAAATGCAGCTGTCCAGCCATCCAACCAACGCCAACAGTCACCAACAAATACATTTCCATCCGAGTTTGTGTTCCATGTCAGGTGCGCATCCACTGCTTTTAATATAATCTCAAATCCCCCAAAATAGCCTACTTATTCCAATCTCTAATTGTAATCTCAATCTGCGCTTCTGTGATAACAATATTATAGCCCATCATTACTACTGTTCATCTTATTATTTATTGTTGTATGTTGTAAGAGATACAGTTGTAAACCATGAACTCAACCAGGTTTATTGGAATTAATTTAAACAGTCGTGTAATCCAGGCCTAAGGCTATGGCTTCTCTCCTGTATGAACACGCTGGTGTTTCTTCAAATTTCCTGACGTAGTGAAGTTCTTTTCACACTGGTCACAGTGGTATGGCTTTTCTCCTGTATGAACACGCTGGTGTATCTTTAACTCTCCTGACGTAGTGAAGTTCTTTCCACACTGGTCACAGTGGTATGGCTTCTCTCCTGTATGAACACGCTGGTGTTTCTTTAACTCTCCTGATGTAGTGAAGTTCTTTTCACACTGGTCACAGTGGTATGGCTTCTCTCCTGTATGAGCACGCTGGTGCATCTTTAAGTGTCCTGACTGATTGAAGGTCTTCCCACACTGGTCACAGTGGTATGGCTTCTCTCCTGTATGAGCACGCTGGTGCATCTTTAAGTGTCCTGACTGAGTGAAGGTCTTCCCACACTGGTCACAGTGGTATGGCTTCTCTCCTGTATGAACACGCTGGTGTGTCTTTAACTCTGCTGACGTAGTGAAGTTCTTCCCACACTGGTCACAGTGGTATGGCTTCTCTCCTGTATGAAAACGCTGGTGTCTGTTTAAGTGTCCTGACATGGTGAAGTTCTTTCCACACTGGTCACAGTGGTATGGCTTCTCTCCTGTATGAACATGCTGGTGTGTCTTTAACTCTCCTGATGTGGTGAAGTTCTTTCCACACTGGTCACAGTGGTATGGCTTCTCTCCTGTATGAACACGCTGGTGTGTAATTAAGTTTCCTGATTTAGTGAAGTTCTTTCCACACTGGTCACAGTGGTATGGCTTCTCTGCTGTATGAACACGCTGGTGTCTCTTTAAATCTACTGACCCAGTGAAGTTCTTCCCACACTGGTCACAGTGGTATGGCTTCTCTCCTGTATGAACACGCTGGTGTGTCTTTAAGTTTCCTGACATAGTGAAGTTCTTTCCACACTGGTCACGGTGGTATGGCTTCTCTCCTGTATGAACACACGTCCTGAGATTAGACTGAAGTTCTTCCCACACTGGTCACAGTGGTACGATCTTGGCTTGTCAATGTCTCTCTGCCTCTGGCCAGGAGCTGCAGTGAGTGGGGTGTTGGAGGTGGTGAAAGGGAGTGATCAAGAGGAGCAGGATGGGAGAGTCTCTGGTCTGATCTCTCCGTTCCTTAGCAGAGAGATGTAGAGGTTGTCACGGCTGCTCTTGATGTGATTGTGGAGGGAGATCTGGGAGTTTTAGGAGAATTGGAACTCGGACCAGGAGCACATCTGGGGCAAGTCTGACATCACTTCTGGGATTGAGAGTGAAAGAGACACAAACATTAAAATGATTATCACACATTTAGTACAAGTTCAAATACTGTATAGGGTGATTATATGTAGCTAGTGAAGGGGGGAGGACACAACCACATGACGACTTCAGATTGTGGACAGGAGAGAGAAAGATATGCAACAGGTTCCTCTGGCTGAGCTCGGAGGGAAAGCGACAGAGAGAAAAAGAAGTGACAAAATCTAAATAGGAGAGAAAACATGTAATACGCTGAAAGCTAGCCAGCACTCCTTAACTTATGTCAAGCTACCATGTTCCATGGCAACTAAGAGCATTCCATTCTGTTCATAGATAGCGTGGCTGCCTAATATTGGCAATTTGCGTGCCCCACAACAGCAATTTGCACAGGCGCCATTGCAGTGCATCACATATTGTCCCCTGTATCGTTGCATCCATGAGTGTCCTGAATTTCACGCTGTATGCCCACGTCTTGCCTGCTGTCTGGCACCATGGGAAAAAGACAGAGGAGAGAGGGAAGGCCCGAAGAGGAGAGCTACTTGGACAGCGGTTACTATTATGACTAGCAGACCTCTGGTTGTTTCAGCTTTAAGGAAAAGAAGTGGATGAGAGAGAGATGGAGGAGAAGACAGAGGGAAGGAGAGTCTAGGACAGCTACCTCTAGTGGTGCTCTTTTTGTCCCAGAAGTAGTCGAAGGAGATGCTCTTGTATCTGTACTCCTGTCTGTACCAGACCAGCAGCTCCTCCCCGACAGCCAGTAGCCGACAGCAGTGATACAGGATCCCTCCACGGTACTGAAACGCTACCAGGTTCTGCTCTTCCTCAGTACAGGCACAGTTCACATACCTAGGAGAAAGGGGGGATGGTTTCTTAAAAACAAACTGGTGAGGGAGGGAGAGATGGAAGGAAGGAAGGATGAAGGAAGAGAGGGAGGGAGAAAACCAAGTGGGTGAGATGTAGGGTCTGACTGTATGGAGGGAGGGAGGGAGGGAGGGAAACTTTCAAGACTGGAGAGGTGGTTTATTTTGAGTGGGAGCAGCAGAATAGATTCTGGAAATCTGAGAAATTAACGTGTTCATATTTCTTCACCTGATTGTAATGCCTAATTATTCTACAGTTTACACATGCAAAGATGGGTCCATCCCTGATCTCTAAAAAGTCCTATTCTGCCTATTTTTGTCCTGTTTAATTGTACATGAAATCTTTCCTTTAACATAGCCTGTAAGAGCCAAATTCAGGTTAATTGGGTCAATGCGTTGCTCCTCCCATGTTAATAGGAACTGATGATATTTAGGTAGGAACTCTCCTGTTGTTGGCTAGGTGTTGCTGCACGGAGGGAAAACAGCTTTTGACCACACACGCACTCACAAACATGCGTACCGGGTTGTTTGCTGGATTATTGATTATGGAAGGACAATAAATGGACAAAGTGTTCGCACAGCAGTTTATTGTCCGACTACTTTATCAACAAACACGGTAACGTAAAATGTGTCAATTAGATCAATCCGGAGCAGCAGCGCCATAGTGGCTTAAAGCACTAGGTTTAGCCTTCACGTAGCCCTTTTATTTGCATCTGATTGTATATAGGCCTCTGGATTCATTGAGAGTTGCTTCTCTATGAACTTCCTTCTATTAGTTCTATCACACAGTCCCTTATCATGTCTGGATCCTGCTGTTTCTGTCTCTCTAGTGGCATGCTGTTCAGCATTATGCTCATCTCTGGTTGCGTGTGCATCTCTCTCCATCTGTCTCTGCCTAGACGTATGCTTCCTAAGAGCTTCTTTATCTCTGGTTGCTTGTGCGTCTGTATCTACACTCTTAAGAAATGATGTGTTGTTTTCTGACACAATTAATGTGTAGATAGCAAAATAGCACATTGTGTCAATTACTGCAAATGATGTGTTATTTTCTGTATCCTCTTCAACACACTCGCATGTGTAGATTATTGTCAATCATTTGGTGTGTTGTTTCCTTATACAATTAATATGAAGATAGTGAAATAACACATTTTGTGTCAATTTCTGCAAAACAATGTGTAGGTTAGGTATTAATACATCCATGAGGTTAGGCCTATTTTTTCTGTTTCCTCTTTAACACACCTGCATGTGTAAATTACTGGCCAATCACGTAGCAGGTAGCCTCCCGCTCCCGTCTCACACAATCTAGACGACAACGACGAGACAGCAGGACGAATCGATGGTGATGAGAGGAGAATCGGAGCTGAGGTAAAAAATAATTATTGTATATTTTATATGGTTCATTCACAGTCGTGAGATGTTAGGAAATGCAGCATCAACCAAAAATGTCGACTTGTCCGGAGTAATTCGCTAGTTACCCTCAAGATTTGATGGTTAAGAGTGACGAAACGTGTTAGGCTAGTTAGTGCTAGCTAGCTAACGTAACCCTGTTTCAGTCTGTCGTTTTCATGCAGACTATATCATCGGGTAGCTGGCCGGCTTGCTAACGTTAGATAGCTAGCTACTAACTTTGCCGTGTCAGTTGATTTTTTGGCTAACATGGTACGTTAGTAGTGTTAGCTGTCTGGCCAAGTTGTGCCGATAGAGAACCATAGCTAATGCAACGTCATTTCATGGGTATGTGTAGCTAGTCTCGTCCACGAACATTATCCAGCTAGCAAGGTCCTAACGTAAGTTAGCTAGCACTAGCTACCAGCTCCCAAGTAGTTAACGTCCGTGGGAGAGATTTTGTTATAGCTCATGTTAGCTAAGACAATCGGACTTCTTAGCCCAGACATATTTTGGCAGCCGGACTATTTGGCGTGACAGAAGCATTTGCATTCGGTCACTTTTTTTGTGTGAAAATGTACAACGGTTTGTCATTGTTGTTGCAGCGCGAGGGCGGGAAGGCTGTTGAGTTGAGAGAAAGGTACTAGACTAACTATTTTCAGAATGTAACATAACAAGAATGATTTTCCAATGGTGGATAAGATTATTACTAAGTGAGCCAGGTAGGCAAATGTAGGTGCTTGGTGGCCCGTGGGGCCAGTGGTAATGTTAGTTCATCATCTTTCTGCATGTCACCGTTCAATGCAAAATGGATCCTAGTTTGGAGACATGCTAAAATGCGCCCTAGCTCCGCATAACATGGTGTATATTAACTGAAACCTTTTTTTTTCTTTCTCAGCAAATGGATTAAATGGATGAAAAGAAAGTCCTTGCGACAGTTTGGGTGGATGGCCGAGAGATTTTCAAAAGAGTCTTTCAACTCCACAATACTGCACAATTAATTGATGCATGTACATCAGAAATACCTTCAGCTGTAGAGATGGGTATATTTCGCAAGTATCATGCAGACTTTAACGAATTTATAGATACAGATCGAAACAATGACGTCAATGACTTTGATAAATTCAATATATTTTTCAAGTCTGGTTCTGAGATAGTGGATGCACAGACTGAAGTGATATATCAGGTAATGCTCTCAATTAATAGTTTTGGGACAGACAATTAGGTTGAGAATCATTGTAAACAGTTTCCCTAATTTTTCAAATAATTGTGCAGTCTTGCATCTAACAAAGTTATCAGTTTGGGGATTTTAAACTGCACTGATGTTTTATATATGTTTTATTTTGTTTGTGTTAAATCCAGCCTGCTCTCCTGCCAAACCTCCAGACAGGACGGACAAATTCTGTGCCTGCCCACCATGCGCCAACTCCCCACCATCCTCTCCTACCTGCCCTTGACCAGAGCCTGGGTGGCAGTGGATTAGAGGCACTCAAATCACTGGTCCAAACAAAGGCTCCAGACATCCTCAAAGAATATCAAGAATCTGCCACCATATGCACAAAAACCAGGATGCTTCTTGTTAAGGTTGCGGTCAGCGATCTTGTGGAGAGAAGAGGATTGTAAGTTGTTGTATCAAGTGTTTGTAGAGTTAAAGGTTCAGTGTGTATTTTGCGTCATCTAGTGGTGAAAATAATATTTACGGATTTGGCAGAAATTGAATTTATGCATGTATAATCCCATGAAACTAAATTGCATTTTCCTGACCTTAGAATGAGCACTTTATATATAGGAGTGGGTCCCTCCATGGAGGCTGCCATGTTGAATTCAATGTAATATTCAGTGTCACCACTAGAAAACACTGCCTACGGCCCTTTACGATGGAATGAAATTGGTTCTCTGCACCATGCGCAATGAGTATTTTATAGTCAATGTCGAGGTTGGAGTTAGCGATAGGATTTATTCATGTTAATTGTCATCAGAAAAGCTTTGGTAACAGTTGTCTGTTATTTTCAGTTACCCATCCAGTGATGACAAGATGCATCTTGCCAAGAATATTGTCACCCTCTTCCCGACATTGAGTGTCTTAATCGAGGAACACAATGAAGGATATGCAAGTACATATCAATTGCCCTCAATCCCACATACACACTTTGCAGAAGGGCGATGTACCACGTTTGTACAATGGTTTCAGAAATTAGTGTCATTGTACTGTTGTCGATCAAGTTGACTGATGTATCATTCCCACTCTACCTTGCCAAGGAACACTACTATGATCCAGTGTCACACAGTGGCTTCATTGAAATGAAACTACGAAACCTCAGAAGGGATTTGGAGGAAAGCCAGAGAAGATATCGGCGGAAGAGAAAGTCAGGGTCAGGAGCAGGGTCCGCACAAGGTACAATAGCCCCTGTTCTTAAAGTCTTTGAAATTCAGAAGAGCCACATAACACAGTCTAATATTTTAGCTTTGAAATTAAGCAGTAAATTAGCTGCCATGTCACGTGTGTGTGTGTGTGGATGGTAGAGCTGATGAATGGCATTTGTTGGTTGTTGAGGTGGCTGTTGGCAGTTAGCTCCGCTTGTTGGCCCCTAGAAGATGCCTATTTGTTGATTTGCTCTGATCTGCACTTCTTGCTAGCTGGACATGTCAGTTTTTGCTACATTTAGCACGACTGCTTTATCTGAAGTCCTTGAAAATGAAAGAAATGAAATGTCCTGGAATTTCATTTTGTAATGCCTGTATGAACCCTGCAGGAGGCCCTGTAACTCTGACCAACCCTGCAGGAGGCCCTCTAACTCTGACCATCATAGAGGAGGACGTGCGTGAGTGGGTGACCCTGGCCAAGAGGATGAAGCCCTCACCTGAAAACCTCTCAACAATCAAGCACGCTATGGATCAGACCTACACTCACCGAAGAACATGGATTACAACACAATCTCCAACATTGGCTGAGATATTTGATCAGTATCCACGGTTCATTGACATGCCACACCTGGTAAGCAAATTATTGATGCTATAATCTTAATTCATCTTACTTTTTAACAGTTATCAATTTTCACTCCTTTTGAAGCAATCTCAAAGCATTGATTAATCATGTCCATACCTCACTGAATATAGCCTGTTAAATTCAAACAAACAAATTGGATTGAAATAGACTCAACAGAAATATTGATTTCTTTGTACATCTTAGTTTGATTCCGACTTCGGCAAAGCGTTCAAGGGGAAGGGAGAACTTTTCATTCGCAAATGGGAGACAAACATCATCCCCAGGCTAATGAAGCTTGCTTCGTTGGAAACGTCGGAGGATCTGGCAGATCCTTCATCCACTGGAAACGACACTGATGGTATGTTGGTTTGCATTTAGGAAGATGCACTTATAACTTTTATACAATGAAACCTAAACAAGTAATATTAGTTATCTGAAATACTTGATTCTGATTGTACAATCTAATATTCTGCAATCACATTTTTCCATGTAGATATGCTTTGCTTCAAAGCACTTCAGGTGCTCACGCACCTTCTTCCGCCAACTGCATCTGGACGAGGGGCAGGATGGAGTCGCTGCAGTGTGAAGTCAGCCATTTCCTACCTCCTGGACATTGTACCAGTATGTTTTTTGTTTCCTAATGGCTTTTTGGTTGCATCACTGTTGAATTCACATCCTTGGTTCCTTCAGTGAAGCTGGTTCTGTGTTAAATGGTCTTCTGTCATTGCCGTTTTCCTAATGTTGTATTTCAAACCTTTTATGTTACAGGCTGGAACAAGCATCCCATCTTTGCTTGAGAATCCTGATTCAACAGTGAGTGCCAACCAACCTTGCATCGTCTGCCTTGGACACCCAAATGGAGCTTCCCAGCAGTATCTGATCATCACAAGAAATGACAAGATTGCTGTTCCGCTTGGAGATGAAGGGCTGACCTGTGCAGTCGACAAACTTTTCAAGATGTATTGGGTCTGCAACCTTGTGTACCCTGTCCAACTGCAGTCTGTCTTCTCTTTCCTGGACCATGTATATGAGATGCCCGTTGTAGGTAAGAAAAGATCCAAAGTTGGGGAGCTCATCTCCAAGCTCAAGGCTATAAGTAAACCATGTATGTGTGCCCAAAGTGCAAGCGTGGTGCACCTTTAGAAGTCAAGCTTATGCTACGACATGGTATATGAGGACAAACTGTTTACATTGGAGAAGCTTAACAATAGAATATCCAGCTTTGACTATGGCTACATGAATGAGAAGAACAAGCCATCTGTAATTCTCAATCTTAGGACGAATGAAAATGCAGTCAGACAGACAGCCAAATGTGGTGTGTCCTCCTCTTTTTGCCACTCCTGATAGGGGACCTAGTTGGTAGGCAAAATCCACATTGGAAACTGTTTCTTCTTTTGCGAGAAATATGCAGTATTATCTTTGCACCTGTAGTCACACCTGGACTAGGTGTGTTTTTAAAACACTTGATAATAGACCACCGTGACTTGTTTAAGATGCTCTACCCATACAGGCCACTCATCCCCAAGCACCATTTCATGACTCATTATGGTAGAATGATTGTAATGGTTGGACCGCTTGTCAAGTTATGGTGCATGCGCTTTGAAGGTAAACACTGTCCTTTAAAACGGCAAGCTCATGTAGTCTGTAACTTTAAAAACATATCTAAAACACTGGCTTACAAGAACCAAATACAGAGCATGTACAACTGGACATTTGGGAAGCCACTTCAGAGAGAAATATCGGTTCCAAATGCCTTCCCTGTTATTGTGGGATCTTTAGAACTCAGTGAGCTGCTCCTTGAAAAGTTGCATACAAAGAATGAATATGTTGGCATTTTAAGCACTGTCCATGTTGCACACAAAGTTGATGTGTTTGGTCAGTCCTATCGAACAGGGAGTGTAGTCGCACTTAACTATGACACGAGGGGGACGTGTTTTTGGTGAAATAGTTCACATCCTTCCAGAATGTGAGAAGGAAGAGGTATTGTTCTTTGTCAGAATGTTATCAGTTGAATGTTTGGATGTTCATTACCAGGCTTATGTGGTTGAAAAAAAAAGATGAATTTGAAATGGTAAGCATAAATCAACTGACAGATGTCAGACCATTAAACCTGTTCTGTGTCCCAAGACTAGAGTTTTCTTAAATCCCAGGTACAAAATTATCTAAGTCTGAGATGATTCTGTAATCTCGTTTTTACTATTTTTAAAAATATTACTGTAAAGAAATACAACTGTATAATTGAAAACGAAAATGTATTTGAACATATTCATTAAATTATACTTTTTTCTACAGTTGGGTGTTTGTATATTTAATTTCAAATCCTTAGGAACAGAATTAACACATTTTACAGAATTAACACTTTACACACTAATGTGTCTATATAAGGACTACACATTTTGTGTTATATCTGACACAATCACTGTGTTAGAAAGCCAACACAACTAATGTGTTAAAACTCTCAACACAGTTGTTGTGTTAGCTGTGTTAAAAGTAACACAACTACTGTGTTGAGAGTTTTAACACATTAGTTGTGTTGGATTTTCTAACACAGTGATTGTGTCGGATATAACACAAAATGTGTAGTCCTTATATAGACACATTAGTGTGTTGGGAATTGACAACTTGTGTTGATATTAACACATCTGTTTTAAGAGTGTATCTGTGTAGCTCTGCTTGCTGGCTGCTCTGCAGCATGTTTAGTTCTGTCTGCTTGTGCGTCCCTCTCTGGGGTTGTTTTGTCCCTCTGCTACTTTCTCTTTTACTGTCTCTTCTCTTTTCTCAGTAAATCCATGTCATAGTTGGACTGACAAGTAATGGATTGAGATGCTACGAGGCTGTAATTGATTTCCTTTTCACAAGTTTTGCTAATGTCTTTTACAGTTTGGTTGTGTGCTATTTAGGACATTTAGCCCTATCTGTGGTCCGTCTACCATGAACCTGAATCATTTCATCGGTCGTTTCAGTATTGAGCTAGCTGCAGTTTTTCTGCAAGCTCTAACTGGGCTACAATGGAAGTCAATGGGCCACCTAAATAAGTTGGAAAACTATGATAATTGTGCTTATCTGAGACAGGGAAGCGCGGGTAGCACAGGGTGTAATCTTACCAGTGTCATTATGCTCTCTTGTGAAATGTATCGCAATCCGAATATTTGTAGGTGTCTGGCATGACTTGCACATAGTCCTCCGTGGGAACAGTGAAAACAAGCACCAGGGGAATGCTTATGTCCAAGTCATGCCAAACAAGTAAAAATATTGGGATTACGATACATTTCACAGGAGAGCATATTGAGACTGGTAAGATTACACCCTGTGCTTGCCATCCCAGTAAAGCCCATTTTCACTAACACAAATCCCCATCTATCTATCCATCCATCCAAGTAAGTATGAATGGATAACCATCTGTATGTCTTCTATATTTTACTTCAATTCAAAGGGCTTTATTGGCATGGGAAACATACATTTACAATGCCAAAGCAAACATCCCAAAAGGTCACAGAAATGTTACGGTTGAATCGAATTAATAAGTGTAATATTTACAAATGTATTTAAATTAATTTAAATGGTAACTTTAAAGTTTGTATGTACAGTGTGTATATGTATAGTGATCAGTGTGGTGTGCAGGGATACTGATTCAAGAGTTTCAATCGTGGAACCAAACCAACCAGCTATCTGATCAATCGTGTCCAAATCCAAATTTACTAGAGCACTTTAAAGTGCTCGGGAATAAAAATGCGTGATCCTCCCCCTGACAGAAATATAATAATAAGCATTTTAATAAGGTGTTAAGAAAATAACGCGTTCCGTTTTCGAGTCAGCACAGGTTGTGGCCTCTAGTTTTGCTCATGAATTACGTTATACGGCCATGATCTCCACTTAATGTCACCAGCGAATTAAAGAAGTGAACGCACGCAGCAACGACCAGCAACAGAGAAATGACCTGAAAACTGACCGCATGTCGGCATGTTCGCTCCACGCGCTTCCCTCTCAACATGGTCATACTAAACAGCTTGCTGAAATCCGAAAAAATGAATAAACTATTCTGTTTTCGATTCAAATGTGTAGCTGTATGACCCTCCCCTGGACTCAAATAAAAGAACAGTAACCCTCTCCTGGACTCAAATTCAAAAACAGAGTCGTCTAACCCTCCCTTGGACATTCAAATTTCACTTCCTAAACCGAAGCCCCAAACGGCGGCGCTATAATCTTTCAAAATAAAAAATAACATACAACTTACCGAACTGAGGATTGTCGTAGCCTACAGTGAAAGGCTAGTGAGTAGGTTGTGATGGAAACGTTTGTTTACTCAAAAAGAATAAAGAGATCGTCTCTTGTTTTCTTCAGATGGATAAAAAAAATCTTTGCAATGGGGAATCTTTACAGGCGTGACCAACAGTGTTCGACTGTGAAAAGTGTTCAAGGTAGAGAGAGAGACAAATTAAGAACACAATTTATACATACATTTAGTCGTGACTGCTAGTCTTTTCAATGCTCTTAACCAATCGGTAAAAGCCGGGAACAATGACGCGTTTCACTGTTCAGATCTGGTCTAGAGCCCGCCTCCTGAGACCGAGGGCTCAGGGCTTGAGGGTTTGCTGTTTGTCCTCCGTGCAGCAACACCTAGCCAACAACAGGAGAGTTCCTACCTAAATATCATCAGTTCCTATTAACATGGGAGGAGCAACGCATTGACCCAATTAACCTGAATTTGACTCTTACAGGCTATGTTAAAGGAAAGATTTCTTGTACAATTATACAGGACAAAAATAGGCAGAATAGGACTTTTTAGAGATCAGGGATGGACCCATCTTTGCATGTGTAAACTGTAGAATAATTAGGCATTACAATCAGGTGAAGAAATATGAACACATGTTAATTTCTCAGATTTCTAGAATCTATTCTGCTGCTCCCACTCAAAATAAACCACCTCTCCAGTCTTGAAAGTTTCCTTCCCTCCATACAGTCAGACCCTACATCTCACCCACTTGGTTTTCTCCCTCCCTCTCTTCCTTCATCCTTCCTTCCTTCCATCTCTCCCTCCCTCACCAGTTTGTTTTTAAGAAACCATCCTCCCTTTCTCCTAGGTATGTGAACTGTGCCTGTACTGAGGAAGAGCAGAACCTGGTAGCGTTTCAGTACCGTGGAGGGATCCTGTATCGCTGCTGTCGGCTGCTGGTCTGGTACGGACAGGAGTACAGATACAAGAGCATCTCCTTCGACTACTTCTGGGACAAAAAGAGCACCACTAGAGGTAGCTGTCCTAGGCCGTGTCCGAATTGCATACTACTTGCTATATAGTAGGCGAGATGCAGCATGCTGCATCAAAACTGTGCATACTGTATTTATGTAGGCGAAATCGGCGAAAAAATGGCCGAAAATGTAGCATAGTCCAGAGCATACTGTTCCGGAAGTCGAGACGTGATACGTCACTGGGCTGTGAGAAAAATAAAAAAAGATGGCGAACGAAGAGGTCACCGGGACCGCAGCGGGAGTTTTCAAATGTAAGTATTGACTTAATTTGTCGATGAAAAAATTATTTTTTCCGACAGATATCTTAGTTATAACGACACAGAGCTACAAATGCAGTTTTGTGTATAAAGGTGGGGTAGAAATGACATTTCGAAAAAGAACGTCATGATAGCTAGCTGCTTGCATTGATCTCTGTGGTGGACGTTACGTTAGCTAGCTAGCCCAGCTGACGTTAATAGGCTACTAACGTTACAGGTGTTCAGACGGCTCTTGCTCAAAACGTATTAATGTCATAGCTTAAATGTTATTATAGCTAGAATCAAGACAAACAGAGTAACATTTCCATGTAATATGACCATGATTGCTTAAGAAATGTATAACAAATGTCGAAATTGTGATGAGTTGTTAAATGGCTAACCTAAGTCACCGAGCCTAACGTTACTTGAAGTTGTTTAAACAATTGTCTGTTCATTCCATGATTTAAACGAGTTCAACTGTTCATATATCATATATTAATATATTAGTATTCATTGTCCCATAATACTTCTGGATGTATTACAGGGACCAACGACCACACCAGGGACGATGATCCTCTGGAGGACGGCTGCATGGGTGGCCCCCATCGCCTCTTCCAAGACCCCGTACCACTTTCACGAAGCGGCTGTGGCCTCCCCTCCCTCTGTGCTGACCCCAGTTCTGGGGCTCTTTAGGTCCTATGAGGTTAGATAACAGTTTTCTAGTGTCATACAAACTGTGAGTCCCTATCAATATATTTGCTATCATGTAGCCTGTAGATCAAAATCACCTTGTACATGGCTACAAGGTTCTCTGTGTGCTTTATCCAGGCTGTCTCCGTCGTCCCCTGCAGCCCAGCTTCTAAGATGTAGGTCCTACATAAATCAATATCCAAAGTAAACAGACCGCTGGATTGCTTCTGAACAACAATGCATACGTTAGTTAACTTACTCCAAGCCTTTCAGCGTGGTTTCTCTTCCCCGTAAACAGGGAAGAGTTGGCCGTCCTCCAGAGGGAGGACTGGCTGATGTTGAATGGGGGAGAGAGAAGGCAGAGATGAAGGCTGAGTGGAGGGAGGAAAGGGGGTTGTTTAAGGAGAGGGAGGACCGGCTAATGTTGCTTCTAGAAGCCTCAGTCAAAAAAAACTGTTTTATCTTGTTCCATTATTGTTTTTGTTATTTTTTATTAAATGTATTTTCTTGAATTAAATTGGTGTTTGTGTGTCATTCCTTGTAATGTCTTCCCAGTCAAAGAACAAATGTCACTATACCTAAAACCAGTCATTAGAGTAAAAGAACATTCCTAATGGACATTGTAGTTTGCAATTAGGCATAAAAGACGGAACACACATGTTGGTTCACAATGCTTCATTGGAATTATTCAGAGACGGTTATGAAAGCTTCACTGTTTAATGTGTCTGACTAACGACTACTTGATAAGGGAGTTACATGTCCAAAGCGCTCTGCGTGTTGTAAGACCTTCCAAGTTACTGTACATGACCTGTAGACATATCAAGACAATGTGTCTGATGTGTAGATATTACACTTTGTTGAAATGTTAATACATCAAGAAGTAACCTTTACATGTATAATGGAAGAAACACAACCATAAACATTTCTTGGATATTTTTATTACACAATGGTCTTCAAATATACTTTTGACTTGTTTATATTTGGTCAGATCATTAGCTTTCCTTGCAAAAGGTACTGACAGGAGAACGCTGATCTGTTGTCTCCCCCCAAAATACTTAAACTGATTACTATGTACAGTGTTACACATACATTTAAATACAAATACATTTAAACAAATGCCTCAAGGCTGCCTATAACCAACTGATCAGTGTTTAAAGCCTCAAGGCTGTCTATAAGGAACAAGGCAAAGCACACTCATGAACTGATAGACTGACTACTTATGGCAGGATGTGGGTAGTCGTGCTCACCAAGAGCTGCGATCCAGGCAGCTTGTGCTGGTGCTGATGCTGCCGCTGCGAGACACTTTCTGAGGCCATCTCCAGGGTTGGGATGATCTGCAGCAGCAGGACCATGGCCACCATCAAGGTCTTCAACCTTTAAATGGTTAAATGCAATTAGGCCTACTGTAAGTCGCTTAGCAGACACACAAAAGTGTCTGCTAAATAAATGACTAAGGTAATGCTGGCAAGATGACAAGACCATTGTAAAGGGGGAGTACTGAGAAAAGCTCTAAATGCAATGAATTATTATTATTGCTATTATTAGCACCTCCATGGTCTTGCCCCATCCTCCTGACCATCACCAAGGTTCCTCTGTGTCGATTTTGACAATCTGAAGTCCCTCCTTGTGTCCAGCCGTCAAAATAGGTCCTCAGCAGGGACGTGGAGGTTGACTTGGTGAGGACCTCTGTCTTCCATGTGAGCCTACAGGGGGAATATTATTAGGGCAAACTTTAACTCATTTGTGCTTATTGCATATACTTGTCTTTACAATATGATAATAGATGGATGTCATTATCTGTAGAGCTAAAATGTAACATTACAAAGCAGGCGTGTAGTGATGAGTAAACCCAGGTAAACTCAGTTTACCCACCTCTTTAAAATGAGTTGAGTTTTATTGTTTTGCTTACCTGCCTCTCAGAATCTATTTAATATAACATCCCTGGTACAAATGTAACAGTATAGCTAGCCCCAAGCCAGCACATGCGGGGCTACCAACTAACCTAGCTAACTAGCGTAGCTAGCAAGCTAACGTTCAATATTTACCTCAACTACAAGCATGTCGAGAAGATCTCATGACGGCTCTTCTCCTTGCAGCGTGAACACGACTTCTCCTGGCGGCAGCAGCAGCCGCACATCCCATGCCAGGAAAAGGCTACATTTTTGTGGATAATACACAAAATGATCACAGAAAACACCGGATAATTGTACCACAGCTTCGCGGGAGTAAACAGTATCGTATCCCGTCACTTCCGCTGGATGACTCGAGTAGCATGCTGTATTTTCTCGCATACTACACGCGTTTTGTGGAACAGTAGGTACTATATAGCATGTAGCAGGTAGTATGCAATTCGGACACGGCCACGGATTACAGTCACGGCTACTTGACTACTTCTTTTGAAAGCCCTTAGCCAATCGGTGAAAGCCGGGAACAATGACGCGGTGAAACTCGAGCAGCTGATCTCTGCAGGCCGGAGACTTCGAGGGGGCGGGTCAACTGTCAATCAATTTTTACTTTGGCCAATGAAAGGATTACAATCGAGAAGGGTATCTCTGCAGGCCCGGAGACTTCGAGGGGGCGGGTCCACTGTCAATCAATTTTTACTTAAGCCAATCAGAGGCTGACAATCGTCTTGTCAATCAAAAACACATTTCGCCTGAAACGGTTGTCAATCACTTTTTATTTGGCGAATCGCCTTTCTCTTAGGAGAAGGGGTGTGAGACGCAAAGCTGATTTGTCATTAATAAGTGTCAGCTTCAGAGGAGGACGATCAAGCGAACAGATTGGACATCTTTCGAGGTAAGAGAGATTGACACAAGTAACATAACAATAAACAGTTATTTTAATGTATTTTCAATTAGTTATAACATTGACAGTGCCTAAATGCTCACATTTAAGAACGTAGACGAAGATGCTGAGATGCCTAACGTTAGCTAAATAGCTAAGTTAGTGTATACATCCATGATCCTAGCCGTCACAACGTGGCTAGCTAGGTGTAGGCTATTCTTGACCCAAGTTAACATTAGCAAAGCGGTGTACCTGCGCACATGCACAAACAGAGCAGTGCTTCTACAAAGAAATCTATCATATTTATTTTCTCATGTAAACACTGGGCGTTTGGTGTTGCCAAGCAATTAGGCTCTTTGCACAAGCTCCACTACTTCCTGAAATTCTACAGGCATCCTTATTTCCTGTCCTATACCATTGGATGGAAGTTATTAATCAGGTGTGCCGCTTATATAGATAAACAAATAGACAGGTAGGTGTGTATACATATACACAGTATGCATGATTATGTTCTGTTAAAAATATATAATTTGTTGACAGGAAACCAAGAGGTACAAGAGAGTGGAAGAGAGGGGACAGGAGGAGAGGACATAGAGATGAGAGGTGAGATACCTGATGTTAGCCAAAGAGACACTACATTAATTAGATCCTGGCAAGTTTAAAAAATAATGTGGATGGATGGGTGGGTGGGGGTGTGTGTGTTTATAGCTTATGTTTATGTTTTGTTAATTTGTGGACAGGAGATGAAAATGGACACCACAGTGGAGGAGAGGTGACAGGAGGAGACCAGCATGGACAAAAGACAGGAGGAGAGGTGACAGGAGGAGACCAACATGGACACCACAGTGGAAGAGAGGTGACAGGAGGAGACCAACATGGACACCACAGTGGAGGAGAGGTGACAGGAGGAGACCAGCATGGACATCAGAGTGGAGGAGGCCAGGCTGGGAGAGAGGTGACAGGAGGAGCTAGTCTCATGTTTCTAATAGATGGTGTGTTCTCATCAACATTCACTTAAGTTGTGTCCTCTCTGGATGACCGCCACTGCTCGCAGTTAAAGATGATATTAATCCAATATGATGCGTGTTGTTCTTTATAGATCTATCCTCTTCATTTTGCTCTCAAAGTGCACCAGATTGAAGCACCACAACTAAATGACCTCGGTATTACAAAAATCCTGCGTACAGCCCTGGTCCTGAATGTTTCAGAGGGCAGATGATAACCTCCTTCTAATCAAGGAGCAGGTGTTCATAACTCTGTCTGCATCACTACACTGTGGTGATGTTTTGGTTGTACTGTCTGATCACAACACTAAGAGTTATAATCTATTTTTTTAACCTATCTGTCTACATGTCTGTCTATCTATCTCTATCTTTCATTGTCTGCCCCTGTTTTTATTATTGTATCTGAGGCTTCACGTTTGGTGATGGGACCTCAGTGGGTGAGAACAGACATGCTGAATAGACATAAAGATCTAGGCATGGGCAGCATCTTTCCATCCATTTAAAAATAAATATGTATTATTTTATGCCAACCTACATTCAGTCTAGCCCTAACCCTAACCTCTTAGAGTGCAGGAAGTGTCGGCCAGCTGTGTCGTGTGTGTGTCTCCATTCTCAGCGTCAGTACATCCAGTTTGATGGTTCACCTGGGCCAGTAGACTAAGCAGAGCCTCGACCCAAACAAGGTGTCCTGAATGGTCTCCCAGGTCCGCCTTGTACAACTGAACTGTCAGCCCAGTGTTTCAGTCTGGTCTACAAGCTATTCAATAAAACCTGGAGAAAATGATCTGTATCTTGTCTTTACACTTACAGCACACATGCTGCACGAATGATAACCTTAATTGTATGACACTTGTTTTGTCAAATGCACAAGGGTATCTCTGACTTGGCTAGACTGTGGATGTGGTGACTAGTCCAGGCCAGTCAGCATGGTATAAGCTGCATACAGGTGAGCGGAAGCTGAAACGCTTGTTCCTTGGCTAGGCCCAAGGCAGCTTGCCAGCAGGGTCAGGCCTGCGCCGGGAGGTCAGTACATTAGAACCCCCTTAGGCGGGCTGTATGTATCCTAGGTTCTCAAACTTATATTTGTGGTATAGAAAGGTAGAACTTGCTTGGTTGATTATGTAAGTGTGTGTGTGTGGGGTGCTGTTGATTTTACTCCACACATCTCTCAGCCATATGTTTCCTCTATGTGGATCTGAAAACAGTGATGGGGATTAAATTAGGTTGCTAAGAGAACTGCTAGTCACCAGAAGCATTCAAGAACATAACCTGTGCTGGAATACTAGTGTATGAACAAATCAATACAAGTAGAGCACATCTACTGACAGGCTGGCTGAATGACTAGAAGACTGACTTGGGACCTCCACTGAGGACATCCCAGTCCTGGCTATGGATCAGTAGTGATGCTCCCCTGCCCCTGTAGTCCAGGCATTTTATGACATAACCTTGAACAAATTGCAACAGAAATGATTTCAACTGTTGTAGTGTTATACATATGTTCTTTATAACATATCAGTTAGTCCCCCAAAATCCCAGTGGTGGAAAGTAATGAAAAATGCAGATGGAAGGTATGTGACAAATATACCAATTTCCAATTTTCGCCTATGTAAAAGAAAAAGGTTTATGCATGTTTTCTTGTCTGATGTCCACACAACACTGTCCCCAATCAACCAGAAACTATATAGGATGCATCACAGTGCATATACAGAAATATATTTTTTAATTCTATTGGCATTTGGTGAAGAGAAAAGGGGTGAATCTCACACATATTGCAACAAAAAATCTGATGTGTATTAATCAAATAGCTCAAGAGTCTAGAACCCTGGAAAGGACAGTCTACAACCCTGGAGAACAGTCTACAGCCCTGTAGAGAACAGTAGAACCCTGGAGAACAGTCTACAGCCCTGTAGAGAACAGTAGTTTCTTGTCTTTGAAATTGAGAGTTTAACATGTTTTTTGAATGATTTTTCACGGTGCCCATCCACATCCATTGTATGACCAAAACGGTGGTAGAGCAATTATCAGACTTTCTCAAAAGTGCTAGTTTTGTCAACGTGTTGATCTGAACCATTGTATATGATCATAAGTAACCTTAAAACAAGGCTGAACATGATTTTTCCCTTTACTACGCCTTTAAGTTATGTATAGAAGGACTAGAGTACGTTGGATATTGTATCGAAGGATTAAAGTTGTTCTGGCAAAGTCTACAGTTTTATCTGTCATTGACAGGGATAGTCTACAGTTTTATCTGTCATTGACAGGGTTGGTCTACAGTTCTGTCTGTTGTTGACAGGGCTAGTCTACAGTTCTATCTGTCGTTGACAGGGCTAGTCTACAGTTCTATCTGTCATTGACAGAGCTAGTCTACAGTTCTATCTGTCATTGACAGGGCTAGTCTACAGTTCTATCTGTCGTTGACAGAGCTAGTCTACAGTTCTCCCATCGTTGACAGAGCTAGTCTACAGTTCTATCTGTCATTGACAGGGCTGGTCTACAGTTCTATCTGTCATTGACAGGGTTGGTCTACAGTTCTGTCTGTCGCTGACAGAGCTAGTCTACAGTTCTGTCTGTCGTTGACAGAGCTAGTCTACAGTTCTGTCTGTCGTTGACAGGGCTAGTCTACAGTTCTATCTGTCGTTGACAGAGCTAGTCTACAGTTCTGTCTGTCGTTGACAGAGCTAGTCTACAGTTCTATCTGTCGTTGACAGGGCTAGTCTACAGTTCTGTCTGTCGTTGACAGAGCTAGTCTACAGTTCTGTCTGTCGTTGACAGAGCTAGTCTACAGTTCTATCTGTCGTTGACAGGGCTAGTCTACAGTTCTATCTGTCGTTGACAGGGCTAGTCTACAGTTCTATCTGTCGTTGACAGGGCTAGTCTACAGTTCTATCTGTCGTTGACAGGGCTAGTCTACAGTTCTATCTGTCGTTGACAGAGCTAGTCTACAGTTCTCCCGTCGTTGACAGAGCTAGTCTACAGTTCTATCTGTCGTTGACAGGGCTGGTCTACAGTTCTATCTGTCGTTGACAGGGCTGGTCTACAGTTCTATCTGTCGTTGACAGGGCTAGTCTACAGTTCTCCCGTCGTTGACAGAGCTAGTCTACAGTTCTATCTGTCGTTGACAGGGCTAGTCTACAGTTCTATCTGTCGTTGACAGGGCTAGTCTACAGTTCTATCTGTCGTTGACAGGGCTAGTCTACAGTTCTATCTGTCATTGACAGGGCTAGTCTACAGTTCTATCTGTCGTTGACAGGGCTAGTCTACAGTTCTATCTGTCATTGACAGGGCTAGTCTACAGTTCTATCTGTCGTTGACAGGGCTGGTCTACAGTTCTATCTGTCATTGACAGGGTTGGTCTACAGTTCTATCTGTCATTGACAGGGTTGGTCTACAGTTCTATCTGTCGTTGACAGAGCTAGTCTACAGTTCTGTCTGTCGCTGACAGGGCTAGTCTACAGTTCTGTCTGTCGCTGACAGAGCTAGTCTACAGTTCTATCTGTCGCTGACAGAGCTAGTCTACAGTTCGCCGCGGTCGGGGTACTGGGGCCCGTGGGGCTCGTCCACGCCGCGGACGTGGCGCAGGGGCGCGGGAACTGGCCCCGCCCCCGACCTCTTGACACTTATATGTACAGTAAGTGTGCAGTATTAAATAGAATAAACTATATACTGTATGTACCAGTTAAAACCTATTAGTCTTATTTCCCCCTTTTGTTATACTTGCACACACTGTAACCCAGGGCGGTCAATAACAGCAAACACAAGTCTAATCAAATCTAGTGTGATGTTCTAGTAAACGCTCCACCCACACAAGCCTGTTGATGAGAAGACTTTCCTTTGAGAGACCAAGAGATTGAAGATAGATTGAAAACAAACCAATAAATCAGACAACTGAACAATATAATAGCCTACAGTGCTTTTATTATTGACATTGTGTTATTCCAGATGGTGTATGTGATTACAGACTAGACCCGTGTAGGGCTGCCATGGCCAGAGGAACGTGTTGTTGAGTATAATGACAGCTTCTAATATCAGACCCCAACTCCACATTCCACTCCGCAGTGTGTGACTGTATTTTAGTCGCAACACAAAGCGCTCTCGCATCATGTGCCGAGGAGAAGCTCCAGGGTTCTCCGGTCAGCTCGCGCTCCTCCGGATCATAACCCGGTCACATGCTACCGTGGCAGACCAGAGCCCTGTACTACGAAGCTGGATCACGGTAGCGCGATAACTTCAGGTTCAAGACTGGTTCATCCGTATCACGAAGGTGGATCTCTTTTCACCGCGTTATATCGCCATGTATTTAAGGACCGACAAAACCCATTAGAGTTTTCTGATGACTATTTATTTATATGAAAGATACCGATTTTCGGCAGAAGGGATCATTTATATCTGTCAACTAATTTTTGTATTAAACATTACAACCATGTAGGCTGTTTATTGGAGAAATTCAAGTAGGCCTATGTCTAGGCTACTTACCGGTTTGGATTATGTTTTTATGTTTGTTCTTCACTTGCCCCCATGAACGTTTTCCATTGCCAGGGTTTGCACTGAAGGTATATATAAGAATAGTCCTAACGTCACATCTATACAACTCATTCATGTTAAGACATGCAAACGTCACATCTAGGCCAGCATAGCGTCAGGCGCGCAGATTGGCTGGGGCAAGGGGGCACTGCCCCCCCTGGTGGCCAGATGAGCAAACTGTCTGCAACGCGTCCAAAACATGTATTCTAGAGACTGGGTCGCGACCGGATCAGAGAAATGCACTGAACAGACTAACCCTAACCCTAACCCTGCACTGAACAGCCTGGCTCCTGCTTGCGTGAGAACTGATCGCTTTGCGGTGCTTATTCCTCATCCAGTTATGGGTGGATGGAAAACGTTCAACTGAATGTTCATATTGTTCTGATAATTGTAGCTATAGCAACATAAGAGTGACAGCTTTGACAGCAACCCAAACATGAGCTAATCCCATAACTGTAGGCCTACCATTGCTAGCTTTGATATAAATGCAGATAGGCTACATGTGAAGAGGCAATTGCTGGATTCTAATACGCTGTTTATAATGACACATCCCGACATTGAAGCATGAAAGGCGTAGCATACATTCTGTTTTAATGAAGAAATAAAAAGTCTGTAAACTCTGCCTAAAAGCATTTATTTGGTCTCATTTATTAGCTTAATTATTTAATACGTGTGGGTGTTTTCAATTATAATATTGTATTCTTGATACAAGAATGTTGACATTTCATGTAGCATATTTCAGTAGCAGGCTATTCAACACGTTGGATGAATTACATTAATTAATTAAATATTCATATAGCCTAGGCTTTGAAACATTCGTAGGCCTGTTTTCTTGCCTATGTGAATGAATATCGGCCCATAATCTGACTTGCCGTGTTGCTCTGATCCAGGCAGTCACCTTTCACTTTTGTCACTGTTTGCAGTATCTACAGAAATTGTTATTATTTAATATTATTTCGTTACTCACGAAGTGAAGACAGTTTTAGAACAATGAAAGACATGAAGTGCAGACATTGCCTAAGAGAAAGGAGGCGCAGTTGAACGAAACGTGGATATTGGACAGAATAAGCACTGTTTTGAAATGTTGTGGGTCAATCATGCAGCTGTAACAGAATATGCGCATTCCAATGTTCGTGCAGGGCACGTATTTATACCACTATTACAATCCCTATTTGATGAGGGAGGGGGCTGGGACTCACTGCCCCCCCTGATCAAAAAGTCAAAGTGCGCGTATGCATAGCGTTCATCATGGGGCATGTAGCAAGTTATATGGCTATTGACCAAACAGCTATATTAATTAAATTTAATATTGATAAGACCATTAATTTACGCATTCAAACAGTCAGCAATTTTTTGCCAGCTTTCCTTCCTCGCTTTAGCTGCAGCAACCGTGTTACTCTTGGCCAGAATAATAATATGTTTGTAGTCTTGATATTTCTGAATGATGAGCGTCTGCTCCTCTTGTGTGAAGTGGGCGGGTCTAGATCGCTCCATGTTTGTGATTGGCCAGACCGGCAAACACCGCCTCTTCATATGTGCACGCGCTCATAGCTAGATTAGATCAGCTGGGTCGAGTTAACGAGTTGATGACCACCCTCGTGGTACCGTTTATCCGTGATTGCGGTTGTCTCGTTTACTCGAGGGAGAAGTTGAACTGGATGTGTTGAACCACGTTCGTAGTACCTCAGACCATGAGGTTCTCCTGATCCCGGTGAAGGAACTCACTGGAGCGCGCGGGAATAAACATCACTTGATAACCGTGTCCACGGGGGTCCCAGGTCCCGCCAGCGCACACACACACACACACACACACACACACACACACACGCACGCAATACACACGCGCGCGCACGCACACACACACGCAATACACGCGCGCACGCTCAAGACAATGTAGGCTATGGTGTGATTATGACGTAACCATCTGAGTTCAGTTCGATGGCTTTATTAAGATGAAAGTTGTTAAATATCATTCAGTCGTGGTTTACAAGAGCGACATCATGGTAAGAACAATACCCCTCCCCTCACCCCCATAATTATCTGGATGTTGATTTAGGTTTTTATTATAATTGTCTATTCTATTTGCGTATAATTTGTCTACCCATAATGCGTTTCTAAAAGTAGCTCAGGTCTATATACGCTTAGGTGGCCTGAAGTTTGTCATTGTTGGCCTAGAGACCAGAAATCCAATATTTTCGAAGGTCTGGGTAGCCTGCGCAAAAATTGGGAATATGGCCCAGCTCCAAGGAGTATCCCACTTCATTAGGCCTGGAGGCTTGTAGCAGCAATAATGGAACAACTACCGTTAATGCAATAGCAAACTGCCAATAACGTAAGCCTAACATTATTTCAATTCGTAGCCTATAGGCTTAATAAAAGTGGATGGGCATTATGTAATAACTGGACAATAATGTGATACACGTAGAGCGGAGGAGAGCGTGACCTGGGTTACCGCCTCACACCACGTAGCCGTAGGCCCGAATATCAGGCTGCCACCATCACAACGAGAGCGCAGAGCGGCTTGTTCATAGTTGACGGCGATGTGCGCGGTTGCAGGTCCGATGGTTCACCCGCGGTTCAGAAACCCCGTGGCCCCGTGACTCTGGTTCACCCGTGGTTCAGAAACCCCGTGGCCCCGTGACTCTGGTTCACCCGCGGTTCAGAAACCCCGTGGCCCCGTGACTCTGGTTCACCTGCGGTTCAGAAACCCCGTGGCCCCGTGACTCTGGTTCACCCGCGGTTCAGAAACCCCGTGGCCCCGTGACTGGCAGCCTACGGGCGGAGATCAAAGCATGTCGCCAAACTACCGGTTAAGAATGGTCTTCCCTGGAGAACATACCACACATGCTCGGGATATTATAGGCGAGAATTAAGCCTTCTCAAGACAAATCTATAATTAGCTGTATTTGCTATGTAGCGGATACTTATTAATCTAGCGGAATTATTTATTTAATAGCCTAATATCAATAGGTCTGATTAAATCTGCATAATTGATCACTCCACTCAGAATAGATCAGTGATGAATGTGACTTAGCTGGATGTGTTGAAAGCTTAATCAAGATGACTGTTCACTTCACAGGATGAACTAAACACAGAGGGAAAGAAGAGGTCTTACAGGAAAGCAGACAGAAGACCTGCTAATGTGAGACCTGGAGCAGAGGAGCGAGTCAGGTCCTCTGTGATTCAACCCTATACTTAGGGCTGAGTAGGCTACTCTACCCTAACAAGGAAGACTTAGGGCTGAGTAGGCTACTCTACCCTAACAAAGATACCTACCTACCTACCTACCCACCCACCCACCCACCCACCCATCTACCCACCCATCTATCTATCTATCTATCTATCTATCTATCTATCTATCTATCTATCTATCTATCTATCTATCTATCTATCTATCTATCTATCTATCTATCTATCTATCTATCTATCTATCTATCTATCTATCTATCTATCTATCTAATCTGTGATTACATCCATTACCCATACATGGATGTATGTAAACAGGACCTGGTCATGTTGGCAAAGAAACCATCTTGTAAAGATTCAAGATCAAAGGCAGTGCAGTTATATTTGTTACAAACAAACATCTTTCACTCTCTCACTCTCTCACTCTCTCTCATTCTCTCTCTTTCACTCTCTCTCTCTCTCACTCTCTCTCTCTTTCACTCTCTCTCACTCTCTCACTCTCTCTCTCTCCCCAGAGTGTAGCTGAGTTGCACAAGTGCTCAGCAGAGGGGATCATGGAGTGGGTTGGCATGATGACCATGGCCCTCTACCAGATCCTCCGTCTCCACCCGGACCAAGATGGCCGCCGGCCGGCCGCCGACGTCGCACCGCGCCCGCCACCGTCTCGGGACGGGCGCACGGGCCCGAGCGAGGAGGCGCGTTTCAGTCCAGCAGGCTCTCCCCAGGACCGCGCCTCTCTCCCGGGCTCGGAACCCCCACCCCGCTCCCCCAGCGCGGCTCTGAGGGTCATCTCCCAGAACTCGGAGGAGGCGGAGCTCACGGCCACGGCGTCCGTAGCCGTGAGAGAGATCCTGCGAAGGGTGAAGAGGAGGATGGAGAGAGAAGAGGAAGAGGAGGCGCCTGAGGAGGAGGAGGTGGCGCTCTTCCGCCCCGGCGCCTTCCTGCACGACCCCCGTCTGCTCCGGAACGCCTGGCGGGACGCCCGGGAGAAGGCGCGGCGTATTGGTGGCGCCGTCACCTCCTCCTCCTCCTCCTCAGACGGCTCGGGGGCCAGTGGCGGCGTGCCGGAGGACGCCTGGATGATGGGCCACATCGGGTCGGCGGTCCGCGCCATGGAGGACGCGTCGGCCGCCCCGGAGACCCTGGCGGTGGGTCCGACCGGCCGGAACACCTCCTCCTCCGGCCCCAGCAGTAGCGCAACCCTGGAGGAGGAGGAGGAGGAGGAGAGCCTCTCGGACGCCCTGGCCCGCCACGCCCTGTTCCAGAGCCCCGGCCTGGTCTCCGCGGAGGAGATGCGGGAGCTGGTCAGGCTGGTGGGGGGCCTCCTCCGGGAGACGACGGAGCCCGCCGAGGGAGCCCCTCCCCCGGCCCTCCCCCGGAGCCCCAGCGCCAGGAGTCAAACCGGCAGCCCTGCTGGAGAGGAGGAGCAGGAGAACCACGCCACACCCCACCCCGCCTACGGACACGACCTCGCCCTGCACAAAATGTTCGATGCCATCGCGAGGGAGCGCCCCGATCACGACGGCGACGACGATGATGGCGAAGAGTCCCCCGGCCTCCACTTCTTCTCCAAGGAGCTGATCCGCCGGGTCCACCGGCAGCTCCTGGACCCCCCGCGCTCGGGGCGCCGGCCGCCGGACGCCCACCACTGCCGCTCCCAGCCCACCCTGCGGAGCCCCGAGACCGAGCGGCGTCTGGAAGAACAGATCTTCACGCCGCTGCTCTACCGCTTCATCCGACGGGCCGTGGGGAAGCTGGTGGCGGACTTCCTGGGCGTGGCGGCCGCCACCGACACCCGTCCGCACGACGGCGGCCGGAGGGGCCGGGACTCCTCTGGCGAGGCGTCGTGGGGCAGCAGCGACAGCAGTGGTGACCAGAGGGGCGAGCTGGACGCCACATGCGAGGTGCTGACCGCCCGGGCGCTGGCCAAACTCCAGGACACCTGCGATGACCCCAATAAAGCCAGAGTCATCGTCGACAAAGGTACAGACGTCTCTCTATTGCATGATATTACACACGGTCTGATGTTATCATGTTATTACACACAGTCGAATGTTATCATGTTATTACACACAGTCTGTTATCATGTTATTACACACAGCCTGATGTTATCATGTACACACGGTCTGATGTTATCATGTTATTACACACAGTCTGTTATCATGTTATTACACACAGTCTAATGTTATCATGTTATTACACAGTCTAATGTTATCATGATATTACACAGTCTAATGTTATGTTATTATGCACGGTCTAATGTTATCATGATATTACAGGCAGTCTAGTGTTTTCATGTTACTGTAGACCAGAGTCATTCTCACCTTAATTATAGTTTTACCTGAGCATGTTTTAAAACGTTATGATAGTTATGAGTGTTATTACTGTGTAACAGTAGCATATTTTTCAACACAGCTATGAGTGTTTCTACTGGCAACATGGAGAAGAACAGGAGTAGCAGGAGGAGGAGCAGGAGGAGGAGGAGCTGTGAGCAGTCTGGAGAGATAGACTCCTCCTCCTTCTCCTCCTTCTACCAGACCCCCACCTCCCTCACCTCTTCCTGGAGCCTCCCAAACACCGCCTCGTTGGTAAGGAGACAACGCACACACACACACACACACACACACGTGCACATACACACACACACATGCCGTGTTTAGAATTGACCTGAGTAGTAGTAGGATTAATACATTAGATAGTAGATAGATAGCTCCAGATATAATATAAATGTATTGACATCCACATAATGAATACATACAGTAATAATGAGTTTTTATTAGACGTCTAACTCTACAGTATATATATGCTTGTCTTCTTTTCTCTGATTCCCAGATCAGTGGTCAGAAAGCTGAAGCTGTCCCCCAGGATGGACAGAAGACATCTAGAGAGGACAAGAAAAAGACCGGCAAGAAACACAAAGAGAGCAGCGTTACTCCCCTGTCCTGCGATGGTAAGACCCCTTCATGTTTCAGTCCAGCAGGCTCTCCCCAGGACCGCGCCTCTCTCCCGGGCTCGGACCCCCCACCCCGCTCCCCCAGCGCGGCTCTGGAGGAGGAGGAGGAGGAGCAGGAGAACCACGCCACACCCCTCCCCGCCTACGGACCCGACCTCGCCCTGCGGAGCCCCGAGACCGAGCGGCGTCTGGAAGGACAGATCTTCACGGCGCTGCTCTACCGCTTCATCCAACGGGCCGTGGGGAAGCTGGTGGCGGACTTCCTGGGCGTGGCCGCCGCCGCCAACACCCGTCCGCACGACGGCGGCCGGAGGGGCCGGGACTCCTCCGGCGAGGCGTCGTGGGGCAGCAGGGACAGCAGCGGTGACCGGAGGGGCGAGCTGGACGCCACATGCGAGGTGCTGACCGCCCGGGCGCTGGCCAAACTCCAGGACACCTGCGATGACCCCAATGAAGCCAGAGTCATCGTCGACAAAGGTACAGACGTCTCTCTTATTGCATGATATTACACACGGTCTGATGTTATCATGTTATTACACACAGTCGAATGTTATCATGTTATTACACACAGCCTGATGTTATCATGTTATTACACACGGTCTGATGTTATCATGTTATTACACACAGTCTGATGTTATCATGTTATTACACACGGCCTGATGTTATCATGTTATTACACACAGTCTGATGTTATCATGTTATTACACACGGCCTGATGTTATCATGTTATTACACACGGCCTGATGTTATCATGTTATTACACATGGTCTGATGTTATCATGTTATTACACATGGTCTGATGTTATCATGTTATTACACACAGTCTGATGTTATCGTGTTATTACACACGGCCTGATGTTATCATGTTATTACACATGGCCTGATGTTATCATGTTATTACACACAGTCTGATGTTATCATGTTATTACACATGGTCTGATGTTATCATGTTATTACACATGGTCTGATGTTATCATGTTATTACACACGGCCTGATGTTATCATGTTATTACACACGGTCTGATGTTATCATGTTATTACACACGGTCTGATGTTATCATGTTATTACACATGGTCTGATGTTATCATGTTATTACACATGGTCTGATGTTATCATGTTATTACACATGGTCTGATGTTATCATGTTATTACACATGGTCTGATGTTATCATGTTATTACACATGGTCTGATGTTATGTTATTACACATGGTCTGATGTTACCATGTTATTACACACGGTCTGATGTTATCATGTTATTACACACGGTCTGATGTTATCATGTTATTACACACGGTCTGATGTTATCATGTTATTACACATGGTCTGATGTTATCATGTTATTACACATGGTCTAATGCAGGGTCCAACAGTACGTTTTTTCTTCACTTTCCTGGTCGGACAAGTGGATCAGAACGTTGCCCAAAGTCAAATTTTACTTGCCCCTATAAAAACGAACCAGTTTTATCCAGCCTGCTCTCAAACTTTCAGCAAACTGTGCATAGTTGGAGTTTAGCCCACATCCTCTAATGCACCCAAGTGACCCAACTAAACTCCAGACAATTGAAATGCTCGCACTTGAGCTCATACATCTTTTCTTTACCCAGCACCATTTGAAAGACGTCTGACTGACAGCCATGTGTCACCCTACTAGCCATGTGTCACCCTACTAGCCATGTGTCACCCTACTAACCTTGTGTCACCCTACTAGCCTTGTGCCACCCTACTAGCCATGTGTCACCCTACTAGCCATGTGTCACCCTACTAGCCATGTGTCACCCTACTAACCTTGTGCCACCCTACTAGCCATGTGTCACCCTACTAACCTTGTGTCACCCTACTAGCCATGTGTCACCCTACTAACCTTGTGTCACCCTACTAGCCTTGTGTCACCCTACTAGCCTTGTGTCACCCTACTAGCCTTGTGTCACAGTACTAGCCTTGTGCCACCCTACTAGCCATGTGTCACCCTACTAGCCATGTGTCACCCTACTAACCTTGTGTCACCCTACTAGCCTTGTGTCACCCTACTAGCCTTGTGTCACCCTACTAGCCTTGTGTCACCCTACTAGCCATGTGTCACCCTACTAGCCTTGTGTCACACTACTAGCCATGTGTCACAATTCACAAATTGGTAAAAAAAAAAGTACATTTATTGTTACTACTCTCCCGAGGCAAGTGAGTTGCTTGATTTACTAGCCTGACGTGGCGTTTTACTTGCCCTGGGCAGTCGGGCAATCCTTATTGTTGGACCCTGTCTAATATGATCATGTAATTACACACAGTCTAATGTTATCATGATATTACACACAGTCTAATGTTATGTTATTACACACAGTCTAATGTTATCATGATATTACACAGTCTAATGTTATCATGATATTACACACAGTATAATGTTATCATGATATTACACACAGTCTAATATGATCATGTTATTACACAGTCTTATGTTATGTTATTACACAGTCTAATGTTATCATGTTATTACACAGTCTAGTGTTAGGTTATTACACACGGTCTAATGTTATCATGTTATTACACAGTCTAATGTTATCATGGTATTACACAGTCTAATGTTATGTTATTATACACGGTCTAATGTTATCATGATATTACAGGCAGTCTAGTGTTTTCATGTTACTGTAGACCAGAGTCATTCTCACCTTAATAATAGTTTTACCTGAGCATGTTTTAAAACGTTATGATAGTTATGAGTGTTATTACTGTGTAACAGTAGCATATTTTTCAACACAGCTATGAGTGTTACTACTGGCAACATGGAGAAGAACAGGAGTAGCAGGAGGAGGAGCAGGAGGAGGAGGAGCTGTGAGCAGTCTGGAGAGATAGACTCCTCCTTCTCCTCCTCCTACCAGACCCCCACCTCCCCCTCCTCTTCCTGGAGCCTCCCAAACACCCCCTCGTTGGTAAGGAGACAACGCACACACACACACACACACACGTGTACATACACACACACGTGTACATACACACACACACACACATGCCGTGTTTAGAATTGACCTGAGTAGTAGTAGGATTAATACATTAGATAGTAGATAGATAGCTCCAGATATAATATGAATGTATTGACATCCACATAATGAATACATACAGTAATAATGAGTTTTTATTAGACGTTAACTCTACAGTATTTATATGCCTGTCTTCTTTTCTCTGATTCCCAGATCAGTGGTCAGGAAGCTGAAGCTGTCCCCCAGGATGGACAGAAGACATCTAGAGAGGACAAGAAGAAAAAGACCAGCAAGAAACCCAAAAAGAGCAGCGTTACTCCCCTGTCCTGCGATGGTAAGATCCCTACATGTCTGTTCTCCAAACTCCTCTTCCACTATAACTCTCACACACACACACACACATACACATGCGCACACACACACACACACACACACACACACAGACACATGCACACACACACACACACACACAACACACACACACACGCACACACACACATAAAAGCTCTGTTTTCATGAGACTTGCTGTGATGTCATATCCTGTTGTACATGATGGTGTGTTTCCTGTCCTGGTCCAGAGCCTGCTGAGTCCTCCAGCAGCAGAGAGGAGGAGGAGGAGGAGGAGAAGAAGAGGAGGTCCAGCAGAGGCTGGTTCCAAAGGGCCTCCTCCGCGCTCTCCAGGGCTTTCTGCTTCGGCTGTTGCAGGAAGAAGACTGGCCAGCAGAGGGCGACTCCTGCTCACTGACTGAACTACAACAACAACACAGCAGCTTCTCTGAGGGCTGGACCAGTGCATAACATCACCCTCAATATCACTACACATAAAACATCACCCTCAATATCACTACACATAAAACATCACCCTCAATATCACTACACATAAAACATCATCCCTACGTTCTATTACGGTCCGTTCATCAGTTCACAGCTTCAATGAAAACTTCAATAAAATCTTTAGCATTTAAACAATATGCTGCAACTCTCTTCTATTCTTCAGATGTCAGAATGTGCAGGTGTGGTGTAGCGTGTGCTCATCTGGTCCTTCTGTTCAAGCCTCTACTGACCAGCGTTTAGTCAGACTCATATTTATTCACGTTGCGTCTTGCTGGTTTCTACTGCTACATTCAGAACACGGCGGTTTTTTAACAGCGTAAATGAACCAACGCACACCCCCCATCGGCCCACCCACGCACACACACGCGCACACACACACACACACACACACACACCTGTGTGAGGATCCTGCGGACGTCGGCGTCGGTGTGGCTGGAGTTGAGCTGTCCCAGCAGCAGCTCTGCCGTCAGACACTGGGACACGTAGTTGGCCACCCTGCTGCCATCGTACCCGTTAAACACCCCATACAGGAAGCAGCCATCCTCGCCTCTGGTCGGACACGGACACACACAAACACACACACAGGATGTGTTAATACTTTCAACATCCGCCCAGTCCTAATTGCAGTGAACTGTCATCACTGTCACACTATACTGACATTGCAACCATGTTCTCTAATCTGCTGCACACTGTATTATATATCCACAGTTTGTGTAGCCCCCACCGGGTGTGGCCGAGGGTCGTTTCTGGGTGAGCTAGCACCTGAATCGGAGGTGCCCGTCTTCGTTGGTGTGGCTCTGGGTGTCCTTGCCGTCCGGGCCGTAAACACAGTTGGGCGCAGATCCGACACCGCACATCTGACACAGCGGCAGGTCGTCCGTCCAGCTCTGATGCTGGCCGACCCCGGAAGAGAGAGGTCAGCGGAGATAGCAACACGACTTTAATACTGACATAAGACAGATGTAAAAACAAACCGTATATAGCTATACGTGATTGCCATTACACACAAAGGCGCATCTGATGTCCAGCCACTGCATTATAATTGACATCCAATTCGATCCTATTCAGGGTATTTAGGTAGCATTGCTACCGTAGCTAGCCATGAGAGTCTCAAATCAAATGTAACACAATGGACTGGATGAAACAAGATAGCACTATGGTGGCTTAAAAGTTTTGCTTCGACAAGAAATGCATGCCATGGTTTGCTATAGCAACAGCCTGACATATTTATATATTTAGCCAACTGCTAGCTAGTCGTCTAACGTTAGCTAGCACTAGGTAAGCTTGGCTAGAGCGATTCCAAACACACAAACCAGGCCCCTTTGTACGGATAACTAGACAGACTGACCCGCATACGATATGCAAACCTTGCCAGAGATCAGTGTGCAAAAGGAGAAACTCTTAATTATCTTACGCTTTGCATCCATGGAGGTATAATATAACTGGAGATGGCATTGAAAATGGCTGCCTATTCATTTCAATGAAAGTTGCTCACAGGCGCATGAAGCCATTGCCAAAGCTCGGTATTGCAAGTCACGTGACGGCATGCGGTCCAAGACCCTTATTTCCCATGGTTTGTGGATTATGATAGATAGGGCTAGAAAAGGAAAACAAAATTTTTCTCTGTATCATTCAGCATCAGAGACCAATCTAATCAATATAAACTTTTAATTCAATGGGGTTTTTTTGTTTTTGAAGCCACCAATACCTGTATCGAGCCATTTGAAACATGTGCTGTGCACGAGCCTCGGGGACGCTGGTCGCGCGTTCGTGAGTCCTGCGAACTCGGCGGAAAACACGTCACCATAGGAAGACCCGCCCTACTCTGCCTCTGATTGAATAGTTTTAAGGAAGTCATGCAATGACGTCGGCTAACATTTGCTATGCTTTTAGCAATGAAGCTGCTATGATCATGCTAATCATAGATATGAACGTATGTCTATGATGCAAATGATCATGACGTGGTTACTTTAGGACATCGTTGGAAAAGATCTAGAGGGTAAGTGGGTCAATGTTGAATAACTTAGCTAACATTATCTAATGTTACATTTCTTTATATTAACGTCAACTATATTGATAGGCTAGGTTGCTATGCTAACGGTAGCTAATGCTAACGGCTTAGGGTTAACTTTAGTTAACGTTAGTTAATGCTAACGTTACGTTCGGAGGTCTCAGATGTATTTCAATTTTAACATAATGTTGAGCATGCTCAATGTGACATTGTTCATACATTGATTACAGTCTGTAATCTTGTCTGGCGTTATTTAGCTATAGTGGGCTGATGCTTGCTGCTGCTACTATAGCATTTGCCACATTATACATCAAATTAATCAAGCATGGTTAGTGTTATTACCTGAAGGCATTATTACCATTGCAAGTAAGCATGCCATGTTTATGCCATGCCTGGAAATCAAATTAATATTGTGATTCTTCCCCATCATAGCTCATTGTACACTGATATAATCATTCTCCTTGCCTTTGCTAATACTCATCTCTTTTATCAAACTTTGTGCTAGGAAAGAAATCTGGCTGTGATTCGTCACTACTGCTCATCCAGGCTGTTGTCATCTCCCGCCTGGACTCCTGCAACTCCCTACTTGCTGCCATCCTGCAGCGTTGGCCATCAGACTCCTGGAGAAAGCTGCTGCTGACCTGGTGTTCAACAGCCCCATGCTCTTCCACACAACTTCCCTACTCCGTTCTCAGCACTGGCTCCCTGCGCTGTCCCATCCAGTTTAGGACTGTGGTGCAAGCCTACAGGGCAAATGAACAGCTCCCTCCTACCTCCAGGCTGTGGTCAAGCTCTGCTGCCTTGAGGTGATTGGTTCCCCAGTTGCTCCAAGCCCCCCTATGGCAGATTGTAACGGCCATGGCTCTTTTCTGTCCTGGCCTCACAGTGGTGGAATGAACTGTGCACTGATGTCAGAACAGAGCCAATAACACTGTTCATAGTGAGCCTAGTTATTATTGATTAACTTGGACTGTTTCCTCTCTCCTTGTCAGTCATTAAAATATGTTCAGTGTTCCACAATACTGATGTATAACATTTGTTGAATCTCTTTGTCTTTTATTATTGTCCTTGATTAGCTCTGCGTTGTGTTTTCTTGTTTCCAATAAAAGACGGACCCCCAATCTCCTAATATACCACACAGTCCAGTGTCTCCTTTCTCAGGTGTTCCAAATGAATCTCTCCAACACGGGATTTGAGTATAAGCAAAAGCGGTTTATTCCAGAAGGTATAACATACAAAAGAACATGGCAATGTCTAATGCACAGATGACCTGTCTGGATGCTGGTTGAACCCAAATCGAAGCACATGCAAACTGAATAGTGGTTTTAACCCTTGGAGGAGGGGGGGTGTCCCACACCCTAGACAAAGCTGTCTCTCTCTCTTCTCGAAATACGGCCTTGCACTGAAGATAGGATGAGGCGCCTGACGCCCCAGTATCTAAACAGTCGGTGTTTGTACATCACTTGAGAGAATGTCACCCTTGGCCTAGGGAACATGTAAATCAGTCCGGTGGAGACACGTCCTCTACCTAGAACCCCCCTTGAGTATCAACGTGACCCCCCTGGCGTGACCTCCTTCTCCAGAAACCCTCGTGCGGTCAAATAGGAGTCACACACAACTAATTAGAAACAGCTTACAAAGGTTAAGATTAACATTTCTTGATAACAGCCAGCTCCATACATTTTCATCACATTTCATTATTTTGTCTCAGACCATTTCTGAAACAATCATCGGTGTCAGTATACATTTCCCTCCAATGTTATTGCTTGCCCATTTTTAACCATTTAACTACCAGACTGTACAAACGAATTGCACACCTATAGTATTTTCTATTGGTGATTTTCTTTTTTTTACAAGGTATAGCCTACTTCTCCACTTTCTCTTAATGTTGGTATGAAATGGCAGTCAAACTATGCAATGATGTTCCACACGGTTTCCACCCAAATTCCCAACAAATGTGGCCACCACACTGTTCAGGACATTCACAGGTCTTGCTCTCAGGGATCGGTAAAATAAATGGACATGGTTCCTCCATAATGTGCTAAGGCTCTGCTTAGATCAAAGGCTTGGTCATCAGAAAATATCACAAAGACAGTGATCACAAAACAACAATTAAAAACATGTCACCAACTGACCAACTTGACATGCAAGAAAACTGTCATGTCTTTGCACTGTCCTGTCCTGCTCCCAGTCCTGTGTCTACAACAGTGTATGCCTTAACCCTAGTCAAATTTCTAGTATGTGTGAACCATATACATGGCAGTAAACAGATCTTGAGTCATACAAACTGGAGGATGCTTGACCCATACAAACTACTTTAACTCAATTTCAATAAACAACTTAATAATATGGCAGACAGAAGAGCTGAACAGACTAGGTAGATGACTGGATGATCTTACAGAGAACCAAGGGAAATTGACTGGTATTAATGCTAAGAGTAATGAGGGATGAGGTGCAGCTGGGCAGAGCGGAGACAGGTGGCAGGTGATGCAGGAGATGGGAAGGTGAGTAGGCAACAACCAAGCATGAACAGGAACTGGACCATTGGCTCCCCTTGACTGTCCAACCCATCCATCAGCGCCAGCAGAGTGGACACGATAGAGCCAGAGAGAGAGAGACAAATGCAACGCAAGGTTAGTTTAGTTCCAATCGCCCATGTGCAACATCAATCAAGTACGCAGCCAAGCTGAAGAACCGAGTTACACCGGAGGTGGAGCGAGGCGGTGGCTCCGTGACAGACAAGCCTCACCTGTGTATCTGGTCCTGTCTGCTGGAGCGTACTGGGGCCAGCCGGTCTATCTTGTGGAAGAAGATGAAGGAGGGTCTCATTAGGTTAACCTGGGGAGAGACCAACAAACAGCCATCACAAGCTCTCAGTCAACACTGAGGATGATGGTCGGGTGTCCTGCAAATAATTATACCCCCCTCCCCCAACCGCCACAGTTGCCCCATTGGCTAACCTGGTCAAAGAGAAGGCAGAGCTGATTATGTGTTCTGATTCACCAACCCACTTGCTAAGGCAGTCAGCTCCTTTCCTTATAGACACCTTTGTGGTCCCTGCCTACACTCGTTAGTCTGCACCCGCGCCACTGGGGTCTTGCCTGTACTTGGGGGACTGTAGATCAGAGCACTACACATCTGGAGGTGGGGGGGTTGGGGGGAGTATGTGAAAAACAAGGACTTCACAAGACAGCTCTAATTAGACAAGACAGCTTAAATACGGCTGGGTCTTCATATGTTTACTGGAGCAACGTACTGTAGTGTGGTCTCACCTAGGAGGTTCTTCTATCAGGTGATCGAACAGAGAGGGGTTGCTCTGCTTCCTGTTCACTGACTGAAAAAGCAATCACAGTGGGATTTAGTGACATCATTATGCACATCAGGAATTCATTATCTCATCTAGTCAGTCAAAAAATGATTTTGTGCTCACCAATAGGTGGCACCTCATATCACTGCATTTATCTTTTAAAACAGCAAACACTGTGTAAATAAGGTTTTAAACTTCACCAACATCATTATAAATAATCAGCACCTATGGCTGGATACAGGCTGGCAGGTGCCCATCAGGCTCAGTGAATATCTGGTTGAACTGGTTTAAACTCTGTCCTCAGTATTAGTACTGCCCATGTGCACAATTGATTCGCTAGCTTTTCATTGGGATAGCTGGTGGCAGTGTTCTAGAAAGGTGGTCATGTGCGTTCCTAAGTCAGAGGACCCGGGTTTGAACCCAGTGTGGGCAAGTGTGGTGGAATCAATACAACACCTGTTACAATCGCAGGAATTTTATGGGAAGGAAGGGGCTTCTTTTTTTCTTTTTTTAAAGGTTTTGTACCTTCAATATTAGACACTTAAGCAAACAGAAAAACACAAAACACAACTATAAAAGGCCTGGCTTGGTTTAAAGCCCACTCACCACGTCAAGGTGCAGGCCAAGAGTGGGGACACGACAATCACTAACAGACAAACCCTGACAAATACACATGTAAAGACATGTAAAGAAACACGTAAAAACATATAGACTATACATATAGAAATAGATATACATATAGAAATAGAACTTTGGACAGGTACATACTGTATCACATCAAGTACATATCAAGGTGCAGTATCAAAAGGTCGAGGGGCAATAACAAACCACAAGCATTTTTTTTTCTTTTTTTTAGTATTTCGTTAAACATATATACAATTATTTTTTGGGTTTTATGTTTTTAATTGTTGGCATTTCATTAAACATATACATAAAAATTTTAAACAGCAACATAAGGGCACTCTATTAAAGGGACGGTTCTTGCAGAGGTCACGGGTCGGATACGCTGTTTGGATATTCCTAAGGAGATTCATGTTCAACTAAGCCTTGTGCTCCGTTATGCGAGCTCCAAGACTACAAATGAACAGTCTCTTGTTGAGATTTTTTGCAGTTGCAAGTGCTGTGTAAAAACTTGTGCTCCGTAATGCGAGCTCCAAGTATTACAATGAACACTGTTTTTCTGTTGTTCCAAAAAAGTTGGGTTCCGTTATGCAAACTCCAACAACTGCATTCAGGTACAGATACTGAATATATTGGCTGGAAGGTGGTTTGGGATGTTGCTCTCCATGTTCATTAACAGTTTTCCAAAGTTGAAGATTATAGTTGCTCAAGTGTAAACTACAGTCATGGCATCACACAAATAAAAGACACATTTAAATAAAGACACACAAATATATATCGACAAAAGAAACATAAACAATACAAGACGCACAAGGAAATACACACAAACACACACTTAAAATGGGACACATGACTAGAAACAACCCTCTCGGTGATGTACACTACTGGTGATGAAAATGGACCAGCTTTGTTAATTTATTCCTCACAATGTCCTTTGTCATCCTCTCTGTTTCTCGTCTCGCCAAATGGTGCATCCTTATTGTGCAGTATATGGAGGATGCCATTTTCACCAGGAGATGTACATGATTGTCTTCAACCGTGGTTTCAAACATGTGGTTGTGCAGCTCTGGGAACAATGTCTTCTCAGCACTGTAATCCAGGACTTGAGCGACGATGGCTGATGCTAAGCCACGTCCCTGGGGGAGCTTGCTGGAGGTTGTTCTCAAAATCCTTTGAAAGCAACGCTCTGACTCTGTGCACACGGCAACTATCCCTGGAGATGGTTTTTGCAAACCTCCACGACTCTCCAAGAGGATGAAGGGATGCTCAATGGACTCACAAGTGAGAGCTTCAGCGCAAGGCATGCAGTTGTGTTTTTCTTTGATCTTCTTCACCACGAAGCCAGCAATGTAGTTGATAGCAGCATCCTTGTATTCGGACACTGCATCAACATTTGGGCAGAGCTGGTAATCATGGTCGACCTCTGCATGCTCCACAGGCTTCAGGTCAAACCTACGCGAGGTGTTTGCTGACGCAGGTGTGGCCTCCATGATGCTGGTATCGTCACGGAGTATGCAATTGCCTGTTCCTGTCTTTACTTGCAACTTCACCAGAAGACGCTTGTAGGCAGCTGTGAACTGTCTTGCTGTGGGATTGTTGTTGAATCCACCACGAGCTCTGATAGAGGAGAAGAACAGTTCCAGGTGATCTTGGCTCAGCTTGTAAGTGAGGAGGTAACGGCATTGGGCATCTGGCTGACAGACTACTTCTTGGAAAATATTCCACACACTTGCACAACTGGCAATGAAGCCAACTATACATGTTGAGACTGCCTGTACGAGACTGTACGAACTCCGATGGCATGGAGTCGCTGAAGGCATTCGTTGATGATATTTGAACGCTCTTCTCCAGTCAGTCCATCAATAAGGAAATAGGCTACTGGGATTTTCCAGGATTCGTCGATTGCAACAACCATGAGGACCAGGGCATCTTTGGCTGGTTGTAGGCTATCATCAACAGTGCCACAGCCAAGGTCCACATATCCATGGAATTTTCCAGCAGCATATTCCACGTGCTTCCGTATGGCAACTTCATCCATCATGAGGGCACACAGGGTCTCTTTTCCATCCTTCTTCCTGTCCTTCACATGTGTCTCAATAGCAGAAAAGGCAGGTTTTGTGAATCCAGGGTCTGCTGAGATGTTGCTGTACCAGGTCCGGATGGTGTCGGGATGGGGCAAAAAAAGGTCAAAACTTTCACGCACAAAAGCATAAGCCTTGGCGGAATAGAAGTGCAGAGTCATCGCAAATGAACGCAATTCCTCTGACACTTTTGACTTTTTTCCTTCTGCCACTCTGGTGAGTAGCTCCTTTGACACTCCACTGAAGGAGTTCTCCAGCATCTCTGCACAGCCTGTAGAAATCAGCATTTTCTGCTTGAGCTCATTGATGACCTCAGTTAAACTGGACACTCTTTTCTGCAGTCTTCTAGTCTTCTGCTGCTCCAATTTCAGTTTTTTTCTAGAGGTTTCCAGTATGTCCTCGGCTTGACGCTTCAATGATCTGGGAGATTCCATCACTGCATAGTTGTGGTCATCACTGTTTGATTTTGTGGCTTCAGACACGTGATCATGTACCGCACAGTCCTGTACCTGTAATTCCTCAACTTCCAATTCCACAGCTGTATCATTGTGCTGTGGGACTACAATTGACACTGTGTCATCATGCAGTTCCTCCATCACAAGGATGTCACTACAATCCAATTTTTCAGTGACATTTGCGTCCTCGTTAGCACTAACAAACACAGTGCAGTAACTGTGGTCATTTTGTACAGTGACACTTACCTCTGCACTTACCTTAGGTTCCGGGGATGCTGTGGTGTCTACAGAGAAGTTGAAAATTGTGGGGACAGCTGTTGAAATTAGTTTTTTTCTCCCACTGCTGTTGTCGAAGCACTCCTCTGCAAAATGTTGGGCACATATCCGGGAATTTCTGTTTGGCATCCAATTCTTGCGTCTTTCATTATGGACCCACTGACACAGCCGTGCCCGGTCATTGGATGGAAAGCTGTGGAGAAGTTGTGTTGAGTTATAATGGCACACTATCATGCAGAGAACAAGCAGTGTGTGGCATGTGTTAACGTAGGCTACTCTTTCTTCCCAACCAAAAGTATTGTTTCCCTTCCTTTCTTAAACCTAAGCCCCCCCCTCCAATATCTGCCCTTACCAAACCACATAGTAAGTACATAAAGTATTTACTTAATCGTAATAGAACTTTTTGATGGAATGCCACATTGCATATTATTCCTTATCAACTCAAGCTACATTTTGCTCACCACAGACTGATGTTAATTAGGCCTATGACTTTTCTGAATTACACCAGTTAGTTATTCATTTGTTTGGATGACTTCTACACAAATTAGATAGATATGGACTGTAGACTACAATAATAGATTGGTGAAGATAAATGTAACTTACCTAAGAACAGCATAATCGTGTTACAGTTAGCTATCCTTAAGTTTAAATGGTAGCTAACTAGCTAGGTAACTAGCTAACCAGCTAGGTAACATAATTTAAAATTGACATATGACTTTATTTAACTTTGGCTATAAACGTTCACATACCAGTACATAGGTACATCTGATCCTGATCGGTTCACGCAGTTGTAGGCAACACAGGAAGGCATTTTCTCATCTAAGGCTAATGTTTTCTATCACATATGACTGCCAAACTATCGGTTCTTGTTGCTGAGAGGGGCGACTGGGATCAATCTTGAATTTATATAGGTGTTTCGCCCATCCCACACCACTTTGACATCTGGCCATCACCTGCTGCTCGACCAATATCTAGAGTTTGGGCGCATAAAAGGTAAAGTTCAAAGTAATCACTCTATAACATAGTTTACTTTCCTTTATTAATAGACATGCACACGTAAAAGCTTTTGATTGAGAGCTAAATTATGGTACTATTGATTTAATGTCTGCCGGTGTCGTGGATGCTGACCATGCTAATGTTAGCTAGCTAGCTAGTTTACTTGATTTTGACTTTTTAATGTTCTATGATTATAGATAACCGTGCTAGTCAAAATGTCTCAAAGACACTTTTACTTATTACACGTGCTGCCTATGTGGAATAATTATCTGCGAACAATACATATAGTCAATAGAATATTTGACTAATTCTAGACTGCAAAGAAGTATTGCTGTAGCTAGCATTGTAGAATATGGTAGAAAGGAAAACAGTATTGTCCACTCCCATTGTCTTCATTTCTTTTAAATCATATTTTACAGTGAGATTGCAGCGAGGACTATGGCCGGGCTGGCAGCAGTACCTGGACAGAGTGAGTGTAGTGTACAGTATATAATACCTCCATGGTCGAACTGAATTAATAACAATATGTCCAAAGTAAATAATTGTATTGTATTGTTTATGTGCCCCTTCATATCAAAGAGAATAGGCCTACACATACTATTCATGAAGTAGCAATGTGATATGTATCTTTAGTTTTCAAATTATTGCCATCAAAACTAGCAGAAATGAATGTCAATATCACTTCTATAGAATGTTGTCTTTAGGATAGTGACTGTGGTGAGTTGAAGTGGTGATAAGAACCTGTATAAGTCAATATGTCTGTAGAACAACACAAATAAAGTTCTACTCACACTGTGTATTACATAGAATGTATTTTATTTATTTGAGCCAGGCACGAACGGAGAGGAAACCTCGGACTCGATGCGCGGGTCTGGTGGTTTGGCTGGGGTGGCCTGAGATGGAGGAACCTTGTCCCTTTCTTCCACCAGTCCCTGAGAGGAAGAACAGCCCCGGATGTCCTGCTCATCAACTGTGGCGGCAATGACCTCGGCAACATCACAGGAGTGGACCTTGTCGCCGCGATGAAGCAGGACCTGCAGCACCTCCACCGCCGCTTCCCCAGGATGAAGATTATCTTCTCATGCATCACTGAGAGACGCCAGTGGAGGGCTGCAAATCCGGGGGGCATTAACAGAGCCAGAAAATGGGTGAACAGTGTGATGACCACATTTGTTCGGCGTTTGGGTGGCAACAGTGTTGGGCATCCTCGCATACGGTTTAACTGCCCTGGTTTATTTCTGACGGATGGAGTTCATTTCACCACTTTGGGAAATGACATTTTTTTAAATAGCATCTCGCAGTCCCTTGAAGATACAATCCAGAGTGGGTGAAGCTGCCAACTTGTGATGGTGATTGCAGTGTTGAGTCCAAGTATTGCCTTCTCCAACTCTGGATTGTAACTTCAAATATCTTTTTTCTGCAGAAAACTGTCATTAACAAACCAGAGCGTTATTCTTTATGTGATGATACACTTCCTGTTGTAATGTATATGGTCATCACACTGTTCACTCATTTTACTGTTCTTCCTCTTTCCTTTCCCTCATTAACTTCTCCTCCCTTGGCCCCCTTTCCCTCCTCCCCTTCCACTCTTCCTCCCGTCCCTCCTCACCCTCCACTCTTCCTCCCCAGCCTTACCACCCCGTGGTGTTCTGGTCTCTCTCCTCTCCATGTTGGACGTAGCTGTCCCAATCAATGTCAAATCATTGGGGGGAAGTCACACCCCCCCCCCAAAAAAAAGCTAATTCAAGCGGGACTTGTTTTGTTTGAATGTTGTCGTTTTTTTTTTTTTTCAAATCCTTTATATATTTATCCTTAATAAAATCCCCAAAGTGAAAACCATCTCCTGGTCTCTATGTGCTGCTGCCAAGCTAAGGTCCTAGCTGGACTACACTCCCACTGGGGATGTCACAACTATTAGAAATGTTTAATTTTACTTTAATGCAAACAATGTTAGAGTGGGTGTTACGGCTCGCATGCCCTCGCCTCCACAACCGCCTCCCTCTCTCCCCTCTGGGCCCGCTGCGCGCTCGGGGCGTCCTACGCGCTCTACCGCACGTCGCATCAGCCCGGGCATACAACGCTCTGACTCTCCGGAGTTTCCCCCCACTACCGGGCGTTCCCCGTCTCCGGCCAGCTCCGCGGACTCGGCAGTCTCCTCCCACTCCGGTGACGAAGAGTCGGATCCCGACATGCCCAGCACATCGGCCCGTGCGCAACGACAAGAACGGCGCGCTCGTCTCCGACGATGACGCGGGTGCGGCTCTACTCACCGGTTTCCAATTTATCATCACCACACCTGTCCCTCGTTCTGCAATCACCTTCAACCCCTACAAGAACCTGGTCTACACTCCACTCATCGCCAGATCTTACCATAACCTTTATGTGGTAAAGTATAGCCTAGCCTACGATTTACTTACCTGTATTTTATAGTGCTTTTTCTCGTTCCCTGTTTGTGATTACTATCACTCACCCTGCCTCTACTCCTCGTCTCTCCAGTTTCCCGGACCCCCTCTGCTGAGTGTACCAGCTAGCAGAGCCCTCACCCTGCTCCACCTCCCGATCCCTCCGGCTCCCTTGAGCCAAGGACATTTATTATTATTTAGTGGCAGTTTAGTGGCTCCTATTATTTCATCCTATTATATTTTTTGGCATCCTCTTTTGTGGCTCCCCCTTTGTGTTATCTTATTAAATCGCCCCTCCGGGCTTTACCGTTCCTTGCCTCCTCCTTTCCTGTTGCGCCTGGGTCCCTAACCAAACCATCACAATACGGTTTGTTTTTACATCTGTCTTATGTCAGTATTAAAGTCGTGTTGCTATCCCCGCTGACCTCTCTCTTTTCCGGGGTCGCCCAGCATCAGAGCTGGACGGACGACCTGCCGCTGTGTCAGATGTGCGGTGTCGGATCTGCACCCAACTGTGTTTACGGCCCGGACGGCAAGGAGACCCAAAGCCACCCCAATGAAGACGGGCACCTCCGATTCAGGTGCTAGCTCACCCAGAAACGACCCTCGGCCACACCCGGTGGGGGCTACACGTACTGTGGATATATAATACAGTGTGCAGCAGATTAGAGAACATGGTTGCAATGCCAGTATAGGTTGACAGTGATGACAGTTCACTGCAATTAGGTCTGGGCGGATGTTGAAAGTATTAACACATCCTGTGTGTGTGTGTGTGTGTGTGTGTGTGTGTGTGTGTGTCCGTGTCCGACCAGAGGCGAGGATGGCTGCTTCCTGTATGGGGTGTTTAACGGGTACGATGGCAGCAGGGTGGCCAACTACGTGTCCCAGTGTCTGACGGCAGAGCTGCTGCTGGGACAGCTCAACTCCAGCCACACCGACGCCGACGTCCGCAGGATCCTCACACAGGTGTGTGTGTGTGTGTGTGTGTGTGTGTGTGTGCGCGTGTGTGTGCGTGGGTGGGCCGATGGGGGGTGTGCGTTGGTTCATTTACGCCGTTAAAAAACCGCCGTGTTCTGAATGTAGCAGTAGAAACCAGCAAGACGCAACGTGAATAAATATGAGTCTGACTAAACGCTGGTCAGTAGAGGCTTGAACAGAAGGACCAGATGAGCACACGCTACACCACACCTGCACATTCTGACATCTGAAGAATAGAAGAGAGTTGCAGCATATTGTTTAAATGCTAAAGATTTTATTGAAGTTTTCATTGAATCTGTGAACTGATGAACGGACCGTAATAGAACGTAGGGATGATGTTTTATGTGTAGTGATATTGAGGGTGATGTTTTATGTGTAGTGATATTGAGGGTGATGTTATGCAGCGGTCCAGCCCTCAGAGAAGCTGCTGTGTTGTTGTTGTGGTTCAGTCAGTGAGCAGGAGTCGCCCTCTGCTGGCCAGTCTTCTTCCTGCAACAGCTGAAGCAGAAAGCCCTGGAGAGCGCGGAGGAGGCCCTTTGGAACCAGCCTCTGCTGGACCTCCTCTTCTTCTCCTCCTCCTCCTCCTCCTCCTCCTCTCTGCTGCTGGAGGACTCAGCAGGCTCTGGACCAGGACAGGAAACACACCATCACGCACAACAGGATATGACATCACAGCAAGTCTCATGAAAACAGAGCTGTGTGTGTGCGTGTGCGTGTGTTGTGTGTGTGTGTGTGTGTGTGTGTGTGTGTGTGTGTGCGCATGTCTCTGTGTGTGTGTATGTGTGTGAGAGTTATAGTGGAAGAGGAGTTTGGAGAACAGACATGTAGGGGTCTTACCATCGCAGGACAGGGGAGTAACGCTGCTCTTTTTGGGTTTCTTGCTGGTCTTTTTCTTCTTGTCCTCTCTAGATGTCTTCTGTCCATCCTGGGGGACAGCTTCAGCTTCCTGACCACTGATCTGGGAATCAGAGAAAAGAAGACAAGCATATAAATACTGTAGAGTTAACGTCTAATAAAAATTATTACTGTATGTATTCATTATGTGGATGTCAATACATTCATATTATATCTGGAGCTATCTATCTACTATTTAATGTATTAATCCTACTACTACTCAGGTCAATTCTAAACACGGCATGTGTGTGTGTGTCTGTGTGCATGTGCATGTGCGTGTGTGTGTGTGCATGTGTGTGTGTGTGTGTATGTGCACGTGTGTGTGTGTGTCTGTGTGTGTGTGTGTGTGTGTGTGTGTGTGTATGTGCACGTGTGTGTGTGTGTGTGTGTGTGTGTGTGTGTGTGTGTGTGTTGTCTCCTTACCAACGAGGGGGTGTTTGGGAGGCTCCAGGAAGAGGTGAGGGAGGTGGGGGTCTGGTAGGAGGAGGAGAAGGAGGAGGAGTCTATCTCTCCAGACTGCTCACAGCTCCTCCTCCTCCTGCTACTCCTGTTCTTCTCCATGTTGCCAGTAGTAACACTCATAGCTGTGTTGAAAATATGCTACTGTTACACAGTAATAACACTCATAACTATCATAACGTTTTAAAACATGCTCAGGTAAAACTATTATTAAGGTGAGAATGACTCTGGTCTACAGTAACATGAAAACACTAGACTGCCTGTAATATCATGATAACATTAGACCGTGTATAATAACATAACATTAGACTGTGTAATAACATGATAACATAAGACCGTGTGTAATAACCTAACACTAGACTGTGTGTAATAACATGATAACATTAGACTGTGTAATAACATAACATTAGACTGTGTGTAATAACATGATCATATTAGACTGTGTGTAATATCATGATAACATTAGACTGTGTGTAATATCATGATAACATTAGACTGTGTGTAATAACATGATCATATTAGACAGGGTCCAACAATAAGGATTGCCCGACTGCCCAGGGCAAGTAAAACGCCACGTCAGGCTAGTAAATCAAGCAACTCACTTTCCTCGGGAGAGTAGTAACAATAAATGTACTTTTTTTTTACCAATTTTACCCCCCCCCCCCCCCACCCAATTTTTATTATCGTCATCGATCATCGTCGTATCATAGCGAATGTTCTCTCTGGCACATAGCATAGCCCCCTCCCCTGGCACTCGCCGTTGGCCAATGAAGAACTCAGAAGGCTAGTAGAATGACACATGGCTAGTAGGGTGACACATGGCTAGTAGTGTGACACAAGGCTAGTAGGGTGACACAAGGCTAGTAGGGTGACACATGGCTAGTAGGGTGACATGCTAGTAGGGTGACACATGGCTAGTAGGGTGACACATGACTAATAGTGTGACACATGGCTAGTAGGGTGACACATGGCTAGTAGTGTGACACAAGGCTAGTAGGGCGACACAAGGCTAATAAGGTGACACAAGGCTAGTAGGGTGACACAAGGCTAGTAGGGTGACACAAGGTTAGTAGGGTGACACATGGCTAGTAGGGTGACACATGGCTAGTAGGGTGGCACAAGGCTAGTACTGTGACACATGGCTGTCAGTCTGACGTCTTTCTAATGGTGCTGGGTAAAGACAAGATGTATGAGCTCAAGTGCGAGCGTTTCAATTGTCTTGGACAGAGGAGTTTAGTTGGGTCACTTGGGTGCATTAGAGGATGTGGGCTAAACTCCAACTATGCACAGTTTGCTGAAAGTTTGAGAGCAGGCTGGATAAAACTGGTTCGTTTTTATAGGGGCAAGTAAAATTTGACTTTGGGCAACGTTCCGATCCACTTGTCCGACCAGGAAAGTGAAGAAAAAACGTACTGTTGGACCCTGCATTAGACCATGTGTAATAACATGATAACATCAGACCGTGTGTAATAACATGATAACATCAGGCCATGTGTAATAACATGATAACATCAGACCATGTGTAATAACATGATAACATCAGACCGTGTGTAATAACATGATAACATCAGACCATGTGTAATAACACGATAACATCAGACCATGTGTAATAACATGATAACATCAGGCTGTGTGTAATAACATGATAACATCAGGCCGTGTGTAATAACATGATAACATCAGACCATGTGTAATAACATAACATCAGACCATGTGTAATAACATAATAACATCAGGCCGTGTGTAATAACATGATAACACCAGACCATGTGTAATAACATGATAACATCAGACCATGTGTAATAACATGATAACATCAGACCATGTGTAATAACATGATAACATCAGGCCGTGTGTAATAACATGATAACACCAGACCATGTGTAATAACATGATAACATCAGACCATGTGTAATAACATGATAACATCAGACCATGTGTAATAACATGATAACATCAGGCCGTGTGTAATAACATGATAACTTCAGAATGTGTGTAATATCATGCAATAAGAGACATGTCTGTACCTTTGTCGACGATGACTCTGGCTTCATTGGGGTCATCGCAGGTGTCCTGGAGGTTGGCCAGCGCCCGGGCGGTCAGCACCTCACAAGTGGCGTCCAGTTCGCCCCTCCGGTCACCGCTGCTGTCCCTGCTGCCCCACGACGCCTCGCCGGAGGAGTGTCTGCCCCTCCAGCCGCCGTCGTGCGGACGGGTGTTGGTGGCGGCGGCCACGCCCAGGAAGTCCGCCACCAGCTTCCCCACGGCCCGTTGGATGAAGCGGTAGAGCAGCGCCGTGATGATCTGTCCTTCCAGACGCCGCTCGGTCTCGGGGCTCCGCAGGGCGAGGTCGGGTCCGTAGGTGGGGAGGGGTGTGGCGTGGTTCTCCTGCTCCTCCTCCTCCTCCAGAGCCGCGCTGGGGGAGCGGGGTGGGGGGTCCGAGCCCGGGAGAGAGGCGCGGTCCTGGGGAGAGCCTGCTGGACTGAAACATGTAAGGGTCTTACCATCGCAGGACAGGGGAGTACTCTTTTTGTGTTTCTTGCCGGTCTTTTTCTTGTCCTCTCTAGATGTCTTCTGTCCATCCTGGGGGACAGCTTCAGCTTTCTGACCACTGATCTGGGAATCAGAGAAAAGAAGACAAGCATATATATACTGTAGAGTTAGACGTCTAATAAAAACTCATTATTACTGTATGTATTCATTATGTGGATGTCAATACATTTATATTATATCTGGAGCTATCTATCTACTATCTAATGTATTAATCCTACTACTACTCAGGTCAATTCTAAACACGGCATGTGTGTGTGTGTGTGTGTATGTACACGTGTGTGTGTCTGTGTGTGTGTGTGTGTGTGTGTGTGTGTGTGTTGTCTCCTTACCAACGAGGCGGTGTTTGGGAGGCTCCAGGAAGAGGAGGGGGAGGTGGGGGTCTGGTAGGAGGAGGAGAAGGAGGAGGAGTCTATCTCTCCAGACTGCTCACAGCTCCTCCTCCTCCTGCTCCTCCTCCTGCTACTCCTGTTCTTCTCCATGTTGCCAGTAGTAACACTCATAGCTGTGTTGAAAAATATGCTACTGTTAACCAGTAATAACACTCATAACTATCATAACGTTTTAAAACATGCTCAGGTAAAACTATTATTAAGGTGAGAATGACTCTGGTCTACAGTAACATGAAAACACTAGACTGCCTGTAATATCATGATAACATTAGACCGTGTATAATAACATAACATTAGACTGTGTGTAATATCATGATAACATTAGACTGTGTGTAATAACATGATAACATTAGACCGTGTAACAGACTGTGTGTAATAACATGATAACATCAGACCGTGTGTAATAACATGATAACATCAGGCTGTGTGTAATAACATAACAGACTGTGTGTAATAACATGATAACATTTGACTGTGTGTAATAACATGATAACATCAGACCGTGTGTAATATCATGCAATGAGAGAGACGTCTGTACCTTTGTCGACGATGACTCTGGCTTCATTGGGGTCATCGCAGGTGTCCTGGAGTTTGGCCAGCGCCCGGGCGGTCAGCACCTCGCATGTGGCGTCCAGCTCGCCCCTCCGGTCACCGCTGCTGTCGCTGCTGCCCCACGACGCCTCGCCGGAGGAGTCCCGGCCCCTCCGGCCGCCGTCGTGCGGACGGGTGTCGGTGGCAGCCGCCACGCCCAGGAAGTCCGCCACCAGCTTCCCCACGGCCCGTCGGATGAAGCGGTAGAGCAGCGGCGTGAAGATCTGTTCTTCCAGACGCCGCTCGGTCTCGGGGCTCCGCAGGGTGGGCTGGGAGCGGCAGTGGTGGGCGTCCGGCGGCCGGCGCCCCGAGCGCGGGGGGTCCAGTAGCTGCCGGTGGACCCGGCGGATCAGCTCCTTGGAGAAGAAGTGGAGGCCGGGGGACTCTTCGCCATCGTCGTCGTCGCCGTCGTGATCGGGGCGCTCTCTCGCGATGGCATCGACCATTTTGTGCAGGGCGAGGTCGTCTCCGTCGGGCTCCGTCGTGTCCCGGAGGAGGCCCCCCACCAGCCTGACCAGCTCCAGCTTCTCCTCCGCGGAGAACAGGCCGGGGCTCTGGAACAGGGCGTGGCGGGCCAGGGCGTCCGAGAGGCTCTCCTCCTCCTCCTCCTCCTCCAGGGTTGCGCTGCTGCTGGGGCCGGAGGAGGAGGAGGAGGAGGTGTTCCGGCCGGTCGGACCCACCGCCAGGGTCCCCGGGGCGGCCGACGCGTCCTCCATGGCGCGGACCGCCGACCCGATGTGGCCCATCATCCAGGCGTCCTCCGGCACACCGCCACTGGCCCCCGAGCCGTCTGAGGAGGAGGAGGAGGCGTTCCGGAGCAGCTCCTCGGCGAGCGCGACCAGACGGGGGTCGTGCAGGAAGGCGCCGGGGCGGAAGAGAGCCACCTCCTCCTCCTCAGGCGCCTCCTCTTCCTCTTCTCTCTCCATCCTCCTCTTCACCCTCCGCAGGATCTCTCTCACGGCTACGGACGCCGTGGCCGTGAGCTCCGCCTCCTCCGAGTTCTGGGAGATGACCCTCAGAGCCGCGCTGGGGGAGCGGGGTGGGGGGTCCGAGCCCGGGAGAGAGGCGCGGTCCTGGGGAGAGCCTGCTGGACAGAAACGCGCCTCCTCGCTCGGACCCGTGCGCCCGTCCCGAGACGGCGGCGGGCGCGGTGCGACGGCGGCGGCCGGCCGGCGGCCATCTTGGTCCGGGTGGAGACGGAGGATCTGGTAGAGGGCCATGGTCACCATGACAACCCACTCCATGATCCCCTCTGCTGAGCACTCGTGCAACTCAGCTACGCTCTGGGGAGAGAGAGAGAGTGAGAGAGAAAGAGAGAGAGTGAGAGTGAAAGAGAGAATGAGAGAGAGAGAGTGAGAGAGTGAAAGAGAGAGAGAGAGTGAGAGAGAGAGAGTGAGTGAGAGAGAGAGAGAGAGAGTGAAAGAGAGAGAGTGAGAGAGGGAGAAGTAGAGAGAGACAGAGAAAGAGACAGAGAGTGAGAGAGAGGGAGAGAGAGGGAGAGAGAGAGGGAGAGAGAGAACAGATCAGCATCTCTAGGGTGGTTCTGATGGGGAAATAGAAGCAGTTGCCATGACATGAAGAAGAGAGACTGGCAGGTTGAGAACAGAGAACAGTACCACCCAAGCTTCTGGATTAATCTCAATTGACTGTAAAACAAAAATGAATAAATAAAGTTAAAAATCACTTTTGACAGAAGATGCAATTGGATTTTGTCCAAGGTGGTAATGGACTTGTGATGTGACCTGATGTAATCCACTAGAGGAAACACTTCCTGGATCTCCTAGCCTGATACATGCTGCATGACAGTAGTAATAGTAAGATAGTAAAATATTTACAGGCCAGAAGAACATAGAACATGTTTTATTTATGACATCATAATTGCAATCTGGCTGTGATGTACCGCGAACCCTCGATCTGCACCTGCAGTCAAGATGACGTTGTATGACTGTGACGGCAGGATCCAAATAGCCAATCGGTAAGCAAGTAAAAATGTAAACAAGGAGGTTGATCGCCCTTACCCAGCCTTTACCAAGGAGCTTGGGCCGTGTCCCAATGTCCATATTACATACTATATAGTACATACTGCAACTCGCCTACTACATGCGATTTAGTACATACCTGTACTACTCCACGAAAACATGTTTAGTATGCGAGATAAATGTAGCATACTTCACGAGTCATCCAGTGAAAGCGACGGGCTCCGGCTCGCATATGCGATTCATGTTAAACTTGCAACAATATTGAGCTAGCCAGGCATTTGAGTTGGTCATCCAACACAGGCTCGATCCTCACCTTTCTGTATAATCCCAACTGTGAAATGGATGTGATAGTCCACAAAATATTCTTCCTTTGCCTCGTTTAGCACCAGCTGCAACACTCTCCTCCAAATTCATTATCTCCGTTAGCAAGGCTAACGTTGCACTCGGTAGCTTGTGCTTATTATTATTATTATTATTGGGGTTGGTGCTTGTGCAGTGGAGGGGTTCTTTTGGGGGAGTTGGAGCCGTTGGATTGTTATGCTTAAATGATCCTAGCCAGCTAGTTTGATAACCTTCTTTGATTCAGACATACCGTAGGCTGCCTGGTACCGTCCACTGACCAGTTGCTGGTTAACTATGAGAGGCAGGATCCCAGCCGACCGTTGCTTCCCCCCAACCCGCAACGGAGGGTTATCAGCTGGGCTGGGACTCCCCTCGCTAACCAGCAACTGAGACCATTGAGCTAAAGGTGGTTAGCTAGCTCGATTGTGACATTACTCAAACTTATGACACCAATAAGCACACCGGTGCCAATAGTTAGCTTAATCTTGATATAACTAAGACATCTGCTAAAATATTATTTTTTTCCACCGACAGATTTAGCTAGAATGTTTCAGCCCACCTCCGTCCTAATAGCAGAGTTGAAGATGCTACTTCCTCGCACTAGTCATCACTTACACCACCTCCCAGGGTGGGTCAATATTTAGTTGTTACTAGGAACTAGTCGTGAGTGGTGCAACCCATTTAAATTTAGTAGTGACCAAATCTCGAGTTAGTCAACACTTAGGCTATGACTAGGCCTAGTACCACTTAGTAACGACTGGTGCAACCGGCTCCTGATTGACTCTGGCTTTATACCCCTGATTGGCTCTGGCTTTATACCCCTGATTGGTTTTTATTTACTGTTTGTAACAAATATAACTGCACTGTCTTTGATCTTGAATCTTTACAAGATGTTTTCTTTGCCACCATGACCAGGTCCTGTTTACATACATCCATGTATGGGTCATGGATGTAATCACAGATTAGATAGATAGATAGATAGATAGATAGATAGATAGATAGATAGATAGATAGATAGATAGATAGATAGGTAGGTAGGTAGGTAGGTAGGTAGGTAGGTAGGTAGGTAGGTAGGTAGGTAGGTAGGTGTCTTTGTTAGGGTAGAGTAGCCTACTCAGCCCTAAGTCTTCCTTGTTAGGGTAGAGTAGCCTACTCAGCCCTAAGTCTTCTTTGTTAGGGTAGAGTAGCCTACTCAGCCCTAAGTCTTCTTTGTTAGGGTAGGGTAGCCTACTCAGCCCTAAGTCTTCTTTGTTAGGGTAGAGTAGCCTACTCAGCCCTAAGTATAGGGTTGAATCACAGAGGACCTGACTCGCTCCTCTGCTCCAGGTCTCACCTTAGCAGGTCTTCTGTCTGATTTCCTGTAAGACCTCTTCTTTCCCTCTGTGTTTAGTTCATCCTGTGAAGTGAACAGTCATCTTGATTAAGCTTTCAACACATCCAGCTAAGTCACATTCATCACTGATCTATTCTGAGTGGAGTGATCAATTATGCAGATTTAATCAGACCTATTGATATTAGGCCATTAAATAAATAATTCCAAGTATCCGCTACATATCAAATACAGCTAATTATAGATTTGTCTTGAGAAGGCTTAATTCTCGCCTATAATATCCCGAGCATGTGTGGTATGTTCTCCAGGAAAGACCATTCTTAACCGGTAGTTTGGCGACATGCTTTGATCTCCGCCCGTAGGCTGCCAGAGTCACGGGGCCACGGGGTTTCTGAACCGCGGGTGAACCAGAGTCACGGGGCCACGGGGTTTCTGAACCGCGGGTGAACCAGAGTCACGGGGCCACGGGGTTTCTGAACCGCGGGTGAACCAGAGTCACGGGGCCACGGGGTTTCTGAACCACGGGTGAACCATCGGACCTGCAACCGCGCACATCGCCGTCAACTATGAACAAGCCGCTCTGCGCTCTCGTTGTGATGGTGGCAGCCTGATATTCGGGCCTACGGCTATGTGGTGTGAGGCGCTAACCCAGGTCACGCTCTCCTCCGCTCTACGTGTATCACATTATTGTCCAGTTATTACATAATGCCCATCAACTTTTATTAAGCCTATAGGCTACGAATTGAAATAATGTTAGGCTTACGTTATTGGCAGTTAGCTATTGCATTAACGGTAGTTTTTCCATTATTGCTGCTACAAGCCTCCAGGCCTAATGAAGTGGGATACTCCTTGGAGCTGGGCCATATTCCCAATTTTTGCGCAGGCTACCCAGACCTTCGAAAATATTGGATTTCTGGTCTCTAGGCCAACAATGACAAACTTCAGGCCACCTAAGCGTATATAGACCTGAGCTACTTTTAGAAACGCATTATGGGTAGACAAATTATACGCAAATAGAATAGACAATTATAATAAAAACCTAAATCAACATCCAGATAATTATGGGGGTGAGGGGAGGGGTATTGTTCTTACCATGATGTCGCTCTTGTAAACCACACACTGAATGATATTTAACAACTTTCATCTTAATAAAGCCATCGAACTGAACTCAGATGGTTACGTCATAATCACACCATAGCCTACATTGTCTTGAGCGTGCGCGCGTGTGTATTGCGTGTGTGTGTGCTTGCGCGCGCGTGTGTATTGCGTGTGTGTGCGCGCGCGTGTGTGTTGCGTGTGTGTGCGCGCGCGTGTGTATTGCGTGTGTGTGCGCGCGCGTGTGTGTGTGTGTGTGTGTGTGTGTGTGTGTGTGTGTGTGTGCGCTGGCGGGACCTGGGACCCCCGTGGACACGGTTATCAAGTGATGTTTATTCCCGCGCGCTCCAGTGAGTTCCTTCACCGGGATCAGGAGAACCTCATGGTCTGAGGTACTACGAACGTGGTTCAACACATCCAGTTCAACTTCTCCCTCGAGTAAACGAGACAACCGCAATCACGGATAAACGGTACCACGAGGGTGGTCATCAACTCGTTAACTCGACCCAGCTGATCTAATCTAGCTATGAGCGCGTGCACATATGAAGAGGCGGTGTTTGCCGGTCTGGCCAATCACAAACATGGAGCGATCTAGACCCGCCCACTTCACACAAGAGGAGCAGACGCTCATCATTCAGAAATATCAAGACTACAAACATATTATTATTCTGGCCAAGAGTAACACGGTTGCTGCAGCTAAAGCGAGGAAGGAAAGCTGGCAAAAAAATGCTGACTGTTTGAATGCGTAAATTAATGGTCTTATCAATATTAAATTTAATTAATATAGCTGTTTGGTCAATAGCCATATAACTTGCTACATGCCCCATGATGAAAGCTATGCATACGCGCACTTTGACTTTTTGATCAGGGGGGGCAGTGAGTCACAGCCCCCTCCCTCATCAAATAGGGATTGTAATAGTGGTATAAATACGTGCCCTGCACGAACATTGGAATGCGCATATTCTGTTACAGCTGCATGATTGACCCACAACATTTCAAAACAGTGCTTATTCTGTCCAATATCCACGTTTCGTTCAACTGCGCCTCCTTTCTCTTAGGCAATGTCTGCACTTCATGTCTTTCATTGTTCGAAAACTGTCTTCACTTCGTGAGTAACGAAATAATATTAAATATTAACAATTTCTGTAGATACTGCAAACAGTGACAAAAGTGAAAGGTGACTGCCTGGACCAGAGCAACACGGCAAGTCAGATTATGGGCCGATATTCATTCACATAGGCAAGAAAACAGGCCTACGAATGTTTCAAAGCCTAGGCTATATGAATATTTAATTAATTAATGTAATTCATTCAACGTGTTGAATAGCCTGCCACTGAAATATGCTACATGAAATGTCAACATTCTTGTATCAAGAATACAATATTATAATTGAAAACACCCACACGTATTAAATAATTAAGCTAATAAATGAGACCAAATAAATGCTTTTAGGCAGAGTTTACAGACTTTTTATTTCTTCATTAAAACAGAATGTATGCTACGCCTTTCATGTTTCAATGTCGGGATGTGTCATTATAAACAGCGTATTAGAATCCAGCAATTGCCTCTTCACATGTAGCCTATCTGCATTTATATCAAAGTTGGTAGGCCTACAGTTATGGGATTAGCTCATGTTTGGGTTGCTGTCAAAGCTGTCACTCTTATGTTGCTATAGCTACAATTATCAGAACAATATGAACATTCAGTTGAACGTTTTCCATCCACCCATAACTGGATGAGGAATAAGCACCGCAAAGCGATCAGTTGTCACGCAAGCAGGAGCCAGGCTGTTCAGTGCAGGGTTAGGGTTAGTCTGTTCAGTGCATTTCTCTGATCCGGTCGCGACCCAGTCTCTAGAATACATGTTTTGGACGCGTTGCAGACAGTTTGCTCATCTGGCCACCAGGGGGGGCAGTGCCCCCTTGCCCCAGCCAATCTGCGCGCCTGACGCTATGCTGGCCTAGATGTGACGTTTGCATGTCTTAACATGAATGAGTTGTATAGATGTGACGTTAGGACTATTCTTATATATACCTTCAGTGCAAACCCTGGCAATGGAAAACGTTCATGGGGGCAAGTGAAGAACAAACATAAAAACATAATCCAAACCGGTAAGTAGCCTAGGCATAGGCCTACTTGAATTTCTCCAATAAACAGCCTACATGGTTGTAATGTTTAATACAAAAATTAGTTGACAGATATAAATGATCCCTTCTGCCGAAAATCGGTATCTTTCATATAAATAGTCATCAGAAAACTCTAATGGGTTTTGTCGGTCCTTAAATACATGGCGATATAACGCGGTGAAAAGAGATCCACCTTCGTGATACGGATGAACCAGTCTTGAACCTGAAGTTATCGCGCTACCGTGATCCAGCTTCGTAGTATTAATACGAGTAGTCTTCAAAATAACAAAACTCCCTTGAATATTATTGATTCATAGAGAGCGATTACCCTTATTTCATATCGCCAATAATGCCTATCCATCTCTATCGAAAACGTGGACAATTAACGACTGCAGCGCTGAGTGACACTATACTATCGGTTGTTATCCGACCAGCCTTTTAGCGCTCCAATTTAATTCTGAATGTGGGAGTGTATTAAATAAGGGGTCTTAAGCAAAAAGAAAATAGCTTCAATCTATTTAAATCTAGCCATACATTTATTTCAATTAGTTGGCCGCCTGGACTAGCCGTCAAGTCACGGTGTCCTATCCGGTCTGTGACATCACGGGCACTACGGCGTAACATGTACACGTCACAGCGGCAAGGTACATATCTGGACTAGCCGTCCAATCACAGTGTTCTATCCGGTCTGTGACATCACGGGCACTACGGCGTAACATGTACACGTCACAGCGGCAAGGTATATATCCTGCTGTAACAAGTGGACAAGCTTCAGTGTGGTGTTTGCCATGAAAAGAACATGTTGCTAAAGATGCTACTTTGCCAATATGTTCGCTAGTGCAATAAATCATATTTTTAGAACCCGAGAGAGGGTGCCGTGTGGACATGCATACCAAGGTCCTGCGGCGACGCCCTTTCAGACCCCGATCCTGGAACTTGAGTTGACAGAACTCTGCCCGGGAGTTTTGATTGCTCTTGCTCTCTCTGTGATCCTGATTGTGTTTTGGCTATTATATCAATGGAGAAATCGCCAACGAATCATTAAGGTTGGTAATCAAAGTTTCATTGTACTTTAATCATACAATTCAAACAAATACAGAAGCTGCTCTGTCTTTGTGAAGCCTTAATGACCTCAACATCCATCTTGTATTTCCTTTATAAATTAGGATGAAGACCTTGAAGTCATTTATTGGTAAGTTCATAATGTTTTTTTCAGTGTATCCAACCATGTGTGTGTGTGTGTGTGTGTATGTGTGTGTGTATGTGTTTGTTTGTGCGTGCACGTGTGCATGCATATGTGAGATGTGTGTTTATGTGTAAAATGTGTGGTATGATGCATTTTGATTGTACAAGTGTACTGAAATCATCAAAAGTCATTTTATTTTATTTTATTGTATCTCAAAAGGGCCAAGCTGGACGGTGTGGGTTGTCCAGGACAAGAAGATTCATGTTCTGACTCCTATGATCCGGGGGGCTGTGGACAAGACCCGGTGTCTGAGATGAGTAGAGGCTCCGCCCCCGTGCCACCTGCCGTCGTCGCCGAGCCCTATCCGAAACACAAGGGCAAATCTGCGCTGAACGTTCCTCTCTCAGCCGAGGTTGACTGGGATCGTCTGATGATGCATCGCTGTCAGAGGCTCTGTTGCAAGTGCTCCGGTCCATTTGACACAGCCCCGTCTGTCACCGGTTCATTTAACACAGCCCCGTCTGTCACAGCTCCATCTGTGCCCTGGGCACTGTCTGTCACCGGTTCATTTAACACAGCCCCGTCTGTCACAGCTCCATCTGACACAGCCCCGTCTGTCACCGGTCCATTTGACACAGTTCCGCCTGTCAGCGGTCCATCGGTCAGACCTCCATTCTCCATGACCAGGACCAGTAGAGGAGACAGCCCCGCTCATGCCTTATCCACCCCCATGGCGTCTAGTGGTGTGCTGGCAAAGGGACAATCTGAGCCAGACACTCCACGATTGCCCGAGGCTCACTGGAGACGAGATCTGGAGCTCTCTCAGCGTCGGAGGCTCTTTCGCAAGAAGTGGGAGGGAGTCTTTCAAGGGGCGACCACTTCCACCTTAGACTCTCTTATGAAGAGGACACCTGACACAGCCCTGTCTGTCACAGGTCCATCTGACCCAGTCCCTTCTATCAACGCTCCATCTGTCAGATCACCATTCGCGATCACCAGGACCAGTAGAGGAGACAGCCCCGCTAGCACCTTATCCACCCACATGGCGTCTAGTGGGGTGGCGCTAAAGGGACAATCTGAGCCGGACATTCCTCCATCTGTCAAACCACCACAGTCACCTAAAGCCGGCTGGGAGCAGGTTCTCCGTCGGAGGGAATTTTGCAATCACTGGGAAGGAGTGTTTGTAGGAACGGCCACTTCCTCTGTCACGGCTCCATCTGACCCAGTCCCTTCTGTCACAGTTCCCTCTGTCACCCCACCACTCTCCATGACCAGGACCAGTAGAGGAGACAGCCCCGCTAGCGCCTTATCCACCCCCATGGCGTCTAGTGGTGTGCTGGCAAAGGGACAATCTGAGCCAGACACTCCACGATCGCCCGAGGTCCACTGGAGACGAGGTCCTGAGCTCGCTCTGCATCATAAGCTCTTTCGCGAGAAGTTGGAAGGAGCCTATCAAAGAGCGCCTACTTCCACCTCCGACTCTCTAATGAAGAGGGCACCTGACAAAGCCCCATCTGATCCAGTCCCTTCTGTCACAGTTCCCTCTGTCACCCCACCACTCTCCATGACCAGGACCAGTAGAGGACACAGCCCCGCTAGCGCCTTATCCACCCACATGGCGTCTAGTGGTGTGGCGCTAAAGGGACAATCTGAGCCGGACGTTCCTCCATCTGTCAAACCACCACAGTCACCTAAAGCCGACTGGGAGCAGGTTCTCCGTCGGAGGAAATTTTGCAATCACTGGGAAGGAGTGTTTGTAGGAACGGCCACCTCCTCTGTCACGGCTCCACCGCGCCTGAGGCCTGAGGACCACAAACCTGCCTGACCCACGCCTGTCTGACTACCACGCTCCTGCCTGACCCACGCCTGTCTGACTACCACGCTCCTGCCCGACCCACGCCTGTCTGACTACCACGTCCCTGCCTGACCCCCGCTTGCCTCTCCGACCTGATCCTGCCTGACCCAAGATGCTAGTGTCTGAAATGTATCTGTAACCACCTTTGAACTTTTGTGAAATAAAATCCTATTATACTCTGGGACGGTGGTTCTCAACTGTTCTGGCCTTGGGACCCACGTTTCCCCATGGTCATTAAGTCACAACCCATGTCTATAGAATTCAAACCAAGTGTGACTGCATAACTTTACACTAATATGATGATCTCTTTGAGTAGGCTTACTTAACTGGCTTTTGGGGGAGCTAATGAGATCGTTGGGGATGTGCTTTACTTCTGATGCGAGTTTCAAAGTCTGGTGCGGGTGATGGGTAGACCACTTCAGACAGTCAATGCGTGCATGTGTTTGCTCCTTCAGTGCGCTACTTGAAAAGCTGAATGGCCTCATCCTAAATATAAGTGCCAACCATGGATGTATTAGGTGTCCGGTATGTCCTACATCGATCTGTACGAGTTCACGGGTGGGACGTTACGGGTTTGACTGCAATTCCAGTGCATTTTCACGTGTAGAAGGTCGGAAAAACACGAGTTACGGGTTGCCTGGAACGAACCATAAGCCTCACCCACACCAATCTGGGTAAGTCCATCCCGGGTGGAGAAGGGCCGGCGGCCAGGATGAAATCACGGAGTCTGGAGGTGTTTGCCTCCCACTCCGCACGCCAGGTGTGGTCCGCCAATCCTGCCTCGCTGATGTTAAGATCTCTGCATTGCTGCAGAAGATCCCGTCGAGATGCGTGACTGTCTTTGCCTTCCCCCCGCGCTCTTTTAAGAGCGGCGGTGGGGACGTTTCCATTAAGGCGATAATTAATTTTTGATTGTACAGTCTGTATCTCATGGGTGCCTAGTCGAGCTACAAGCGGCATAGCCGTGTTGTAGCTCCTTTACACGGAGGAGGGGGGAGGATGTTGTGATACTAACTTGTCCATTAGTGAGTACGACGTAGCATCGCGTCACCAGTCTCTCCTCGGGGAGAAGAGCTGGTATCTATTTACTTCACTGCCTTAAACCCGCCCCCTCCTCCGGCTCGAGCCTGTAGAGCCCGCCTCCAACATCCGCTTGCTTTATTTTTCCTTAACCGGTAGTTCTCCTCGCATCTTCTTTTACAATTTTCGTCAGTGTTATGCCTGGTGATGCCATCGCGAATGTTATCTACTCGAAACTTCACCATGTGCAGCCTACAGTAAAAACATTACAACAACTGTTCGTCTTCCGGTCCAGACCGGCTGATTATGCGATGCGTCATCGTGCTTCCGCTCTAGACCAGGGAAACAACACCGAACGAGAAAGGCCCCAGACTAGTATGACTTGACCAAGCCAGCCAGGGCTCCGGTCCCATTGGAAAACTGTGATGGGTCCAGGTTGAGCCGCAGAGTCTTCCCCTGTGGAAACAACAGACGTGATGACTGCAGGTCTCGCCGGTAATGTACTAGCGCGTCCGTTAGTGAATACGACGGGAGTCACGGGACCGAGCTGGCCAGGGTTCCGGTCCCATCGGAAAACTTTGATGTGTCCGGTTCAAGACACAGAGTCTTCCCCTGCTGTAACAGCAGCCGTGATGACCATAGTCTCGCCAGTGATGTTCTAACGCACCTGCAATTTCGAGCCGCGGTGTCTTCCCCTGCCTTTTTGCAGACGTGACACCAGTCGGTCTCTCTTCTGAGGTTGATAAAGGGATGTGTGCACCCACATCCGCTGTGGCCGTACTGCCCTGTTTGAATGTGTCAAAATCCCTTGGGCAGGAGGGGAATTAGCAGAGCGCTAGCCCTTCCGACGGTGGTCACAAATCAGTGGCGATTGCTCCTATAAGCCAGGGTAAGCATGGCTTACTCATACAAGTCCAAATAAAACTTCTTCTTTCAGTGAAAGAGGGCACGAAAATCAACGTTCAGACTGTTTTGGACTTAAATGCGTCTTGTATTCTGTATTCTGCCATATCGCTTAATTTTCATCCGTGTTTAGCGTTTTGGTAGTGCTCCGTCTCCCCCTACAGTCCTCATGAAAATACAGTTTACGTTACGGTCCGTTGACAGCTGTCTTACTCATATGTATGTACATATCTGGCTTCAGTACAGACACACACACTCAGACACACACACAGTCCAGCAGGAAGGCGTCCACCATGCCAGAGCCCACTTCCCTCGCTCCAAGACCCAGGAGGATGTCCCCCTCTACTCCATCATCCAATCACTGGGGCCCAAGAAACAGGAAGAGGATGTGCAGTACACCGCTGTGAAGTTGAACCCGCCCAGAGCTGCCCCCAAGTGGGCATATCCGGTCACTACAACAACATAACACGTAGGCTAGGTTACTCATTTGAAATATCTGGCTTGAATACAATGTCCACTGGCTAGTGTGATACAGCATGGGTTGTGTGTTATTATACAGTACAGTATGTGTTGTGTGTGATATAGGTATAATTATGTGTTATATACAGTGTGTGTTATGTGTGGTATAGGTATAGTTGTGTTATATACAGTATATGTTGTGTGTGGTATATGTATAGTTGTGTGTTATATACAGTGTGTGTTATATGTGATATAGGTATAGTTGTGTGTTATATACAGTGTGTGTTGTGTGTGGTATAGGTATAGTTGTGTGTTATATACAGTATATGTTGTGTGTGGTATATGTATAGTTGTGTGTTATATACAGTGTGTGTTATATGTGATATAGGTATAGTTGTGTGTTATATACAGTGTGTGTTATGTGATATAAGTATAGTTGTGTGTTATATACAGTGTGTTATGTGTGGTATAGGTATAGTGTGTTATATACAGTGTGTGTTGTGTGGTATAGGTATAGTTGTGTGTTATATACAGTGTGTGTTGTGTGGTATAGGTATAGTTGTGTGATACAGTATGTGTTGTGTGTTACAGTATATTCAGTATGTGTTGCATTGCATTACAGTCATTTAGCAGACACTTTTATCCAAAGTGACTTATTACAATAATTGCATTTAATGTAGATAGGTACTGTAGTAAACATACTACTACTCGTACTACTGGAGGGGGAGATGGGTGGGGAGAGAGAAATAAACTAAGTTTGATTCAAATGCAACTTCGTGATGTTGAATAAATGTAGTAATTCTGTTATAAGGCTCTGGTCTGCCACGGTAGCATGTGACCGGGTTATGATCCGGAGGAGCGCGAGCTGACCGGAGAACCCTGGAGCTTCTCCTCGGCACATGATGCGTGAGCGCTTTGTGTTGCGACTAAAATACAGTCACACACTGCGGAGTGGAATGTGGAGTTGGGGTCTGATATTAGAAGCTGTTATTATACTCAACAACACGTTCCTCTGGCCATGGCAGCCCTACACGGGTCTAGTCTGTAATCACATATACCATCTGGAATAACACAATGTCAATAATAAAAGCACTGTAGGCTATTATATTGTTCAGTTGTCTGATTTATTGGTTTGTTTTCAATCTATCTTCAATCTCTTGGTCTCTCAAAGGAAAGTCTTCTCATCAACAGGCTTGTGTGGGTGGAGCGTTTACTAGAACATCACACTAGATTTGATTAGACTTGTGTTTGCTGTTATTGACCGCCGTGGGTTACAGTGTGTGCAAGTATAACAAAAGGGGGAAATAAGACTAATAGGTTTTAACTGGTACATACAGTATATAGTTTATTCTATTTAATACTGCACACTTACTGTACATATAAGTGTCAAGAGGTCGGGGGCGGGGCCAGTTCCCGCGCCCCTGTGCCACGTCCGCGGCGTGGACGAGCCCCACGGGCCCCAGTACCCCGACCGCGGCGAACTGTAGACTAGCTCTGTCAGCGACAGATAGAACTGTAGACTAGCTCTGTCAGCGACAGACAGAACTGTAGACTAGCCCTGTCAGCAACAGACAGAACTGTAGACTAGCCCTGTCAACGACAGATAGAACTGTAGACTAGCTCTGTCAGCGACAGACAGAACTGTAGACTAGCCCTGTCAACGACAGATAGAACTGTAGACTAGCTCTGTCAATGACAGATAGAACTGTAGACCAACCCTGTCAATGACAGATAGAACTGTAGACCAACCCTGTCAATGACAGATAGAACTGTAGACCAGCCCTGTCAACGACAGATAGAACTGTAGACCAGCCCTGTCAATGACAGATAGAACTGTAGACTAGCCCTGTCAACGCCAGATAGAACTGTAGACTAGCTCTGTCAACGACAGATAGAACTGTAGACTAGCCCTGTCAACGACAGATAGAACTGTAGACTAGCCCTGTCAACGACAGATAGAACTGTAGACTAGCCCTGTCAACGACAGATAGAACTGTAGACTAGCTCTGTCAACGACGGGAGAACTGTAGACTAGCCCTGTCAACGACAGATAGAACTGTAGACCAGCCCTGTCAACGACAGATAGAACTGTAGACCAGCCCTGTCAACGACAGATAGAACTGTAGACTAGCTCTGTCAACGACAGATAGAACTGTAGACTAGCTCTGTCAACGACAGATAGAACTGTAGACTAGCCCTATCAACGACAGATAGAACTGTAGACTAGCCCTGTCAACGACAGATAGAACTGTAGACTAGCCCTGTCAACGACAGATAGAACTGTAGACTAGCCCTGTCAACGACAGATAGAACTGTAGACTAGCTCTGTCAACGACAGATAGAACTGTAGACTAGTGTAGTGTATTTTTATACGGTATTACATCCATACATCTGTATTACTGTCATGTAGTAATCATTTTATTAAGAATAATGATAAACTCCAATTCAGTAGGAACTTGGTTAACTTAATTAGTTTAACATGCAGATGACAAACAGATGTCCTTTCCTGAGTCAACATTCCTTTGCCCCTGAGGAACAATAGAGATGGCACCCCTGGAGAAGAAGTCAGGAAGTCTACAGGTGATCAAAGCAGGACCGGAAAAACCCCAAGACTGCCCCCATGTCCGGAGGGGGGGCAGAGCTCAGTGACACCTATTGACCAATTAGAAGACTAGTTGTAAATGTACCTCCCTCGTATGCAAAATTGTTTGTTTATCGTGTGCTCATTGGCCTGAAGCCAAGGATATAAACCGGCGACCGAGTAAAGTACAGTAGTACCGCCGAGATTTGACCGAATGGCGTGCTCAATAAATTTGGTTTAAACTGCATTTTTCTCCAGAAGATTCTTTCCAAGTCAAGACAAAAAGATACGACATATTGGCGACGGGGATGGGATGGCGATTCTAAGCTACGTTTGCAAGACCCTTGAAAGATAGCGACTTCAATTACCTCACGTGAACCTAACGGCCAAGGAGGACAAGAGGGAACGACCTCGCGAGTCTTGATCGAGGTAAACTGTCTTGCAAACTATTTTATGCTTACGCCATAAAGAACTTCCAATAAATAAGGAGAAATAGATTAAATTGTGTACGCATTGTTGCGCTGAGTACTTGGTATTACTTGGTATGGGCATTGTCTTAGAAAGACGCATACAAAGCGCAGAGTTCAGATAAGACGGGAGCTCCAGAGTGGGGTTCCAGGTCTCTAAAGGAAAACCGGTTAAATTAAATGCATAGGATTGCATATATTTGTGTTAAATGTGTGAGGTACCAGTATGTAAAGCAGGCTAAACCGGAGTCCTGTATTGTCTCGTTTTAAAGTACGTTTTTAGCCGTCTGCTATTTGGTCCTGTTTCTTGTAATTGTTGTATATTTGAGATAGGTTTAATGTAGATATTCTTACTTTCTGAATGATGTTGAGGGGATAGAGATCCTTTGTTCACTCTTCCACGTGTGTGTGTGTGTGTGTGCCTGCGTCCACAGCCTTTGTGTGAGGAGACGGGCTGTGTGAAAGGTGTGAAAGTTGAGGTGTGAACGGAGAGCCGTGTGTTGTGGGTTTTGTGCTTTAAAGTTTAAAAGTTGAGATTGTGTGTTTGTTGGTTTTATACATTGTAAGGTTTGAAAGTTGAGTTAATGTAAATAATATTGGCTGATATTTCCTGTTTAATTGTCTTTTGTGGGTGAAGCAACTCCCTGAGTTGTAAATTCCTAGCCCTCATCAAACAGCTGTGAAGAGGGGGGGGTCGGTGAAACGCGTTCACTGGCCAGGGGGGTTGTGCTGTGGTTTGTAGGTGTGAAGTCACCCAATTGTGTTTCTCTCTCTATCTATCTGTCTCTCTCTCTTTCTTTCTCTCTTATTTCTCTCTCTTTCCTGTCTTTAGAAATTAGGGAACGATAATTCATCCAGTGGGTCGTGCGGTGTATGGGACGACTGGATTAGATAAGAATAAGTTAATTTTTAAATCCATACGTGGTTGCTGAATCCGGGCCATTGAGAATGGTGTAGCTTTAGCCAGATTTTAGGGATATTAAGAAATCTTTCATCCTTCTCACCTCTGTTGTCCTATGCCTCCATCTAGTGGCGTTTAGATTGCAGTTCACGCGGGTTTTGATTGTATGGATTCAAGTGTATTAGGTTGTCCTATGCTGCCATCGTGTGGCCTTTGTTAGATATGACCGCTTTCTATATTTGTTTGATTATTCGTGTGTTTTATGACAGTTTGACTTTAGAATAATGGATTGTTAATAGCAAATTTATTTTTAATTATCATTGCTTGGTGATTAATTGGTTTTTCCCCTTTGAGTCAATCTGTTTACAGTTATATCCGGAAAAGCTTTTGTCCATACCAGCCATCCATCCATCCACCCATCCATCACCTGCTTGAAAAGTAAGCCTGAATTGCTGATTAATGCTCATTAATTGAACTAGACTGATCACCTGATTTAATTGTTTTGAGTGGTTGACCTGCATTTAGGGCTTGGTGTTTTATGATAAGGTGATTGATTGGTTTGGTTACTTGATTTGATAATAAGGATACATGGTTAGTTCATTAATTGATTAATTCTTCAATATTTTATTGATTACTTGATTAATTATTTATAGTTATTCAACTTTTTATTATTATAAGTATTATATATATAATAATTCTACTTGATACTGGATATAAGTGGTTTTGAGGGTGTTTAATTGTTAAATGGATGTAGATGGTTTGGTGATGAGCTTTGGTTTTGAGTGATTGGTGGTCTGTTGGATATCTGGTTTAAAGGTGTCTTGGTTTTTGATAGAATAAACATCAGTTTAAGCGTTGCTTTAGTAGAGTGATATAGACGTACATACATATATTACGCTTTGCATTGTGTGTGTATGGAGTGAAAGGACTGTGTGTGAACGGACAGTAGGACTCAACTTGCTGACAGGCAAAGTGGTGTGGACATTTCGATGTCTACGTCAAAATATTTTTTATTTTAATTCATTATTTTCTGGCATACAGCGATTAATGAGGGGATTGTCCTCTGGTGCACAATACCCTAAGCTTGCGTCAAACCGGGCTTTGTGGTTTTTAATTTGCAAAAATTAAAAGTGCTTAAATGGGACCGATCGCTCCCTGTGCTGAAGACTAGGGTTGAGATTGAGCAGGAGTATATCTGGATAGGCAGTTTAGGCAGAGCAAGAACAGTCCTATGTCCATGAGTGATTGAGTGTTCATTTCTTTATTAATTACATAATTGATAAAGCTTCATTTTATAGTGTTAGATTTTTAATAGGTTTATTGATAGTTTGATTTGATAACAGTTTATCAAGTTATGAGGAGCTTAAATAGTCTTGACGCTGTTCAGTAAAGTGGGACGGATACAGAACACAGCATTGGAAGCAGTAATTATAGCTCCAACCGAAGTAGAGGAAGTCAACAGCACAACGGACAAGCTGTTGAGTGAGTGATGCTCTGTTCTCCCACATGAATTAAGTTTAGACTTCGCATTCTTATGACATTAAGAGGGAATCTAATATGGCTTATACACAGTTACTCGTGCTAAATACTGAGGGAAGATATGTAATCAGAGATGTTAATAATGATATTATGCAGAAGGGAAATGCCAGGACGACTGTTGTAACTCATCCTGATGTGAAGTGCAAAACCAGGAAGTTAGCTCAGTCTCTGATACCAGCTGAAAAGAAGAAGAAGTAGATGAACAAAAAGGGAAAGTGTGGAAGCGATAGTGGCTCTTCTGAAGAGGAAGGAGTGGATATTGGAGGATATGATGAAAGTATTAGAAAGATTATGACAGGTGCTGTATAGAAAGGAAGCGTTGCTAATGAAACAGACTAGTAGTACTAGTGAAGAAGTGAATGAGGAGTCTGACTCGAAGGAAGATGATACAACATGGACCAAGGATGTACCAGATTAAGAAGAATTGAAGGAAATTAGGAAGTAGTTGAAGGAGATTAGGAAGTAGTTGAAGGAGATTGGAAAGTAGTTGAAGGAACAAGATGCTGAGCTGAAGAGGAAACTCACTCAAAGTCAGTTATTGAATGGGAAATGGATAGAAGAGGAGTAGAAACAAGTTGTTTTGCAGAACAACAACGACGACAATAACCAATGATGTAATCTTCACTCCCGTTCCCTGTTTTCCAACAGCCTCAGACAGGGGGAGATTATTAATTCTGAAGTATTTAAAAAAAAAAAAAAAAAAAAAAAAAGGGGGGGTGAAGAGGAAGTTAAACATGTCATTGGCTAGATGTCATCAGCAATTTACAATACAATAAGTATTTCTTACATTTTTAGAATCAATTTTTTAGGAGAATGATAGCGGTGATAACCTACGTTGTCACCTCTGAGCCTGAGTTCATTATTGAAGTTGAAGTAATGAGGAATATTTTTATTACATCTGTGACATTTTGGAGAAACACTTGTCTCCAGAAGATTATTATAGAAGCAATCTAGTTGAATATGGACTCCAGAGTATGAACCATCTTTTTGTTCAGAAAAACAAAAACAAAAAGTCATGTGTGTTGAATGGTTATCAATGATTTGATGCTAAGTTCAGTTTATTACAGGAATTTCATAATAGTAGGAGTATTCAGTTATGGTTTCATATAACATCAGTTTAGATAATTGGTTTACAAAGCTGTTTAGTCAATTCAAATAGGTTATGTTTCTCACTTTGATTTAGGAGTTTGTGTTTCAATAGTCAATGAATGGCCATAAGCTGTTCGTTTATGCATTCTATTGAGGAGTTGGCTTTAGGCCTCCCCCTCTGTCATTAACCTCGGTTTGTGTTAAGTGTTGTTTTACAGGAACCGTGGACCCTGGGGGCCGGGCCCTAGCCATGCCTGGTGTATGCCATCCTGGGGGCTGACGGTCATCTGTTGTTTGTATATTGTTTGTCTTTTCTATCTTTTTCTGATATGTGTTGGAACATGAGGTTACTTGATGTTTAGCATTATATGTCATTTCTGTTTAGGGTTTCTTGTTAAATCAGACAGCAGGGGGTCGTCTACATTTCACCTGTGTTTTTGATTCAGGTGTGTGTACACGTCTCCTTGGTTAGATTGTTCTGTTTTGTAGTAATTCAGGTTTAGTCTATGTCTATAGGATGTTCTGTGTTTTTTGTGTAGTTCTGTGTTGATGTTTTCAGACTATCCTGGAGTGCATTTAGTGGGCTACCAAGGCGTGGTTGCCCCTCACCAGCACGAAGCTATGAACTGTGTGGAGTCACGGATGACTTGAGGGTCATTCTTGGACATTCCTGGAGTGTTCTCCCTGTTTCGGACGGGGTGAGCTTACCATCTTGCTGCGGACATTGTTCTCTGGGTGTCAGAGAGGATTGCGACCCCTGGGGGTTTGATGTCTGAAGATGGCTCCAGCGTGGGACGAGGAGATGAGACAGCGCTGAGGGCTGTTCTCCTTCGGAGGGGCTAAGTGCTAGTAACCTCTGGCCCCCGATTTGCTTTGTTGTTGTGTGATGATTTGGTTATTTGTATGTGTTTTGGGAATTGTTTGTTATGTTTAATGTTGTTTTGTGTCGAGGCGTTAGGACGCCTCGAAGGGGGGATATGTAGTGTATTTTTATACGGTATTACATCCATACATCTGTATTACTGTCATGTAGTAATCATTTTATTAAGAATAATGATAAACTCCAATTCAGTAGGAACTTGGTTAACTTAATTAGTTTAACATGCAGATGACAAACAGATGTCCTTTCCTGAGTCAACATTCCTTTGCCCCTGAGGAACAATAGAGATGGCACCCCTGGAGAAGAAGTCAGGAAGTCTACAGGTGATCAAAGCAGGACCGGAAAAACCCCAAGACTGCCCCCATGTCCGGAGGGGGGGCAGAGCTCAGTGACACCTATTGACCAATTAGAAGACTAGTTGTAAATGTACCTCCCTCGTATGCAAAATTGTTTGTTTATCGTGTGCTCATTGGCCTGAAGCCAAGGATATAAACCGGCGACCGAGTAAAGTACAGTAGTACCGCCGAGATTTGACCGAATGGCGTGCTCAATAAATTTGGTTTAAACTGCATTTTTCTCCAGAAGATTCTTTCCAAGTCAAGACAAAAAGATACGACACTAGCTCTGTCAACGACAGACAGAACTGTAGACTAGCTCTGTCAACGACAGATAGAACTGTAGACTAGCCCTGTCAACGACAGACAGAACTGTAGACTAGCTCTGTCAATGACAGACAGAACTGTAGACTAGCTCTGTCAGCGACAGACAGAACTGTAGACCAACCCTGTCAATGACAGATAGAACTGTAGACCAGCCCTGTCAATGACAGATAGAACTGTAGACTAGCTCTGTCAACGACGGGAGAACTGTAGACTAGCTCTGTCAACGACAGATAGAACTGTAGACTAGCCCTGTCAACGACAGATAGAACTGTAGACTAGCCCTGTCAACGACAGATAGAACTGTAGACTAGCCCTGTCAATGACAGATAGAACTGTAGACTAGCTCTGTCAACGACAGATAGAACTGTAGACTAGCCCTGTCAACGACAGATAGAACTGTAGACTAGCTCTGTCAATGACAGATAGAACTGTAGACTAGCCCTGTCAACGACAGATAGAACTGTAGACTAGCCCTGTCAACAACAGACAGAACTGTAGACCAACCCTGTCAATGACAGATAAAACTGTAGACCAGCCCTGTCAATGACAGATAAAACTGTAGACTTTGCCAGAACAACTTTAATCCTTCGATACAATATCCAACGTACTCTAATCCTTCTATACATAACTTAAAGGCGTAGTAAAGGGAAAAATCATGTTCAGCCTTGTTTTAAGGTTACTTATGATCATATACAATGGTTCAGATCAACACGTTGACAAAACTAGCACTTTTGAGAAAGTCTGATAATTGCTCTACCACCGTTTTGGTCATACAATGGATGTGGATGGGCAGCGTGAAAAATCATTCAAAAAACATGTTAAACTCTCAATTTCAAAGACAAGAAACTACTGTTCTCTACAGGGCTGTAGACTGTTCTCCAGGGTTGTAGACTGTCCTTTCCAGGGTTCTAGACTCTTGAGCTATTTGATTAATACACGTCAGATGTTTTGTTGCAATATGTGTGAGATTCACCCCTTTTCTCTTCACCAAATGCCAATAGAATTAAAAATATATTTCTGTATATGCACTGTGATGCATCCTATATAGTTTCTGGTTGATTGGGGACAGTGTTGTGTGGACATCAGACAAGAAAACATGCATAAACCTTTTTCTTTTACATAGGCGAAAATTGGAAATTGGTATATTTGTCACATACCTTCCATCTGCATTTTTCATTACTTTCCACCACTGGGATTTTGGGGGACTAACTGATATGTTATAAAGAACATATGTATGACACTACAAGAGTTGAAATAATTTCTGTTGCAATTTGTTCAAGGTTATGTCATAAAATGCCTGGACTACAGGGGCAGGGGAGCATCACTACTGATCCATAGCCAGGACTGGGATGTCCTCAGTGGAGGTCCCAAGTCAGTCTTCTAGTCATTCAGCCAGCCTGTCAGTAGATGTGCTCTACTTGTATTGATTTGTTCAAACACTAGTATTCCAGCACGGGTTATGTTCTTGAATGCTTCTGGTGACTAGCAGTTCTCTTAGCAACCTAATTTAATCCCCATCACTGTTTTCAGATCCACATAGGGGAAACATATAGCTGAGATGTGTGGAGGAAAATCAACAGCACCCCACCCACACACACTTACATAATCAACCAAGCAAGTTCTACCTTTCTATACCACAAATATAAGTTTGAGAACCAGGGATACATACAGCCCGCCTAAGGGGGTTCTAATGTACTGACCTCCCGGCACATGCCTGACCCTGCTGGCAAGCTGCCTTGGGCCTAGCCAAGGAACAAGCGTTTCAGCTTCCGCTCACCTGTATGCAGCTTATACCATGCTGACTGGCCTGGACTAGTCACCACATCCACAGTCTAGCCAAGTCAGAGATACCCTTGTGCATTTGACAAAACAAGTGTCATACAATTAAGGTTATCATTTGTGCAGCACGTGTGTTGTAAGTGTAAAGACAAGATACAGATCATTTTCTCCAGGTTTTATTGAATAGCTTGTAGACCAGTGATGCAGACAGAGTTATGAACACCTGCTCCTTGATAAGAAGGAGGTTATCATCTGCCCTCTGAAACATTCAGGACCAGGGCTGTACGCAGGATTTTTGTAATACCGAGGTCATTTAGTTGTGGTGCTTCAATCTGGTGCACTTTGAGAGCAAAATGAAGAGGCTAGATCTATAAAGAACAACACGCATCATATTGGATTAATATCATCTTTAACTGAGAGCAGTGGCGGTCATCCAGAGAGGACAACTTAAGTGAATGTTGATGAGAACACACCATCTATTAGAAACATGAGACTAGCTCCTCCTGTCACCTCTCTCCCAGCCTGGCCTCCTCCACTCTGATGTCCATGTTGGTCTCCTCCTGTCACCTCTCTTCCACTGTGGTGTCCATGTTGGTCTCCTCCTGTCACCTCTCCTCCTGTCTTTTGTCCATGTTGGTCTCCTCCTGTCACCCCTCTTCCACTGTGGTGTCCATGTTGGTCTCCTCCTGTCACCCCTCTTCCACTGTGGTGTCCATGTTGGTCTCCTCCTGTCACCTCTCTTCCACTGTGGTGTCCATGCTGGTCTCCTCCTGTCACCTCTCCTCCACTGTGGTGTCCATTTTCATCTGTCCACAAAAAACATAAACATAAGCAATAAACGCACACACACCCACCCACCCACCCACATACCCACCCATCCATCCATCCATCCATATTCTTTTTTAAACTTGCCAGGATCTAATTAATGTAGTGTCTCTTTGGCTAACATCAGGTATCTCACCTCTCATCTCTATGTCCTCTCCTCCTGTCCCTTCTCTTCCACTCTCTTGTACCTCTTGGTTTCCTGTCAACAAATTATATATTTTTAACAGAACATAATCATGCATACTGTGTATATATATACACACCTACCTGTCTATTTGTTTATCTATATAAGCGGCACACCTGATTAATAACTTCCATCCAATGGTATAGGACAGGAAATAAGGATGCCTGTAGAATTTCAGGAAGTAGTGGAGCTTCTGCAAAGAGCCTAATTGCTTGGCAACACCAAACGCCCAGTGTTTACATGAGAAAATAAATATGATAGATTTCTTTGTAGAAGCACTGCTCTGTTTGTGCATGTGCGCAGGTACACCGCTTTGCTAATGTTAACTTGGGTCAAGAATAGCCTACACCTAGCTAGCCACGTTATGACGGCTAGGATCATGGATGCATATACTAACTTAGCTATTTAGCTAACGTTAGGCATCTCAGCATCTTCGTCTACGTTCTTAAATGTGAGCATTTAGGCACTGTCAATGTTATAACTAATTGAAAATACATTAAAATAACTGTTTATTGTTATGTTACTTGTGTCAATCTCTCTTACCTCGAAAGATGTCCAATCTGTTCGCTTGATCGTCCTCCTCTGAAGCGGACACTTATTAATGACAAATCAGCTTTGCGTCTCACACCCCTTCTCCTAAGAGAAAGGCGATTCGCCAAATAAAAAGTGATTGACAACCGTTTCAGGCGAAATGTGTTTTTGATTGACAAGACGATTGTCAGCCTCCGATTGGCCAAAGTAAAAATTGAATGACAGTGGACCCGCCCCCTCGAAGTCTCCGGGCCTGCAGAGATACCCTTCTCGATTGTAATCCTTTGATTGGCCAAAGTAAAAATTGATTGACAGTTGACCCGCCCCCTAGAAGTCTCCGGCCTGCAGAGATCAGCTACTCGTGTTTCAACGCGTCATCGTTCCAGGCTTTCACCGATTGGCTAAGGGCTTTCAAAAGAAGTAGTCAAGTAGCCGTGACTGTAATCCGCGTCTCTCTCTACCTTGGGACCTTTTCCCCGTTTGTCACGCCTGTAACGATTTGGAATAATATATCCTTTTATCAATCTGAAGAAAACAAGAGACACGCTCTTAATTCTTTTAGAGAGTAAACACACGTTTCCATCACGACCTCTTCACCAACCTTTCACTGTAGGCTACAACAATCTTCAATTCGGTAAGTTGTATGTTAACTTTTATATTTAAGAATAGAGCTCAACGGTTTTGGGCTTCGGTTTAGAAAGTGAATTTCTCCTACATTTAGGGTTCGTTCTTTAAAATCATTAAAGGGTTTTAAGCCTGGAGCCAAGTCAACACGCTAGCTGATGAATCGTGATCTTAGGGACCGTTCTTAATTCATGGGAGGGGGTTTTAGTCGCCTATGCATTGTCCACACGAGCCCGTGTACTTTTGCACCCGTGCCTTTGTCTTCGCGGTTCTGTTCGTCCACATGCAACCAAGCTTTCGGGCCCTGAAACCGTGTTAGTTTGAAACCGGAGTCCAATTCCGGTTTCAGCGGTTGCGTATGTGCTAGTGGTTGAGGTAAAATGGTAAACGTAAGAAAAATGTTGTTGCTACTTATTAGCATGCTGTCGGCAGTCTTTGGGTGTCATATCCAGCTGCTTAACCTGGTCAACGAACAGAAGCGCCTGAACGAGCAAAGATTTTTTTTTTTTTATTGTGTTTACATTGTATTCATTGGTGACATTAAGGAGCAATTCTACCTCACTATCTGTCCAAACAAAAGATTCTGCCCTGTGAGTCGCCATTGTTGTTTGTGTTTCCGTATTCCCCGCCTTTCCGCGCTTCTGTTCCGGTATTGACTCTGGCTTCTGATTGGTTAAAGGATTAACATGGTGGTTCAATATAACACTTTCCAGGTATCTTTAGGCAACAACAAAACACATGTGTTTAACTATTTCAGAATTCATCCATACAAATTCTTTTAAAACATGTTTTTAGAGGTCTGAATCTGCCACTCAAAAAGTTCACTCACTCAAAACTGGGCGTGATTCATAACAACTGATTGACAGTTCTCTGAGCAAATGACCAACTGGAATCATTATGATTGACAGGCGTGTGCCCCGTTACCATAGCTACCACCGCTCCGAGCTAAACAACACAAGAGCTAGATCGCACAACAGCCAGATCAATAGCCATTTTTCTAGCTGCTAACCAGGGGCATTTACAAAGTCCTTAATATTATATTAACCCCCAAACATTATAAAGATACACGCTACCTAACAGGCCGTATCCTCGAATTTGCATTAGGCCAATTTGGGAAAAGTACGATAAAAGTATAACGACGACACGTCTCCCCCACGACAGAGGAATAGCCCCCTGCAGCCGGCCACGCAAGCTTGGAGGCTTGGGCTATTAGACTAGCTTTCAGCCAGCTACGAACAGTATAGACCTAGTTAGTCAAATAATTGCAACTGTGGGTCTTACCAGAAGACAGATCATTTGCGCTGTGAAACCGACATAAAATCCGCATTGTTCACCAGTCTAACGTTATTTATCTTAGTAGGTGTCCAACAAAGCCAGTTGAACACTGAAACGTTACTGTTCTGGGAACATGTGTCAGTTGTGGTGATATAAAGGAATTGAGTGGAATACCACCGCAATAACTGATTATTAGTCAGATCAATTAAATCATTATAGCTTGTTTCATATACAAAGGCAACACAATGTGCGCTTTACAGAAAGGGGGAGAGGATGTAGCCTACATGTAGCCTACTTATCCTACCCCGAATTATGTGGGAGACTGCATGCGTTTGGAGAGATAGCGGGCCGTGCACCACGACTCCGTGAGCGCAGCGGTCAAGGGGTATAGCCTACTCCGGAGTCTGGAGACTAACAGGTGATGCAGTCAATAGATCTCGTTTTGAATGTTATTGTAATGCCCTCTGGTTCTAATAGAATATATCTACTGGAACTGTTTAATCCCAAAATGCGCAATGCTTCCTGAAGTTGGGTCGGATCGAGGTGCTGGGATGATCAACATTATGTGGAGCAGATGCCACAGTGATGATAAGGTTTACACAACTTTCAGAATGTTTTGCAGAATTACAATTATTTAGAGTTGTAAATTATGAAAGGAACATAATAACTTGACTTAATATCTTCACCTCCACCCACCCTGAAATGTAGTCATAATTTTAGCACAATAGCCTCTATATGCGCATCACAACGCTGCAATACAAGACATTAGGACAAACGATTCAGTACACAGCAGGTGTGTTTGATCAAGTTCAAATGTGAGAATAAATAAATGACAAAAACCCGCACGGGTACTGTAGGACTACGTCTTTATTTTCCGAGGTAATTGTTGCGCATACAACATGACATTAAATTAAGACATAGGCTACTTTCTCATAAAACAGGGCGGTGTTGTAACATTTATAATATCATTAGGTGACATTGGCTGCAACCTGCCCTCCAGGACCTGCACACCTCCAGAGCCCTGAAGGGACCTGGACCTCCCGAGTCCCAGTATTGGAAATGTAGTGATCTGGCTACAAGAAAAGGGGACAAATTATAAAAGCGATTAGTAATAGCATCGATATTTTGCATATGCAAAACAGCATAAATTACAACAATAGGCTATTTATCAGTAAGTCTAAATTATATCGAATTAAGTTTGAGCGAGAGATAATCGGGAGATTCTTGTGGAGACAAACTGACTTATATCCACCTTTGACTTCGTAACTTTGCCTATTGTATTGGCCTATACAACAAAGCACGCTCACAACAGTTCTGGTAGGCTATCGCTTCAGAAACCTTACAGCACAGTTTGCACCTGGTGCAAGTAGATTTGATGCCAGGGAAGAGTACAGTATGGTGCACTGTGTTTATGCCAGGGAAGAGTACAGTATGGTGCACTGTGTTTCTGCCATTGCACTGGAGGGCTAACGTTACCAAAAGCAAATGCATTGAGAGCTAACGTTAGCATGCTAGGATAATTAACACAGCTAGCTGACATTCCAAACATTAGGCTAGCTAACGTCAACATGCTGGATAAAGACAGATAGCTAGCTGGATCAGACAGCTTTTTAAAAACTGTTGCCAATTACAGCTAACGTTATGGTTCGTTTATCTAACATTAGCTAGGTTGGCTACTAATCAGACACGATCATGGTAAAAACTTCCCAATTTGTATGACAACCACAAATACAATTAGGCCTATAAAATGTACAAATTATATTAAAATAAGAGGTGGTCATCATTGAGACTGCAACTATTCAATTGTTCTCAAGATGAGAAAAGGTTCAGAACTACCTTACCGTGTTCGATAGATGGTGAAACGGCGCAGACAGGTTTCAGTTGGAGGCGGGTGCAGGGGAGTGGAGGAGGGTTTTTCAAACTTTAGGGTGACGTCAACAATGGGAAAAACGTCACGAATTCGGAGTATTTTTACCCCGAGTCAAATTGGACTGAAAATGTTACGCTTCCAGTTTCTCAAAAACGACAAAACGGATATATTTAATGTTTTTATTGTGTTTCTTCAATGTCCTATTGTGCAAATAGCACGTTCAAACTCAAAAAAAGTGAAAATCACCATGTTAATCCTTTAAGATTGCCCGTTGTATTTATAAGGCCTGGATTAGAGAGCAATCTGTTTTTAGTGTAGTATATTTTTATACTGTATCATACTGTATTGCATCAATACATCTGTATTACTCTCATGTAGTAATCATTTTAGTAGAATAATGAATAAACTTCACTTTAGTAGGAATTGTGTTAACCTAAGTAGTTGAACATGAGTTATAGCAGTTGTCCTATCCTGAGTCAGCATTTCTGTCCTGAGTCCATAAAATAGCGCCTTTGAAGTCAGTTAGCCCACAGTTATGATCCTAGGAGGACAGGAGGAAGCTCCTAGGGTCCAGGGGGTAGAGACCAGCTGACACCTTGACCAGTCAGAACATCAGTTGAACCGTTTGTGACTATATTTGTGTTAATGAACATTCCTTGTATGCTAATTTGTTTGTCATGTGATTCCTGGCCTGAAGCCAGATATAAGCTCGGCACCTCATGAGAACGTCAGTATTTGCCTAGAGATTCGGCCCTGTGGTAGGCATGCTCAATAAATTGATGATTAGACGTTTTTGGCCTCCTTGAAGTTCTGTTCCATACGAAGATGATGCTTTTGAAATACACTGCATTAGTTAAGATATGTCAGGCTCTCCTGACATGATGTGTGAGTTCCAGTGCTGGGTAAGCTACTTTCAAAATGTAACTATTACACATTACGAGTTAGATTCATTTGAGAGTAATTCATTTCTTTACAAGATTACATTTTAAACAATCCTGGACATATGTGAGTATGAAAATAAAAGTATACATACAGCAAACCAATATTTTACGAGCTAGGCTAGCTTACTTCAATCTTTTACACTTTTTTTTTCAAATCTACTGTAGATAATAAACAAACTGAGTGAACACTCATGTAATTATTGGCATCCATGGTTGAACCTAATTGCTGACCTATATCAATATGTAGCCCTACAAAAAGCTGGCTAGATAGGAAACCTGTTACAAAGGCTGATAAATGGTAAATGGACTGCACTTATACAGCGCTTTTATCCACAGCACTTCACAATGGCCTCTCATTCACACACTAATGGTGGCAGCTGTCATGCAAGATGCTAGCCTGCTCACTGGGAGCAATTTGGGGTGCAGTGTCTTGCTCAAGAACACTTCGATATGTGGACAGGAAGAGGAGCCGGGATTTGAACCGCCGACCCTGCGGTCATTGGATGACCCACTCTACCACTTGAGCCACAAGTGAAGCTACTCAGCCTAACCTATACCTAGGGCTCTGGAGGGCTAGTATTATCATACAAACATGCTCTAAGGGTGACAATGTGAGACTAACAGACTGTCCAGCCATGTGTCCATTTTAGGGTTGTCATCATGTAAAAACCCCTGTAAAGGTACTGACCTCAGTGTCTCCAGGTTACAGTGTGGACCTCTCAGGGCAGAGAAGAGGACCTTCAGGCCACCATCATCATCATACCATGTAATGTTCTTCAGGTGCAGCTCTCTCAGGGGACAGTCTGGTGACTGGAGGGAGGAGGCCAGGGATTCACAGGCCTCATCGGCGAGACACACTTTAGTTAGTCTGTAGAAACAGACATGTCCTTCATGAGATGGAGTGCAGTGTAGAAGTTAGGACCTCTGACTGCTTCTGTAGGTCTGTTGGCAACCAGGGTTCAAATCCCATCTCTATCTCTTTCACAGACCTACTGTATGTCTCCTGTCACCCCACCTACTCCCTTCCTACTGTCTAGAGGAAACACATGTCCACTGTCCTTGTAATGGAACATGTCTATTGTGGTGTGGTGCTTGTCAGGTTTGTTGAACAGCTTGTAACGTGGTGGATGGAGTGTATAAAAACACTGCATCTATTTACGGAGTTGTAAGTTTTATTTTTAAATGTCATGTTATTTGCTGTTAGTGACAGATAAATATGAATTCTACATATTTGCACTTTCACACTCAACTTCCCTGAACTATAGTCTGCTCTAACCCTGGTTAGTAGAGTACAGTATGTTCACTATTTTGACAACATGTCCCTCAAAACGATTACACTAGTCTTCCTGACTGAAATATACAATCCCTACAGATGTGATGGGAGTGTGTTTAGTGATACTGCATCAGTCAGCTGAGTTGAATATTCACATAAATGGTTAGTCACAAGTCAATAGTAACAATGTATGTTAAACATTAAAACATTCAAATATTCTCCCCATCTCTCCCACCTGGTGTGTCCCATATATCTGAGGGTCAGTGAGTCACCAGAAAATCAACTGAACTGAAAAAAGACTGCATATGAACATGCTCTAAGAGTGACAATGTGAGACCAACAGACTGTCCAACCATGTGTCCATTTTAGGGTTGTCATCATGTGAAAACTCCTGTAAGGGTACTGACCTCAGTGTCTCCAGGTTACAGTGTGGACCTCTCATGGCAGCGAAGACAACATGCAGGTTATCATCATAAAATATCTTATTCATCATCTTTGTATAACTCTTAATGTTCTTCAGGTGCAGCTCTCTCAGAGGACAGTCGGGTGTCTGGAGGGTGGAGGCCAGTGATTCACAGTCCTCATGGCTGAGCTTCATGTAAGTCAGTCTGTATAAACAGAGAACATGTCCTTCATGAGCTGGAGTTGCCAGGGTTCAAATCCCATCTCTATCTCTTTCACAGACCTACTGTATGTCTCCTGTCACCCCACCTACTCCCTTCCTACTGTCTAGAGGAAACACATGTCCTCTGTCCTTGTAATGGCACCAATGTCGTGGAGCTTGTCAGGTTTGTAAAGTAGCTTGTAACATGGTGGTAGGAGTGTAGATACTGAATCTGCCGAGTTGTATGTTTTCTTTTTACTTTTAATTTTGTTGTTGCCTCCACCATCCCAGCCTCCATCTTTGGTTCTATTTGACTCTGTCAGGGGATTGATGGATAACATGCTGCTCTGTGCCTTTGCTGTTGATCACGTAGCACATGCATTTCCAGACTGAGAGCTTTCTGAAGCAGAACCATACTGGTTGCTATGGTAAATGGTAAATGGACTGCACTTATACAGTACTTTCATCCAAAGCGCTTTACAATGAAGGCCTCTCATTCACCCATTCAAACACACATACACACACCAATGGTGTCAGCTGCCATGCAAGGTGCTAGCCTGCTCATTAGGAGCAATTGGGGGTTCAGTGTCTTGCCCAAGGGCACTTCGACATTTTGTCAGGAGGAGCAGGGATTTGAACCGCCATTGGACGACCCGCTCAACCTCCTGAGCTACAGCCGCCCGTCTCCGGGCTCTCCCCCCACACTCCCCAGTCCAAACCCTGTGTCTATATCGCCCTCACACGGACAGCTGGCTTCGCTCAAATGTTTGTTTTGATTTGTGGATCTGCCCCCTAATATGTATTCACTCCAAAATTGAATAGGTTCTACTGTAAGTTGGCCTATGCTACACCCCTCCACCAAGTTTCATGAAAATCGGTCTGGTAGTGTTTGCATAATCCTGCTAAGAAAACAACCAATCAATGAGTGAACACACATCACTAACAACATTACCTCTCGCCCTGCGCTGTTGCTGGAGCGGAGGTAGAGTACACTGTAAACACGAATACATTCAGATAATATATACACCCTCTTTCCCACCTGGTGTGTCCCATATATGTCTGAGGGTCTGTGACTGCACAGAAAAGCAACTGGACTGAAAAAAACAGTCCTTTAAAACAATCAGCGTCATTTATACTAGTGTGATATGTGTCAGTTTGACATTAATATTTACATTGCCTTTCTGCATTTCCTCACAGCTGGGATCAGTCTGTAATGCACTGTCTTGGCTATGTTGTATTTCCTCGGGTCCATCTCATCCAGCACACCCTGTGACATCAGAAGTGCGTTGGCCAGTGCTGAGCAGTGATCTCCTGAGAGAGCTTGTTCATCTCGATCTGGTGACATGAGGAACTTGTGAATGTCTTCATGTACTGCACTGTCTTTCATCTCAGTCAAGCAGAGGATGAGATTGATGTAACTATCAGGTGAGAGGTTCTCCACATCTGGCTTCCTAAGGTATTTCTTCATCTCCTCAACAGTCTCTGAGCTTCTTTCTGTCTGTGGCAGAAGGCCTTGTAAGCGAGTCTGGTTGGACTCCAGTGAGATGCCAAGCAGGAAGCGGAGGAACAGGTCCAGATGTCCATTCTCACTCTGTAGAGCTTCGTCCACAACTCTCTTCAGCACCTCATGCAGGGGCAGCTCTGTCGACACATTCTCCAGGAGAGACTCCAGTGAACTGATGTTTTTGGTCACACAGCAGTAGAACACATAGACAGCAGCAAGGAACTCCTGAAAGCTCAGGTGCACAAAGCTGTACACTTTCTTATCATACAGCCCATCCTCTTTCTTTAGTATTTCTGTGCACAATCCACTTTCCACTGCTGCTTTATTGAAATCAATTCCACAGTTGTTCAGGTCTTCTTCAGAGAATATGAGATTTCCCTTCAGCAGCTGTTGGAATGCCAGCTGGGCCAGTTTCAGAATGTCGCTGTCTCTTGATTTCAGGATCTTCTGTCTAGACTGATCTTTCTCGTTTCTCTCTTCATACTTTCCAAGTGCCACACCTGTTTGAGTGATCAGGAAGTGAATGTACATCTCAGTCAGAGATGTAGGGATCTCTCCTTTCTTGTTTTTACTCAGCATAGGTGCTAGAACCTTGGCAGTGATGTAACACATGATAGGTATGTAACACATGATGTAGAGGCTTCTGATGTGATCGATGATTTTGTTGGCTAGTTCCTCATCTTCACTGAACTGCTTCCTGAAGTACTTCTCCTTCTGTTGGTCTGTGAACCCTCGTACTTCTGTCATCTGGTCAATGCACTTGCGTTCAATCTTATTGGCTGCTGCAGGTCGAGTGGTTATCCAGAGGAGAGCAGAGGGAAACAGATGTCCCTTGATGAGGTTTGTCAGCAGCATGTCCAGTGATGATGTCTCTGTTACATCATTCAACCTCTTGTTTCTGAAACTGAATGTAAGTTTGCTTTCATCCAGTCCATCAAAGATGAACAGAACTTTAGAGGATGCAAACATGCTTGCGTCTGCTTTCTCTTTCAGTTCAGGGTGAAAGTAACACAGAAGGTCATGCAGACTGTACTGCTCATCCTGGATCAAATTCAGCTCTCTGAATGGAAGCACAAAGATGAAATCTATATCCTGATTGGCTTTCCCTTCTGCCCAGTCAAGGATGAACTTCTGCACTGAGACTGTCTTTCCTATACCCGCCATGCCTTTCGTCATCAGAGTTCTGATGGATTCTTCTTGTTCAGGACGGGGTTTGAAGATGTCATTACAGTTGATAGAAGTAACTGATGATTTTTGGAGTGATTCAATCCGCCTGATCTCATGTTCTGTATTAACTTCTTTACTCTCTCCATCAGTGATGTAGAGCTCTGTGTAGACGCTGTTGAGGAGAGTTTTTCTGTCTTCTGTAGTCCCCTCAGACATTAATCTGAAACTTTTCTTCAAACTGTCTTGAAGTTTGTCTTTAACTCTTTTTTGGTTCAGCAAAGGGGAGAATGGGAGAAAGTGAAAATGTAGAGTGAGACATGAAGAATAAAAAGCATAAAACAACATCCAGTACAATCACAATCCTTATACAGTACCAGTGTATAGATCTGTGAAACGCAATGGACCCTTCTAACAAAAACATTCTCCTGATTTTACATATCTCACCTTTGTTTGGTGGCACTGCATGGTGTGGCTGTGGCTACGCCCTCTGAAATTATAAGGAAAAACAAGACCCATGATGTCCAAGACCAGGACGATACTGTCCTACAGAACCTCGGGGATGATAAAGGACGATACTGTCCTACAGAACCTCAGGGATGATAAAGGATGATACTGTCCTACAGAGCCTCAGGGATGATAAAGGACGATACTGTCCTACAGAACCTCAGGGATGATGAAAAAGGATGATACTGTCCTACAGAACCTCAGGGATGATAAAGGATGATACTGTCCTATAGAACCTCAGGGATGATAAAGGATGATACTGTCCTACAGAACCTCAGGGATGATAAAGGATGATTGTGTTCTTGTAGCAGTATGACCTTCTGGAGGGGACAACAGTGCAACTGTAGCACACAGACAGAAGCGTGGGATGAAGGTTTCACCTTTTCTCTGAGCCTCCACAACGGGTAGAGTTGTAAAGTTGTGGAACAAACACACACACATGCGCGCGCGTACACACACACACACACACAGTTTACTATAGATTATCAGGCTAACTTGGTAGAGCTCCGGTGCAGTAGGTTCTCCATATGTTGTCTCTTAGATAGTTTGGAGTTCATTGTTGTTATGGTGCAGTTATAGATAAGAATAAGAAACACAACTTATTTGATTGTGACAAGATTAAATAAACATAATCTAACAACAGAGCTTACCAAGGTCCTGGAGTAAATGAGGCTCTTTCTCCTGGAGGATCCTGTAGAAGGCTGATTTGACCTTTTCTCCCCCAGAGGTTAAAGCCTCGTACAGCTCCCTCATCTGTTCCTGTCTGGTCCGGGTGGTACGGATGGTAGAGTAGAGCTCATCAGGGATCATACGCCTCTGGTGCAGTTCATCTGCTATGGACATCACCTCAGCAACCCTCTGAATGATCTTGAAAACATCCATACATAAGTACAGCACGCATTGAAGTTAAACTACATATAGTGTCATCGCTACATGTCACTGGTCCATTTCACACACAGGTGTCTGGGGAGGATGACAGCGCGACTTATCAAGTTAATTTCCTCATATCAGTTTGAGGACATTTTGCAGCCATGATAGTCACAGATGACAGACCGACACAGTATCGATACCAGCTCTGGCAGATATGGTAAACAACAGTGGTGTAGTGGAGGGTCTTCATGGGGTCTATCCATTTCTTTATCCACAGTATAGGCCTACTCCCTTCTTTAAACACCACTAATGTAAAAACTGTAACATATACCCACTTCTTTACTCAGAGTTTACCCACGTAGGCTATTTAGTCACCACTACACCCCTGCTAAACAGGGACTTCTGCTGGTCATCTTAGTAAACTGACCAGCGCGGCAACAGCACTTGCTATTTCCAGGCTATTAATTCACACTTTAACTAAATAAAATAGTGTGTACATTAAATCCATCCATATATATATATATATATATATATATACGCTACCTGCGTGTTAATTAAACCTTGAAAGATGGCCATTCAATGCAATGGACTTTTATTTTGTAATGTTTGAACACGTTTTTTCGCTTCCCGTGACGCTAGACTGGACCACGTGACCAACAGACCACGTGATTCCATTTATTCATTTCACGGCTCGAAACCAAATAATAAATATACCGCGATAGACAACTGTGGGCACATTCTTCAGTCCCAAAAGGAATAATGATAAAAGGAACGAGCCGAGAAGCAAAAAAAGGCCATTTTGGAAGAGGTGTTTCCATTATTGGTTTAGACACAAAAAACTGAATTATGGTCGATTTACCGTTTATTCGTTTTGAAATTATAATGGAATAAGGAATTATACGATGATACCCTAACCTAGGTTGCATCCAACTCGTTCTATTAATACATCCATGATCCAACTGCGCACATCCCGAACCTCGACATTCTGATTTGAACTTTTCCCATACGTCCCTCCATAACCATTTTAGTCTAGTTTTTATTTGTTGACGAAAATGTGAATAGATATAGTCATAGTTTTTGTCATCATACATTCATTTTTATTTAGTTATCGTCTCGTGACGATAACCCAAAAAATGTCGTTGACGAATAGTTTTCGTCATAGTTCTCGTCAACGAAATTAACACTGGCTGTCAAGTTTTGTTGAGCGGTCATGATGGGCGTGCGCGACCCGCTGCGTACCAGCTGCGCATGTTCACTGATTTCTAGAACATGTGCACCAGCTTGAGTACATTTTGGTGGAGGGGGATTTACTTGGGTATTGAGGATACACATCAGTCAGTTTATGCACAGATCACCCACTACTACCATGATTTTAAGGAAGTGTATGAAGTGTGCACTAAATAACTTATTTTACTCGGCCTACAGCACCATCGTGTGGGTATTTTGATGTATGAAATCTTGGCAATACTGAGGAATGTAGTAGAGCAGGCGTTTCCAAACTGTGAGGCGGGCCTCCCCTGGGGGGCCCCAAAGAAATTCAGGGGAGGCGCGGAGGGATGGTTAGAAAAAAATGAAGGAAAAATATGTTTTTTTATTTTAGAATTTTCTATTTTTTTATGAGTGAAACATGATTTTAAAGGGTCCCTTTTTTTATGGACACATTTGGGGGGTTGGGGGGCGCGGGTGTGTCACTGTTTTCAGAGGGGAGGCCCACATTGATGGAGTTTGGGAACCCATGAGGATTCGCATTACCTATGTAGGGTCTGTGTGCATGGAAGGTGCAGTGTATTTCAGAAGCATCATCTTTGTGTAGAACAGAACTTCAAGGAGGCCAAAACCGTTGAATCAACAATTTATTGAGCGTGCCTACCACAGGGGGTCACTTCGGCAGTACTGAATTCTCAGTGTCGTGACTTCAGTTTTTAAACTGGCTTCAAGCCAGGAATCACATGACAAACAAATTTGCATACAAGGAATGTTCATGAACACTAGTCCTCTGAATGGTCAATGTATCAGCTGAGCTCTGCCCCCCCTTCGGACACGGGGCTCCCTGGGTCCTTCCTGGAATCACGTTACAAGACTGTAGGCTACTTTTAGAGGTGACCATTTGCTATAGACAAAGGATCATGCTGACTCAGGGACAAAGGCCACCTGTTCTAACTCACATGTTAAACTCCTTATATTAACACAGTTCCAACTAAAGTGAAGTTTATTCATTATTCTGAGAGTACTGTAATACAGATATGATTAATGTACAGTAATACAGTATAAAATATACTACAAAGGTGAATAAAATCTAATATATATATATATTTTTTAAGTTCAATTGTTGTATTGTGGGCACAGTTGTAATGTTTTGATGAAATACTTCAGGAGTCCACAATGCTGCATTGTTTTGGACATTGTCATCTTGACTGCAGGAGCCGGTTGCACCAGTCGTTACTAAGTGGTGACTAGGCCTAGTCATAGCCTAAGTGTTGACTAACTCGAGATTTGGTCACTACTCAATTTAAATGGGTTGCACCACTCACGACTAGTTCCTAGTAACAACTAAATATTGACCCACCCTGGGAGGTGGTGTAAGTGATGACTAGTGCGAGGAAGTAGCATCTTCAACTCTGCTATTAGGACGGAGGTGGGCTGAAACATTGTAGCTAAATCTGTCGGTGGAAAAATTATTTTCTTTAGCAGATGTCTTAGTTATATCAAGATTAAGCTAACTATTGGCACCGGTGTGCTTATTGGTGTCATATTTAATAAGTTTGAGTAATTTCACGATCGAGCTAGCTAACCACCTTTAGCTCAATTGGCTCAGTTGCTGGTTAGCGAGGGGAGTCCCAGCCCAGCTGATAATTCAGCAGGGTCGGGCCTGGTTAGTACTTGGATGGGAGACCGCCTGGGAATACCAGGTGCTGTAAGCTTTTTGGCCCTTGCCTCTGCAATAGGGGGCACTGTTTCCCCAACCAAGGCGCAGAGAGAGCTGAGATAGACACACAGCCGCATCCTCATTAACAGCAGAGAGATCTGAGATAGACACACAGCCGCGTCCTCATTAACAGCTGCAGTAGTTGCGCTTGGGGCTCACGAGCTGCTGTTTACGAGGTGCCCACTTTGTCCTATTTTCAGCACCGAAATACCATTAGACAGTTTTAATCAGGGAAGAGCGCGGACGCAGTCCCCCACTACCAGAAATTATGCAGTCGAGATTCCCACATTTGTGGAATTCGCAAGGGTCAGCACAGCCGGAGTGCAATGGCTGAGCCTCGCCCTGGGTGAACCTCCTTCATGATCAAGGTGTCTCCCCTGCCAGGTAAGTATGAGTTGGAAATGGGGAAATAGGGAAGAGAGAGAAGAGATACATGCAGAGCCACATCATAATTCTCCCAACTGTAGTTGCGCTTTGTGGTTGCGAGCTGGTGTTTGCTCTTTCACTGCTGAAATAATTTGATACCCTCTCAATCACGAGAGAACCTGCTTTGACAATGTAAACATATGTTTCCCATGCTAGTGAAGCCCTTTCACTTGACAAAAAAGAAAGAAAGATAGAGAGAACGTTAGAAAGAAAGAAAGAAAGAAAGAAAGAAAGAAAGAAAGAAAGAAAGAAAGACAAAAAAAAAACACCAAGTCCAAAAGGGAGAGAGCAGAGCCAGGCAAAGTATAAGAGGCTTACCTCCGTCTTGCTCCTCCGCTTACAGCCATACCACCCTGAACACGCCCGTGGACACGCCCCTTTCAGGAAGTGTGTGCTGCGTGCGTTTGGTGTGGGCAGTGTGTGCGTCGGGTGCTCCCTTGTGTCTCTGTTTGGTGTTTTGGTGCTTTTTTTTGCTGGTTTCTTTCCAGTTTTTTCTTTTTCTTTTTTGTTTTTGCGGCTTCACCTTGCCTCCTCGGAGTAGTTTTTGTGTTTTTTTGTCGTTCAGTGGTTTTTCCCCCCGCAGCGCCTTTGGGTTTGCTGTGTGGGGGGTGTTTTTTCTTTCCCGTGGTCCGTCAGCACCATGTCGGGAGTGGGTGAGAGGAGCTCGGCAGCGCCGGTTTTTCCGCGTGTAGGAGGAGTCGTGCAGAGTGGTGGTGGGGCGGGGAAGACCGGCACCCGGCCGAGTGGCGGTGCGGGTGAATGTGGCCAGAGAAGATATGCACGGGAACTCACGCTTCATGTCCTGGTGGAGCTGACGGAGGAGAGGGTTGGAGTTGAGAATATGGAGAAGCTGGGAAGTATGCAGTTGCTGAAGGCTGTACAGAAGGAGTGCGGGGAGGTGCTGGCTTTCAGGGTGAAGTCAACGGACTGTGAATATGAACTGACTATGAGTAATGTGGAGGGCCGTGATAAGCTGCTGGATGGTCTGAGGGTGGGTCGTTTTCGGGTGACGGCTCAAAAGCTGCGGAATGATGAACTGGTGGTGTCCTTTCTTAACCTGCCGGCTTACATTGAGGATGGGGAGCTGCTGCAGAAGCTGCGGGGGTGGGGGGTCCAGGCTGTGTCTCCCGTTCAGAGGCGGTGCTGGCCGGGAATGTCAGTTGCGGATGGCACCCGGTTCCTGAAGGTTCGCTTCACTGACAAGGTGACGTCCCTCCCATACTCTGTTCGACTGGACACCGTCACCGGGCCTGAGTACTTCAGGGTGCTGCATGATCGCCAGGTTGGTGTGTGTCGTTTTTGTATTCGGCCGGGCCACGTCGTTCGGGACTGTCCTGCCTTCCGCTGCCACCGGTGTGGCGTCCAGGGACACTACGCCCGTGAGTGTGGGGCTGGGGACCGTGCACCGCAGCTGGGCGGTGACGCGGCTGGTAGGGGGATGCCGGAGATGGGGCTGGGTGGGCCTGTGGTTGGCGTAGCTGAGGGCGGCGGGGCTGTTGGTGGGCTCGGGGATGTCGGCGGCGGAGAGGATGTCAGCAGAGGCGATGATGGCGGCAGTGGCGAGGGGGGAGGTAGCAGCGTTGCCAGTGATCTGGAGTGGGAGGAGGACCTTCCGGGCATGGGGTCGGGCGGTGCGGTGGGGAGTGTTGTGGACGTGCCGTGCATCGTGGAGGAGCAGGGGGTGTTGGTGGAGGGCCGGCGTCTGGAGGATGTGCCTGTGCGGGTCCGCGGGGCTGACAGCTCCGGGGGCTCCCTCGATGGCCTGGTCCTGGGGGCGTTGACGGCGCCGGCTGGGGCCGGCCTTGATGGACGTGATGCAGCGGCAGCTGTGACGGGCGTCGTTGAGCCGGCGCGCGGGCGGACGCGCACGCGCGGTGGCGTGTCGGCGTCTGTGCATTCGCGGGCGGCTTCTCTCCGGCAGCTGCGGGATGAGTCGGATGATATGGACTACGATGATGCGGGCAGGGGGATGAAGAGGAAGGAGCGGCGGATTCTGGGGGCTTGGAATTTCAAGAAGTGAGCAGGTATGGCTGGACTGGGTTTTGTCTCCTTTTTTTGTTTTTTGTTTTTTACCATGGCAGTGACTTTTTGTTCCTTCAATTCAAATGGACTGAGGAGTTTGGCCAAGTTTGATTTGCTGTTGCAGGCGGTCAAGTCGGACATTATCTGCCTGCAGGAGACTCATTGGACGGCTGACACTGTGGCCGCGGTCTCCACCAGGTGGAGGGGGCAGGTGTGGGCGAACAATGGGGAGGGGTCGGCCTGCGGGGTCGCTGTTTTGTTTTCTTCGGACTGTGTGAGGGACATTACGGAGGTTTATAGGGATGCGGGGGGGAGGGTTTTGGTTTTGGACTTTTTTGTGGGTGAGCGGAGACTGAGGTTGTTGAACGTGTATGCGCCTAACATTGCGCTAGATAGGGTGGCCTTTTTTAGAGCGCTGCTGCCCTTTTGCTCTCTGGACTGTTTACTGGTGGGGGACTTTAATGTCTGGCTTACCAGGCTGGACTCGGGCGTCGCTGGGAATTTTGGGGGCGACCCTTCGCGGGCTGAGCTGAAGTCTCTGATGGCCTCTGGGGGGTTGTGTGATGTGTGGCGCGATGGGCACCCTGATGTACGTGGTTTCTCCCGGCGCCAGATGGTGTTGGGGAGGCTCAGACAGAGCAGGATTGATTTGGCTCTGGCGCACCAGGACTTGGCTGGGTGTGTTCACGATGTGAGTTACAGGTTCTTGGGGCTGAGTGACCACGCACTCCTGAGTCTGCGGGTGGGGGGTGGGCGGGTGGGGCGGGGGGGCGGGTTGTGGTGTTTGAATGCTAAGCATCTTAGTGACGAGCGCTACAGGATGACCATCAGGGCCCTGATACAGAGGGAGAAGGACAGCCCGGCTTACCTGTCTGATATCTGTGGGTGGTGGGAGGGGCTGAAGGTCAAGGTGAAAAGGCGGTCCATCGCTTATGCGAAGCAGGTGAGCTTTGTGGGGGAGGAGGGTGGCGGAGCTAAAGAGGAGGATAGAGGAGGAGCAAGATAGACTGATGAGTGGGCCAGATGGCGGGGGCGTCGAGCTCCACAGGCTCCAGAGGGAGCTGGAGGAGCATGAGCTCGCCAGGTGTAGGGGTGCTGCTGTCAGGAGTAGGGCTCAGTATGTGGTGGAGGGTGAGAGGAGCTCTGGCTTCTTTTTTTTACCTAGAAAGGGGTAGGCAGCGGGCTAACTACATTGAGGAATTGGTGGATGATCAGGGTGTGTGTGTGACTGGCTGTGTGGATGTGTTGGGGGAGTGTGAGAGGTTTTACGCCAACCTGTTTGCGAGGACTGGGGTGGACGCGGCCAGTGTCAGAACGTTACACCAGTAGAGGAGGGAACCAAGTGTCTCATTCTCTCTCCACAGCTGCTAATCCCTTTATCCTTTTTGTTTTTCAGTTAGTCTGTGATGCCATCACCCGTGAGACCAACAGCTCCAGCAGTATTGCCCTCCACGTCTTTCCGGAGCCCCCCGCTTACCCCTCTGCCATCAAGCTCTGCATGTGCTGGTATGCAGAATTTTGTGAACTACTTCATGTTGCATGCAGGGATATACTTTGAGTTAAATTTCCATTATGTGACAGTACAATTACTTATAGCCACATCTGTGTTAATATCCAGATTTCCAGAGGATGGCGTATCAGCAGTTGTCCAGCTTGACCAGCATGCTCGTGAGCTCATGCAGAGTCTGAGGGAGCTAGCGCAGAGACTATCCGGGGAGTCTGATGGGGTTGCACGGGGAGCAGTACTGGATGCACTGGACCCTGCAAAAACGGAGGAGGTCTTGGAGGAGCAGCTGAAGGACAAGGAGCATCGAAGGAAGATGGTGAGTAACTTCAGGGCAGAACTTTGTTCCTTATTTTTGCAGGGAAGTGTTAAGGAAGTGTAAAAGTAAATGATTGTCTTTATGTTTTGCAGACACGATATCTGAGTTCCATTGGCGTCAAAGATCTGCCAGATGTGGTCCGGCGGGTGCTGTCAGCCATTGCCATACACAGTGTGTGGTGTGTCTACAGCGTCCATGGGAAGAGGGGGAAGAAGCCTCTAAAGAATATGACCCTCTACAATGTCATATTATGTAAGAGATTGTTCATATTTTCGCAAAATAATACATTGTCTTTGCTTCATGCCATGTGCATTGAAACCATTCCCTTTTTGGTTAAAAGGTGCAGTTATGGCCTGTAAGCCAAGTACCACTGTGACGGAGGTGTCTGCCCAGCTGCAGGAGATGCTGAAACATGCCCCTGCTCGATGCAAAAAGGTATGTGATGTCAGTCAGTTAATCTTCTCGTATCCAGTGACATGGCACGCTTCCAATGAACGTATGCGACTTGCTTTGACAGCCATTTCATTATGTCCTTAGGCATCTGATCCAGCCCAGCTGACCTCCCCAGCCCAGCCCCTGACCGCAGCTCCAGCCATGACCACAATGGAGTATTCAGATGAGGATGACCTCTTCTGCCCAGACCCTCGATTCAGATGTGGGTGACCCCCAGCCCGTCTCCCTAAACCTGCCTTTCCAGCCTGCCAGGATGGATGCCTTTTTTGTAAATAGTTTTTGTACATTTTAACCTTTTTTTTGTGGGATACAACGGTCTGTTCCCGGTCTGCCTGCTACAGAATGAAGAACTTTGTTTCATTTTTGGTTTTAGAACTTTTGCAATTGTCAGATAATGGGTTGCTAGCCAGAGCTTGTACATACTTTTTTTTTTTGCTTTTCTGGCTATGTGTAATGTGACAGACCGTAAACCTCATCCTTGTAAATATGTATACTTTTAATTTGTTTTGCAATGTACTTTGTCTAATAAAATGTTCTAAAATGTTAATGGTGTTCAGTCTCATCTTGGTTTGTATCATAATGCTTGCTGCTATATCCCCATATAGCATTAATTCGTTTTTGTACTGCAAATGCTAAATATAGCCAGCGGTCAGGGTTTAGTAAGTAAGTGACCATATCTGCACCGTGCAAAAAAGACATGCAGACCAAGTCATATAAATACCTGTAGATCTAGTCTCAGCCAAGTCAGTCTACGACGGTACTTGCTGCTCACGTGTAGATCAAGGCTGTGTTCGGAATCGCTCCCTCGTTCCCTCACTCCCTATTCCCTATACAGGGTTCACTATGTAGTGAACTACCTAGGGAATGGTTTAAGGAGTATTCGGACACTACACCGAACGTCACAAAAATGCGTCGGTCATTCGTGTGATGCAGGCGGATGCGCCCTCGTGTAAACAAACAAGTCTAACAGGGAGCATTCACGCTGCAGGTTGAGATGAACTCACTCAGGTAGTATCGGATTTGCTTTTGTGTGTTCATTTTGAATGTTGAATCCCAAATAAAGTGTTGAAATTTAAATTCTAATCATGTGCATGTGTGGTTTTTCTACTTTGGTCCTGTCTGTTAATTGCAAGATGTAACGTTGGCTATAGCCGCGCTACCTAGCTAGCTATGAAGCGCACGATCAAGTAACATGTTTACAAACATTACATGTTTACGATTTAGCTCCGCAAGCTAGAGTTCCTTCAGTTTATACACGAAAGTTGCCGCCGCCATCCTCCGTTCACAGCCCTCTTCGCGAGACAACTCAACTGCATTGCATTGTGGTATACCGGAGAAAATGTAGGGTACATGCACTGTACCCTAGAAATCAAGGTGACTTGTGGGTAATAAATAGACGACTATATAGGGAACGAAAATTCCGTGGAGAATTCGGACACTACAAACAAAATGGCTGACGCCCTATATAGTGCACTATATAGTGAATAGGGAGCGATTCCGAACACAGCCCAAGTCTCAGCCAAGTGAGTTTATTACGGAAGTTCCTGCCCACGTGATCACGTGTGTTTTTTGCACGCGGCCGCAACTTATGAATGACGTGACGTTCTTACGTAGCGGCTACTAATCGGCAGATCTCGCGTTTCCGTAAATGGCCGCGTAATTTCCGCACGTGGCGCAGATGAATCGTCACCTATAGCGGCCGTATGTAGAACGTTTGCGCAACCTGCGTGTGTTAGTAGGGAACATACAAGCAATATTTTCAGGACGACACTTCACAGAATTCATAGTGATGATTTGTGGTCGTTTTTATATAACTAAACAACAACACGACAAGCTGAAAATATGAAGGTAGACTCTATGATGTGTAATCGTAGGCAGGGGCGGACTGGGGAAATAATTCAGGCCGGGAAATGTAGCCTCAGTCAGGCCACTTTTTAAGACGGATTAGACCAGTGATGTTTTGATATAGGCTACTGTACAGTATACAGTATATCTACATTATAGCCACCACGGTCCTTTCTCCACTAGTGCTTTTTTCAGCTATAGTATTGATTGAGATCGAGAGTATGCTGCAGACATTTACAAGCTGCTGTGTTGTGACCATGACAAGTAGGCTACAGTAGAGATCAGCCTCATTGTCCCACACCCGATGAAATTGTACCAGAGCTCACCACCTGGGGGAACTCGCCACAATTCCCTTTTCTTATTGCCAAAAGAAAGGTTTGGTGTCTCAGTAACAGTATAGTGTCACGTCCTTATTTGGGGGTGGTCCGGGATTCAGCCAGACGATGCAGCTGAAGCTGAGTGCGTCTAGGGACCAGACCCAGGAGCCTGAAACACACCCTACATGTGGCCTTGTGAGGAGAGGGACCAGACCCTACATGTGACCTTGTGAGGAGAGGTCTCAGACCCTACATGTGACCTTGTGAGGAGAGGACTCAGACCCTACATGTGACCTTGTGAGGAGAGGGACCAGACCCTACATGTGACCTTGTGAGGAGAGGGACCAGACCCTACATGTGGCCTTGTGAGGAGAGGGACCAGACCCTACATGTGACCTTGTGAGGAGGGGGCCAGACCCTACATGTGACCTTGTGAGGAGAGGGACCAGACCCTACATGTGACCTTGTGAGGAGAGGGCTCAGACCCTACATGTGACCTTGTGAGGAGAGGGACCAGACCCTACATGTGACCTTGTGAGGAGAGGGACCAGACCCTACATGTGACCTTGTGAGGAGAGGGACCAGACCCTACATGTGACCTTGTGAGGAGAGGGACCAGACCCTACATGTGACCTTGTGAGGAGAGGGACCAGACCCTACATGTGGCCTTGTGAGGAGAGGGCTCCGTAGTGTTCCGCTGAGCTGTGCTCTTCCAAGCAGGAAGTTGAGCAATTCTCCCAATGAGTTGCAGGGGATGTGAGAGTTGTGGGATTGGGGTGGAAAAGGGAAGTGCCTGGTTTCTTTACTCAGTAGTGTAAGACACACAACTTACACAAAACTCTGTGGGCGCTATGGCTGTCAACTGAGCTCAGAAATGATATTCGACCTTCTCTCTTTAATATTTTCCGATATTATATTTGATTATTATATTCGCCCCTATCTTCACACTCACGCGCACACAGACATACACCAGTGTTTGCCATGTCTCTCCTATGATGTTTTTTAGCCTTAATGTAATTTATTGCTTTATAAATGTTCTTAGCCGTTAGACAAACATACTCCAGGAGCTTGCTCAATCATCTCGTTGAGAGAGGTCAGGGAAGAATTTTTACAGCTCACTTTTCTGGCCCCCGGGTGAAACTGTTTTTTTTTACTTCCCTCAGGAATATATAGGGGTGGGACCTATGCCCACCTCCAGTGCTGCCTATGTGTATAAAATGCGCTTTACAAATAAAGCTTTGATTTGAAAGCTTGTAGGAGAGTCGGTTACTTTCCCTTTGCAGTTTAAAATGTCGCTAGCACAAGCCCAGAAATCAGTCTTGTCACTGCGTTTGGGCGTTACAACCACCACTCCCGAGTGCGGGCGTTATTATACATAGGCCTATACTCTCTACTGTAATTAGCTAGCTAGATAGCTATCAGTAGCCGTGTAATCGGATTCCATCTAGCTATGCTAGCTATCTAGCTAACTAGCAAGCTAGCAGGGCTGTCAACTTACACAGGTATCAAACGGAAGGTTTGAGTCAGTTAAGCACTCAATAAGCCAGCTATCTTAGCACTAACGATGCTGGCTCTCAGTAGTGTAATATTAGCTAACGTTAAGCAAGCTAACTGAAGCTGTGCCTGTGGTCTGTGGAGTAGTGCTGGGCGATACTGCAAAATTTGGTTCGATCCGATCCGATACCAAGTCCAGTATCCTGATACCAATATTTAAGTAATTATGTTTTACACTATTTAATAAATGCTTCAGTGTGAAACAAATTGAGATCATGGGTGATAAATGGAGTTCCAGGCATGTATTGATTCTGAGTCTTGCATGACATGCATTTTCAAGGCAGGAAGCGCCAGGAAGCCCCTTACCGGTCTCAGTAGAATGTTGTCTTGTGAAATGAATCTCCATCCCCATGTGTTGACGTGTTAGGCATGGCTAGGAGGATGTAAACAATCGTCTAGCTTTACTGCGGCGGAAGTTTACAGTGTGAAAGGTATGGTGTAGTTTACAGTGTGAAAGTTATGGTGTAGTGCGTTCGGCTAAATAGTTCTGGCTCAAATGGAGCTTTTGTTTCAATATTCGGTTTGAGAATGCGATATATTTCACGACAGCATAATGACACCGGTAAGATCACACCCTGCGCTTCCTGCCTTGAAAATGCATGTTTATCATAGTTTTTAGCAGAGGCCCATAGACCTCCATTATAAAGCACTGTGCGCGCACAGAGGAAAAAGGAGCTAGCTTACTACTGCACGGATCTGTTGAATGTTGGTGTGTATGGATCGGTTTCATTGAGGACAAAGCGACATTTGAGCTAAACTTGCTATGACAGCGGCAATGCTAATGAAGGGACTACAGTAGGGAGAGCGGTGAATGCGCATTAAAAATCCACATGAACGTGTAAACTTTGTGGACGCGGCCGGGTCAACAAATCCCTTGGTCAAAACATGAGAAAAGCACAACCGTGCATGTCTGTAAAGCGAGAAAACACAACTGCGCATGTCAAAAGGGGTCGGTGGCCATGTTCGAAAAGCTTCACTCTCAAGAACGAGACGTCAACGTATAGTCACCGCATCCAGTTCTATTAATACATCCGTGAGTTCTATTAATACATCCATGGTGGACACAGTCGATTCGTCGTTGCCATTATTCGGCAGCCCTCGGAGCAGCCTCTATTCATAGTAAGACCCATCCACATCTCCAACTCTGTGAACATTCACAAACCATCAGAGCTCGACCCGGCCGCAGCAATATACGGTACCGTTAGTCAGAATAGGGACTTAGTTTAAATGTAGGTAGTCAGATTAATATTTCCCTGTGGTGAGTTCATACCCCTGTGATTATTTTGTATCATTGCCTGCATTATTATTTGTTTTATTGTTTATATAAATACTTGATAATTATACTGTTGCCCTGCCTCCCATCCCCAGTGTTTAGTAGTGTCCACCCTCTAGATTATACATATACTGTACATAGAGGTATGCCAGTGGCTTTACATAGTACAGTTTCTGATTAGTTTAAAGGTTTAGTACTTTGATTATATTGATTGAATTATACAGTTCCTTAGTCAAATTGAAATTTAGTCATTGTAGCGTGAGCTGTTACACTCTCTCTCTCTCTCTCTCTCGTTATATACTGTAACTGAACTATTTTATTTGGAATGATTTCCAACAACACAAAGGTAACAAAGGCTAATCCAATACCGTTTTACACCAGCAAGTCTGTTTTGAAATCAATAATGTATTCATGATGATTTGAGTGATATCTCTCTTAATATAATTGATTTATTCAAAGAAGTACAGTACATGGGAAGACAAGTGAACATTTTGAAGGACAGGTTAATAAAACAGGACTGTCGTAAGTCATGTGGGTTAGTAGGATATCAAACATCTGTGCTTTGGGAAAACTCACCATGAACGAACAGTTCGGCTGGGCCGGGTTTCCCGATAAAGAACCTTCTTAAGGAACCCTTCTTAAGCAACCATTTGTATGGGAGTTAAGAAGTACTTTGGAGTTAAGTGCTTCTTAACTCGTTCGGGAAACCCGGCCCAGGCCAGGAGAAGGTGCCAATGGACAACAAGGACCCTAACTCGGCACTAATGAACATACTGCTAAGACTCCCCCCCAAGAAGAGACATGTCACACTTTGTAGAGTAAAAACAGCAAACGAAACACATTGAGATATGACAATAATCAACAGTAACCAAAGGCAGCTTACTGTATGTAGAAAAAGCATACAGAGTATCATGGAGTGTTCATGGATTGTGTCACCCAGGGCCGGCGTCTCCTATAGGTGGAGTAGGGGAATGCCTCGGGCCTAACAAAACTTTTTTTACTCTTAAACATGTTAACGTTCTCATTGGATAAAGGATGTGATACTCAGGTCATGTTCAAGTTGCTACTGCTGATAGCCATTACATGACGATGGGCTAACGTGCCTAAGTCTTTATTGCTTGATGGTGGGTGGGACTTCTCAAAAGGCCTTTGCCTAGGGCCTCCAAAAGTCTAGAGCCGGCCCTGGTGTCACCCATCTTGATGTCCATCACGTCAATCCAAAATATCAGGGTCACTAGCAAAACATTTTTCATGGACAGCAAAAGCCAAAACACAAAATGAACAGATGCATAGATACATGGAAACAAAATGGAGGTTTAAGAAAGAAATAGTTGCAGTAACATACCTGAATAGAATACAAATAATATGGCAGCCATTATACCGTGTCTGGCTGGTCATACACAGACCTAAAAGAAAGGGCGACTGAGCAGGAACAAGACCAGCACAGAGCTAACGTTACTTCCACTGTGCTAGCTATCATACTAAGGACTTCCTGTAATCGCCAAATTACTCCATTCACATAATAAAGAAAAATACTATAAATCAGAAGATTGATTAGACGTATGAATGCCATTTTGACATTCGTCATTTACCAAAATGAGGCATCAAGCTATTTTCAACGATGCTTTATTTAGGGCCTACATCAAGTCCACACTTTGATGAACTCTTACAACTTTTGCTAATGCTTACTTACGCTTTTTCTACTATGTAGGCCTAGCCGTCCAAAGTATCAATATATGCATAGGCCATGACAAGTTATTTACGCCTTCTCAACAATATAGCATTTCCATGACCTGTTCTTGCGTAGGCCAACTGATCTAGTGATTTTCACCATTTAAGGACTGTGATTATGGCCTATGATTCACAGGATTAATTCACCTCATCCACGCACACATTGCTAGCATAGCCTGGTTTTGCACACAATTTCATAGTTTTACTATGAACAAGAATGTAAATTGAATTAATTCCAGGAGGTCTACATGAAAAAGATCCCACCTGTGTTAGAGAAAAGTTAATGACACCTGAAAATATGAAAACAGGGCGTCTCCCAGGGATAATTGAAGGATAGGAAAGTATGGCTATATAATACAATGCAATATGCAATTAAATGTGGTCACACAATGCATTACAATTTAAAATAACACAAGCATGCATTATAACTGAACAAGTGTACACTACAATATAATCCAAATTAATTAATTTGTATTCCTCTGTGATGTCGTTGATGATACAGTCTGGGCGCTGGAGGGACCAAAGGTCCAGAGAGTCTCATCGTATCCTGGAGGTTGTTCCACATTAACTAAATGCTTTGCCCTAATCAGACCTGAGAGGGAGTCTTGATCTCAGTCTCGTCTGGAGTGGTTCAGAGCTGGTTCTGATGTCAGGGAGTCATATCAGAGCTGGTTCTGATGTCAGGGAGTCGTTTGAGTTGGTTCTGATGTCAGGGAGTCGTTTCAGACCTGGTTGTGATGTCAGGGAGTCATTTCACAGTTGGTTCTGATGTCAGGGAGTCGTTTCAGAGCTGGTTCTGAGGTCAGGGAGTCATATCAGAGCTGGTTCTGATGTCAGGGAGTCGTTTCAGAACTGGTTCTGATGTCAGGGAGTCGTTTCAGAGCTGGTTCTGAGGTCAGGGAGTCGTTTCAGAGCTGGTTCTGAGGTGAGGGAGTCGTTTCAGAGCTGGTTCTGATGTCAGGGAGTCGTTTCAGAGCTGGTTCTGAGGTCAGGGAGTCATATCAGAACTGGTTGTGATGTCAGGGAGTCGTTTCAGAGCTGGTTCTGAGGTCAGGGAGTCGATCAGAGCTGGTTCTGAGGTCAGGGAGTCGTTTCAGAGTTGGTTCTGAGGTCAGGGAGTCGTTTCAGAGTTGGTTCTGAGGTCAGGGAGTCGTTTCAGAGCTGGTTCTGAGGTCAGGGAGTCGTTTCAGAGCTGGTTCTGATGTCAGGGAGTCGTTTCAGAGCTGGTTCTGAGGTGAGGGAGTCGTTTCAGAGCTGGTTCTGAGGTCAGGGAGTCGTTTCAGAGCTGGTTCTGAGGTGAGGGAGTCGTTTCAGAGCTGGTGTCTCCACTCACTGAGGAGACAGAAAAAAATCAGCTCTTTAAGAAATCCATTACTTCAGCACAATAATTGCACAAAATTCAGTTGCCTAAATGTTTATTTGAGCAAACGTTTTAAATTGTAGATACTGTATCGCTGAATAACTGAGGGAAGACTTTTCTCTCTGACTCGCCATCAGCCATGTACAGTATTCTCCATTCACTCAACAACAATAGCACCAACAGGAAGGGGGGGCTCTTATAGCCGCCAACAACAGTTCCCACCCAATAGTTCTGTCCACCACAATACAATGTGTTGTCCACCGCTTTGAGTGATAGAAACATTATGAGGTTATGAATGTATTGTTTTGATCAGGTGGGAGCTACACATTGGCATGAGGAAATCCATAATGAAAGATTTTCTAAGTCAGGATGACAGGGATGGTCTGTGTTACTTACTGTTTGGAGGTAAGCACTCCATGCTCTCTGCGTGTTTCACTGGTGTCATCATCTTCATCATCTTCATCCTGTCTCTGACCTCTCTGGTTCCGGAGCTGCTCTCAGACTCAGCTATGGAACCCAGAGAACCGTATGCAGAACTCTGGGCTGAGGTTGTGGTTATCTGAGATGCAGTGGATCTAAGTGACCAGCGGTCAGATCTGTCGTCTTCACTCACTGTAGTGAACAAACACACACACAAGAATATGCACTGACAGTTATGCAGTGTTGAGACTGACAACAAGGTTTATTGACAGTAGCCTAATATTAAAGATAGATTAAGCAACGTGACGTCACTCCCAAGAACCGCAGGGCGACACTCGTCAATGATAATCCAACAATAAGCGCCTCAACCTCCTGTCGGAGGCTGCAGGTATAATGTGAGGGTTGATCTGCCTCCAGACACTGAGAGGATGTCGTCCACATCTTCATCAGAGATCCATCTCTGTCAGACTCGGCTATGGAACCCAGAGAACCGTATGCAGAACTCTGGGTAGCTCTGGAGGGACTGAATATATGATCTCACTATAATGAAACATAATTAAAGCCAGGGAGCCTAAATGTTATATTGGTAGATGGATTCTAATATAAGCCCAAGAATATATATTGGACATTGACTAACATCTATAGTTGGTCAGAAAATGTCTTACTGTTTGGATGGAGCCAAGGATTGCTCTCTGCTCTCCTTATTGGTGGTGATTGTCCTCTTATTTTCTCCATGAGACCTGATAGCCAACCCTTTTTGTGATGCAGGATCTTCTCTGGAAACAAATGTCCTCTGTTTCCTGCCACCATCTCCTCCATCTTGTCCAGCAGCTCTGTGACCTGAGTGACATCACCCCTGTTCTTGTTGTTGAGGACATGATACCTGTTCCCACATTTCTCAACAAGCCACTGGAGGGCCGTCCCTTCTGTCTCAATGTGCTGCTCAATGCTTGTGTCTCCCAGACGGTCCCCCCAGGTGAACAGCACTAGAGTGTGACTCCAGACTCTCTCACTGAGAAGCTGCAGGTGTCCCTTTACTGATCTTCTGCGTTCCTCAGAGAATGATAAATCCCCCCTTATGACCAGGAGGAGAGTGTAGGGTCCTGGGGGACACAGAGACACACTGTGGACAATCTCCTGTTTAACCAGCTCAGGAGTGTTCTCTACAGAGAGATTCCTCAACCATCCTGGAGTGTCGACCACAGTGACCTGCCTCCCTGCTACTTCTCCCTGTCTCTTCACACACTGAGCAGCTGTCCTCAGGTCAAACTCCTCTCTGCCCAGGATGGTGTTTCCTGATGAACTCTTCCCTCCTACTCTCCCCCCCAACATCACAACCCTCAGCTCTGAGAGATGGAGGGAGTCACCTGTCAGAGAGAGAGAAACAGAAAGAAAGAAAGAAAGAAAGAAAGAAAGAAAGAAAGAAAGAAAGAAAGAAAGAAAGAAAGAAAGAAAGAAAGAAAGAAAGAAAGAAAGAAAGAAAGAGGGACAGTGGTAGAGAGACATGTTATAAACCTTAACCTTTCAAAGGAGTAATATAATTTGCTGTGTTCTGGTGCGTGTGTGTGTGTGTGTCTCTGTGTATGTGTGCGTCTGTGATGTGTGTGTATATACAGTATACAGTATGTGTGTGTGTGTGTGTGTGTACAGTACTGTATGTGTGTGTGTGTGTGTGTGTGTGTGTGTTTGTATTCTGTGCAATATAATTAATGTCAAACTTTATTCAAGGTTTAAATGAACCTTAAAGATGTAACAAAACACAAAAGATCTATTTAGACCTTTGTCATGAACAGTGTCAACCATCATTAAAACCCTCTGATTGGTGAACAAATTAGCTACTGTAGCTGAAGTGACTGAACAGCACAAACTTGTCCACTGTAACTAGTGGAAGTAGAGACTGTATTAAACTCACCCATTAGTGATCTGAGGGTCTCTCTCTGTTCCTGCACCTTCACCAGTCTCTGTTTCCCTCTCTCTTCCTGCTGCCTCTTGTTCTCTTCTATCTTCTCTAGAATCTCTCTCTTCATCTCATAGTGGTCTCCTCTGTTTCCTGCCACCATCTCCTCCATCTTGTCCAGCAGCTCTGTGACCTGAGTGACATCACCCCTGTTCTCGTTGTTGAGGACATGATACCTGTTCCCACATTTCTCAACAAGCCACTGGAGGGCCGTCCCTTCTGTCTCAATGTGCTGCTCAATGCTTGTGTCTCCCAGACGGTCCCCACAGGTGAACAGCACTAGAGTGTGACTCCAGACTCTCTCACTGAGAAGCTGCAGGTGTCCCTTTACTGATCTTCTGTGTTCCTCAGAGAATGATGAATCCCCATCTATGACCAGGAGGAGAGTGTGGGGTCCTGGGGGACACAGAGACACACTGTGGACAATCTCCTGTTTAACCAGCTCAGGAGTCCTCTCTACAGAGCGATTCCTCAACCATCCTGGAGTGTCGACCACAGTGACCTGCCTCCCTGCTACTTCTCCCTGTCTCTTCACACACTGAGCAGCTGTCCTCAGGTCAAACTCCTCTCTGCCCAGGATGGTGTTTCCTGATGAACTCTTCCCTCCTCCTCTCCACCCCAACATCACAATCCTCAGCTCTGAGAGATGGAGGGAGTCACCTGTCAGAGAGAGAGAAACAGAAAGAAAGAAAGAAAGAAAGAAAGAAAGAAAGAAAGAAAGAAAGAAAGAAAGAAAGAAAGAAAGAAAGAAAGAAAGAAAGAAAGAAAGAAAGAAAGAAAGAGGGACAGTGGTAGAGAGACATGTTATAAACCTTAACCTTCCAAAGGAGTAATATAATTTGCTGTGTTCTGGTGCGTGTGTGTGTGTGTGTCTCTGTGTATGTGTGCGTCTGTGCTGTGTGTGTATATACAGTATACAGTATGTGTGTGTGTGTGTGTGTGTGTGTGTGTGTACAGTACTGTATGTGTGTGTGTGTGTGTGTGTGTGTGTTTGTATTCTGTGCAATATAATTAATGTCAAACTTTATTCAAGGTTTAAATGAACCTTAAAGATTTAACAAAACACAAAAGATCTATTTAGACCTTTGTCATGAACAGTGTCAACCATCATTAAAACCCTCTGATTGGTGAACAAATTAGCTACTGTAGCTGAAGTGACTGAACAGCACAAACTTGTCCACTGTAACTAGTGGAAGTAGAGACTGTATTAAACTCACCCATTAGTGATCTGAGGGTCTCTCTCTGTTCCTGCACCTTCACCAGTCTCTGTTTCCCTCTCTCTTCCTGCTGCCTCTTGTTCTCTTCTATCTTCTCTAGAATCTCTCTCTTCATCTCATAGTGGTCTCCTCTGTTTCCTGCCACCATCTCCTCCATCTTGTCCAGCAGCTCTGTGACCTGAGTGGCATCACCCCTGTTCTCGTTGTTGAGGACATGATACCTGTTCCCACATTTCTCAACAAGCCACTGGAGGGCCGTCCCTTCTGTCTCAATGTGCTGCTCAATGCTTGTGTCTCCCAGACGGTCCCCACAGGTGAACAGCACTAGAGTGTGACTCCAGACTCTCTCACTGAGAAGCTGCAGGTGTTCCTCTACTGATCTTCTGTACAACTCAGAGAATGATGAATCCCCCCTTATGACCAGGAGGAGAGTGTGGGGTCCTGGGGGACACAGAGACACACTGTGGACAATCTCCTGTTTAACCAGCTCAGGAGTCTTCTCTACAGAGCGATTCCTCAACCATCCTGGAGTGTCGACCACAGTGACCTGCCTCCCTGCTACTTCTCCCTGTCTCTTCACACACTGAGCAGCTGTCCTCAGGTCAAACTCCTCTCTGCCCAGGATGGTGTTTCCTGATGAACTCTTCCCTCCTACTCTCCACCCCAACATCACAATCCTCAGCTCTGAGAGATGGAGGGAGTCACCTGTCAGAGAGAGAGATACAGAAAGAAAGAAAGAAAGAAAGAAAGAAAGAAAGAAAGAAAGAAAGAAAGAAAGAAAGAAAGAAAGAAAGAAAGAAAGAAAGAAAGAAAGAAAGAGGGACAGTGGTAGAGAGACATGTTATAAACCTTAACCTTCCAAAGGAGTAATATAATTTGGTGTGTTCTGGTGCGTGTGTGTGTGTCTCTGTGTATGTGTGCGTCTGTGCTGTGTGTGTATATACAGTATACAGTATGTGTGTGTACAGTACTGTATGTGTGTGTGTGTGTGTGTGTGTGTGTGTGTGTGTTTGTATTCTGTGCAATATAATTAGTGTCAAACTTTATTCAAGGTTTAAATGAACCTTAAAGATGTAACAAAACACAAAAGATCTATTTAGACCTTTGTCATGAACAGTGTCAACCATCATTAAAACCCTCTGATTGGTGAACAAATTAGCTACTGTAGCTGAAGTGACTGAACAGCACAAACTTGTCCACTGTAACTAGTGGAAGTAGAGACTGTATTAAACTCACCCATTAGTGATCTGAGGGTCTCTCTCTGTTCCTGCACCTTCACCAGTCTCTGTTTCCCTCTCTCTTCCTGCTGCCTCTTGTTCTCTTCTATCTTCTCTAGAATCTCTCTCTTCATCTCATAGTGGTCTCCTCTGTTTCCTGCCACCATCTCCTCCATCTTGTCCAGCAGCTCTGTGACCTGAGTGACATCACCCCTGTTCTCGTTGTTGAGGACATGATACCTGTTCCCACATTTCTCAACAAGCCACTGGAGGGCCGTCCCTTCTGTCTCAATGTGCTGCTCAATGCTTGTGTCTCCCAGACGGTCCCCACGGGTGAACAGCACTAGAGTGTGACTCCAGACTCTCTCACTGAGAAGCTGCAGGTGTTCCTCTACTGATCTTCTGTACTCCACAGAGAATGATACATCCCACCTTATGACCAGGAGGAGAGTGTGGGGTCCTGGGGGACACAGAGACACACTGTGGACAATCTCCTGTTTAACCAGCTCAGGAGTGTTCTCTACAGAGAGATTCCTCCACCATCCTGGAGTGTCGACCACAGTGACCTGCCTCCCTGCTACTTCTCCCTGTCTCTTCACACACTGAGCAGCTGTCCTCAGGTCAAACTTCTCTCTGCCCAGGATGGTGTTTCCTGATGAACTCTTCCCTCCTACTCTCCACCCCAACATCACAATCCTCAGCTCTGAGAGATGGAGGGAGTCACCTGTCAGAGAGAGAGAAACAGAAAGAAAGAAAGAAAGAAAGAAAGAAAGAAAGAAAGAAAGAAAGAAAGAAAGAAAGAAAGAAAGAAAGAAAGAAAGAAAGAAAGAAAGAAAGAAAGAGGGACAGTGGTAGATAGACATGTTATAAACCTTAACCTTCCAAAGGAGTAATATAATTTGCTGTGTTCTGGTGCGTGTGTGTGTGTGTGTCTCTGTGTATGTGTGCGTCTGTGCTGTGTGTGTATATACAGTATACAGTATGTGTGTGTACAGTACTGTATGTGTGTGTGTGTGTGTGTGTGTGTGTGTGTGTGTGTGTTTGTATTCTGTGCAATATAATTAGTGTCAAACTTTATTCAAGGTTTAAATGAACCTTAAAGATGTAACAAAACACAAAAGATCTATTTAGACCTTTGTCATGAACAGTGTCAACCATCATTAAAACCCTCTGATTGGTGAACAAATTAGCTACTGTAGCTGAAGTGACTGAACAGCACAAACTTGTCCACTGTAACTAGTGGAAGTAGAGACTGTATTAAACTCACCCATTAGTGATCTGAGGGTCTCTCTCTGTTCCTGCACCTTCACCAGTCTCTGTTTCCCTCTCTCTTCCTGCTGCCTCTTGTTCTCTTCTATCTTCTCTAGAATCTCTCTCTTCATCTCATAGTGGTCTCCTCTGTTTCCTGCCACCATCTCCTCCATCTTGTCCAGCAGCTCTGTGACCTGAGTGACATCACCCCTGTTCTCGTTGTTGAGGACATGATACCTGTTCCCACATTTCTCAACAAGCCACTGGAGGGCCGTCCCTTCTGTCTCAATGTGCTGCTCAATGCTTGTGTCTCCCAGACGGTCCCCACGGGTGAACAGCACTAGAGTGTGACTCCAGACTCTCTCACTGAGAAGCTGCAGGTGTTCCTCTACTGATCTTCTGTACAACTCAGAGAATGATAAATCCCCCCTTATGACCAGGAGGAGAGTGTGGGGTCCTGGGGGACACAGAGACACACTGTGGACAATCTCCTGTTTAACCAGCTCAGGAGTGTTCTCTACAGAGAGATTCCTCAACCATCCTGGAGTGTCGACCACAGTGACCTGCCTCCCTGCTACTTCTCCCTGTCTCTTCACACACTGAGCAGCTGTCCTCAGGTCAAACTCCTCTCTGCCCAGGATGGTGTTTCCTGATGAACTCTTCCCTCCTCCTCTCCCCCCCAACATCACAATCCTCAGCTCTGAGAGATGGAGGGAGTCACCTGTCAGAGAGAGAGAAACAGAAAGAAAGAAAGAAAGAAAGAAAGAAAGAAAGAAAGAAAGAAAGAAAGAAAGAAAGAAAGAAAGAAAGAAAGAAAGAAAGAAAGAAAGAGGGACAGTGGTAGAGAGACATGTTATAAACCTTAACCTTCCAAAGGAGTAATATAATTTGCTGTGTTCTGTTGCGTGTGTGTGTCTCTGTGTGTGCGTGTGTGTCTGTCTGTGTGTGTATTAGGGCTGCACAATTAATCGTGAATTAATAGAAATCGCGATTATGATAACGATTAATTAATCGCAAAAGGCCGCAATTAATGTGATTAATAATTTTGCTTTGAATTGAGTGTGCTAGGACTACACGGACGAATCACAGGCGCTTATGCTGTCTGACCAATCACATGCGTTCCCGCTGAGTGCGCTGTGCGCAGCAATTTCAGTACCCGCAGCCGTGAGTAGTGAAAAAATGAGCGAAAACAAGGTCAGTGAGTGAGTAGCAAGAAAGGGATCAACGTCCGTGATTTGGGAGCATTTTGGTTATTATGTATTAATATTATATATTAAATATGAATCACAATTATTAATCGCAATTAGCATTTTGAAGCAAATAATCGCAATTATTATCTTTTGTCATAATCGTGCAGCCCTAGTGTGTATGTGTGCTGTGTGTGTGCATGTGTGTGTGTATATGTACAGTATGTGTGCCAATGATAACAATCATTCATTTATATACAGTTGGTTGAACACAGGGACTATCTGCTGTAATCAATCCAGCCTGCATTACATAAACACTAACGTAATGTACATATCCACCCTATAGCATCTGAATAACGTTGTCCAGGAGTTGGACATGAGTTTACCTGTACTTGACTGTTCTCCTGTTGTGGCCATTCTTACTGATCTATGATCAGTTTCTTCCTCTCTTTGTCTTCCTGTTGTGGCCATTCTTACTGATCTATGATCAGTTTCTTCCTCTCTTTGTCTTCCTGTTGCAGTAATGGGTGTCTCATGAACTCCTGCAGCAGATTGGAGAAAGATTCTCATTTTAGAAACACTGTTCTGAGATCAGGTATGGAGTATGGAGAAAGTTCCTTTTGTGTGTGTGTGTGTGTGTGTGTGTGTGTGTGTGTGTGTGTGTGTGTGTGTGTGTGTGTGTGTGTGTGCGTGTGTAAGAGTGTGCATGTTCAAGTTCATTTTCAATGTCAGTGTCCGTGTTCTGAGAGATTGGGAGTCGTCCACTCAACCATATGTTATCCACAGAGCTACCCACATCTTTTAGATGATGCATGCTATAGCCTGCTATCAACAGACAACTTTCTCTGCTGGCTCATGTTTGACCCCAATTAACACCTTCAGAATTGACTAAAATGGTGACAATTGGTTTTGTGTTAGCTGTTTTTGAGGATAGGCCAATCGTGAAGCATTGTTCTAATAATAATAATAATAATAATAATAATAATAATAATTAAAGCTGCTTCGCAGCGATGAGGCGGGGCCAGGCAATTTCCGACAAGTTTAGGAGCAATAAGCGAGCGAATAGGACAACAAGAAAGTTGACATTCCAATGTTCATTTTGTAAATTCGTATCGTAAAACATTTGTAAAACATTTTGATGCGTTGTAAGCTCGATTTTGATAATTCAACAATGGTCAATGAGTTTGTGAATTACAGTCTGAAGATCCAGTGTAGCAAGTTTGGTGTTAATTGATTGAAAAATGTTGGATGAGATATGTTTATTAATTTTTACAGGTTTTGTTTGCTTTTCTTCATAATTGAACATTAACTTCAGCAGCTGTGTACTCAGTCAGTTGCCAATCAATCGATTTAGTCATTGTAATCCTCGGCGGGGGTTGGGTAGGGTTGCCAACAGCGATGTCTCCGATTCGTGGAGCTTGTGTTGGATTATGGGTAACATAGTTGTCTCTGTATGAAGTGTTGGTTTCAGAGGACAGAATTAAACATATTTTAAAAAATTCTATTTTTGAGATAAAATTCTAAAAAAAAATCATACTACATCTTGGATATGTGGCTAATGTTGTCACTTTTTATGAGGACGATCAGCCATTGATTTGGCGAGAATAAATAGGAACTATATACAGAACTGTTAACAGTAAAACTTTTTGATGTGCTGTGGGCTCAATTTTTCATATTTCAAAAATCTGTGAGGATCGTTTGGTAAGGACAGTCTGAAGATACAGTAGATCAATTTTGGTGTCAATTGAACTAAAAATGTGGGAGGAGATAGGTTTGATAGGTTTTACAGTTTATGAAGAAATCAGAGTGATGGACTTCAAAATTCCTGCAAGGTCAAAGCGTATGAAAGTTTTGTCTCACTTGGGCCTACATTCACGTGGTGGTTTTACAGTGATAGCACCTATGGCTGATTTGTTATGATTTTTTTAAGTTTTAAACTTTAGACTGTTGCTGTAGCGCCACCTTCAGGTTTATTGACCTACAATGCAGGTTGAGGACTTTGGGTATACTACTGGAGCTATGTGCAAATCTTGGTGATTTTTTGTCCACGGGAAGTTAGACTTCAGTGGAAGATGGAGAATAATAATAATAATCAAAATGTGACAGCGGCTGGTGATTTGGTCCGCAACTCGGCAAACCCCGAAATGCGCTAGGGGGCAAAATACATAAAAAAACGTTTTTTTTCGTTTTTTGTTTTTTTGTGTATTACCAAAGTTGAAGTTGTGAAGTACCTACTTACTATAACAGACAACAGTTTTAGGTTCACGAAATACGTTTAATTAGTCTGCAAACTAAGCTCGTTTTTAGCTGATTTCGAGCCGGGCTTGGGGGCGGGCAGATCGATTAGCATGATTTGGTTTCATTGGCTATTGCTTCCGGCTATTGCTTCCGGGTTCTCCGCCCCCACCTTTCCCAAACAACACGCCGGCATTCAGTCCCAAGTTTACCATGGATGCTACAGCTTTTGCTAAAGAGAAGACGGGGATGGCATCCAGGACATGGAAAGAGTTTGAAGAGCAGCTAAAACTCCAGCAGAGCAGGACTCGTTCGTACACGGAGTTTATTCTTGATGACCTGTGATGCAGAGATGACTGTATCAACAAAGCATGCTGCTACCGAGCGACGAACGACGTACCAGATTCACACCACCGCCAAGCATTCTGCTTTGCTTTGGGGTAAGCTGATCTTTATACTATCTGTGCTGTTTACATTACATTAACGTTAGTCGTTTAGCAGAAGCTCCTTTCTAAACAAGTGACTAAGTCTAGCTAGCATAAGGCACTAGCACTAACTAACAAAGGCTAGCTAGCTAACGTTAGCCAACATGCTAGTTAGCTGAGCTAGCCCTTTGTTCCTAAACTAGCCAGCTACCTAGCACAGGGACATGGCTATAGCTAGTGAGCTGTCCCTTTGTTCCTAAACTAGCCAGCAAGGCAGCTAATATCTAGCTAGGTAGCTGAGAGAAACAGAATGAGAGAGCATGAGAGGTATGGTAGTCTGACACCTTTGTTTTTTGTTTTGGTTACAGGATGAGCAAAAAGGTGAGGATTTGCAGCTCTCCCTGGGCCCCTCCATACCAGCCTGCAAGAAGATCACTGCACTACAGCTCTGATTTTGCACAACAGGTGAGAATACGTTCATCCTATCATGCATTATCTAGTCTATTTAATCCACACATTCTGGTACTATTTTATCTATATGGAGTGCCAGTACTGTGGGCAATAGTTTAATGTACTTTCTTCCTTCTATTCTATTGCAGTTTTGATACTGAGAGACCTGGCATGGTTGTGGCCAGAGAACACCGTGATGCACCGGCCCCCGAGAGAAGGTCTTCTTGTGCAAGCCCCACCCGGACTGGACATGGCCAGACAGATGTATCTCTTTGACAAGATCAGAGAGTTCTGTTCTGATGAGGGACGAGACGTCACATGTCCCCTGCCAAACTCCACAGCAGCTCAGAACAAGACTGTCCGCTTGTAGATTCACTGCAGATCATCAGGACGGACTGCACTGCAGGAGAAAGGCCACAGCCTTTCCTGTTTTCCTGTTTGTATACTGAAGCGTTGCTTGTTCTCTTGCACAGACTTGCCCACACGTGCACAGACTGCATTGTTAGAATATTGAATACTGAGTTGAGTACTGTTGTTATTACCTTGAGTATTGAGCTGGGGACTGTTATTACTTTGTTGTACACTTGATCACAATGAACACTATGCACCTTGTCTATAAAACAGACAACTGACTGTACACTTTAACACTTAGACAGTTGCCTTTTTTTGTACACTTAACTACTTATGCTTGTACTTTATATTATGTATGTGACAATAAAGAACGTTAAATTTGAACTTCATCTTATATTGTTCTTAACTGCATTCACAACACAAGATTAATACTGACTCAGAGTGTGGGGTCAATAGTGAGAGAGCACCTCACTTGGCAGCCACTCTCAGGTAATACCCCAAGTTGACAGCCACTCTGACAGATAATGACAGATTGTCCAGTGGGGGAGTGGCTGGGGGTGCGGTTACCAGGCTATTGTTCACGCCCATTACCTGGCAGTCAGAGGTGTGGAAAAGTTGGAGAACTTTGGAGGGAGATTTCTCAGCTAAGTTGATTTGGCAGTACTAGCATTCAAATAAGCATATCTTCTTCAAATATGTTCAGAATTCAATGTATGAGACCTCATTTGAAAGCTTACAATCTGCACTTTCATAATCTGTAAAAAACTGAAAAATGAAAAAGCCTAGTTGAGGACCAAATTACCAGCGGCGGTCACAAATTCCTGCAAGGTCAGAGTGTATGAAAGTTTTGTCTCACTTGGGCCTACATTCACGTGGTGGTTTTACAGTGATGGCACCTATGGCTGATTTGTTATGATTTTTTAAAGTTTTAAACTTTAGACTTTTGCTGTAGCGCCACCTTCAGCTTTATTGACCTACAATGCAGGTTGAGGACTTTGGGTTTAGTACTGGAGCTATGTGCACATTTTTGTGATTTTTTGTCCACAGGAAGTTAGACTTCAGTGGAAGATGGAGAATAATAATAATAAGTAAAACATTTTAATGCATTGTAAGCTCAATTTTGATAATTCAATAATCTGGTCAATGAGTTTGTGAATGACAGTTTGAAGATCCAGTGTAGCAACTTTAGTATTAATTGATTGAAAAATGTGGGTTACAGGTTTTGTTAGCTTTTTTTTCTTCATAATTGAACATTAACTTCAGCAGCTGTGTACTCAGTCAGTTGCCAATCAATCAATTTAGTCATTGTAATCCTCGGCGGGGGTTGGGTAGGGTTGCCAACAGCGATGTCTCAGATTCGTGGAGCTTGCGTTGGATTGTGGGTAATGTAGTTTTCTCTGTATGAAGTGTTGGTTTCAGAGGACAGAATTAAACATATTTTTAAAAATTCAATTTTTGAGATAAAATTCTGAAAAAAATCATACTACATCTTGGATATGTGGCCAATGTTGTCACTCTTTATGAGGATGATCAGACATTGATTTGGCGAGAATTAATAGGAACTATACAGAACTGTTAACAGTAAAACTTTTTGAAGTGCTGTGGGCTCTATTTTTCATATTTAAAAAATCTGTGAGGATCGTTTGGTAAGGACAGTCTGAAGATACAGTAGATCGATTTTGGTGTCAATTGAACAAAAAATGTAGGAGGAGATAGGTTTGATAGGTTTTACAGTTTATGAAGAAATCAGAGTGATGGACTTCAAAATTCCTGCAAGGTCAAAGTGTATGAAGGTTTTGTCTCACTTGGGACTACATTCACGTGGTGGTTTTACAGTGATAGCACCTATGGCTGATTTGTTATGATTTTTTTAAGTTTTAAACTTTAGACTGTTGCTGTAGCGCCACCTTCAGGTTTATTGACCTACAATGCAGGTTGAGGACTTTGGATATAGTACTGGAGCTATGTGCAAATTTTGGTGATTTTTTGTCCATGGGAAGTTAGACTTCAGTGGAAGGAGAATAATAATAAATATACCTGCAAGCAGGAATGTGGGGGCCAAGCATTTTAACTGCAAGCAGACAAGGAATCAGCTAGACTGACGTGGTGACATGTTTGACAAGGGTCAAGGATGGGCCCGAGATTTTCTGAAGTCAGACATATGATTGAACGGGATTCGATCTCTGTACCTGCTGCTTGCAAGGCCGACATGCTAACCACTGTGCTACGCCGGATGTTGCGAAGGTAAATCACCCTAGTCCCCAAGGCATGTTAGCCTTTGCTTACCCTATTAGCTGAATCCCAATCTGAGTCTGAGTCCTGAGCACTTAATTAATGTCAGCTGGAAGGGTCGCTTCCTCTCGGTTGAGTGAGAGGGGGGGGGGTGTCGTCGTTTAAATTGGCACACAGCGAAAAGTATACATAGCATAGCTCAACTATTTACTTCTTCAGAATCCAGACAATCATGCGAACATTTCCATGTATAATATGTCGTTCGGTCTTCAGAAGTGTAGGAGAGGTGACGACACACACAACATTGATTCAGTCATTTTCTTAATCAAGTTAGATCGTGGCTTTAAGCATTTTGGGTTTTTATAGTGTCAACCTGTGGCCAATTCGCTTAATAGTGGCCATTAGACATGCCCTGGTATCAGCAGCAACTTGATATGATCATTTCAAAAGCATTGATGTAAACACAGACACATATTTGCTTATTGCAGTGCTCCCTCATGGTCAACATGATGTAAAATGTTTTGTGCTACTATTCCTCAAAGTGGGGTCTCAAGTCTTTTCACAACCTGAGAGCAATTAATCCCTGAGATGGTCTGAAACTGAAATTAACTGTTTGTGGTGAAATAACAATAGGGTATTTTTCACAGCAGCCATCTTTAGTAAGCAAAGTAATGTTCATCATGTGACTGAAACCAGATTGATTATTAATTACACCTGTTAATCTGGCAAACGAAACACTGGAAGTTTAACAAGCCAATCAGAGGCAGCTTTTGACCTAGATATCTGCTTTTCAGCCAGAGTCACCTTCTTGTAATTAGCTTCAAGCTACTGAAAGGTAAGGCTGTGTGTGTTTGATGTGATTAGCTGGATATAACACTGTAGACAAATATTGACTTGCTATGCATATATGTTTGTGAGAGACCATATATTATACTTTAAATGTGCTGTATCATAATTAATTTTTGAATATTTCTATTGGATGGTAAAGATTAACCTCGAATTGTGTCAAATTATGCTCCTAGTTCCTAGCTAGCTTTAGCTACCTCATGGTAGCTAATGCTAGCTAAATGCAAGTGTGTGGGAAGCCATCCTTCATTAATTTAAAATAGTGTGTTAAAATACTTGTATGCAACAATTTCATTTGAGTCCTAAGTCCATGTTTGTGATGTCCAGACATTAATCTGTAACCATGATGCAGGCATGCCACCTTCCTTCATTAGCACACTTTGCATATATTATTTAAACCTTTGGTCAAAATAGGGCTTGGGAAAATGTAGTCCCAGACACGACCATCTTTTTTCTACACAGGTGTATCTATTTGTCTGATTGGCTCTACTGCATAGAATCCTATGCAATCAGAGAATAGATACACCTGTGTAGAAACAAGATGGTCGTGTCTGGGACTACATTTTCCCTAGCCCTATTGCTATATTTCCACTGAGTGCATTTGGAAGGGTGATCTTAAAGTCCAAGTCTGTTTTCAAGGTCACTGTGATCTCACAAAATGTGTTTTTGGCCTGATGAACACTATCTCAAGAAAGGTTGAATGGAATTTGTTCATATTTGGCCAAAATGTCCAGTTGGACTTAATTAGATGTATTGGATTAGGTTTTAGTATTCAAAGGTCAAGGTCACCGTGACATCACAAAAGGCACTTTTGAATGCTAACGCTAGCTAGCTAATGCTAATGCTAGCTAATGCTAACACTAGCTAGGTAACTCTAATTCTAACAATAATGCTAGCTTTAGTGAGCTAGCATTAGCATTAGAGTTAGCATTAGCATTAGGTAGCATTAGCGTTAGAGTTAGATTAGCAGTTAGTTAGGGATAGGGTTAGTTAGGTTAACTGCAACTTGCATTGTTGGACAGTGGCATTTAGCCGCTATGCGGTTTTTCTAGTTCTAATGTGTGTTCTGTCTGTGTTGTAGATGCCACGATCCAGCAAAAAGTCCCAGGCACAGAAAAGAAGGTGGGCTAACCTGAGGTCTTCAGACCACCAGGGGCCCACTGCCGAGGTTAGACTTCCTTGTGAAAAAAAAGCTGACTTTGACCATGACTCTAAGACCAACACGTTTTCAAAACAACTTTGTGAAACAGATTTGTCAACAGATTTGTCAACAAACTTGCCATCAAACTTGCCATCAAACTTGCCAACAAACTTGTCAACAAACTTGCCAAACTCTACCAAACTGTCAAACCTTCCAACAAACTTGTCAAACTTGTCAAACTTGTCAAACTTGTCAAACTCTCCAAACTTACCAATCTCTGCCAAACTACCAAACTCTCATGATTCTCCAACTAACTCACTGTCAAGTACTGTGGAAAAAGAACACACTGTTGTTACTGATGATTCATTCTCTTTAACTCAATCTGTTGATTTTCCAGAGAGGTCTGTGTTATTGGGATCTTTTCACCAAGGTCATCCACAGTTTCAAGATGTACGTAACAAGCAGTGTGGTGCAATCAGTCTGACTGCAATTTTGAAGTGCAAGATGAACAGTGTGCTGACTTGGGAGACTCAAGATTTGGATGATGTTCTTGTGAAAGGGACTGATCTGTATAAGTCAATGAGAGCTGAAGGTAAGATAAGCGACCATGTTCAAGAAAGGGGTTACATTGCTGTCTCTGAATTACCAAGGCAACACATATTATGGAATTCTGTTTTCTCAATTAACTTTGCTGATTCTTTCGCTGGATTTGTTCTAGTTGATGATTATGATGATGCGGTACGTGATGTTGCCATGCCATTTGATGTAGCATTACAACGGACACTGCTGAGTAATGACGCATGCCTCTTAACCATTTGTGCTAATACATGTGCTATTGTGAAAGCAGGATCATGGTTTGCGGTCATTGATTCACATGCTAATAGAAATGTTAATCAGAAACTACAGAAGGCAAGTTGTGTTGCTTATTTTAGCTCTGCTACATCTCTTTATAGCTACGTTTTGGACTTGGCACAGTCATTTGGGGTAAGAACACCACAGTTTGAGATAACTGGAGTTGAAGTGACCATAACTGATGCCAGTGCTGAGGTGCGTACAACATCTGGTCCATCTTCCAGTTACATGGTAAGCACACCGTCTACAACGATCAGCAACCCACTTTACAGCAATGTTGTCAAAGGTAAGCCTAAAGTGTACGGACAGCAGGCAGTTGGAAATACTTTCAGCGAGTCCACTACAATTGTAACAACTTCTGAAAACAGCAGAAAATCACATTGTACTCAGGCGGAAATGGAGAAAAACACTGAATCTAAAGCAAGCAGTAAAGTACTCTACAGTGACGTTTTAAAACGTAAGGCCAAGGTATGTGATGCTGACTTTGGTATTGGTGCTGCGAAACACAATTCAGATTTTTCTGAAGTATATACGATTGGCAGGGATGTAAACACAAAACACAGTACACCAAGGAAAACACAAAGCCGACACTATATTGAACCTAAAGCGTCTAATGATTTTCCTAGAAACCACAAGCCCCTTAATCGTTCTGAGCTTAAACCAGAGAAGCTTCACCAGAGTCGTTCATTCCATTATAACAAACAAGTGAGAGACGACAGTGATAAGGCAACAGAGTTTTCAAAAAGAAAGAGAGACAAACAAATCATAACAGAACCTATAGAAATAACCCATAACGGAAGTAAGGGATCAGATTCGGACAGTGTCATTATTAATGATATAAGAATTCATGAGCGACCTTTTAAACCATTAACAGGTCAGGATCAGGTGGCTCTGTGCACATGTTTAGAACTGCCTAATGCAAACATTGATGTTATTGCACCTGCAAATGTTTATAGCATCGGGTCTCCCTGTAAGATGAAGAGCATAAAGCCAGATGGAAACTGTTTCTACCGTAGTTTGTCCTTTAGCATATGCCAAAACGAAGAGAAGCATCTTAAAATTAGACGGGCTATCGTGCGACACCTTCGAGACAACAGTTCCAAATTTGAAACATATTTGAGAGATGAGTACACATCTGTGCAGGACTACATGACCAAATCAAGAATATATTACAGTGGCTCATGGGCAACCGAAATAGACATTTTTGCTGCAGCTGACTTATTAAAAACAACCATCATGACTTTTAATGATAGATGGAATGCACATATGCCTACTACAGATTTGCTCACAGAGAATTGTATTTATTTAAACCACACTGGCAATCATTATGAAGTTGTTACATGTGTTAAACAGGGAGATGCAGGAAATGCTTGTGCAGGAACATGTCATGATAAGGCTGATAACTTGAGGTCATTACGGAAAAGGAAGCTTAATGATGAACCAGACAATGTAAAAGCTAAGAGAGAACGCCAACGGTACCAGAATAAGAGCGATTACAGAGAAAAGAAACTTAAAGATCTTAAAGATAAATATCACAAAGACACAGATTTTCAAGAATGTAAGCGTGAATGTATTCGAAGTAAATACAAGACTGATCCAAAGTTCCAGAGATACATGCGTGAACGTATTCGAAGTAAATACAAGACTGATCCAAAGTTCCAGAGATACATGCGTGAACGTATTCGAAGTAAATACAAGACTGATCCAAAGTTCCAGAGATACATGCGTGAACGTATTCGAAGTAAATACAAGACTGATCCAAAGTTCCAGAGATACATGCGTGAACGTATTCGAAGTAAATACAAGACTGATCCAAAGTTCCAGAGAGACATGCGCGAACGTATGCGCGAACGTGTTAGAATTAAATACAAGACTGATCCAAAGTTCCAGAGGGACATGCGCGAACGTATGCGCGAACGTGTTAGAATTAAATACAAGACTGATCCAAAGTTCCAGAGGGACATGCGTGACTACAGCATGAAGAAGTACCATGAAAATAATGATGTTCGTCTAAATAAAATCCAAAGAAGTCGTGAGAATTATTTTAAGTCGCAAAAGAGACAGGAAGACATAGATTGTACTATTGCTAATTTTCGTCAAGAAGTCAGCCGTGGTCCAGAATATGTGTGCTCTGTCTGTCACCGTTTACTCTTCAGGAAACAGGTGGTTGAGTGTAAAAGACATTGCTATGAAATCAGAGGAGAGCAAATTGCTGCAGTTGCTAACAGATGTATAACATTGCAATATTTACATGTGTGTGATGCTGAATGCGAACATGAATGCTATTTCTCTACTAGTCCATCAAACAAATTATGGATTTGTTATACATGCCATCGAAAAATACTTTGTGGAAAACTACCAGAAGAAAGTGTTACCAATAACATGCATTTGGAAGAAATCCCCGCCAAACTTAAATGTCTTAACTCTTTGGAACAACATCTTATTGCACGTCATATTCCCTTCATGAAATTGTTGTGTTTGCCTCGAGGACGTCAGAATGCTTGCCACGGACCATGTGTGTCTGTTCCAATTAATACTACAGATGTAACAAATATTCTTCCAAGAAATGAATGTGATGATAAAATGATAAGAGTAAAACTTAAACGGAAATTGACTTTTAAAGGTCACTACGAGTATAAGTTTGTCCATACTGATCGAGTCAGAAATGCACTGAAGTATTTGATGAAAAACAATAAGTGGTATGACGATGTCTTGTTTAATGAAGATTGGGTAAACTCTCTGGATGGAATTGATCATGATGAGGAAAATATAAAACATGAAACACAGTGTCAAGAAACAATTGAAAAGAGTGATGATGAAAACAGCCGTGAAGATGAAGTAGAGGAAGATTTAACATATATTAAAGATCAGAATGGGCTTTTGTCAGATACGTCATTACAACCAGTTGATCTGGGTTCTGAGATAATTGATCAGAATTTTCAAGACATAGTCAATGTGGCACCTGGTGAAGGCAACAGTCCAGTTAGGTTGCTGTCAGATATAACCAATGAAGCAAAATCTTTCCCTGTTTTGTATCCAACTGGCGGACCTACCTTTCATGATAAGAGAGAGGTAAAAATAACTCTGGCACGATACCTGAATACACGCCTACTCAATGCAGATGGTCGTTTTGCACGAAACACAGACTTTATATTTTATGCACAATACATTTCAGAGGTGTATCAAGTTGTGTGTAGTGTTTCCATTGCATTACGCAAAGGTGGTGGCAATAGTTCTTTGAAAGAAATAACACCAGACATGTTGTTAAACTCCGAGTCTCTTCGTAAAATATTACACAATAATGAAGGATACAAGTTTTTACGAGGAATTCGTGGGACACCTCCATACTGGATGTCAGCACAGAAAGATTTGTTTGCCATGATACGACAACTGTCCATACCCACTTTCTTTGCATCTTTTAGCTCTGCTGACTTGAGATGGCCTGAAATGCTGAACACTATGGCAAGACTAGAAGGACAACCAATTGATGTGGATAACCTTGATTGGTCTGAAAAATGTGGACTTCTACGCCGTAATCCTGTCACGGCAGCAAGAATGTTTGATCACAGATGGCATTCTTTTTTGCATAATGTAATCATGTCTCAAGCTCAGCCCATAGGGAAGGTCAAGGATTACTTTTATCGGATTGAATTTCAACAGCGTGGATCTCCTCATGTACACTGTCTTTTTTGGATTGAAAACGCTCCTAAGATTGATAAAGAAGAGGATGCCGAAGTAACACATTTCATAGACACATACATTACTTGTGAGACTCCACCTCAAACTGACGCAGAGCTTTATGAGACTGTGAACAGCGTGCAAAAGCACAGTACAAGACATTCCAAAACATGCCGTAAGAAAAACACAGTCTGTCGATTTAATTTCCCACGACCACCATCGAGCCGTACTTTTATCACAAGAGGAGGCAACTCGGATGACTTGAATGGCAAAGACAAAACTAAAAATGCAAGTGCAATTATGAAGAAAGTCAAAAGTGCATTGAAGATCCCTGACATGAATTTTGATTCGACTGAGGCATTTTTTGAATCTCTTGGGATAGATCAAGGATTGTTTGAAAGAGCATATAATACATGTTCCAAAAAGAAAAGCGTTGTCCTTAAACGAAATCCAAAAGACATTTGGGTAAATCAGTATAACAGAGACTTACTGCATGCATGGCAAGGCAATATGGATATCCAATATGTGACGGATGCTTTTTCAGTAGTGGTTTATATACTGACATATATCACAAAAGCTGAACAAGAAATGGGATTGTTGTTGCAACGTGCACAGAATGAGGCCATGAATGGGAACCTTGATGCAAAAGGAGCATTTAAAAAGCTTGGAAGCATATACCTGCACAACAGAGAAGTTTCAGCTCAAGAAGCAGTGTATCGGTTAACACACATGCACTTGAAGGAATGCTCTCGTCAAGTACAGTTTATTCCCATTGGAGAAAACCCTGTAAGAATGAGTTTGCCTTTGCACCTACTCCAAGGTAAAGCTGAACATAAAAGGTCTCATGATGACAGCAGTTTGTGGATGACCAATGTGGTTGAGAGATATAAGAACAGACCCAAGACGGAGCAATTCGAAATTCTATGCCTTGCCAGTTTTTGTTCTGAATACAGAGTACTCTCAAGGTCACAGGTGTCACCAAAGAAAGAGTCTTCAGAATGTGTCATAAAACTAGACAACGACTGTGGTTTTATCCAAAAAAGGACTCGAACTGAACCTGCTGTTGTAAGGTATCCCAGATTTTCTCCAACAAGAAACCCAGAGCAGTACTTTCATTCCTTGCTACAACTGTTTTTGCCATATTATGATGACCATCAGCTCAAGCCAGCCCACTTTGATACATTTGAGCATTTCTATGAGAATGGCGCAGTGAAATGTGTCAATGATCTCCAAACAGTGAAGTCAATTGTTGATGTTAATAAATCTCTTTTTGAAAGAGAAAGTGACGAAATAGACAAAGCTAAAGAATTGCTTGAACAGGACATTGATTTAGAAGATGCCTGGGCTCAAATATGTCCTGAAACAGAAAGAGAACGTCTTCATTGTTTGGAACTGATGAAAGACAAAGTTATGCCTGATGAGGATGATCATGAGCAACTTATTCCAGACCTTACTGCAAATCCAGAAACCGCATGCACTCTTGAAACAAATCATGTGTCAATGCCCAGACAGGATGCACTGCATTTACTGCGCTCATTAAATGAAGAGCAGTCGGCAATATTCTATAGTGTCCGTAAGTGGTGTTTGCAGAAGCAGCTTGGACAAAATCCAGAACCATTTCGCCTATTTGTTACTGGTGGTGCTGGTACAGGGAAAAGCCATTTGATCAAAGCAATACATTATGAAGCCTCCCGACTGTTGTCTCCGCTTGCTGAAAACCCTGATGATGTCACTGTACTCTTAACAGCGTCTACAGGTGTGGCTGCATTTAACATTGGTGCTGCAACAATTCACAACACATTCTCCATTGGTGCTAATATCAGATTGCCATATCAACCACTAGGTGATGAGAAGGTTAATTCTTTACGGACTAAAATGAGCAGTTTGCACATTCTCATCATTGATGAAGTGTCCATGGTTGACCACCGCCTTCTGGCCTACATTCATGGTAGACTACGTCAGATCAAGCAGACTGGTGATTATTCCCCCTTTGGAAAAGTTTGCATTGTTGCTGTGGGCGATTTCTATCAGTTACCAGCTGTAAAAGGTACTCCTCTTTTTGCCGATAACAAAGGAGTCAATCTGTGGGAAAGCAACTTTGAAGTTGTTGAACTAACTAAAGTTGTTAGACAACAAGATGCAACATTTGCTGAGATGCTGAACCGACTGAGAGTTCGTAAAAAGAAAGAACCCCTAAGCGCCAATGATCTTCTGATGTTGAAACGGTGTGAAACTGGTGAAGAACCTGACCACATCCACATATTTGCTACTAATGCAGAAGTTGATGACTATAACCTTAAGAGGCTGCAAAAGACCTGCCCAGACGCAATCAGTATACATGCTCAAGATTTTATCAGAAATCCCAAAACTGGAAGAATGGAACAGATGGTTGGTTTTCACAGCAAAGTGTTTAATTCATGTTTATCAAATTGTGTTTCTTTGGGTATTGGAGCAAGAGTGATGTTGAAGAAAAACATTGATGTGTCTGATGGCCTTGTCAATGGAGCGTTTGGTAGAGTTGTGCACATCAGTAAAGGTCAACAACAGGATGATTTCCCTACAGCTATTCATGTGGAGTTTGATAACCCAAATGTTGGCAAGATTCAGAGATCGAAAACACAGAGGTTTTCTGAACATTTAACTCTAATCAAAGTGGAAGAGGATCAAGTCACATATGCTGGTGGAGTACGCCGTCAATTTCCACTGAGACTTGCATGGGCATGCACAGTACACAAGGTTCAAGGTCTTACTGTTGAAAAAGCTGTTGTATCACTCAAGAAGATCTTTACTGCAGGGCAAGCATACGTTGCTTTGAGTCGTGTGAAAACTCTCACTGGATTGATAATTGAAGACTTCAAAGAGTCAACCATATATTGCAATAACAAAATAGACTTGGCCCTGAAAAACTTGCCTCGGTTTTCATTTGAAAAGTCTGTTTTCTCTAATGTTAACCATACCTGCACACTAGCACTTCACAATGTACAAAGTCTAAAAGCCCACATTCAAGACATTCATGCCCATAAAACCCTAATGCAAGCTGATTGTATTTGCTTAACAGAGACATGGCTCAACGTAGACACTGAAGAAGTACCACAACTTCCAGGATTTTGCTTCAACCACAACCCAAGGGCAAACTGTTATGACGACACTCAGCCACTTTTTGCAGAATTGAAACATCAAGAAAGAGGTGGAGTTGGTTTGTATTATTCAGACAACATTGACATGAACACCGTGATTCCAGAAAGATCCAATTTGGAATGGTTGTATTTTGCAATACCTCATGTAAATTTGACTGCTGCTGTTTTGTACAGGCCTAGTTCTTATAAAATTGACATGTTTCGGCAACAACTCTTAAAGGTAATCTGTGAACTTGAGAAGCATCCAGGGAAGAAAATCATAATGGGAGACTTTAATGAAGATGTCTTTGGATCATGTACAATTTTACAGGTAATGGAACACCATGGATATACTCAACATGTACAAACAGCTACAACTGAAAAAGGTACTCTCATAGACCATGTGTACATTAAAGGCACAGACGATGTTATTGTTCAAGTTGTTCAGACATACTACAGTTTTCATGAAGCGATACTTATTTCATTTGTGTAATATTTTTTATAATCACCATTGAATATTAAAGTATACCTATTATATTCTGAGTGCCCTATATTGCACAATGTTATCTTGTCAATGTTATTGTTGCGCAGACTTACAGAATTATAGTTTTCATAGCACGGTACTTATATCACTTTGTTCATATCTCTCACAATTAAAGATATTCACCATTAAATAGTAAAGTATACCTACTGTGAATGTTCAAAGTTTGTTCTAACCTATTCCGTCCGCAAAGCAGGGGGGGGGGGGGGGGAGGAACATAAGACTGGACGGCTCCCCGTAGCAGGTTTAATTTAATTCATATTTCATTTAATAACACTACACTTCTGTTTATTTATTCTTTTTCATTTCTGTTGAATTTGCTGGTTTATCTAGTTTTTTTTTCGTTATACAAATGTTACTGTTGGCTGTGTGAAACGAACTACAACAAAACACATTGTGAGTATATAGTTTAAGTGTTTATTTTTCTAACATACACATGCTATATATGATATATTATAAGTTATATATTATAATATATACTATATATTATAAGTGATGTTATTCTTGTTAAACATGCATTATGTTGGTTTGCTTCACCTACTGTATGTTAAAGCATGTACACTTTTTGTAGAAGGACATGTCTCCTAATTACCTTACAGATTTGAAATGAACTATTACAAAGGTAGTCGACCCTGCTCCTGCTTCCCTGAATGTAGAGGAGACCTTACAATGCTGTGGGCGATGGAAAGCCGGCTACAACCCTGATATTGTGTTTGTCAGCCATAGCATCTCTGGACTGAGCAAGAAGCTGGTACTGGAGCCACTGCCAAAAACCCAAGAACATCCCAAGAGGCTGCCGCACCCAATACATCGCCGGCCTCGATGCTCCAAGCAGCAACAGCAAACTATATGAGCAATACCAACAGCTCTACGAATCTGATCCCTTTGCTGACAGCACCATCGAAGTAGGTGAGAGACTCATGACCTCCCTATCAGAACACCGCCAGCAGAAATGGCAAACCCTACTGGAGACAACTGAATGGCAAGAAACAGCAAAAAGGCATGGAACCTCATCTGAAAAATCAGCAATGACCCACAGTGTTCAATAAAAATGCAAAGGACTGTGTAAAGACATGCGAAACTGTCATATAACCAACCAGCTTCAAAGACACGAAAGAGAGAGAGAAATGCTGTGGAGTGTATTACCATTCGTCCCCCTACTCTGGTTCTTCATAGCTGGTAAGCTGCTGGTAAATAACTATAATATTCATCATAATATTTATAATGCACTTTCCAATGAGAGACAATCTCAAAATGCAAAAAAAAATAAAAGATTTCTTGTCTTCTCAGGTTCATCAGCCATCACCTCCCATAGGGACTATCAGCCAGGTTTGCCGAAGCCTATCCACACCAACACTACAGGTCTCATGGAAAGGCCTCTTTTGCAACAAAGGCAATTATACTATCTTGGGGTTGTGGAGGGCAGTTAATTTCTCAGTGGGCATTTATGTAGAAGTCCTCAGGTAGACCTATTATGGGGGTAATTGATAAGTTAAAGTAGAACTAGAAGCCGTGGCTGTTTCCAGGTGACAGTGAATTAGTTGATTAACAAATGCATTTATTTTAAATTATTCTGAGCTTACCTGTTGTGAAGAAGCATTCATTTTGTCTCATTATTTTTCTATACATGTCTGTAACAGGTTCTTGGCCCAACCACTCACATAGCTCATGTTCCAGTCTACCTGTTGTTCACAGCTAGCTGTCTCCAGAAAACAGTGAGTCGATCAACAAATAAATCTGTTTTTAATTATTCTTATCTGGTGTGAAGGTGCAGATGCATTGGTCTTTTGTCTTATTACTTCCCTGTACATGTCTGTAACAGGTTCTTAGAGAGACCACTGTTGCAGGTAGCTCATCTTTTCCAGTCTGCCTGCTTGTCGCTTACAGCCAGCTGTCTCCAAGTGTTTACGACACAGCCAACAGTAACATTTGTATAACATTTGTTTTTATGATTTTTGGGCAACAAGCTGCTCTAAATAAATTGCCCCTAGTGGGACTAATAAAGTTGTTTTAATTGAATTGATCACCAAATGAGTCTGTTTTAAATTTTTCTGAGCTTACCGGTCATAAAGAAGCATTGATCTTGTGTGGCACATACCAGTAGTGGGGCTTGTTGAATTTCATTCAGTTTCACCAGCAGTGGGACAGGCCAACCTCCTCCAGCCCCCGAGGACCAAGCTCCAAATGGGAGACGGGCCTTCTGCTCCGCCGCTCCCATGCTATCCCTGACCATCTGAGGGCGCCACAGATTCTGGATGCTTTTTAAAAAGGCCTAAAAACCCACCTTATTTTATGAAAGATTTTTGTTAGATTGTGTCAGATTGTTTGTGTTAGTTCTAGCCCTGTGTAGCCTGTCTTGTCATAGTTTTTTTTTTTTTTTACATTAGCTGCTGTAGCTTTTTTATGTTTTGTCCTGTAGCACTTTGTTTGTTCAATGTAAAGTGTATTTACAAATAAAATATTATTATTATTATTGCTATTACTGATGCTCATCAACCATCACCAGCCACAAACTCCATCAACCAGTTGCAGGACTTGCCGAAGCCCACCCACAACACTACAGGCCTCATAGAAAGGCCTCTTTTGCAAAGGCCCCTAAGCAGCAGAGGCAGCCATCTACTCATTTAAGGTTATGGAGGCCCATTTTTAAAAGTGTGCATTTCTGTAGAAGGCCTTGGGTAGAGATATTATACTGTAGGCTATGTATAATTGATGTATGTGTGATATAGTTGCTGTTGTAACAGTCATGTTTAAGTACAGTTATTTCTGTGTTTATAAAGGAATTTTGACTTTAATAACTTTAATGGTATTTCTGTTTGAGATAGTGTGTATGATTGCAGAATGCCATTCCATTTACAGCTTTAATAGAACAAGGCCATTATATAATAAGGCAAGTGTATAAAAATATATTAGATTAAAAAGACATGAATGGTAACTAATTCTCAAGCTGTCAACATGTGACTTGATGACAGGGGATCCATAACCAGTGTGCCAAATGTGGTTTTGATACATTAGCTGAATCCCAATCTGAGTGCGCAAACCACCCTTCCGCCCCTTCACACTTGAGCCTGAGTCCTGAGCACTTAATTAATGTCAGCTGGAAAGGCCAGAGGGTGCAAGGGCCCTGAATGAAATGCTATTAAAGCATTTCTGATACAACTCCTGTTTAGCGGCATTGTCGCCAAATGCAATTGGCTGTCACAAGCGAACGCATTGGAAAATTAGAAAAAATCATATTGAACCTTTGTAGACTAGGATTAGTCTACATATTGTGTAGGCCTATCACGTTTCATGCAGATTGGAGGAAAATCTGACATGTGGTTGAACGAGATTCGAACTCTGCACCTGCTGCTTGCAAGGCCGACTCCCTATCCACTGTGCTATGCCTGATCTTGCAAAGGAGAATTGCCCTAGTCCACAAGGCATTTCAGCCGTTGGTGGCTTTGTCGCCAAATTCAATTGGCTGTCACAAGCAAACGCATTGGAATATCAACAATTCAAATCATTCCTTTGTAGACATTGGTCTCCAGATAATGTGTATTATTTTGTTTTGCAGATTAATGAAAATCTGTAGGAGGAGTAGCATTTTAAGTGTTTTTCACTAAATCCAAAATGGCAGACAATTCAATATAGTATGCAAGACGTAATAGGGTTTGTTTAACTCGGCTTGAGCCAAGGAATCATATAGCACCTTGATTTTGAAAATTAGACTTACGGTTTAAAAGTGGCGTGCATAAATGCATTGGCAACTTTGACATGTTGGTGGCACTAGAGTGTAGGAGCTGAGGACATGGGTCTTGGTGAGAGGGGTCATGGGACTGTCCCGAATCAGTGTGCCAAATTTCATAACTTTCTACCATACGGTTCTATGGGCTGCCATAGACTCCAATGGCAGAAGAGTATAATAAAGAAAGAAAAAAAAAAGGATGATAATAAGAAATGGTACAAACATAATGGTGCAAGTACAAGGCTAGACTGAAGTGGCGACATGTTTGACAAGGGTCAAGGATGGTTCCGAGAATTTCGAAAGTCACACATATTACTTACTCTGAACAATAGGCACAAGAGTCCCTGGTCTGTGAGCCAAATTTCACAACTTTGAACTGGTAGCAGCGACCGACAACGATTCTGTTGTCTGCCATTGACTTCCACAGCAGCATAATTACAATAATTATAAGAAGGCATTTTGGATGAACGGGAATCGAACCCTGAACTCGCTGCTTGCGAGACTGATGCGCTACCCGCTGTTCCACGACGGATCTCAGGAACGCAATTCGCAGATTTGAGTGGATAATGTCAGCTTTTGCTTCCTCTTGGTAGAGTGAGTCCTGAGCACTTAATTAATATCACCTGGTAGGGTTGCTTCCTCTCGGTAGAGTGAGAGGGGGGGGTGTCGTTGTTTAAATTGGCACACAGCGAAAAGTATACATAGCATAGCTCAACTATTTACTTCTTCAGAATCCAGACAATCACGCGAACATTTCCATGTATAAAATGTCCTTCGGTCTTCAGACGTGTAGGAGAGGTGAAGAGTTAGAAACAGTTAGAGATTCTAGAGCGAAGAGAGATTTTCTAGAGCGTGGCTCCATTGATTTCAATGGAGGGGGGGGAGTCATTATTCGAACTGTCACAGAGTGAAAAATATACATCGAAGAGCTTAGCTTTTTTGATTTTATTAATCCCAAGAGTCGTGTGAACGTTTTGATATGTAAAATGTGTATGAGCTGTGAGAATTGGAAGAGGGATGGCAGTTTAGAAAATGTGTGACTTTTTCCAAAATGCGCCTTTCACCACTCTGAAACTGGTGAAATTGTGCAGAAGACAAAAAGTGTTCCTTTCATTCTGCAATCAAACAAATGAAGTAATAATGAAACCACGGGGTGTTTTGAACTCAGCATGAGCCAGGGAATCCATTGCTACCATAATTTTGAAGATTGGACATACAGCTCAAAAGTTACTGGCATAAACGCAACTCCAACTTTGACACGCTGGTGGCGCTAGAGTGCACAAGATGTCAACATGAGGCTTGGTGACAGATGTCATGGGTATGTCCCGAATGAGTGTGCCAAATGTGGTTTTGATAGATTAAAACATTACTGAGATATGACCCCAGTTCCTGTTTTGCAGCTTTTCTGCCAATTTTGATTGGCTGTCACGAGCGAACGCAATGGATAATCAAAAATCCCTGTACATCCTTTGTAGACATTGGTGTATAGATGACATCCACCGATTTTCCTGCAAATTGGTGAAAGTTCCTAGGAGGAGATACATTTTAAGGGTTTTGCACATCATTCAAAATGGCGGAGAAGCCAAGATGGCCACAATGACGTCATAGAGTGCGTTGAATCCGGCTTGAGCCAAGGAATTGAAGGACACCTGAAGTTTTAAAATTGGACTTGCTGAAGAAAAGCTGCATGCATAAATGCACCTCCAACTTTGACACGTTGGTGGCGCTAGAGAGGGTGAGGTGTGGACATGAGACTTGGTGAGGAGGGTCAAAGCACTGTCCCAAATGAGTGTGCCAATTTTCATAACTTTCTACCATAAGCTTATATGGGCTGCCATAGACTACAATGGCAGAGGAATAATAATAATAATAAATAAATAAGAAAAGGTAGAAACTTAGTGGTGGCCTACGCAGCTTCGCTGCTTGGCCCCCAATAATATAGGCAAATACAATAGGGTTCCGGCAGCTACGCTGCCTGGCCCCTAATAATAATAATAAACTAGATGGTATGTATAATTAAAATGGCCAGGCTATGAGGGAGCAGACCAATATGTTAAATGCCTACAGCATCAAAACCTGTATGGTCGGTTCGTGTAGCAATAACAAGCCATGCAAACATAGCACTCTCTGTTTAATTGAGATTGTATGTGAGATGTAAAACACGTTTTGAGATATGTACAGTAATAGAGAAATTAAAATCGTATCTTCGTTATTTCATGTCTGACACCAGTGGAACCAAGACTTGTGTGGATGTGGGTTTGTGAGAACATTTTTACAGAACACCCATTCTCTGCTTGGCCAGGCCGTAACCATGGAGTCAACATTGGGGGGACCAAATCTGCCCCCCTCTCCACCCGGAAAAAAATTAACATTTGAAAACTAATTTCCTGTCATTCTTAAGTAAAATATGAACTAACACCATTGTGATTGTGGAATTGCATATTAGAATGAACATTTAGAATGAATGTTAGAATTGCATTATCATTATTGACAGCGAATGTGCATACCAGGTAGGCCTACGTGAAAATGCAAATGTAAATCACATGATTGCATTTGATTTTGAATATTGACTGAAATAATGCATGCCAAAGTGGAAAATGAAAATGCAATCCCAATTTGCATTAACATTTGAATGAAGTCAACCATATGCTTCAATACCCTTCGAAGGGTAGAGCCCAGGGGTGCCCACACCTTTTCAGCTTGGGAGCTACTTTTAAAATGACCAAGTCCAAATGATCTACCTACATTAAAAATGCTAAACATATTTTTATATATATATATACACTGAGTATATCTTATGTTGGTATACCTTGCATACCTGCATGAACCCGTATGGCACAATACAACACAACATTTTTGGTCATTAGCCTACCTTACTCTGATGACTTGCACTGAATGGAATCAGCCAGGGTTGCATAGTCCGGGCAGTAGCTGCTGGTAGCCATCCTCAAGCAGGCCTCCAAATGATCATCAGTCATGGTGGAACGGTATTTGGACTTAATAATCTTCATGTGGGAAAAGGCTGACTCACATAAATAAGTGGAGCCAAATAATGCAGTCAAGAAGGTAGCACATTTCCTCATGTTTGGGTACTTTTCCTCTGTGAGTAAGTTCCAGAACTGTCCATGAGCCCTGGCCTTCAGCTGAATGTCAGCTTGTAGTGTCAACATCTCGTCCTCCACTCCAGACGGGTTCAGGTGAAACAGCGTTGCGATTTTTGATGCGAGTGAATCAACCTCAACATCTTCCTGAAATGGGTAGCACATAAATGTAGCGACTGGCTCGAGTACAGCAAAGTCTTGAAAGCGTTTGTCAAACTCTGATACAATTGTCCCAATCTGCTCTGCGAAACGCGCACTGTCAAGTTGCGCACAAGCCTTCTTTTGCATCTCCAACTCTGACGCAAGGTTTTGGAAGTTCGCCAAATCATGGCGCTGCAGTTTTGAGGACACATGTTGCAATTTTCGTTTGAAAGCATTAACTGAGCTAATCATATTGACCACGGTTTTGTCTTTTCCTTGCAGCTCTAAATTAAGATCATTCAACATGTTGGTCAGATCGGTTAAAAATGCCAAGTCTAGCAGCCACTGATCGTCATTTAGTTGGTTGTATTCTGCATGTTTAGTGACAAGGAGAAACTCTTTTATCTCCGGACAGAGCTCTCGGAACCTCTGCAGGAATTTCCCCCTACTAAGCCATCTCACATCAGTGTGTCTCACATCAACTAGGTATGCTAATCAGCTCGCCGGAGAATTGCAACTGGCGCGCATGCGTGGTGAACCGTGTGTTTGAAAAGATGAGATCTCAGACTGGCATACCTGTACGTCAATCAAGTGGCAAATGCCATAGTGAGGATGGATGATAGGCTAACTTTTTTGGGGGGGCGGGGGGTGTTTATTTTTTTTTTTCAATGCCATGCGATCTACCCACACTACCTTTGCGATCGACCGGTCGATCGCGATCGACGTATTGGGCACCCCTGGTAGAGCCCTACCATTACAGCCACTGGATTCATGTTAATTAAATCTGAACAAACTGAAAACTTCAGCAGTCACTTCTGAAAAGGCTGTTTGTAAATTATATTCTTTGAGCCAAACAACTTACCTGTCACGCAACCGAGATGACTGATGCCTTGAAACAGTCAAGGAAGTAAAAACGTTCATAGTTCAAACGTTCAAAGTTCATAGCTTGTGGCGCAGTTTATATAGAATCTGACTTCCTCAACGTCAGTGTTCTCCCTACTAGCACAGTACGTAAATCCGACGGGACACATTGGTCGTAGTTTGGTAAATGTGCGACGGACCTAGCTGACACGTGCCTATACAGTCGCAAAATAACCAAAATAACCGACCTCAAGGAGACTGTACGGTCACTGCTGCTGAAATCCGTAACTACGATGTAATTAAATGACATGACAATGCTGTTACATTACAGTCCCACCCTGACTTTATTGGAAATGTACATTTGTCACAGTGGGTCAGAACATTTGTAAATTACTTAGGTTTTAAAATAAATTTTGAAGTCATACAGTTAGGCCTACAGAATTGTAATAATGAGGAGCAATCCTGCATGTCTGTTTTGTGTGTAATTTCTAATTTACAGTTAATATTAACACTAAAGATTTGCAGTGTAGGCCTAATAAAAATGTATATTGGAACATTTTGACAGAATTTGATTATTGAATAGAGAATAGAGAATATTATTTTAATAAGAAAAGGGCAGGAGTTCTGGGGAGCTACCTACGCCCTATGCCTATAGCGGCATCTCAATAAAGACTTTTTAACTTTTGGCAGTTGCTTTATTTTGAACGAGAGAATATTATTATAATATTAACGCCACTCGTGAAGGCGCCTGCGTTGTTATGAACGGAACGCTGCTAGGCTGCTAGAATCGGCTGCTAGAATAAGCCAGCTAATTTATGGCAACAAAGCCTTTATTGAGATATGCCGCTTGACGCGTGGGTGGGCTCCCCAGCTCAGTCTTGTTGTTCCGACCATGGTTTAATTTGCAAAAGCACCTTCATCACACCTGTCTGAAAGTGCCAATCAAGTGATTTACAGTGATTTTAGAACTCTATGACGCACACAAAGTTGGTGGTTTTGTCAAAAGAGCCTTGCAAACCGTGACGTCACAGAGCGCCCTTGTGACGTGGGCCAGGAGGTGTATAAAAGCCAGAGAGCGACAGAGGAAGAGCAGCCAGAGAGAGAGAGAGAGGGGGGCATCTCCCTCTCTCCCCCTGGCTCTCTCTCAGTGGGCCAGAGAGACAGAGAGAGAGAGGAGGAGGAGATGTCAGATTGATATCTCCTCCTCTCTCTTTCTCTCTCCTTCTCTCTGGCCAGAGAGGGAGGGGGGAGGAGATGTCAAGATGGTATCTCCTTCTCCTCTCTCTCTCTCTCTCTGGACCACTGAGAGAGAGTCAGGGAGAGAGAGAGAGATGTCCTCTTCTCTCTCTCTCCTCTTCCATGGCTCGGAGGAGGAGGCGGTGGAGGTGGCAAATCATAAAAAACTAAATAAAAACTGATTTTAATCATAAAAACTGATTCTGATTCTAATTGTAAGCTATAGTGTTGCTATTAAGATATCCATGTTAGCATATACTGTTACTATAGTTAGCCTACTGTTAGCACTTCAAACGTCCACTGTGTCATCAGCTGCTGGCCCCTCTTCCCAGAGCCACCGACGTATTTTCAACCGGAGGTTTCGCGTCGCCCTGATTCAACCAGGTGTTATGCGGAATTCTCTGACCATCAGTGACCAGATCCGGTGGTCACTGATTTCCGCATGTTATGGTGCGTTCGTTTGTGGTCGGAGGTGGCAAGTCGCAAGTGGCAAAATACCTACCTCCGACCTGTGTGCATTCGAGCTATATACCATTATATCACAGTTACCTAGTTATATCTATATACCATTATATCACAGTTACCTAGTTATATCTAGTGCATTCGAGCAACTGGGGGCTGAGAAACATCCGAATTTGCGACGAGGAAGTGCGAGTTCATGTGGTGTTTTATTCAATCATTCCTAGTAGCAAGTCGCAATTTGCCACCTCCCAGTTATAAACGAACGCACCATTAATACACCGACATCTGTGATCACCGAAATGTGTGACCACCGGTCACAAAATCCGATTTTCACATTCGGTGCGTTAATACACAGAATACAAAGTGTTAATACTTCAAAGCACCGCCACCAGCACAGAAGAAGACTACCTGGGAAAAATTATTTAACTCGGACAGAACGCGTCTAAATCAGTTATTTAATAGGGGCTTTATTTCAACAGGTTTAATATCCAGTTAGATTGTTCATAGCAATATTAAAATCACCGCCCAATACAATGCATGAGGAAGGATACTCGTTCATTAACAAAAGGATATGTTCATCTAAAGTGTCAAAGAGGTGGTCATTGTCCGATTTTAAATTGTAACCATAAATATTGACAATAATAAAGAATGCATTGTAAACTTGAATAACCTGACAGAGAAAATGACCATTTGGGTCAACAATTGAATTAATAATTTTTCCTGAGAACATGTTTTTTAGAATACAGACACCTGCTGAGCGCTCTGTGCCATGAGAAAACCAGAGGTCATGAGAAAACCAGAGGTCATGAGAAAACCAGAGGTCATTGCCCCATTGCGACCTCCAGATCTTAGAATCATTTGCAACTGAATGGGACTCCTGAACAAAACAAAAATCAGTTTTGAACTGCTTGGCAAAAAGGAACAAGGCCTTACGTTTAGTGATATCTCGCAATCCCCTGGTGTTAATAGAAACTCACGAAATGGGCAAAGGTTTAACCTTGAAAAATAAAGCTTATAAGTAGCCTAGGCTACAAGAGTAGGTTAGGAAAGATGAAAGAAAGGGACCAAACACGTCACCTAAATCAACAATTTGTGAGAACAGAGGTGAGATTGAAATAATATTGTTACGGCGGCACCTCCGCGCGCATTCCCCTCCGCTCCTCCGAGCTTGCCGGTGGCCCGACGCAACGTGCGTCGGTCCGGCTCTACCCCGCGGCGTTCGGGGTCTCCCGAATTCCCGCCTCCTGACTCCGGAGATGGGGCGCATTCGCGCTCCTCATCCCTGGAGAGTAATCCTGAGACGCCCAGCCCCTCAGCACGCGCACGGCGCGCGCTCCAACGCCACAGGTGAAGGCAATCGTGGTGATTAGTGAACGCGCTTACGGCTGAGTGCTGCGCACCGGGTCCCAATCATCATCATCGCCTACCTACAAGAACCCTGGTTTTCTCCATGCTCATCGCCAGATCTTCCCATAGAATACCTGTGGCAAGTACCCTAGCCAGCTTAGCCTACGTTGTTGATTGCTGTCCGTATCTCTTGTGTTTTTTTTTACCTTTTCGTGTTTTCAGTTTTGCTTATCCATTTTTTTCTCGTTCCGTTTTATTTTCCCTCCAGACCCAGTGTGCAGTGCTCGGCTTGCCTGCTATCACCACCCCTGGACTGAAAACGGATTCCCTGACCCCCCTTCTGGATATGGACTTTGATTACGGATTACGGATATTGGACATTGTTTGTTGATCGCCTGACCCCTGCCTGTTTATCGTTTTTGACCTTGCCTGCTGGACTTATTAATTTATTATTAAACCGCCCTTTGGGCTTTGCATTTTTTCTCTGCCTCCGGTGTCGTGCGTTTGGGTCCAAATCCAACCCAGTCATAACAAATATAGGCTATATAGCCTACCATAGTATATAAGATATTATACACCAAATAAGTCAACGGCCAACGGAAAATAAAGCGGATGAAATCAAGTGTGTATCTCTGCAGGCCGGAGACTTCGAAGGGGCGGGTCAACTGTCAATCAATTTTTACTTTGGCCAATCACAGGCTGACAATCGTCTTGTCTATCAAAAACTCATTTCGCCTGAAACGGTTGTCAATCACTTTATTTGGCGAATCGCCTTTCTCTAAGGGCGTGGTGGAAATGACGCTATAGCTAGTTCGCTAGCTATTTACATTTGCTAGTTACGTAGCTAGCTAAGATAATTAATAACGTAGCTAGCTATCTAAATTGACTTCGTTTGCTATAGTTGGCTTGCTAGTTACGTAGGCCTAATGCAATTTGTTATGGAGTTAGATTTACTGGATTACATGACTGTGTGAGAGAGATTATATTTTTAATGCAAATCATGTATCTTGAAAGACTTAATAAATCATGATGATAAAAGCCTTACTAAGACTCCGCTTGGTATTCTCTTAGTAGGCTTATGATCAATGTAATGGAGGCTTGTGGGTAGAGGCTAGCAATGGCTTCACTAGCCCAGTAGTCCAGGCATTTTATGAGACAAATGGGGTCAATATGGAAAAAATTGCAACAGAAATTATTTCAACTGTTTTAGTGTCATACATATGTTCTTTATAACATATCAGAAGTCCCCCAAAATCCCAGTGGTGGAAAGTAATGAAAAATGCAGATAAAGTATACCAATTTCCAATTTTTGCCTATGTAAAAGAAAAAGGTTTATGCATGTTTTCTTGTCTGATGTCCACACAACACTGTCCCCAATCAACCAGAAACTATATAGGATGCATCACAGTGCATATACAGAAATATATTTTTAATTCTATTGGCATTTGGTGAAGAGAAAAGGGGTGAATGTCACACATATTGCAACAGAAAATCTGACGTGTATTAATCAAATAGCTCAAGAGTCTAGAATCCTGGAGAGGACAGTCTACAACCCTGGAGAACAGTCTACAGCCCTGTAGAGAACAGTAGAACCCTGGAGAACAGTCTACAGTCCTGTAGAGAACAGTAGAACCCTGGAGAACAGTCTACAGCCCTGTAGAGAACAGTAGAACCCTGGAGAACAGTCTACAGCCCTGTAGAGAACAGTAGAACCCTGGAGAGGACAGTCTGAGACGTAGAACAGTCCATAGCAGAGCAGCGAGGTGCTAGAGGGTCCACTTCAGATACCTGTCGGAGAAAATCACACGCGCGTGCGCGCGCACACACACACACACACACACGATTAGAGGGTCCACTTCAGGAGAGAAGAGAACATGAGCAGGATGATAATAATAATAATAACTTGCATTCATCATCATCTTCATCATCACATGCCGCCTGATGTGAATTTGCACACCCATATCCTTTACAGCTGCTACATGCAACAGAACACTCAAGGCCATGTTTCTTGCATGTGCACCTCAGGCTGCTGCAGTCTGTCTTGCAGGTGCGTCTGATGATCTTAAGAAGTTCTTGTGGAGCTGGTGGTAAGTCTGTCTGGACAGGGACAAGCCTCCCATCATTCTCTTTCCACCCCCATTCTGGTGACATGATACAGATCTGCTCGCCCTCCTCATCTACCACCCCAACCTCAACTCCCATGACCTCTTCTTCAAACCTGAGCCCAAGAAAAGCATGAAGCCACGCATCTGGAACATCAAGTCCGTCAAGCAGCAGCTAGGTCCCAGTGTGTGCACTCACATTCTCTTCATTCATGCTATAGCTGGGTGTGACACTACGTCCTGCCTTTATGGCATTGGGAAAGGAGCTCCCCTCAAGAAGTTCAGAGCCAGCAGCGAGTTCTATCAGCAAGCTACAGTGTTTGACTCATAATCAGCTTCTAGAGCAGAGATTGTGTCAGCAGGAGAGAATGCTTTGCTGTGCCTGTACAATGGGAAGCCTGGGGAGGGACTTGACAGTCTAAGATACAAGCGCTTTTGTGAGAAGGTGGCTACCAGCACTTCTCATGTACAGCCACATAGTCTTCCACTAACGTCAGCAGCAGCAAAGTACCAGAGTCTCCGTGTGTACTACCAGGTGCAACAGGGGAAGGGACCTGTAGATGAACTCCTGCCACAATAATGGGGGTGGAAAGAGAATGATGGGAGGTTTACTGGCATTTGAGAGCAATTACACCTTAGCTGAAGCATTGGCTGGTTTGAATGCTGTGTTCGGTTACCATGGAGACGTGACCCAGGATCATTCTGTGCTTGGCAGATCCATTCAGAGTTCACATAAAGATATGGAATTAGAAGCAGCACTGTATGTATGCGTGTTTTATTGTGAGCATGCTTGTGCGGTTGCGTATGTGCATTCGGATGTGTTGTGTGTCCAGATCAGAAGACTACTAAGAATACTAACTGAATGTGTGTGTGGGTGGTAGCCTACTGCTCCGAGGGACATTGGTGGCCATATTCTTTACTACTGTATATGAATGACCATGCGATTACAGCCCATCAGTGGCCCATCATGTCAGACCATTGAGAGACAGCTGGAGGTTTTAGTAGCCTATGGATTTAATCTGGGCCAAATCCTGTTCAGTCATATAGCCTCCACCGGAACAGGACTGGTCCCGTTTTGATCCCAGTCTGGTTTGAGGGACTGTCCTTATTGCTGTCTGCTCATTTGGACTCAGGAGAGACCCCCCCCCCCCCCATTGACAGTGAAGGGGGTGGGGGGGTGGGGGGTTGAGACCAGTGGCGGTTCTACGGGATGGCACGGGGTGGCAGATGCCATCTCAGAAAAATGCCTTGCCACCCCAGTTGCCACCCTAACTGTAGGCAATGAATCTATTAATAATATTTTTTTATGTTGATTATAAATGTTGGTGATATTTCTCCGTAGTTCATGTAAACGTTTTACTGACCAGTTTAAAATTCACTTTGCCCCCCCTCCTAAATAAAGAAAAAAATGGTTGCACCCGTGACCCGCCCACCTCACTGACCTGCCGGAACCACAATACTAGGCTAACGAAACGTTACGTGGTGACTGGAGCGATCCTACCTACCACATATTTCCAGAGTGACAGTCAGGTAAGCAAGCTATCATTTGTTTGTTGTTGCTCTATGTTTAAAATGTTCTGTCAAGTTTGACAATGTGAAATATGTGATCGAGCTCAACCACATGACTGGTGTAGTTATTCTAAACTCTAATGAAATGAGACCATCATGGTTTCCCTCAGCGCGCTGTTGTCAATAAACGTTACAAAAGTTATGTAGGACCTCACAGAAACAAGTTGACACGCAAAGTTGTGTAGCTAGCTAGTCAGTAGCACAGTAGGTGTGTTATGTTAACAAGTGAGACAATAATGAGGCTGTCATAGTGAGATGATAGGGATAGGTTGAAAGAACGGTGTGTATGCGTGCTGTGTTTAGAATAAATCACGAATCTACAACAGCAAAAGTTGACTGCTTATTGTCAAGCAAACCCCATATCTTGCGAGCTTAGCTCATAAATCGAGTACCCACTGCACAATGTATGGCATGGCTTCACTAGAACAGTGCAGTGGTTGAGGCTGGCTAGTAAAGCTAGCTTACTAGAACTGTAGTAGCTGTCTAGTTCATCTGTCATTTAGTTAATGGTAGCTTAATGTTATATAGCAGCTATCTTACCAGAACAGTAGTTGGCTGGTTGCTAGCACTGTAGCTCCTAGCTGTCTAGTTAATGGTAGCTAACGTTATCTAGCAGCTAACTAACCAGATCGAGTTGTTACCAGAACATAAGCTTTGTGGGTGAGGGTTAGTGGTTAGGTAGAATGTTTAGTAGGACTGTATAGGGCTGTTCAGTTTTGTCATCACACACAATCTTGAGTGCCGGCCAGAGCACTACTTCATGGCCAGAATGTCCATAGCAGGAGAGGTGTAGTAGATGCAGAAGGATGAGACGAGACACAGGCTCCGCGTGCGGGTGGCCAGGGGCCAGTATATTGAAGCTACTCAGGTTACAATTAGTGTGGTTATCTGCAAATAAATGAGACAGGGAAATAATGAATATAAAGCTAATACAAAGCTAGTTAGTAGCTACAATATAGCCTGTGCACGCACTAGTACAAACACAATAACAGAACAGACTTAGCCAGTACACAATTACTAGCTAAATAACATATCAGTACACCTTGTACATAGTTACACACTCGTAGGTTTAGATAGCATTAGCAACACTAGCTAATGAACATAGGCAGAATAATATTCCATGCGCAGGACGAAGTAACAGGTTAGCGCGATGCAATGTAACGTCAAGTAGCTAACGCGAGTGGGCTAACCTAGCAACAACTACGGTAAAAACGGGCTAAATGCTAGTTAACATTTCACTCTTCTAACACAAGCATAACTCAGGCATATGTCAGTTTAAACTATGGAACTAGCATTATTTCGTCATAACTTACATCTCCATAGACGCACACATTGAACACAGGGTGAAAAGTTAGCTTCAACAACATGAGAGCTCAACACTTTGCGAGACTACTCCACTCACGGAGCGCGCCAGACTGAGGTAACATTACGCGGGACTCTGTGATGATGATGTCATTGACATGCGTCCTTCAATTACCAAAATAAGAGTCTCCGAACATAGGAAGGAGAAATAAACTTAATAAAACAGAATAAGTCCAGAGCCTTTTGTACAGCCGCCCCCGAATGTCCACAGTACATTTGCTCAACTCAAAAGGCGACTACTCTAAACATCAGTCAACGGGGCTGACTGTCGTCTCCAACCGGAAGGGCCGGCAGGATAACCAACCGGGCGACCGGCCGGGTGTACGTTCTGTCCTTGACCTTCACGTCTGCTGACCTGACGCGACCATCAGGACTGGGGTGAACCTTGACAATGTGCCCAGTAGGCCACAAGGCCCTCGGCAGCTGGGGGTCGACGATCATTGCCACAGATCCCTCTGTGACGTCGGCTGGTGATGACTGCCACTTTGACCGCGTCTGCATCCCAGGTAGATACAGTCGGATGAAACGGGCCCAGAAGTGGTCCGCGAGCACTTGTGCATGCTTCCACCGCCGGCGACTGAGGAGCTCCTCCTTGGGATAGACCACCTGAGGCAGGGAGCCGTCAGGCCGCCCCATCAGCAGGCAGTTGGGTGTCACGGGGTCTGGATCGCTGACATCGGATGGAACATAGCCCAGCGGTTTAGAGTTCAGCATCCCCTCAACTTCAATGAGGACGGTGCGGAGGACCTCTTCTTGCTGGGGCTGTGCACCGACTGTGGTGTACAGTGCAGTCTTCACTGATCTTATCTCCCGCTCCCACACGCCCCCGAAGTGAGGAGCAGCAGGAGGATTGAAGTGGAACTGGATTTTCTGTGGGGCAAGGAGCTGCTGAAGGTCAGCGGACATCGCCGCAAAGGCCTCACCCAGCTCCCTCTCGCCACCTTTAAAGTTGGTGCCCTGGTCTGAATAGAGCTCAGCAGGTGTTCCCCTCCTAGCAATAAACCTACGCAGGGCCATCAGGAAGGAGTCAGTGTCAATTGAGGTCAGGACATCCAGGTGTACAGCCCTGACAGTGAGGCATTTGAATATTATTCCCCACCTCTTTTCTGTGCGACGACCCAGTCTGACCTCAAACGGCCCAAAGCAGTCGATGCCTGTGGAGTGGAAAACAGGCTTGAAGAGCCGGAGGCGGGCTACAGGTAAGTCGGCCATTTGGGGTACGGTTGGCCTCGCTTTCCAACGGCGGCACTCTGTGCAGTTTCTTTGGAAGCGACGGACTGCCTCTCTTCCTCGCAGAACCCAGTACGTGCGTCGGATTTCAGCGAATACACGTTCGGGTCCAGGGTGCTTCAGACGGCTGTCAAAGTCCTGTACGAGGAGGCGGGTCACTGGATGTGAGGGATCCAGGACCACAGGGTGTAGGCTAGTGTAGGCCAGGTCTTCAGATCGGCGGAGACGACCACCGACCCTGATGAGTTCAGTGTCATCCAGCTCTGGGGACAGGTTCAGGAGGCGGCTGCTGCGCTGAACGAGTTTCCCTGCTTTAAGGAGGCGGAGTTCTTCGGGGAAACTGTCCCGCTGAGCTCTACTAAGGAGAAGTCTCTCAGCTTGGCGATAATCCTCTGCCTTAGCGCAGTTCTCCTCTGTAGCCGCCCCGTGTAGCTCCCGGACAGTGGCTTGTAGCAGCTCCTTCCATGTGCTGTACTGGTGCAGGTCTGAATCTGACTGATCGGCAGCCACAGAACTCACGCCACAGAAAGTGGATTTGCGCAGCTCCGTAGCCTCTGGGGTGTCCTTCACTGCACTGGTAGGATCGGAAGGCCACTGGTTAGAATCCTTCAGCAGAAAGGGGGGCCCTTGGCTCCATCTGTTGGGTCGGACCAGGTCCTGCAGAGCTTTGCCACGAGTGATGTCGTCGGCTGGGTTTTGTGCCGAGTCAACATATCGCCATGTGTGCTGGTCGGTCAGTTCTTGAATCTCTGCCACGCGGGTGCCCACGAAGACCTTGAAACGGCAGGATTCCGAACGCAGCCAGGTCAACACTGTAGTAGAATCAGTCCACATTACTGTCTTCTTAATCTCCAGGGTGAGCTCATCACTAAGGAGTTTGGAGAGCTGGGCTCCTGTGAGTGCACCGCACAGCTCCAGCCGGGGCATTGAGTGCAAACGCCTTGGGGCTACCCTGGAGCGGGCCAACACAAAGGCCAGGTGCGCCGTGCCGTCATCGTCGACTGTTCTGAGATACGCCACTGCCCCATAGGCCTGCTCCGATGCATCACAGAATATGTGCAGCTCTCTTTCCCTCACTGAGGCAGCAATGTTCTTTGGTGAGTAGGGACGAGTGAGGCTTACTTGAGGGAGGAAGGACAGCTCTTCTTCCCAGTCTCTCCACTGCCGGACAAGGTCTGGAGGCAGCTGGGTGTCATCCCAGCCTCTATGCTTTTCCCACAAGCTTCTCACCAGCATCTTGGCTCTTGTAGTGTACGGCAAGATGAAGCCTAAGGGGTCATATTGACTGGCGAGAACCTTGTAGATATTGCGCATGGTAGGCTCACCATACTGGACTGGACGGTGTTTGTACCTCAGCATGTCCGTGGAGAAGTGCCAGCTTAGGCCTAGTGTGGTCTCCGGAGTGTCCGAATTGTCCTGTGCGAGCCAGAGTTCAGCGCTGTTGGACCGAGCGTCTTCAGGGAGGTGGCTAATGACACTAGGTTCGTTGCTGGCCCACTGGCGCAGCACAAAACCAGCGGAGGACAGGAGGGCTCTTAGCTTGTCCACTAGGTCCCGTGCTGTGGTGGTGGAGGGAAGACTCTGGAGGCAATTATCCACATAAAAGCATCTCTCAATGGAGTTCCTCACCCCGTCCCCTGGCTGGCTGTTGTCTCTTGCGTGGCGTTGTAAGGCGAACGTGGCACAGCATGGGCTACACGTAGTGCCAAAGGGGAGCACCTGCCACTCGTATACTGTTGCCGGCTCATCTTGGCACAGGTCACGCCACACAAAGCGCAGGAGAGGGCGATCTTCGGGTAGCAGGCGGACCTGGTGGAACATGCTCTTTATGTCTCCGCTTATGGCTACGGCATGTTCTCGGAATCTGAGGAGGACTCCAAGCAGCGATGCCCCCAGGGTCGGTCCAGGCAGGAGGTAGTCGTTCAGGTTGTGCCCTCGATATTGGAGGGAGCAGTTGAACACAAGGCGGTGTTTGTCATTATGGCTAACTAGGTGGTGGGGAATGTACCATGCCTCATCCCCTCGGTTAAGCTCTGATGGGTCAAGCTTGACAACTGACCCGCCCTGGATCAACTTCTCCATCTCCGCCCGGTACACCTTGGCCTTGTCAGGGTCTCTCTGGAGTCTTCTCTCTACTCCCCTCAGGCTAGGCATGACAGCCTCGGGGGCAGCCTGGAGGCGGGGCATGTCTCTGCGGCGCAGCAATGGGGTGGCATAGCGCATTATGCCATCAACCTCGACACGGGTGGTTTTGTCTTCCAGATAGCTGACAGCTAGGTGGTCTTGCTGAGAGCGTGTCACTACTTTACTGCTTCTGAGTGGTATAACATCAGTCTGCCAGAGTTTCTCAACATGCCTCATAAGCTCGCTCTCCTGAGGCGGGACAGAGGTGAACAGGCACTGCTGTTGTGAACTGTTCAGTCGGCAGACGACGCTGGAGGGGCCCTGTAGAGTCCAGCCCAACCGGGTGTGGATAGCAGCAGGGCCACCGGGGGGTCCCAGACGCACGGGCTCAATGGGAGTGATGAGGTGTGGGTGGTCACTGCCTATGAGCAGCAGTGGCTTGACCTTCTTGAATGACTGGAGAGGTACCCCTGACAGGTGCTTATACTTCTTCTGCAGGGACTCTGTCGGGTATGTATGATCAGCGAGGTCGATGTGATCAGCTGTGAAGGCATTGGTGATGCGATAACGCGTCTTTGACCCAACCTTTGGTGAGAGGAGGAAGGAAACACAGTTGCCTTGCAGGGTTTGCACCTCCTGCCTGATAGTACGTAGAGGCAATGTTTCTGGTGTGCCTTGGAGGCCTAGTCTCCGGGCGGCGGTTGGTAACAGCATCGTCCTTTCTGACCCGTCGTCTAGCACTGCATATGTATCGATGGTGCAGTTGCCATGGTACAGGGACACTGGAATGACTTTCAGAAGGATTCTGCTGCCCTCTGTTGGTCGGTCGAGGTATAACACCCTTGTCGATGCCTCACCTCCATCCGGAGACACCACAGCCTGTGTTCCTTTCTGCTGCCCCGTGTTGACATCATGCAAAACTTGTAAGTGGCGACCACCGCACAGCCTGCAGGGCTTCTTCAGGTTGCACTGTGCTGCTTGGTGTGAGCGGGCGCAGCGCCAGCATCTTTTGTTGGTTTTTATCCACTCGGTCAGCTGCTCTCTGTTGAGTTTACTTATGGCTGTACACTGGCTCAGGTGGTGTTCACGGTTATCACAGAAGGCACAATAAGGTAGAGGCTTACCTTGAGTGGGAGAGCTGCTGGGAGGTTTCATCTCTTTAGATGTGTTCTGTGATCCATGCAGCACGGTGACAGGACGTTTCCCTGATTTCTTGTGCAGCCACGGGCTGTGTTGGTTGTCTTTGGTCATTGGGGTCGAGGATAGCTGACCATCGACATCTTGGCACCACGACTCATACTTCAGCCATTCAGCCAGGTCGTGGAGGGTATGGGTATTACCTGACCGGCTGATCATGCATCTGCGGAAATCCGCTCGTTGCTCGGGGGGTAACTTACCGAGCAGACGAACCACATGAGAACCGCACTGCAGCTCCATTTCTCCATCAGCGCCGAGTGTCTTTAACATGCCCACGAGTGACTGGATTTGGAGGGAGAATCTCTCAAAGGCAGCCACATCTCCACCTTTGATGTCAGGTGAGTCCATTACTGTGGCTATTCGCCTTAGCGCTAGCTGGTGGGGCTGGCCGAACTTTTCATTCAGCGCCATCATGGTGTCGGTGAAGGGGGTCTGGGAGTGAAGGTAAGCATCAGCTATCAGTTTGGCCTCTTCCAACTTAAGGTGGTCCGTGAGTACTTGGTACTTAAACAGTTCTGAGCTGTTAGGGGGTAACAAGTTCTCTAAGGCGATCTTGAGATGAGCAAACTCACCAGGGTCTCGATGTGAGAGGTTGGGAATTGTTGGACGAGGGCCACGGTATGCTGTGTCCACGATGGTGCTCTGATAAGAGGGCCTGGAGTACATGGACGTCTGCCTTGGCATGTATAGGGGACGCTGAGGAGGTGGCGGTTGTTGCACAGGTGGGTTAACAGGCACTTCATACGGCGTTGAGGTGAACCTGGGTTGTGCTGGAGCCAGACCGGGCCAGGTAGGAGGCTGTAGAGGGGAGGCAGCAGGAGCATAGATAGCGTGTCTAGCCCCAATTGATCTCTGGGCTGGGGCTGCTGGCCGCGGCTGGTCTGGCGCTAACCGGTTCTGGTTGGCTAAAGTCTCATCTTTCAGAACTTGCAGTTCACTCATAAGTCTATCTAGGCGTTCGATCTCAGGTGGGACGCTGGTTGCGTCCTCGATGAACAGCGGCGGGGGTGGGGGAGGCCAGTCATCATCTTCTTCGGTGTTCACTGGGTCCAGGTGGTTGTTAGGAGCCTCTTGTAGCTGTTGGAGGCTGTGTGCAGTACTGACCAGCTGTCGCACGTCTGTGTGGACTGATTTGAGTTCTTCCATGTAGGCTGACATACGCTGGTGAGACTGCTGAAGCAGGCGCCGTTCACGCTGGATCTCCTCCAGTTCTGCTCTGAAGGCTGTGGCTTGGGTTTCATGGCGCAGGCCATAACCGGGGGTAAGATGTTCACGTGACCTCTCATCTCCTCTGTCTTGATGTAGCTGGCGGGCTAGCTGTTCCTCTGGTTCATGCAGCATCTGTTTCGGTGCGAAGCATGGGTCACTTTCGTGGAGGGCAGCATCCCAGTCCAGCCCAGGGCGTAGTGGAGTTGAATAATGAGAGGTGGGGGTGGTCTTCTCGGCCGCTCCTTTCTGGTGAATCATCTGTTCTCTTTCGTGTCCGTGCCAGTGAGCTCCAAGGCCACGGGGGTCAACTTCATAGTCTTCATAACGAGGAGGGGGGCGTCGCCGGCGTGCACCATAAGCTTGAACATCCATCTTGATTTAGATTGAGTGTGATGTAGATCCGGCTCGAAGGACCATCAATGTGGGTGAGGGTTAGTGGTTAGGTAGAATGTTTAGTAGGACTGTATAGGGCTGTTCAGTTTTGTCATCACACACAATCTTGAGTGCCGGCCAGAGCACTACTTCATGGCCAGAATGTCCATAGCAGGAGAGGTGTAGTAGATGCAGAAGGATGAGACGAGACACAGGCTCCGCGTGCGGGTGGCCAGGGGCCAGTATATTGAAGCTACTCAGGTTACAATTAGTGTGGTTATCTGCAAATAAATGAGACAGGGAAATAATGAATATAAAGCTAATACAAAGCTAGTTAGTAGCTACAATATAGCCTGTGCACGCACTAGTACAAACACAATAACAGAACAGACATAGCCAGTACACAATTACTAGCTAAATAACATATCAGTACACCTTGTACATAGTTACACACTCGTAGGTTTAGATAGCATTAGCAACACTAGCTAATGAACATAGGCAGAATAATATTCCATGCGCAGGACGAAGTAACAGGTTAGCGCGATGCAATGTAACGTCAAGTAGCTAACGCGAGTGGGCTAACCTAGCAACAACTACGGTAAAAACGGGCTAAATGCTAGTTAACATTTCACTCTTCTAACACAAGCATAACTCAGGCATATGTCAGTTTAAACTATGGAACTAGCATTATTTCGTCATAACTTACATCTCCATAGACGCACACATTGAACACAGGGTGAAAAGTTAGCTTCAACAACATGAGAGCTCAACACTTTGCGAGACTACTCCACTCACGGAGCGCGCCAGACTGAGGTAACATTACGCGGGACTCTGTGATGATGATGTCATTGACATGCGTCCTTCAATTACCAAAATAAGAGTCTCTGAACATAGGAAGGAGAAATAAACTTAATAAAACAGAATAAGTCCAGAGCCTTTTGTACAAGCTTACTAGCTAACGTTAGCTACCTAGCTTAGCACTTTCTTCACACACTAGGCTAACGATGTGTATGATTTAATGTTAGGCTATTAGTGCTAGTATTTGACAGCCAGCAGGTATAGTGACGTTAATGTCAAAAGAGGTGAGACTTGCTAGCATGAACCATGGCATGGACCAAACCATTTAAGAAGGGGGATATTGCTTAGTAAATTAAAACTTTTTTCATCTGTATTGCATTATTTGTGGCTTAATTTGAATTGTGATGCAGCATTAGTGTGACTGATCTACATGCAGAATAATTTCCTCATAGAAAGAGGGACCTCTTGTTTTTTTGTGGACCCTGCCTGCTTGTGGGCCCTTATAATCATCATCACCTTTCACCCTAAACAACGCGCTGTCCATGATCGAGCTGCATGAGCATCGAGGTGGGCAGGAGCTCCAACCCGCAGACAGACGTTCCTGCATTGAACCACTGCTACCTTGAGCCATGGAGGGATATAATAATATATTAATATATATATATGAGGGGTGGAGGTATAAGCCTTGAGCAGCTACTCGTGTTTCAACGCGTCATTGTTCCCGGCTTTCACCGATTGGCTAAGGGCTTTCAAAAGAAGTAGTCAAGTAGCCGTGACTGTAATCCGTCTCTCTCTACCTTGGGACCTTTTCCCCGTTTGTCACGCCTGTAACGATTTGGAATAATATATCCTTTTATCCATCTGAAGAAAACAAGAGACACGCTCTTAATTCTTTTAGAGAGTAAACACACGTTTCCATCACGACCTCTTCACCAACCTTTCACTGTAGGCTACAACAATCTTCAATTCGGTAAGTTGTATGTTAACTTTTATATTTAAGAATCGAGCTCAACGGTTTTTGGCTTCGGTTTAGAAAGTGAATTTCTCATACATTTAGGGTTCGTTCTTTAAAATCCTTAAAGGGTTTTAAGCCTGGAGCCAAGTCAACACGCTAGCTGATGAATCGTGATCTTAGGGACCGTTCTTAATTCATGGGAGGGGGTTTTAGTAGCTATGCATTGATCACACGAGCCCGTGTACTTTTGCACCCGTGCCTTTGTCTTCGCGGTTCTGTTCGTCCACATGCAACCGTGCTTTCGGGCCCTGAAACCGTGTTCGTTTGAAACCGGAGTCCAATTCCGGTTTCAGCGGTTGCGTATGTGCTAGTGGTTGAGGTAAAATGGTAAACGTAAGAGAAATGTTGTTGCTACTTATTAGCATGCTGTCGGCAGTCTTTGGGTGTCATATCCAGCTGCTTAACCTGGTCAACGAACAGAAGCGCCTGAACGAGCAAAGATTTATTTTTTTATTGTGTTTACCTTGTATTCATTGGTGACATTAAGGAGCAATTCTACCTCACTATCTGTCCAAACAAAAGATTCTGCCCTGTGAGTCGCCATTGTTGTTTGTGTTTCCGTATTTCCCGCCTTTCCGCGCTTCTGTTCCGGTATTGACTCTGGCTTCTGATTGGTTAAAATGGCCTTTACTTTTGAAGTTATATCGCCACCTACTGCTTAGATTACATCACTTGGCGTCGGATTTTGCGGTTTGGCCACTCGTGGGGACGAAGCGCTTTACAAATAAAGCTTTGATTGATTGATTGAGCAGTGAGGAGCGAGAGCGAGCCCATAGGAGGGTGGAGCCAAGCCCCCAGGATTCGAAATCTAAAGTGAAACCCTATTGAACCGCGCCATCTTGGCTACATTTGTAGTCATTTGGCTATTTCCGGTGACTTTTGTACTTGCGCAGTTGTGCTTTTCTGTCCTAAGCGAGTCCATGAACAAGTTCACGTTTATGTCAATCAATCAATCAAAGCTTTATTTGTATAGCGCATTTCAGACCAAGAGGCAACACAATGCGCTTTACAGAGAACAAGGGAGGTGGGCAGACGTCCCACCCCTACATATTCCAGAGGGAAGAAAAAAAAAAAACAGTATAACCCGGGGGCCAGATAAGTGAGCTGTAAAAAATTATTCCCTGACCCCTCTCAACAAGGCGATCGAGCAAGCTCCTGGAGTATGTTTGTCTACCGGCTAAGAACATTTATAAAGCAATAAATAACATTAAATTACATTTTCAGAGTAAGAGAGGCTAATAACATCATAGGAGAGACATGGCAAACACTGGTGTATGTCTGTCTGTGCGTGAATGTGCCTGGGCCCAGATAGAGGCAGGGGTCAGGGGTAGGGTGGGGGTAGGAAGAGGATACGGACCCGGGTTAGGGTGAGGGGAAGGGGATCTGAGCCCAGGACTGGTGTATGTCTGTGTGTGTGTGAGTGTGCCTGGGTCCAGGTAGAGGCAGGGGTCAGGGGTAGGGTGGGGGTAGGAAGAGGATACGGACCCGGGTGAGGGGAAAGGGGGTACTGGGCCCAGGCCTAAAGCCGGAAGTGGACTGGTGTATGTCTGTGTGTACGTGTATGTGTGTGTTAACTAATTGCTACGACATATGTGAAATGCAATGAAATGAAAACCGGCTTGCATATTAACCTGTTTTTGTCAAATATATCCATTTGGAGACATTATTTTTTATCATGACATCTTAGTTTTAACAGGTTAATTATAGCTGAACATGTTTTGTTTGCCATTAGATGGTATTCATTCCGTTCGCGATAATGTTATTGCAGCCAGGCTGAATTCCTCCAGGGAGCCAGTGACAGGCGAGTTGAAAAGCTTCACTCCCCACCAGCAGGAGCTTTGGCCGCATCTCGGATAACCCGCTGAGTTCGTGGCTGCTATTTCACATTCGCCCTTGATCAATCCCAATACCGATCCATGGTAATAATGAATCAAATGTTAGATCATCTGGGAGAAAGTCTGTGTAATTGTGTTTAAGTTGCATTTCCTATCACTGGAATAAGCTGGAATGCTTGTATATTTATATTGTAACAATTTATTTTATTTTATTGCGACTTGCCACGCTATTTAGTGGCGCAGTGTAAAAAGGGAGCAGAGAAGTGTACCATACGTTTGAAAGCTCAGAGACAAACTGAGACCCACCAGGAAATACCAGTACGCCTATAGGATAGGCGGAGCATAAGTCCCCTACCTAATCTAAAATAGTGGTGATTCTCCACAGAAAAGAGCAGAGCTTTTCAAATTGGGGAGGGCTATCTGCTCACTAGGGCAGACACAGACCTGGAGCAAAACTAAACTCTCAAACAAAAACTCTAGTTTAAGAAGTTTGAATCAGAAATACAAAGTAGGAACACAATGGATATACCATCACCACTGGCCATTGTGGGATGCAAACATCAAACACTATTAAAGGACATTGAGAGAACTTCTGGAAAATAAAACAAAACACACTAAAAAATTGAGCTCAGCATGGCCTGAGGGTTGTACTTGAGATGTGGGTGTGTGTGAGGTTATGGAATGCCTAATAAGAGACTACAGGCCAAGAGATACATCTGATAAAGAGTACAGGCCAAGAGATGAATCTGATAAAGACTACAGGCCAAGAGATGAATCTGATAAAGACTACAGGCCAAGAGATACATCTGATGAACATCAAAAGAGAATTAGGATTAAAAGTCATAAACCTGTTCAAAGATGAGGGCCAACACTACAGGAAAACTCAGACCTTGCTGGACCAGAGTGGGCTCCCTTCGTTAAATAAAAGTCAAATTTAAAAATACTAAAGACCAAGAATGGATGAAAGTAAACGGCAGGAATAAAAAGAGAACTTGGGTCACTTCACACTCAACCAAAGCAAAAACCAAAACGTTTGAACACCTTAACCAAACTGTAAAAGACATTTGCAAAACCTGTAAAAAGGAAATAATTTAGCCGCTCAATTAGTCCATTAATTGCCAGTCCAACTATGACATGGATTTAGTGAGAAAAGAGAAGAGACAGTAAAAGAGAAAGTAGCAGAGGGACAAAACAACCCCAGAGAGGGACGCACAAGCAGACAGAACTAAACATGCTGCAGAGCAGTCAGCCAGCAGAGCTACACAGATAGATACAGACGCACAAGCAACCAGAGATAAAGAAGCTCTTAAAGGACAATGCTCGTTTTTGACAACCTGGACCTTATTTACGACATATTATAAGACGTTTGACTCACCGAGATCACTTTGGTGTAGTTCGGAGGCCTGTAGAAGAAATGTAAAATCCAGCACGTGCCAGTATATCCATGTAATGGCGGTGATCGGGGCAACGAGAATGCAGCTTCTAAAAATCTATTTTCTGCCGCGAAACGGTTGTTTTCATCAATCTGTCTGGATGAATCGCTAGTTGTGGTTACATAGAGAGCATAGGCCTGTTGTGGTATTTCCCATGCCTCTGTAATATGATCTTTAGAAACGTCGTTTGACACAAAATAGCTTCCTTACTTGCTCCAGCACGCATGCGCACAGCGTGCGGGAGCAACGATTGCGCGCTGTGCGCATAAGTGCTGGAGCAAGTGAGGAAGCTATTTCGTTTCGAAAGACGTTTCTAAAGATCATGGCATGTGAAAACCACAACAGTTATGCTCTAGATAAGCACAACTAGCGATTCATCCAGACAGATTGATGAAAACAACCGTTTCGCGGCAGAAAATAGATTTTTAGAAGCTGCATTCCCGTTGCCCCGATCACCGCCATTACATGGATATACTGGCTCGCGCTGGATTTTACATTTCTTCTACAGGCCTCCGAACTACACCAAAGTGATCTCGGTGAGTCAAACGTCTTATAATATGTCGTAAATAAGGTCCAGGTTGTCAAAAACGAGCATTGTCCTTTAAGAAGCATACGTCTAGGCAGAGATAGATGGAGAGAGATGCACACGCAACCAGAGATGAGCATAATGCTGAACAGCATGCCACTAGAGAGACAGAAACAGCAGGATCCAGACATGATAAGGGACTGTGTGATAGAACTAATAGAAGGAAGTTCATAGAGAAGCAACTCTCAATGAATCCAGAGGCCTATATACAATCAGATGCAAATAAAAAGGCTACGTGAAGGCAAAGCCTAGTGCTTTAAGCCACTATGGCGCTGCTGCTCCGGATTGATCTAATTGACACATTTTACGTTACCGTGTTTGTTGATAAAGTCTTCGGACAATAAACTGCTGTGCGAACACTTGGTCCATTTATTGTCCTTCCATAATCAATAATCCAATAATCCAGCAAACAACCCGGTACGCATGTTTGTGAGTGTGTGTGGTCAAAAGCTGTTTGCCCTCCGTGCAGCAACACCTAGCCAACAACAGGAGAGTTCCTACCTAAATATCATCAGTTCCTATTAACATGGGAGGAGCAACGCATTGACCCAATTAACCTGAATTTGACTCTTACAGGCTATGTTAAAGGAAAGATTTCTTGTACAATTAAACAGGACAAAAATAGGCAGAATAGGACTTTTTAGAGATCAGGGATGGACCCATCTTTGCATGTGTAAACTGTAGAATAATTAGGCATTACAATCAGGTGAAGAAATATCAACACATGTTAATTTCTCAGATTTCCAGAATCTATTCTGCTGCTCCCACTCAAAATAAACCACCTCTCCAGTCTTGAAATTTTCCTTCCCTCCCTCCCTCCATACAGTCAGACCCTACATCTCACCCACTCGGTTTTCTCCCTCCCCCTCTTCCTTCATCCTTCCTTCTTTCCATCTCTCCCTCCCTCACCAGTTTGTTTTTAAGAAACCATCCCCCCTTTCTCCTAGGTATGTGAACTGTGCCTGTACTGAGGAAGAGCAGAACCTGGTAGCGTTTCAGTACCGTGGAGGGATCCTGTATCGCTGCTGTCGGCTGCTGGCTGTCGGGAGGAGCTGCTGGTCTGGTACAGACAGGAATACAGATACAAGAGCATCTCCTTCGACTACTTCCGGGACAAAAAGAGCACCACTAGAGGTAGCTGTCCTAGACTCTCCTTCCCTCTGTCTTCTCCTCCATCTCTCTCTCATCCACTTCTTTTCCTTAAAGCTGAAACAACCAGAGGTCTGCTAGTCATAATAGTAGCCGCTGTCCAAGCAGCTCTCCTCATCCGGCCTTCCCTCTCTCCTCTGTCTTTTTCCCATGGTGCCAGACAGCAGGCAAGACGTGGGCATACAGCGTGAAATTCAGGACACTCATGGATGCAACGATACAGGGGACAGTATGTGATGCACTGCAATGGCGCCTGTGCAAATTGCTGTTGTGGGGCACGCAAATTGCCGATATTAGGCAGCCGCGCTATCTATGAACAGAATGGAATGCTCTTAGTTGCCATGGAACATGGTAGCTTGACATAAGTTAAGGAGTGCTGGCTAGCTTATTCTAGCTATCTAAGTTAACACCGTGGGCTTCAACGTATTACATGTTTTCTCTCCTCTCTCCTATTTAGATTTTGTCACTTCTTTTTCTCTCTCCTCTGTCGCTTTCCCTCCGAGCTCAGCCAGAGGAACCTGTTGCATATCTTTCTCTCTCCTGTCCACAATCTGAAGTCGTCATGTGGTTGTGTCCCCCCCCCCTTCACTAGCTACATATAATCACCCTATACAGTATTTGAACTTGTACTAAATGTGTGATAATCATTTTAATGTTTGTGTGTCTCTCTTTCACTCTCAATCCCAGAAGTGATGTCAGACTTGCCCCAGGTGTGCTCCTGGTCCGAGTGCCAATTCTCCTAAAACTCCCAGATCTCCCTCCACAATCACATCAAGAGCAGCCGTGACAACCTCTACATCTCTCTGCTAAGGAACGGAGAGATCAGACAATCCCATCCTGCTCCTCTTGATCACTCCCTTTCACCACCTCCAACACCCTGCTCACCGCAGCTCCCGGCCAGAGGCAGAGAGACATTGACAAGCCAAGATCGTACCACTGTGACCAGTGTGGGAAGAACTTCAGAACAGTCTAAAGGCTAATCTCAGGACGCACCAGTGTGTTCATACAGGAGAGAAGCCATACCACCATGACCAGTGTGGGAAGAACTTCACTATGTCAGGAAACTTAAATAAACACCAGCGTGTTCATACAGGAGAGAAGCCATACCACTTGTGACCAGTGTGGGAAGAACTTCACTATGTCAGGACACTTAAAGAGACACCAGCGTGTACATACAGGAGAGAAGCCATACCACTGTGACCAGTGTGGAAAGAACTTCACTACATCAGGAGAGTTAAGGACACACCAGCGTGTTCATACAGGAGAGAAGCCATACCACTGTGACCAGAGTGGGAAGACCTTCACTCAGTCAGGACAATTAAAGTTGCACCAGCGTGTTCATACAGGAGAGAAGCCATACCACTGTGACCAGTGTGGGAAGACCTTCACTCGGTCAGGACAATTAAAGATGCACCAGCGTGTTCATACAGGAGAGAAGCCATACCACTGTGACCAGTGTGGGAAGAACTTCACTACGTCAGCAGAGTTAAAGACACACCAGCGTGTTCATACAGGAGAGAAGCCATACCACTGTGACCAGTGTGGGAAGACCTTCACTCAGTCAGGACAATTAAAGATGCACCAGCGTGTTCATACAGGAGAGAAGCCATACCACTGTGACCAGTGTGGGAAGAACTTCACTATGTCAGCAGAGTTAAAGACACACCAGCGTGTTCATACAGGAGAGAAGCCATACCACTGTGACCAGTGTGGGAAGACCTTCACTCAGTCAGGAAACTTAAAGACACACCAGCGTGTTCATACAGGAGAGAAGCCATACCACTGTGACCAGTGTGGGAAGAACTTCACTTCGTCAGGAAACTTAAAGACACACCAGCGTCTTCATACAGGAGAGAAGCCATACCACTGTGACCAGTGTGGGAAGAACTTCACAACGTCAGCAGAGTTAAAGACACACCAGCGTGTTCATACAGGAGAGAAGCCATACCACTGTGACCAGTGTGGGAAGACCTTCACTCAGTCAGGAAACTTAATTACACACCAGCGTGTTCATACAGGAGAGAAGCCATACCACTGTGACCAGTGTGGGAAGAACTTCACTACGTCAGCAGAGTTAAAGACACACCAGCGTGTTCATACAGGAGAGAAGCCATACCACTGTGACCAGTGTGGGAAGACCTTCACTCAGTCAGGACAATTAAAGATGCACCAGCGTGTTCATACAGGAGAGAAGCCATACCACTGTGACCAGTGTGGGAAGAACTTCACTATGTCAGCAGAGTTAAAGACACACCAGCGTGTTCATACAGGAGAGAAGCCATACCACTGTGACCAGTGTGGGAAGACCTTCACTCAGTCAGGAAACTTAAAGACACACCAGCGTGTTCATACAGGAGAGAAGCCATACCACTGTGACCAGTGTGGGAAGAACTTCACTTCGTCAGGAAACTTAAAGACACACCAGCGTCTTCATACAGGAGAGAAGCCATACCACTGTGACCAGTGTGGGAAGAACTTCACAACGTCAGCAGAGTTAAAGACACACCAGCGTGTTCATACAGGAGAGAAGCCATACCACTGTGACCAGTGTGGGAAGACCTTCACTCAGTCAGGAAACTTAATTACACACCAGCGTGTTCATACAGGAGAGAAGCCATACCACTGTGACCAGTGTGGAAAGAACTTCACTACATCAGGAGAGTTAAAGACACACCAGCGTGTTCATACAGGAGAGAAGCCATACCACTGTGACCAGTGTGGGAAGAACTTCACTAAATCAGGAGACTTAAAGACACACCAGCGTGTTCATACAGGAGAGAAGCCATACCACTGTGACCAGTGTGGGAAGAACTTCACTAAATCAGGAAACTTAATTACACACCAGCGTGTTCATACAGGAGAGAAGCCATACCACTGTGACCAGTGTGGAAAGAACTTCACTTCTTTAGGACACTTAAAAAGACACCAGTGTGTTCATACAGTTCATCCAAGAGCTGCACAGAGTTCACTGAAGCCTGCCTCAAAAAGGACCCCATCTTTGTAAGCAATAGTGTGCATGTGTGTGTGTTTGATATCAAATTGACTTTTATGATCTGAAAATCAGTCTATATTCTGAACATCTTTATTGTTTATATTCAGAACATCTTTATTGTCCCTGGAAGGCAACTAGACATACTGTACAACGACACATACAGAACAGTAAAAGAAGAGTTTACACACATCCGCCCCCCCCCTCCCTACTTTCTCCATCTTTCTCATTCCCCCTTTCTCTCTCCTCAGGTTCACCACCAGCTATTGAAGAAGCGATAGATGAAGGAGAAGGGAGTTGGAGAAAGAGAAAGACCTGGTGTGGAATTTGGAATGGACCTGGTTTCTTAGGCCTTGATTACACTACTGCGTTTTCGCCTACATTTGTGCCTAGCAATGACTCTACCGCAGCCAAAATGAAGCTGGAACCCAGAGGCCTCAGGATACGGCTGGGGCTACGTTTCGGCACTCAAAATCTGGAGCTGTGTTCTAGTGTAATAGGCAGATCCAGAGGCTTTTGAAAAAACTAGGAAAAGGCCTACATTGTAATGCTGTGTTCAGTTCACATTATAACAATCAGACGGGTGATTTACGAGTTTGAGCTATATAGCATCTTAGTGGATACGATAGTTAATCAGCCAAGCGGACTGATCTTTTTTGTTCCCGACCAAATAGTACCTTCCTCACACCAGTCTGAACTTTCGAGCAATCCTGCCCTTTTCTTTTTGAATAATATTCTTAATTCTCCAATATATAGTCCTTACAATCAGTTTGTTTAAGTCCTTCATCCATTCCCTCACGATATAGCTCGCATATTACGACGAGACTTGAAATGTGCCCCAGATATGGAACAAACACTGGGATGGAAATGTATTTGTTGGTGACTGTTGGTTGAATGTCTGGACAGCTGCATTTTAAACTTGATCATGATGTATATTTTTTCATAAACCTTTTTTAATAAACAATGTATAAGCTGAGAGAGGTACTGTAGGGAGTTCATTTGTGTGTATGGGGGTTCGTGGCTGAATTTGGGTCATTTTCTCAAAACTCATATCTCAAAAGCCCAAAATGACACTGCTGATGAATCTTAGCTTCTCCTTAATAATCAGAAAGATCAGACACAAGAAGACAAAGAACCTTCAGCTTCCAGAATCAGGTCAGGATTGAAAAAGGTCACATCAGTCTCAGGACCACTGTGTCATCTGTTCTCCCAAGGTGTGGAGGCACCATTCATCTCTCGTGAGCCCAGGGATCTACTGGAGTGTAGGGGTGTGCCCGAATAAGAATACGGTATTCGGATGAGTACAAATAGTAGCTTTTTCCCGAATAGTAAATTCGTACGAATATTGTAAAAAAAAATATTCGGGAGGGGGGAGAACAGTCAAATATGTATGAGCGAGCGATACGCGCACGTTCGCGCTGATATAGGCACTAGGCAGGCAACGAACGTAAGCAGCACCGAGGGCTTTTGTCCCCAGTTAACCGATTTATTGAGACAGTTATTGGATTTTGTTTTCTTGTCGTAGCCTACCTGCTGCAATAGCCTGTAGAGGAGCGGTAGCTAGCTTGTTAGCTCAGTGTAGTATATCTAGCTAACGATAGCTATTTCAGCTACGCATGCTCAGCCTCTCACTAACCCACCCTTTTCTTGAATACTGTAGGTCCAGCAAATGCAAAAATGAAAAGGAAGGAGAAAAGTGGTGGCATAGCCAGCTTTTTTCAACCCCAAAAAACAAAGACAGGAGGGGAGTCAGACAAAGGCGAAGAGCAGAGTAAGGGACAGGAGAACAGTCAAGGAAGAGAAGAGAAAAGCATGAGTAAGGGAGGAATGAGCAATGGAGAAGAACTGAGTGATGACTGTGAAGAACAAAACATCAGAGACCGAGACAGAGCCACTGAGAGAGAAGAAAGTGACTCAGAAAGAGGGGGAGAGCAGAACAGTGATGAAGAGAGGGACAATGATGGACAGACCGACAGGAGCAGTGGCACTCAGATCCATACTACAAGTCCAGCTGGACCTCATGGTACAGTATATTAGTTCACTGTTAACAGATTCCTATACAACAACATGGCTTTCATGTTCTCGGATATTGGCTAGTGTAGCCTGTGGTGTTGGTTCTTACTGTAGCCTACATGTTCAGAATTGTGCATGGTTTAGGCTGATGTTGAAGCTAATGCAAGGTGCTTCACACTAGGCTGTGAGTGGGTGAATGGGATTTGAGTAAGACAGTTGAATTGTTTAGTAAGTACTGATATAGTAGTAAATGAATTGCCCTAATTGCTTCTTTTCTCTCATTTCAGAAGTATCGAAATATAAAACTGATGGACCGATGCAGCCACATCTGAACGCCTTTCCACAAACCTTATGGGGAGGGGCAAGAAGATCTTTCCACAGTGAGTGGTACACGTTAGTGCACGTTAGTGGTGTAGTAGCCAGATATGATTTGATTCAGTCTATGAGTTGCAGTAAAAGAGGCCAGCCGTATGGAAAACGGTCTCCGCCTCGTTTATTCATTTACAGTATATACGGCATCCAAATATATCACAGTGTGAAAAGGCAATTGCTGGATTCTAATAACCCTGCTTCACATAATGATACGACACATCCCGTCCTCGCAAATCAACTCACAATGAACGATACGACCATGGATGTATTGAATACGACTGACAATATACCACGACATGAAAACACTACTTTTGGAGTTGAGGACAATCTGGCTATCATACATACCCTACTAACACAGTACGTAAAACTGACGGGACACATTGGTCTAATTGTGGTAACTTTGCGACGTCACCAGCAGCGGACCTAGCTGACACCTAGCTGACACTTGCTTTTTCAGTCGCAAAATAACCAAAATAGCCGTCCTCAAGTACACTGTAAGGGAACGTAGCCGCCACTGCTGCTTAAATCCGTAACTACGATGTAATTAAATAACGTGACAATGTGGTTACATCACAGTCCCAATCTGACTTTATTGGAAATGTGTCACAGTGGGTCAGAACATTTGTAAATTACTTAGGTTTTAAAATAAATTTTGAAGTCATACAGTTACAGAATTGTAATAATGAGGAGAAATCCTGCATGTCTGTTTTGTGTGTAATTTCTCATTTACAGTTAATATTAACACTAAAGATTTGCAGTCTAGGCCTAATAAAAATAATGATAAAAAATATGCCTATGAATAAAGTCCTAATTTTGCAACCTAAATGTGAGCAATGAACGCTGAGCAGTGAACGTAGAATGCAAGGCATTGGGCTACTTTCTTAGGTGACACAATTGAAGAACTAGACAAACAAGTTAAACACTCTGTGCCAGTAGGTGGCTGTATGCACATTAAAGTTCTTTGCGATCCGCCACTAAACCCAGCGAAGAAGAACGAGGACGGGTAAACTTCCGCTCCGTTTGAAACAAACGATTGAGAAAGGCCAACACGCTGTCTTTGTCCCCGCGACAACACAAATCCTGTAAGTATCTCAATTTCAATGTATACATTAGTATGTATACATACATACTATGTATTTTGGTATCGTCCCAGATAAAACACCAACGTTATGTGCAAGCTACCCTTTTGTAATGATTATCTATATGGAGATGCTCTCTTTCCAATGTTAGCTAACTAGCTAGCCAGCCAACGTGATTAGCCTTGTTCTGTACATCATGGCTAGCTAAGTAGCCTACATAAAATTACTCTCGCAATTATTGTTATAACTAGCTTTTGTGTAATTGTAGCTTAAGGGGAGACACCCCAGGTGAATAGGAAAAAAAAAATCCTTAATAGGTATCACCATCAAACTCCCCCAGTTTGTTAGGTACATTAAGGAGCATCTTTTTTGTATTACAAGTTTTCTGAAATCTAATGGATAAATATGCAAATTAGGCATTATATGCGCTAAATATGCGCTAATTTGCATAATTTCAGGAAATCAATTTTTTTAACTGGTTCAAGCCAGATTCAAAATTCTTGTTTCATTTTGTTCACATATCCCTATTCAAACTTTGTCCAAGGGGGATTTTTGATATCTCTTTTCTTCACTTCAGAAATCAGAAAATACTGTCAACAGTCATAAAAAGACCAATTTTCGCCATGTTTTAGGGATAAACTGTTATATAAATCAGGCTATGAATGAAATTTAAAAAATCCCCCTTGGACAAACTCTCAGAATATGGATTGGAACAAAACTGGAAAGTTAGGTGTATGTAGGTGCTACTCAAGTGGTGGTTTTGATGTCCCTAAGATGAGAAATAACTCATTTTGAGAAAACGGGCTTTGAAAATTTGTATTGTAAAAAACCATACATTTGCATTGTAAACCAATATTTACAAACACAATATCCAATCACATCATTAATAACAACATTACACAGCATCTGAAAACACATAGAAACTGAAAACTGAATAACACAGCATGTTGTGGATTCAAAATAGTCCAGGAGTAGACATTTTGTATAGAGAAGTAAGACCTGTTTAGTTGGAAGCCCACTCACCACGTCAAGGTACAGCCCACGAGTGGGATGTTAGTAAGACGAGACTAGAGACGAGACAATGTTAGTAGGGAAGAGAACATTCCCTTTTAGAAAGCTTGTATTATTTTGTTAAACAGATCATGGACAAAGATAGACACATTTGACGAGGACATGCATGAGAAAACAGATTATCTAGCTTTTTGTGTTTTTTTAAGCGTTTTACATGGAGAAAACATGAATGAATGAATGAATGAATGAACATGAAGAGTAAGCTGATTCATAAATACACAGGACAAGATGTGGTAAACAATGCAGGGTAAACACCAATAGAAGCTAAATATAGATTGCCAAACAAACAAGTGATATAACCATCGTCAAAAGCAACACCATAGGAGACATCAAGCTACGCCGTCATAGGTCTACAGAGTCACTCCTCAGATGGCACCACATTAGCTATCCACAAAACTGTTCTAGGCAGCTGGTTTGTAGAACCCACTCAGCTGCAGTTCACAAAACTGTTCTAAGCAGCTGGTCTGTAGAAACCACTCAGCTGCAGTCCCCAAAACTGTCCTAAAACCACAATATGTTCCTGGTGCGCATGGGGTTGTCATCAGTGAAGCGGACTACCCCATATTGCCGCCTTCATGTTGTCCACTGAACGCTGGTTATTGAGAATTATTGTAATAATTCTCAATAACTGTAATAATTTTGTAACATTTTGCATTTATTGGCAGTCAGCTTACCTACCTCTGGGTCCACATCTGCATATGCCTGCCTAATCTGCTCTCTGCTTCTGTGAAAGGACTCCAGACCTCTCTCTATTTCAGCAACTGAAATTAAAACAGTTTATTTGGTCAGTTTATGGATGCATGTAGATATGCCACAGGTAGAGAGACTACTGTGCATATGTATAGGCTTCTGATATTGGCTAGAGAGAGAGAGAGAGAGAGGGAACACGTTTCAATAGCCTACCTGTCACCCTCTTGTCATGTTTCTGATACGTTTTCAGATGAAGCCCTGGGATCCAACACTTTACTAATCTTTTGGAGAGCTGCATACCCCAACCCTAACTCGTGCGCTAAGAGGACCATCCTCTCATTGACATCAAATGCAACATCATTCCTAGTTGTATCATGAAGCCGAGTCGATGTGTAGACACTTTTGCGATAGCCATTTCTCACAAAGACTGCACTCTAAGAGCAAAGTACTACAGAACCCACTATTCTGAGGATCTATGTTAATTTTAAGACCAGTCCCTGCACAATTAGGACAAATCAACCCAGTTATCAGCTCATTCAAACGCGCCGCATCTCTCTGCTGCTCACTGGACATGCTAACGCTAGCCTCATCTCCCTGCTGCTGACTGGACATGCTAGCACCGGCTAATGACAACTTGCGCGAATAGGCACTTTATATCTCATAAATGTAAACCTTTCCATTTAGTTTCTCTTGTTTTCTGTTCAACCTTGCGGGCAAACACTGTTGTCATTGTTGCTTATTACGTTTAGAACGCTTTACAGACGGCATTATTTGGATTAGATATCAGGAAATGGAAACGTGTCACATGACGCGCTGAACCAATCACGTTCTCAGAAATCAACAACAGCCAATGAGATTTCACGTTTAGCATCAAACCCGCCTTTGTATTTCCACGATTGGTTGCTGATACAAATGAAACTATCAGGTTTGGTTGCGATAACATCAGGCTAGAGAGAGAGATCTATCCATCGATATATCACATTAACGGATCCAAAAGACGGCGGCGCTGTGGTTCGTTGCGAAAAAATGCTAACTTTTGGTGATTTTAGGAAGAATCTACAGACGCAAACAGACTAAATGAAGTAAAATAAACATCTAAATGCGTATTTTTGATGTTTTATTTCCACTAGTATGAAAGAAGACATGTTATGGAAGCAAACTAGCACAAAATCTCAAATTTGACCAGGGCGTTGAAAAACGATGTTTTCACCTACCGTGTCTCCCCTTAAATTATAATGTTGGCTTGGCAACTTGAGAATATTTCAGTTGTGTACACTATAACTTTTATGAAGTGTTGTCGTGGGTCATTGTTTCCTAATTACGGGCAATGGTGGAGTCTTCTCAAGTCTAGCAGGCTCGCGCGAGCTCCTGCACGTTCGTACTGTTTCATCGCTTGGAATAAAATGCGATAATTAGCTTACTCATTGATTTCGCATTAACCCACGACACCGTTAGTATGTGTTTGTTTTTAGGCATTCATTTTTCCGAAGTAAACGTTAACAGAATACTAGAAGCCCCAACAACGGAGCTAGGCTAGCTAGCAGGATTTGTTATAGCAGCCATCTTGGCTCATTTGGTTACAGCAGCCATCTTGGTGGATTTCATGTTACTCTTAACTGTTGAAATGGTTGCTCATTCTGTCAAACGGGTAAAGAATTGTGTACTACGTTTTCACTCACATACAAATCCAAATTTTGCATAATAGGTACTCATGATGTGGACTACTAATATAGTGTCTTGCAAAATCTATTTAATTACTGAGTGTGAAGGGTGGTAGACATGTTGCCCTGTTCCTCTAAACGTGTCAGAAATCACGTGGTCCTGTGGAGTGTGCATGTCAGCCAACGAGAGGGTCACCCACCCACTCTCTCTCTCTCTCTCTCTCTCTCTCTCCCTCTCTCCCCTCCCATGCTCTCAGTTGCCAACCTCCCAGTTCTTGTTTGAACTGAGCAAGAAGCAGGTGAGCGGGACAGGAAGAGGCGCTAAGACGGGGACAGGCGTGGCCAGGGGCAGTCCTGGGACAGCACCACAGGCTCTGTGAGTCTTGTTCAGTTGAATGCCCTCATGAGTATTAACAGAAGAGCACCATATACATATGCACACATACACTCTAACATGTCGCTCTCTCCTCAGCTCAGCCCAATGGACTCTGATGGTTCTGTCTGGCCAGCCCTTAGGTGGAGAAACACCTGATCATCAATAAAGGCAGGCACACGTAAGTACAAATGCACATACGTTTCCATAGACGGGATAAACAAATGGGGATATTGATATTGAGTTAATGTTAGCGGTAGACATGTGAGATTCATAAGACGCATCACTGACGCCAGTGACGCCACAATATCAGGGAAATTGAGCAATTGCTTCCCTGTAGTGCAAACTTGCAAGATTCGCTCAGTTATTAACCCTTCTTGCCTTTTTTGTTCTTGGTTTTCTCTCTCCTCCTTCCTCTCCGTGCAGTTCTCCTGTGTGCTGAGCCGCTATCCCATGTATTGCCACTGCTGACAGGGTAGAGCTCAGCCACATGCAGAAGTGAGTGATGAGGAGAGGGAAGATCATTTTCCCGTTTTTTTTCCCTCCAGTTTTAGGAACCGTCTCAAGAATGTGTTCCCCACTTTTATGCCTTTAAATCAGGGTTGGAGTATTCCAGGTGTGTGGCCATGGCCATGAACACCAGTAGAGGAGGGAACCAAGTGTCTCATTCTCTCTCCACAGTTGTGTGGTTGTAACCCCCCACTAGCTACATATTCATTCAATCTTTATTTAACCTCGTGAATCAATTGAGAGTAAGCTCTCATTTACAATGACGTATAATCACTCTATATTTGAACTTGTACTACAGGTGAGATAATCCTTTTTAATGGTCTCTCTCATTCGCTCTCCTAGCTGTGATGTTAGAGTTGTGCAAGACTTGGGTGTTCTCCTGCTCTGAGTGCCCATTCTCCTATACCTCCCAGATCTACCTCCACAAGCACATCAAGAGGAGCCATGACAACCTCTGTCTCTGCTGAGGAACACACAGAGCATTATGAAGTAGCCAGTGCCTTGGCGAAGGTGTTTGAGCAGCAGTCATCAATGGATTAACTCCCAAGACACAAGGAAGAGACAGCGCAACACACGCTATGACTCCAGTGACGAAGGTAATATAATAAAGTGCATTCAACAGTCCCAAAAGAGTACTACTTGAGTTGACTAATCTGAGCTAATTTACCTCTACTATATGTTCCAGTGCCCAGGCAGCCGGTCGGCAGAACTCAGACCAGACCAGCTATGCCAGGTGCCAGAGCCGGAAGGCCTGCTCTGCCAGTTATCAATGCAGGTATCCATGCATGTTTGTGTTGGTGAAATGTCTATGCATATTTGCACACTTACAGTTAACTCAGGACTTTCTGAAGACTCATGTACTCAGTTCACTTATTCGCTCATCTCACATCTCACTACTCGGCAGTAGATATTCATCGCCCGGGTCCTTTGAGCCAAGGCGCTGTGAGCCCAGGCCCTTCAGCCCTTCAGACGTCCAGGCACGAGCAGCATGCATCAGCGATTAGCACCCCGGCCAGACCAGGTCAGGATCTGACATGTCTCATGTCGAGTTGATTCTTCCCCTTATGCCAGAATCACTACGCCGCCAGCACCATAGTTTCCTGCTCATCCCTTTATCCTCTGGTTTTCAGGTAGTTCTCTGATGCCATCGCCTGTGAGACCAACAGCTCCAGCAGTGTTGCCATCAAGCTCTGCAGATGCTGGTATGCTGAATTTTGTGAACTACTTCATGCTGCATGTAGGGATATACTTTGAGCTGAATATCCATTATGGGACCGTACAATTACTTATAGCCACATCTGTGTTTAATATCCAGACTTCCAGAGGATGATGTGTCAGCAGTTCTCCAGCGTCATGCAGAGTCTGAGGGAGATGGCACAGACAATGATGAGGCTGGAGCAGAGACTGTCCGGCGAGTCTGCAGACAGCTATCGGGGAGCAGTACTGGATGACCTGCACCCTGCTAAAACGGAGGAGGAGCTGCTGGTCTTGGAGGAGCAGCTGAAGGACAAGGATCATCAAAGGAAGATGGTGAGTAACTTCAGGGCAGAACTTTGTTCCTTATTTTTGCAGGGAAGTGTTAAGGAAATGTAAAAGTAAATGATTGTCTTTATGTTTTGCAGACACGATATCTGAGTTCCATTGGCGGCAAAGATCTGCCAGATGTGATCCGGCGGGTGCTGTCAGCCATTGCCATACACAGAGTGTGGTGTGTCTACAGCGTCCATGGGAAGAGGGGGAAGAAGCCTCTGAAGAATATGACCCTCTACAATGTCATATTACGTAAGGGATTGTTCATATTTTCGCAAAATAATACATTGTCTTTGCTTCATGCCATGTGCATTGAAACCATTCCCTTTTTGGTTAAAAGGTGCAGTTATGGCCTGTAAGCCAAGTACCACTGTGACGGAGGTGTCTGCCCAGCTGCAGGAGATGCTGAAACATGCCCCTGCTCGATTCAAAAAGGTATGTGATGTCAGGCAGTTAATTTTCTCGTATCCAGTGACATGGCACGCTTCCAATGAACGTATGCGACTTGCTTTTACAGCCATTTCATTATGTCCTTAGGCATCTGCTCCAGCCCAGCTGACCTCCCCAGCCCAGCCCCTGACCACAGCTCCAGCCCTGACCACAGTGGAGTATTCAGATGAGGATGACCTCTTCAGCCCAGACCGATTCAGATGTGGGTGACCCCCAGCCCGCCTCCCTAAACCTGCCTTTCCAGCCTGCCAGGATGGATGCCTTTTTTGTAAATAGTTTTTGTAAATTGTAACCTTTTTTTTGTGGGATACAACGGTCTGTTCCCGGTCTGCCTGCCACAGAATGCGCACTGTTTCATTTTTGTTTTTAGAACTTTTGCAATTGTCAGATAATGGGTTGCTAGCCAGAGCTTGTACATGCTTTTTTTTTGCTTTTCTGGCTATGCGTAATGTGACAGACCGTAAACCTCATCCTTGTAAATATGTATACTTTTAATTTGTAATGTACTTTGTGTAATAAAATGTTCTAAACTGTTAATGGTGTTCAGTCTTATATTGGTTTGTATAATAATGCTTGCTGCTATATCCCCATATAGCATTAATTCGTTTTTGTACTGGTAAATGCTAAATATAGCCAGTGGTACTGCAAATGCTAAATATAGCCAGTGGTCAGTAAGTGACCATATTTGCACCGTGCGAAAAAGACGTGCAGACCAAGTCATATAAATACCTGTAAATCTAGTGTCAGCCAAGTCAGTTTATTACGGAAGTTCCTGCCCACGTTTTTTGCACGCGGCCGCACCATATTTGCACCGTGCGAAAAAGACGTGCAGACCAAGTCACATAAATACCTGTAAATCTAGTGTGAGCCAAGTGAGTTTATAACGGAGGTTCCTGCCCACGTGATCACGTGCGTTCTTTGCACGCGGCCGCAACTTCTGAATGACGTGTCGTTCTAACGTAGCGTCTACTAATCGGCAGATCTCGCGTTTCCGTAAATGGCCGCGTAATTTCCGCACGCGGCGCAGATGAATCGTCACCTATAGCGGCCGTATGTAGAACGTTTGCGCAACCTGCGTGTGTTAGTAGGGTAGTTTGTTTGCAACTAGGTTTGACAGCTGGACGATGTATATGTTTCACAGCAAATATGCAGTAGCCTACACTTCGCTCATTGCTATCTAGCAATACCAGGTAGCTACAGTCATAGATATATGGGTACAGTAGGCTATGGAATAGCTAGTTTGGGTTGCTAGGCTCATTGGTTGCTAGGTCGTATCCAGGGTTGAGAGACATTGCTGAAAGAAAGGTTACGGACACTTTCCATTTCACTTACGGTTCCAAACCCATGTTAACTATTGGATGTCATCGCTGTTCCTCCAAGACATATTATACAGTATTCAATTTGTAATTCCATAGCAACGTGATTTAGCAGTTAGGGACTATAATGACACTCAGCAGTGAGCAACACATAAATAACATTTCTTTATATTTTAATGTAGAAAATGCGAGTAAATGGCATATATTTATTTATCTTTGGCATGTGGGGCCATGGTATAAGCGGGATAATCAACTGATAGGTGTGCGTTAAACGGTTTTAAGGCACTTTGCGGAGGCACTGAGCGTCGGGTGGTTCTTCGCCTCCACGTCGTGCCTTAAAACCGTTTAACGCGCACCTACTCGTTGATTATCCCTTACTGGATAAACGAGCTGGAGACCGTTTTCCATACGTCTGGCTTTTTTTACTGCAACTCTTAGACTGACGTTACAAAATCATATCTGGCTACTACACCACTAACGTGCACCACCACGTTATAACACGAAGTGAAAAAACTGTTTTTGATTTAGGGACAGTGAGGTGTCTGGCTATCATAAAGAGTTTGTTGGCAAATAGATTTGACAACTGGACAATGGATGCGTTGCACAGCAAATATGCAGTATCCATCACTTCGTTCATGGCTAGCTAGCAATGGTACAGCAGGCTATGGGATGAGCTCATTTGGGATGCTGTCAAAGCCGGCGCATTGATTTAGATCGGTAATTAAACTTCAGCCGAACTACGTGTGCGTATACACGGTTTTAACGCACGTCTGCTGGCCAATCAGGAAAGAGTATTAACCCAGGCCATGGTATAAATATAATTATAGATATAATACATTGTATATAAAATAAAAAGTTAAACAGTAAACAGGGTTTAGTCATTATTAGGGCTGGGTATCGGTACTCGATACCTTGTAGTACTGGATCGAAACAAACGAGAAGGGTATCTCTGCAGGCCCGGAGACTTCGAGGGGGCGGGTCAACTGTCAATCAATTTCTACTTTGGTCAATCAGAGGCTGACAATCGTCTTGTCAATCAAAAACTCATTTCGCCTGAAACGGTTGTCAATCACTTTTTATTTGGCGAATCGCCTTTCGCCTTTGTTCTCAGCAGGAAACCGGTGGCCTGTCCGCTCCGAGTAGGAAATGAGTCCTTACCCCAAGTGAAGGAGTTCAAGTATCTGGGGGTCTTGTTCACGAGTGAGGGAACCATGGAGAGGGAGTTTGGCCGGAGAGTCGGAGCAGCTGGTGCGGTTCTGCAGTCGCTTTACCGCACTGTTGTGACGAAAAGAGAGCTGAGCCAAAAGGCAAAGCTCTCGATCTACTGGTCTATCTTCGTCCCCACCCTCACCTATGGTCATGAAGGATGGGTCATGACCGAAAGAACGAGATCACGGATACAAGCGGCCGAAATGAGTTTTCTCCGGAGGGTGGCTGGGGTCTCCCTGAGAGATCGGTTGAGAAGTTCAGTCATCCGGGAGAGACTCGGAGTAGAGCCGCTGCTCCTTTGCGTCGAAAGGACCCAGTTGAGGTGGTTCGGGCATCTAGTGAGGATGCCTCCTGGGCGCCTCCCTAGGGAGGTGTTCCAGGCGTGTCCGGCTGGGGGAGGCCGCGGGGTAGACCCAGGACTAGGTGGCGGGACTACATCTCCGCACTGGCCTGTGAGAGGCTAAAGATTCCCCAGGCAGAGCTGGTTGATGCTGCTAGGGAAAGGGATGTCTGGGGCCCCCTGCTGGAGCTGCTGCCTCCGCGACCTGACCCTGGATAAGCGGATGAAAATGATGATGATGATGATGATGATGAATCGCCTTTCTCTTAGGAGAAGGGGTGTGAGACGCAAAGCTAATTTGTCATTAATAAGTGTCCGCTGCGGACGATCAAGCGAACATATTGGACGTCTTTCGAGGTAAGGGAGATTGACACAAGTAACATAACAATAAACAGTTATTTTAATGTATTTTCAATTAGTTATAACATTGACAGCGCCTAAATGCTCACATTTAAGAATGTAGACGAAGATGCTGAGATGCCTAACGTGAGCTAAATAGCTAAGTTAGTGTATACATCCATGATCCTAGCCGTCACAACGTGGCTAGCTAGGTGTAGGCTATTCTTGACCCAAGTTAACATTAGCAAAGCGGTGTACCTGTGCACATGCACAAACAGAGCAGTGCTTCTACAAAGAAATCTATCATATTTATTTTCTCATGTAAACACTGGGCGTTTGGTGTTGCCAAGCAATTAGGCTCTTTGCACAAGCTCCACTACTTCCTGAAATTCTACAGGCATCCTTATTTCCTGTCCTATACCATTGGATGGAAGTTATTAATCAGGTGTGCCGCTTATATAGATAAACAAATAGACAGGTAGGTGTGTATATATATACACAGTAAGCATGATTATGTTCTGTTAAAAATATATAATTTGTTGACAGGAAACCAAGAGATACAAGAGAGTGGAAGAGAGGGGACAGGAGGAGAGGACATAGAGATGAGAGGTGAGATACCTGATGTTAGCCAAAGAGACACTACATTAATTAGATCCTGGCAAGTTTAAAAAATAATGTGGATGGATGGGTGGGTGGGGGTGTGTGTGTTTATAGCTTATGTTTATGTTTTGTTAATTTGTGGACAGGAGATGAAAATGGACACCACAGTGGAGGAGAGGTGACAGGAGGAGACCAGCATGGACAAAAGACAGGAGGAGAGGTGACAGGAGGAGACCAACATGGACACCACAGTAGAAGAGAGGTGACAGGAGGAGACCAACATGGACACCACAGTGGAAGAGAGGTGACAGGAGGAGACCAACATGGACATCAGAGTGGAGGAGGCCAGGCTGGGAGAGAGGTGACAGGAGGAGCTAGTCTCATGTTTCTAATAGATGGTGTGTTCTCATCAACATTCACTTAAGTTGTGTCCTCTCTGGATGACCTCCACTGCTCTCAGTTAAAGATATTAATCCAATATGATGCGTGTTGTTCTTTATAGATCTAGCCTCTTCATTTTGCTCTCAAAGTGCACCAGATTGAAGCACCACAACTAAATGACCTCGGTATTACAAAAATCCTGCGTACGGCCCTGGTCCTGAATGTTTCAGAGGGCAGATGATAACCTCCTTCTAATCAAGGAGCAGGTGTTCATAACTCTGTCTGCATCACTACACTGTGGTGACATTTTGGTTGTACCGTCTGATCACAACACTAAGAGTTCTAATCAAATTTTTAACCTATCTGTCTACATGTCTGTCTGTCCATCTCTATCTTTCATTGTCTGCCCCTGTTTTTATTATTGTATCTGAGGCTTCACGTTTGGTGATGGGACCTCAGTGGGTGAGAACAGACATGCTGAATAGACATAAAGATCTAGGCTTGGGCAGCATCTTTCCATCCATTTAAAAATAAATATGTATTATTTTATGCCAACCGTCATTCAGTCTAGCCCTAACCCTAACCTCTTAGAGTGCAGGAAGTGTCGGCCAGCTGTGTCGTGTGTGTCTCCATTCTCAGCGTCAGTACATCCAGTTTGATGGTTCACCTGGGCCAGTAGACTAAGCAGAGCCTCGACCCAAACAAGGTGTCCTGAATGGTCTCCCAGGTCCGCCTTGTACAACTGAACTGTCAGCCCAGTGTTTCAGTGTGGTCTACAAGCTATTCAATAAAACCTGGAGAAAATGATCTGTATCTTGTCTTTACACTTACAGCACACATGCTGCACAAATGATAACCTTAATTGTATGACACTTGTTTTGTCAAATGCACAAGGGTATCTCTAACTTGGCTAGACTGTGGATGTGGTGACTAGTCCAGGCCAGTCAGCATGGTATAAGCTGCATACAGGTGAGCGGAAGCTGAAACGCTTGTTCCTTGGCTAGGCCCAAGGCAGCTTGCCAGCAGGGTCAGGCCTGTGCCGGGAGGTCAGTACATTAGAACCACTTAGGCGGGCTGTATGTATCCTAGGTTCTCAAACTTATATTTGTGGTATAGAAAGGTAGAACTTGCTTGGTTGATTATGTAAGTGTGTGTGTGTGGGGTGCTGTTGATTTTCCTCCACACATCTCTCAGCCATATGTTTCCTCTATGTGGATCTGAAAATGGTGATAGGGATTAAATTAGGTTGCTAAGAGAACTGCTAGTCACCAGAAGCATTCAAGAACATAAACTGTGCTGGAATACTAGTGTATGAACAAATCAATACAAGTAGAGCACATCTACTGACAGGCTGGCTGAATGACTAGAAGACTGACTTGGGACCTCCACTGAGGACATCCCAGTCCTGGCTATGGATCAGTAGTGATGCTCCCCTGCCCCTGTAGTCCAGGCATTTTATGACATAACCTTGAACAAATTGCAACAGAAATTATTTCCACTGTTTTAGTGTCATACATAATGTTCTTTATAACATATCAAAAGTCCCTCAAAATCCCAGTGGTGGAAAGTAATGAAAAATGCAGATGGAAGGTATGTGACAAATATACCAATTTCCAATTTTCGCCTATATAAAAGAAAAAGGTTTATGCAGGTTTTCTTGTCTGATGTCCACACAACACTGTCCCCAATCAACCAGAAACTATATAGGATGCATCACAGTGCATATACAGAAATATATTTTTAATTCTATTGGCATTTGGTGAAGAGAAAAGGGGTGAATCTCACACAAATTGCAACAGAAAATCTGACATGTGTATTAATCAAATAGCTCAAGAGTCTAGAACCCTGGAGAGGACAGTCTACAACCCTGGAGAACAGTCTACAGCCCTGTAGAGAACAGTAGAACCCTGGAGAGGACAGTGTGAGACGTAGAATCGTCCATAGCAGAGCAGCCAGGTGCTAGAGGGTCCACTTCAGATACCTGTGGGAGAAAATCACACGCGCGTGCGCGCGCACACACACGATTAGAGGGTCCACTTCAGGAGAGAAGAGAACATGAGCAGGATGAAAATAATAATAATAATAACTTGCATTCATCATCATATTCATCAACACATGCCGCCTGATGTGAATTTGCACACCCTGAGCCTTTACAGCTGCTACATGCAACAGAACACTCAAGGCCATGTTTCTTGCATGTGCACCTCAGGCTGCTGCAGTCTGTCTTGCAGGTGCATCTGATGATCTTAAGAAGTTCTTGTGGAGCTGGTGGTAAGTCCGTCTGGTCAAGCCTCCCATCATTCTCTTTCCACAACCATTATTGTGGCAGGAGTTCATCTACAGGTCCCTTCCACTGTTGCACCTGGTAGTACACACGGAGACTCTGGTACTTTGCTGCTGCTGACGTTAGTGGTAGACTCTGTGGCTGTACATGAGAAGTGCTGGTAGCCACCTTCTCACAAAAGCGCTTGTATCTTAGACTGTCAAGTCCCTCCCCAGGCTTCCCATTGTACAGGCACAGCAAAGCATTCTCTCCTGCTGACACAATCTCTGCTCTAGAAGCTGATTATGAGTCAAACACTGTAGCTTGCTGATAGAACTCGCTGCTGGCTCTGAACTTCTTGAGGGGAGCCCCTTTCCCAATGCCATAAAGGCAGGACGTAGTGTCACACCCAGCTATAGCATGAATGAAGAGAATGTGAGTGCACATGTAATGGACATTAAGGATCTGCTGGGATGACAGTGGAGAAAGGGGGGAGGAGTGTCACTTGGACTGATTGATGTTATGGTATAGCAGTGACAGCAAACTTGTTTTGTGAAATTGAAATGTATACATTAGCCATGATTGCTTGTTTGGTGTGGTTATACTGTTTGACTTTGTAAATGTTTGCTGTGTATGGAGTGATGAACACAAACTGTTTGCTCCTAAATGGACTTGGAACTGCTTGCCTGTCAATGCAAGGGCACAGGTTGATTGACACACTGGGGCGTTACTAATCAGTGCGCACTCGCCAGCCGTGTCCCGCACACCTTTATAAGAAGGAGGCGGACAGTCAAGAGGTTGGACTGTGAGCCGGTCGGACGTGCCGAAGTTGCTGCAGCCGTGCTGTGAACCGGATCCCTTCTGCTCTTCGTGCGGTGGCTCCCCTCTCTTCAGCCTGGGTCGGCGGATCCAGAAGACCGGTTCGAGACGGACGACAGCGTATTTCTAATGGCCTGCATTTCCTGATGGGAAGGAAAGTGATCACGCTGTGCGTTGGTGGATCGGTTTGGAATTGCCGGTTAGACTGAGCACTGATTATATTTTCGCATTCCTCTTTGACAGCGCTCGACCGGCGGAGCGGAGTTCCTGGCACCGGAGTCCCGGACTGGACTGCACTGACGCGGGAGTTTCATTGGAGCACGCCTCCCTGCTGGCGCACCGGAAAACGTGGCTCTTTACAAGGACTGGAATAAACTCCTGAGGATTGACTTTTTGCGTGTCTTCGTACCGGACGGGTGGACAATCATTTTATTATTTTAAATACTTTACTCCTTGCAAGGTTTGGTTTTAAAGAATAGTAGCAATAAAATAAATCATATCTTGCAACTTTAATCTGTGTCCTTCGTGCTGTGTTGGTGTGGCCGGGAACTTGAACCTGTGAAGTAGATAACAGTCGAGTCTGTTACATAAGTGGCGTTGTCGGCAGGAACTGCAACGTCAGGTGCGTAGAAACCCTGCAATGTCCTTTAGTGAGGTGTCTAGTGAAGCCAGAGCATTGGGAGCAGAATTTAAGATGGAGTTTGCCTGTGCATCACGCATCGCAGCACCACAGCCTCGACCAGCCATGACAACTAACTTGGAAGAGTGGAGGGAGACAGTAAGAGCTGAACTAAAAAAAGAAATGCAAGACCAATTGTCTGTCCTTAAAGAGACTCTTAGAGAAGAAATTCAACGTCAACTTTCCCCACAAAATGCTCCTGTTGTGCACAGGGATCCACCCCCGGCCCCTAGAGGGAGGATTCAGGATGGCCGCTATACCCCGTCTCCCAGACAAAGATTTGAGTGGCACCAACAGGGCCAACCCATTTGTAGAGGTTGCGGGGAGGCAGGGCACATTCAGAGGCGCTGCCCACATGAGAGGAGGCAGTTAAACTAACAACCCCAGCCACTGAGAGCCGAGTGGTTGGGGAGCAAGACCAATCAAACCAAACTGACAAACCATCTATGGTTGGGGTATGTCCAGGGGTTGAAATATTGGTTGCAGGGGTGAAGGTGCCCTGCTTGCTTGACACAGGTTCACAAGTGACACTTTTTAGTGAATCTTTCTTCCAGAAATGGCTGAGTGGGGTGCAGAAGCAGAGCCCACAAGACCTGCACTGGCTTACCTTGAAGGCTGCCAACGGACTGCAGATCCCTTACACCGGCTATGCCATCTTAGATTTTTCGGTGGGAGGAGTAACCATACCAGGCAAAGGGGTCATCATAGTCAAAGATGAGTGCCTGAATTCTGAAAGAGGTATTCTAGGGATGAATGTTATTTCACACTGCTGGAAAGAACTGTTTCAGGGGGTCCATCCTGGTCTGACAGTGTTTGGTGCCACCATGTCCTCAGAGGCCAAAGGAGAGTGGGAACGAGCTTTTGCTGTCTGTAGGAGGGTGTCTCTGGTTGAACCGCCAGATGAGCAGGTTAGAGTGGCCCGGCTGACCCGCCAAGATCCAGTCTATGTACCCCCAAATAGCGAGATGGTGCTCTGGACCCACCTACACGGAGCCAAGACCCCATCTGATTTCTGTGCCTTGGTGGAGGGCCCGGAAAGGGACGATGAATGGCAAGTGGCCCGGACCGTCACCCAGGTGGTGAAAGGACGCCTCCCCATACGGGTATGTAACCTGAATCCCTACCCCATCTTAATACCTCAACGGCGCCCTCTTGCGAATGTGTTACAGGTTGACCCAAGCCAAATCCGTGGGGAAAAGGACCTAGTGTTGAAGGCGTCAGACCCAGGCGTGGTAGAGGTGGATGTCCAGGCAAATCACATCACCCTGGAAGACCAGCATCCAGTCACTCTGCTGAAAGGTGAGGGATTGTCAACAGAACAACAGCTGAAGATGGACTCCCTGTTGCAGCGGTGGAAAGGGGTCTTCGCAGCAGGAGAGGAGGATTTTGGACAGACTAGTGCTGTTCGCCACTCAATCCCTACTGGCTCTGCACCACCCAGCAGGGAGCGCTACAGGCCAATTCCACCTAGCCTCTACCCTGAGCTAAGGGGACTCCTCCAAAATATGCTGGACAATGATGTCATTAAGGAGAGTTCTAGCCCTTGGGCAGCGCCTATCGTCCTGGTGAAGAAGAAGGATGGCTCCTGGCGCTTCTGCGTGGATTACAGGAAGCTTAATGCCCTCACCCACAAAGATGCATACCCCTTGCCCAGGATAGAAGAATCACTCACCAGTTTAAAACAAGCCTCTTGGTACTCGACCCTCGACCTTGCCAGTGGCTATTGGCAGGTGGAGGTGGATCCAAAGGACCGTGAAAAAACGGCATTCACCACCCCCATGGGACTCTATGAGTTCCAGAGAATGCCTTTTGGCCTCTGCAATGCGCCAGCGACCTTCCAGCGCTTAATGCAGTGGTGCCTGGGAGGACAAGTGAACGAGTCTCTTCTGATCTACCTGGATGATGTCATTGTGTATTCTCTTGATTTCGAAACCCACATTGCACATCTTGAGCAGGTCTTTGAAAAGTTGGCAGCCCATGGCCTGAAGTTGCAGCCTCATAAATGCCACCTGTTCCAAAGAAAAGTCACCTACCTCGGCCACGTCATCTCCAGGGATGGTGTATCCACAGACCCTGAAAAGACTGCTGTTGTGACGGACTGGCCTGCCCTTTCGACCATCAAGCAGGTACGATCATTCCTCGGGTTTGTGGGGTACTACCGGAGGTTTATAAAAGGTTTTTCTAAAATAGCAGCACCCCTTCATGCTCTCCTAGTAGGTACAGCCAGCATGCAGAAAAGAAAGAGTGCCATTGACTGGACTCCAGACTGCCAGGTGGCATTCGACACCCTGAAGACTGCTTTGGTGAGTGCCCCAGTTCTGGCCTTTGCTGATTTTTCAAAGCCATTTCATCTGTACACTGATGCTAGCCTAGGAGGTTTGGGGGCTGTGCTGGCGCAGATACAGGAAGGTCGAGAGAGAGTAATTGCTTATGCCAGTAGAAGCTTAAGCCCCAATGAGAGGAATGACCAGAACTACAGTTCTTTTAAACTGGAGTTTTTAGCTCTCAAGTGGGCTGTTACTGAAAAGTTTAAGGACTATCTGTGGGGCAACACATTTCTAGCTTTTACAGAGAACAACCCTCTTGTCCACCTGGACACGGCACACTTGGGGGCCACAGAACAGCGGTGGGTGGCCCAGTTGGCAAATTTTGACTTTGAACTCAAGTATCGTCCTGGTATTGCCAACCGTAACGCTGATGTCTTGTCTAGATTGCCACAGGAGGCCGGCCACATCCAGCAGGCACATGTGGAGACGGCAGCAGTGGAGCCGGAGACTGCCCCGGAAACTGGAGACCATTGGAAGGACTGGCAGGACAGGGATCAAATCCTGGAACAGGTGAAGCGGTGGGTAGCAGGAGGTCGCCTTCCAGGAGCAGAGCACAGGAAAGCAAGCCAGCCCATGGTAAGACGCCTCTTGAGGGAATGGAGCCGGCTACACATCCAAGAGGGTGTTTTAAAGCGGAAAGCCCTTGAGCGGCATACTAGGTTGAGTCTCTCCCAAATTGTGGTACCCACAAATCGGACCCGTGAGCTGTGGGAGAAGTACCACAACACATCCGGCCACATGGGTGTGGCTAAGATGGAAGGCTTACTGAGGAGAACCTTCTACTGGCCAGGGATGGGCACCGATCTCCAGGAGTGGGCATCTAACTGTACAGGCTGCGTTCAACAGAAAAGAGGCCCAGAGGTAAGGGCACCCATGGTGCCTATTTTTACATCATACCCCTTGGAGACCGTTTCAATGGATTATCTGTCCCTGGGTCGGCATGGTGATGCTTACCCCTATTTGTTGGTTATCACTGATCTGTTCTCCAAGTATGGATGGGCCATCCCTACGAAAGACCAGACAGCAGCCACCACGACGCGTGTTCTTTGGCGCCATCTCATCCAGCCATGGGGGTGCCCGGAACGCATCCTGTCCGACCAAGGGGCGGCCTTCGAGTCAGCTCTGGTTGCACAGTTGTGCAGCCTCTATGGGTGTTCCAAAATCAGAACTACACCCTACAGGCCGCAAGGAAATGGGGCCTGTGAGAGACTCAACAGGACTCTTTTGTCCCTTTTAGGAGCACTGAGCCTCGAGGACCAAGCACACTGGCCAGATCATTTGCCCACCCTGCTCCAGATGTACAATAACACCCCTCATGAGACGACAGGGCTGACCCCCCACTTTGTCATGTTTGGCCGACATGCCCGCCTGCCTGTGGAAACGGCTGTAGGAGCACCTCCGCTGACTCAAAGACATGACTTGGAGGGCTGGGTTCACCGACACAACCAGACCCTACAAAAGGTCTACCAACAGGTGGCAGCAGCAACAAGAGAGAACCGGATGCGAGACAAGGAGAGGTATGACCAGAGAGCAAAGCACCTCCCCTTGTTGCCTGGAGAGCGAGTACTCCTGCGCAACTTCCGTCGCCGAGAACAAGGCAAGCTGGCACCTCACTGGCAGCCCCAACCCTATGTGATCCTGGCTCAGTCACGCCCGGGCCTGCCAGTTTTCCAGATCAAGCCAGAGGGAAAAGAAGGTCCCATTAGGACAATTCATCGGAACCATCTCCGGCCTTGCCCTTTTAACCCCCCAGAAGAGCCACAAGCTCTAGAGACTGAAATGACTAACCCCACCTTTTCCACTGCCCAACTCCCCAGGCCTTTATTGTTACCTCTGACCCTTGTGCCCACCGCAGCTGTTTTTCCTGCAGCCCCGGTGGAAGATGATGCAGTAGCCCCTCCCCTGGGGCCACCAGCAGGACGAGAGCCTATGGATGAACCCCCCCTGAGAAGGTCAGCGAGAGAGAATAGTGGTAGGCCTCCAGACAGATATGGACATTAAGACCTTGTCGGGACGACAAGTGATAAAGGGGGGAGGAGTGTAATGGACATTAAGGATCTGCTGGGATGACAGTGGAGAAAGGGGGGAGGAGTGTCACTTGGACTGATTGATGTTATGGTATAGCAGTGACAGCAAACTTGTTTTGTGAAATTGAAATGTATACATTAGCCATGATTGCTTGTTTGGTGTGGTTATACTGTTTGACTTTGTAAATGTTTGCTGTGTATGGAGTGATGAACACAAACTGTTTGCTCCTAAATGGACTTGGAACTGCTTGCCTGTCAATGCAAGGGCACAGGTTGATTGACACACTGGGGCGTTACTAATCAGTGCGCACTCGCCAGCCGTGTCCCGCACACCTTTATAAGAAGGAGGCGGACAGTCAAGAGGTTGGACTGTGAGCCGGTCGGACGTGCCGAAGTTGCTGCAGCCGTGCTGTGAACCGGATCCCTTCTGCTCTTCGTGCGGTGGCTCCCCTCTCTTCAGCCTGGGTCGGCGGATCCAGAAGACCGGTTCGAGACGGATGACAGCGTATTTCTAATGGCCTGCATTTCCTGATGGGAAGGAAAGTGATCACGCTGTGCGTTGGTGGATCGGTTTGGAATTGCCGGTTAGACTGAGCACTGATTATATTTTCGCATTCCTCTTTGACAGCGCTCGACCGGCGGAGCGGAGTTCCTGGCACCGGAGTCCCGGACTGGACTGCACTGACGCGGGAGTTTCATTGGAGCACGCCTCCCTGCTGGCGCACCGGAAAACGCGGCTCTTTACAAGGACTGGAATGGACTCCTGAGGATTGACTTTTTGCGTGTCTTCGTACCGGACGGGTGGACAATCATTTTATTATTTTAAATACTTTACTCCTTGCAAGGTTTGGTTTTAAAGAATAGTAGCAATAAAAGAAATCATATCTTGCAACTTTAATCTGTGTCCTTCGTGCTGTGTTGGTGTGGCCGGGAACTTGAACCTGTGAAGTAGATAACAGTCGAGTCTGTTACACACACACTGGGACCTAGCTGCTGCTTGACGGACTTGATGTTCCAGATGCGTGGCTTCATGCTCTTCTTGGGCTCAGGTTTGAAGAAGAGGTCATGGGAGTTGAGGTTGGGGTGGTAGATGAGGAGGGCGAGCAGATCTGTATCATGTCACCAGAATGGGGGTGGAAAGAGAATGATGGGAGGTTTGTCCCTGTCCAGACGGACTTACCACCAGCTCCACAAGAACTTCTTAAGGTCTTCAGATGCACCTGCAAGACAGACTGCAGCAGCCTGAGGTGCACATGCAAGAAACATGGCCTTGAGTGTTCTGTTGCATGTAGCAGCTGTAAAGGATCAGGGTGTGCAAATTCACATCAGGCGGCATGTGATGATGAAGATGATGATGAATGCAAGTTATTATTATTATTATTATCATCCTGCTCATGTTCTCTTCTCTCCTGAAGTGGACCCTCTAATCGTGTGTGTGTGTGTGTGTGTGTGTGTGCGCGCACGCGCGTTTGATTTTCTCCCACAGGTATCTGAAGTGGACCCTCTAGCACCTCGCTGCTCTGCTATGGACTGTTCTACGTCTCAGACTGTCCTCTCCAGGGTTCTACTGTTCTCTACAGGGCTGTAGACTGTCCTCTCCAGGGTTCTACTGTTCTCTACAGGGCTGTAGACTGTTCTCCAGGGTTCTACTGTTCTCTATAGGGCTGTAGACTGTTCTCCAGGGTTGTAGACTGTCCTCTTCAGGGTTCTAGACTCTTGAGCTATTTGATTAATACACGTCAGATTTTCTGTTGCAATATGTGTGAGATTCACCCCTTTTCTCTTCACCAAATGCCAATATAATTAAAAATATATTTCTGTATATGCACTGTGATGCATCCTATATAGTTTCTGGTTGATTGGGGACAGTGTTGTGTGGACATCGGACAAGAAAACATGCATAAACCTTTTTCTTCTACATAGGCGAAAATTGGAAATTGGTATATTTGTCACATACCTTCCATCTGCATTTGTCATTACTTTCCACCACTGGGATTTTGGGGGACTAACTGATATGTTATAAAGAACGTATGACACTACAACAGTTGAAATCATTTCTGTTGCAATTTGTTCAAGGTTATGTCATAAAATGCCTGGACTACAGGGGCAGGGGAGCATCACTACTGATCCATAGCCAGGACTGGGATGTCCTCAGTGGAGGTCCCAAGTCAGTCTTCTAGTCATTCAGCCAGCCTGTCAGTAGATGTGCTCTACTTGTATTGATTTGTTCATACACTAGTATTCCAGCACAGGTTATGTTCTTGAATGCTTCTGGTGACTAGCAGTTCTCTTAGCAACCTAATTTAATCCCCATCACTGTTTTCAGATCCACATAGAGGAAACATATGGCTGAGAGATGTGTGGAGTAAAATCAACAGCACCCCACACACACACACTTACAAAATCAACCAAGCAAGTTCTACCTTTCTATACCACAAATATAAGTTTGAGAACCTAGGATACATACAGCCCGCCTAAGGGGGTTCTAATGTACTGACCTCCCGGCACAGGCCTGACCCTGCTGGCAAGCTGCCTTGGGCCTAGCCAAGGAACAAGCGTTTCAGCTTCCGCTCAGCTTATACCATGCTGACTGGCCTGGACTAGTCACCACATCCACAGTCTAGCCAAGTCAGAGATACCCTTGTGCATTTGACAAAACAAGTGTCATACAATTAAGGTTATCATTCGTGCAGCATGTGTGCTGTAAGTGTAAAGACAAGATACAGATCATTTTCTCCAGGTTTTATTGAATAGCTTGTAGACCACACTGAAACACTGGGCTGACAGTTCAGTTGTACAAGGCGGACCTGGGAGACCATTCAGGACACCTTGTTTGGGTCGAGGCTCTGCTTAGTCTACTGGCCCAGGTGAACCATCAAACTGGATGTACTGACGCTGAGAATGGAGACACACACACGACACAGCTGGCCGACACTTCCTGCACTCTAAGAGGTTAGGGTTAGGGCTAGACTGAATGTAGGTTGGCATAAAATAATACATATTTATTTTTAAATGGATGGAAAGATGCTGCCCATGCCTAGATCTTTATGTCTATTCAGCATGTCTGTTCTCACCCACTGAGGTCCCATCACCAAACGTGAAGCCTCAGATACAATAATAAAACAGGGGCAGACAATGAAAGATAGAGATAGATAGACAGACATGTAGACAGATAGGTTAAAAAAATAGATTAGAACTCTTAGTGTTGTGATCAGACAGTACAACCAAAACATCACCACAGTGTAGTGATGCAGACAGAGTTATGAACACCTGCTCCTTGATTAGAAGGAGGTTATCATCTGCCCTCTGAAACATTCAGGACCAGGGCTGTACACAGGATTTTTGTAATACCGAGGTCATTTAGTTGTGGTGCTTCAATCTGGTGCACTTTGAGAGCAAAATGAAGAGGATAGATCTATAAAGAACAACACGCATCATATTGGATTAATATCATCTTTAACTGAGAGCAGTGGAGGTCATCCAGAGAGGACACAACTTAAGTGAATGTTGATGAGAACACACCATCTATTAGAAACATGAGACTAGCTCCTCCTGTCAGCTCTCTCCCAGCCTGGCCTCCTCCACTCTGATGTCCATGTTGGTCTCCTCCTGTCACCTCTCCTCCACTGTGGTGTCCATGTTGGTCTCCTCCTGTCACCTCTCTTCCACTGTGGTGTCCATGTTGGTCTCCTCCTGTCACCTCTCCTCCTGTCTTTTGTCCATGCTGGTCTCCTCCTGTCACCTCTCCTCCACTGTGGTGTCCATTTTCATCTCCTGTCCACAAATTAACAAAACATAAACATAAGCTATAAACACACACACCCCCACCCACCCATCCATCCACATTATTTTTTAAACTTGCCAGGATCTAATTAATCTAGTGTCTCTTTGGCTAACATCAGGTATCTCACCTCTCATCTCTATGTCCTCTCCTCCTGTCCCCTCTCTTCCACTCTCTTGTATCTCTTGGTTTCCTGTCAACAAATTATATATTTTTAACAGAACATAATCATGCATACTGTGTATATATATACACACCTACCTGTCTATTTGTTTATCTATATAAGCGGCACACCTGATTAATAACTTCCATCCAATGGTATAGGACAGGAAATAAGGATGCCTGTAGAATTTCAGGAAGTAGTGGAGCTTGTGCAAAGAGCCTAATTGCTTGGCAACACCAAACGCCCAGTGTTTACATGAGAAAATAAATATGATAGATTTCATTGTAGAAGCACTGCTCTGTTTGTGCATGTGCGCAGGTACACCGCTTTGCTAATGTTAACTTGGGTCAAGAATAGCCTACACCTAGCTAGCCACGTTGTGACGGCTAGGATCATGGATGTATACACTAACTTAGCTATTTAGCTAACGTTAGGCATCTCAGCATCTTCGTCTACGTTCTTAAATGTGAGCATTTAGGCACTGTCAATGTTATAACTAATTGAAAATACATTAAAATAACTGTTTATTGTTATGTTACTTGTGTCAATCTCTCTTACCTCGAAAGATGTCCAATCTGTTCGCTTGATCGTCCTCCTCTGAAGCTGACACTTATTAATGATAAATCAGCTTTGCGTCTCACACCCCTTCTCCTAAGAGAAAGGCGATTCGCCAAATAAAAAGTGATTGACAACCGTTTCAGGCGAAATGTGTTTTTGATTGACAAGACGATTGTCAGCCTCTGATTGGCCAAAGTAAAAATTGAATGACAGTGGACCCGCCCCCTCGAAGTCTCCGGGCCTGCAGAGATACCCTTCTCGATTGTAATCCTTTGATTGGCCAAAGTAAAAATTGATTGACAGTTGACCCGCCCCCTCGAAGTCTCCGGCCTGCAGAGATCAGCTGCTCGAGTTTCAACGCGTCATTGTTCCCGGCTTTCACCGATTGGCTAAGGGCTTTCAAAAGAAGTAGTCAAGTAGCCGTGACTGTAATCCGTCTCTCTCTACCTTGGGACCTTTTCCCCGTTTGTCACGCCTGTAACGATTTGGAATAATATATCCTTTTATCCATCTGAAGAAAACAAGAGACACGCTCTTAATTCTTTTAGAGAGTAAACACACGTTTCCATCACGACCTCTTCACCAACCTTTCACTGTAGGCTACAACAATCTTCAATTCGGTAAGTTGTATGTTAACTTTTATATTTAAGAATAGAGCTCAACGGTTTTGGGCTTCGGTTTAGAAAGTGAATTTCTCATACATTTAGGGTTCGTTCTTTAAAATCATTAAAGGGTTTTAAGCCTGGAGCCAAGTCAACACGCTAGCTGATGAATCGTGATCTTAGGGACCGTTCTTAATTCATGGGAGGGGGTTTTAGTCGCCTATGCATTGTCCACACGAGCCCGTGTACTTTTGCACCCGTGCCTTTGTCTTCGCGGTTCTGTTCGTCCACATGCAACCAAGCTTTCGGGCCCTGAAACCGTGTTCGGGAACCGGAGACAATTCCGGTTTCAGCGGTTGCGTATGTGCTAGTTTGAGGTAAAATGGTAAACGTAAGAGAAATGTTGTTGCTACTTATTAGCATGCTGTCGGCAGTCTTTGGGTGTCACATCCATCTGCTTAACCTGGTCAACGAACAGAAGCGCCTGAACGAGCAAATAATTATTTTTTTTATTGTGTTTACATTGTATTCATTGGTGACATTAAGGAGCAATTCTACCTCACTATCTGTCCAAACAAAAGATTCTGCCCTGTGAGTCGCCATTGTTGTTTGTGTTTCCGTATTTCCCGCCTTTCCGCGCTTCTGTTCCGGTATTGACTCTGGCTTCTGATTGGTTAAAAGGGCCTTAACTTTTGAAGTTATATCGCCACCTACTGCTTAGATTACATCACTTGGCGTCGGATTTTGCGGTTTCGCCACTCGTGGGGACGAAGCGCTTTACAAATAAAGCTTTGATTGATTGATTGAGCAGTGAGCAGCGAGAGCGAGCCCATAGGAGGGTGGAGCCCAAGCCCCCAGGATTCGAAATCTAAAGTGAAACCCTATTGAACCGCGCCATCTTGGCTAAATTTGTAGTCATTTGGCTATTTCCGGGGCAGTTGTGCTTTTCTGTCCTACGCGCGTCCATGAACAAGTTCACGTTCATGTCAATCAATCAATCAATCAATCAAAGCTTTATTTGTATAGCGCATTTCAGACCAAGAGGCAAAACAATGCGCTTTACAGAGAACAAGGGAGGTGGGCAGACGTCCCACCCCTACATATTCCAGAGGGAAGAAAGAAAAAAACAGTATCACCCGGGGGCCAGAAAAATTCTTCCCTGACCCCTCTCAACAAGGCGATCGAGCAAGCTCCAGGAGTATGTTTGTCTACCGGCTAAGAACATTTAAAAAGCAATAAATAACATTAAATTACATTTTCAGAGTAAGAGAGGCTAATAACATCATAGGAGAGAAATGTGCTTGGGCCCAGATAGAGGCAGGGGTAGGGTCAGGGTAGGAAAAGGATACGCACCCGGGTTAGGGTGAGGGGAAGGGGATCTGAGCCCAGGACTGGTGTGTGTGTGAGTGTGCCTGGGTCCAGGTGGAGGCAGGGGTAGGGTCGGGGTAGGAAAAGGATACGCACCCGGGTTAGGGTGAGGGGAAGGGGATCTGAGCCCAGGACTGGTGTATGTCTATGTGTGTTAGTGTGCCTGGGTCCAGGTAGAGGCAGGGGTCAGGGGTAGGGTGGGGGTAGGAAGAGGATACGGACCCGGCTTAGGGTGAGGGGAAAGGGGGTACTGGGCCCAGGCCTAAAGCCGGAAGTGGACTGGTGTATGTCTGTGTGTACGTGTGTGTGTGTGTGTGTGTTAACTAATTGCTACGACATATGTGAAATGCAATGAAATGAAAACCGGCTTGCATATTAACCTGTTTTTGTCAAATATATCCATTGGAGACATTATTTTTTATCCAGACATCTTAGTTTTAACAGGTTAATTATAGCTGAACATGTTTTGTTTGCCATTAGATGGTATTCATTCCGTTCGCGATAACGTTATTGCAGCCAGGCTGAATTCCTCCAGGGAGCCAGTGACAGGCGAGTTGAAAAGCTTCACTCCCCACCAGCAGGAGCTTTGGCCGCATCTCGGATAACCCGCTGAGTTCGTGGCTGCTATTTCACATTCGCCCTTGATCAATCCCAATACCGATCCATGGTAATAATGAATCAAATGGTAGATGTTAGATCATCTGGGAGAAAGTCTGTGTAATTGTGTATAAGTTGCATTTCCTATCACTGGAATTAGCTGGAATGCTTGTATATTTATATTGTAACAATTTTTTTTATTTTATTGCGACTTGCCACGCTATTTAGTGGTGCAGTGTAAAAATGGAGCAGAGAAGTGTACCATACTGTTGAAAGCTCAGAGAAAAACTGAGACCCACCAGGAAATACCAGTACGCCTATAGGATAGGCGGAGCATAAGTCCCCTACCTAATCTAAAATAGTGGTGATTCTCCACAGAAAAGAGCAGAGCTTTTCAAATTGGGGAGTGCTATCTGCTCACTAGGGCAGACACAGACCTGGAGCAAAACTAAACTCTCAAACAAAAACTCTAGTTTAAGAAGTTTGAATCAGAAATACAAAGTAGGAACACAATGGATATACCATCACCACTGGCCATTGTGGCATGCCAACATTAAACACTATTAAAGGACATTGAGAAAACTTCTGGAAAATGTACAAAACACACAGAAAAATTGAGCTCAGCATGGCCTGAGGGTTGTACTTGAGATGTGGGTGTGTGTGAGGTTATGGAATGCCTAATAAGAGACTACAGGCCAAGAGATACATCTGATAAAGACTACAGGCCAAGAGATACATCTGATAAAGACTACAGGCCAAGAGATACATCTGATGAAGACTACAGGCCAAGAGATGCATCTGATAAAGACTACAGGCCAAGAGATACATCTGATAAAGACTACAGGCCAAGAGATACATCTGATGAACATCAAAAGAGAATTAGGATTAAAAATCATAAACCTGTTCAAAGATGAGGGCCAACACTACAGGAAAACTCTGAGACCTTGCTGGACCAGAGTGGGCTCCCTTCGTTAAATAAAAGTCAAATTAAAAAATCTATACAAAATACTAAAGACCAAGAATGGATGAAAGTTAACGGCAGGAATAAAAAGAGAACTTTGGTCACTTCACACTCAACCAAAGCAAAAACCAAAACGTTTGAACACCTTAACCAAACTGTAAAAGACATTTGCAAAACCTGTAAAAAGGAAATCATTTAGCAGCTCAATTAGTCCATTACTTGTCAGTCCAACTATGACATGGATTTAGTGAGAAAAGAGAAGAGACAGTAAAAGAGAAAGTAGCAGAGGGACAAAACAACCTCAGAGAGGGACGCACAAGCAGACAGAACTAAACATGCTGCAGAGCAGCCAGCCAGCAGAGCTACACAGATAGATACAGACGCACAAGCAACCAGAGATAAAGAAGCTCTTAAGAAGCATACGTCTAGGCAGAGACAGATGGAGAGAGATGCACACGCAACCAGAGATCAGCATAATGCTGAACAGCATGCCACTAAAGAGACAGAAACAGAAGGATCCAGACATGATAAGGGACTGTGTGATAGAACTAATAGAAGGAAGTTCATAGAGAAGCAACACTCATGAATCCAGAGGCCTAAATACAATCGGATGCAAATAAAAAGGCTACGTGAAGGCTAAGCCTAGTGCTTTAAGCCACTATGGCGCTGCTGCTCCGGATTGATCTAATTGACACATTTTACGTTACCTTGTTTGTTGATAAAGTAGTCGGACAATAAACTGCTGTGCGAACACTTGGTCCATTTATTGTCCTTCCATAATCAATAATCCAATAGTCCAGCAAACAACCCGGTACGTATGTTTGTGAGTGCGTGTGTGGTCAAAAGCTGTTTGCCCTCCGTGCAGCAACACCTAGCCAACAACAGGAGAATTCCTAACTTAAATATCATCAGTTCCTATTAACATGGGAGGAGCAACGCATTGACACAATTAACCTGAATTTGGCTCTTACAGGCTATGTTAAAGGAAAGATTTCATGTACAATTAAACAGGACAAAAAGAGGCAGAATAGGACTTTTTAGAGATCAGGGATGGACCCATCTTTGCATGTGTAAACTGTAGAATAATTAGGCATTACAATCAGGTGAAGAAATATGAACACGTTAAGTTCTCAGATTTCCAGAATCTATTCTGCTGCTCCCACTCAAAATAAACCACCTCTCCAGTCTTGAAAGTTTCCTTCCCTCCCTCCCTCCCTCCCTCCCTCCCTCCCTCCCTCCCTCCCTCCCTCCCTCCCTCCATACAGTCAGACCCTACATCTCACCCACTTGGTTTTCTCCCTCCCTCTCTTCCTTCATCCTTCCTTCCTTCCATCTCTCCCTCCCTCACCAGTTTGTTTTTAAGAAATCATCCCCCCTTTCTCCTAGGTATGTGAACTGTGCCTGTACTGAGGAAGAGCAGAACCTGGTAGCGTTTCAGTACCGTGGAGGGATCCTGTATCGCTGCTGTCGGCTGCTGGCTGTCGGGAGGAGCTGCTGGTCTGGTACGGACAGGAGTACAGATACAAGAGCATCTCCTTCGACTACTTCTGGGACAAAAAGAGCACCACTAGAGGTAGCTGTCCTAGACTCTCCTTCCCTCTGTCTTATCCTCCATCTCTCTCTCATCCACTTCTTTTCCTTAAAGCTGAAACAACCAGAGGTCTGCTAGTCATAATGGTAACCGCTGTCCAAGTAGCTCTCCTCTTCCGGCCTTCCCTCTCTCCTCTTTCTTTTTCCCATGGTGCCAGACAGCAGGCAAGACGTGGGCATACAGCGTGAAATTCAGGACACTCATGGATGCAACGATACAGGGGACAGTCTGTGATGCACTGCAATGGCGCCTGTGCAAATTGCTGTTGTGGGGCAATTGGGGCAATATTAGGCAGCCACGCTATCCATGAACAGAATGGAATGCTCTTATTTGCCATGGAACATGGTAGCTTGACATAAGTTAAGGAGTGCTGGCTAGCTTATTCTAGCTATCTAAGTTAACACCGTGGGCTTCAACGTATTACATGTTTTCTCTCCTCTCTCCTATTTAGATTTTGTCACTTCTTTTTCTCTCTCCTCTGTCGCTTTCCCTCCGAGCTCAGCCAGAGGAGCCTGTTGCATATCTTTCTCTCTCCTGTCCACAATCTGAAGTCGTCATGTGGTTGTGTCCTCCCCCCTTCACTAGCTACATATAATCACCCTATACAGTATTTGAACTTGTACTAAATGTGTGATAATCATTTTAATGTTTGTGTCTCTCTCTTTCACTCTCAATCCCAGAAGTGATGTCAGACGTGCCCCAGGTGTGCTCCTGGTCCGAGTGCCAATTCTCCTAAAACTCCCAGATCTCCCTCCACAATCACATCAAGAGCAGCCGTGACAACCTCTACATCTCTCTGTTAAGGAACGGAGAGATCAGACCAGAGACTCTCCCATCCTGCTCCTCTTGATCACTCCCTTTCACCACCTCCAACACCCCGCTCACTGCAGCTCCTGGCCAGAGGCAGAGAGACATTGACAAGCCAAGATCGTACCACTGTGACCAGTGTGGGAAGAACTTCAGTCTAAAGGCTAATCTCAGGACGCACCAGTGTGTTCATACAGGAGAGAAGCCATACCACCGTGACCAGTGTGGGAAGATCTTCACTATGTCAGGAAACTTAAAGAGACACCAGCGTGTACATACAGGAGAGAAGCCATACCACTGTGACCAGTGTGGGAAGAACTTCACTGGGTCAGTAGATTTAAAGAGACACCAGCGTGTACATACAGGAGAGAAGCCATACCACTGTGACCAGTGTGGAAAGACCTTCACTCAGTCAGGAAACTTAAAGACCCACCAGCGTGTTCATACAGGAGAGAAGCCATACCACTGTGACCAGTGTGGGAAGAACTTCACTACATCAGGAGAGTTAAAGACACACCAGCGTGTTCATAAAGGAGAGAAGCCATACCACTGTGACCAGTGTGGGAAGAACTTCACTACATCAGGAGAGTTAAAGACACACCAGCGTGTTCATACAGGAGAGAAGCCATACCACTGTGACCAGTGTGGGAAGAACTTCAATACGTCAGCAGAGTTAAGGACGCACCAGCGTTGTCATACAGGAGAGAAGCCATACCACTGTGACCAGTGTGGGAAGACCTTCACTCAGTCAGGACACTTAAAGATGCACCAGCGTGCTCATACAGGAGAGAAGCCATACCACTGTGACCAGTGTGGAAAGAACTTCACTATGTCAGGAAACTTAAAGACCCACCAGCGTGTTCATACAGGAGAGAAGCCATACCACTGTGACCAGTGTGGGAAGAACTTCACTACGTCAGGAGAGTTAAAGACACACCAGCGTGTTCATACAGGAGAGAAGCCATACCACTGTGACCAGTGTGGGAAGAACTTCACTAAATCAGGAAACTTAATTACACACCAGCGTGTTCATACAGGAGAGAAGCCATACCACTGTGACCAGTGTGGGAAGAACTTCACTACGTCAGGAGAGTTAAAGACACACCAGCGTGTTCATACAGGAGAGAAGCCATACCACTGTGACCAGTGTGGGAAGAACTTCACTACATCAGGAGAGTTAAAGACACACCAGCGTGTTCATACAGGAGAGAAGCCATACCACTGTGACCAGTGTGGGAAGAACTTCACTACGTCAGGAGAGTTAAAGACACACCAGCGTGTTCATACAGGAGAGAAGCCATACCCACTACGTCAGGAGAGTTAAAGACACACCAGCGTGTTCATACAGGAGAGAAGCCATACCACTGTGACCAGTGTGGGAAGAACTTCACTACATCAGGAGAGTTAAAGACACACCAGCGTGTTCATACAGGAGAGAAGCCATACCACTGTGACCAGTGTGGGAAGAACTTCACTACGTCAGGAGAGTTAAAGACACACCAGCGTGTTCATACAGGAGAGAAGCCATACCACTGTGACCAGTGTGGGAAGAACTTCACTACATCAGGAGAGTTAAAGACACACCAGCGTGTTCATACAGGAGAGAAGCCATACCACTGTGACCAGTGTGGGAAGAACTTCACTAAATCAGGAAACTTAATTACACACCAGCGTGTTCATACAGGAGAGAAGCCATACCACTGTGACCAGTGTGGGAAGAACTTCACTAAATCAGGAAACTTAATTACACACCAGCGTGTTCATACAGGAGAGAAGCCATACCACTGTGACCAGTGTGGAAAGAACTTCACTTCTTTAGGACACTTAAAAAGACACCAGTGTGTTCATACAGTTCATCCAAGAGCTGCACAGAGTTCACTGAAGCCTGCCTCAAAAAGGACCCCATCTTTGTAAGCAATAGTGTGAATGTGTGTGTTTGATATCAATTTGATATCAAATTGACTTTTATGATCTGAAAATCAGTCTATATTCTGAACATCTTTATTGTTTATATTCAGAACATCTTTATTGTCCCTGGAAGGCAACTAGACATACTGTACAACGACACATACAGAACAGTACAAGAAGAGTTTACACACATCCGCCCCCCCCCCCCCTCCCTACTTTCTCTCTCTTTCTCATTCCCCCTTCCTCTCTCCTCTCAGGTTCACCACCAGCTATTGAAGAAGCGATAGATGAAGGAGAAGGGAGTTGGAGAAAGAGAAAGACCTGTCGTGGAATTTGGAATGGACCTGGTTTCTTAGGCCTTGATTACACTACTGCGTTTTCGCCTACATTTGTGCCTAGCAATGACTCTACCGCAGCCAAAATGAAGCTCGAACCCAGAGGCCTCAGGATACGGCTGGGGCTACATTTCGGCACTCAAAATCTGAGTTGTGTTCTAGTGTAATAGGCAGATCCAGAGGCTTTTGAAAAAACTAGGAAAAGGCCTACATTGTAATGCTGTGTTCAGTTCACATTATAACAATCAGACAGGTGACTTACGAGTTTGAGCTATATAGCATCTTAGTGGATACGATAGTTAATCAGCCAAGCGGACTGATCTTCTTTGTTCCCGACCAAATAGTACCTTCCTCACACCAGTCTGAACTTTCGAGCAATCCTGCCCTTTTCTTTTTGAATAATATTCTCAATTCTCCAATATATAGTCCTTACAATCAGTTTGTTTAAGTCCTTCATCCATTCCCTCACGATACAGCTCGCATATTACGACGAGACTTGAAATGTGCCCCAGATATGGAACAAACACTGGGATGGAAATTTATTTGTTGGTGACTGTTGGTTGGATGTCTGGACAGCTGCATTTTAAACTTGATCATGATGTATATTTTTTCATAAACCTTTTTTAATAAACAATGTATAACCTGAGAGAGGTACTGTATGGAGTTCATTTGTGTGTATGGGGGTTTGTGGCTGAATTTGGGTCATTTACTCAAAACTCATATCTCAAAAACCCAAAATGACACTGCTGATGAATCTTAGCTTCTCCTTAATAATCAGCAAGATCAGACACAAGAAGACAAAGAACCTTCAGCTGTGTCATCTGTTCTCCCAAGGTGTGGAGGCACCATTCATCTCTCGTGAGCTCAGGGATCTACTGGAGTGTAGGGGTGTGCCCGAATAAGAATACGGTATTCGGATGAGTACAAATAGTAGCTTTTTCCCGAATAGTAAATTTGTACGAATATTGTAAAAAAAAATATTCGGGAGGGGGGAGAACAGTCAAATATGTATGAGCGAGCGATACGCACACGTTCGCGCTGATATAGGCACTAGGCAGGCAACGAACGTAAGCAGCACCGAGGGCTTTTGTCCCCAGTTAACTGATTTATTGAGACAGTTATTGGATTTTGTTTTCTTGTCGTAGCCTACCTGCTGGAATAGCCTGTAGAGGAGGACCGGTAGCTAGCTTGTTAGCTCAGTGTAGTATATCTAGCTAACGCTAGCTATTTCAGCTACGCATGCTCAGCCTCTCACTAACCCCCTTGTCTTGAATACTGTAGGTCCAGCAGATGCAAAAATGAAAAGGAAGGAGAAAAGTGGTGGAATAGCCAGCTTTTTTCAACCCCAAAAAACAAAGACAGGAGGGGAGTCAGACAAAGGCGAAGAGCAGAGTAAGGGACAGGAGAACAGTCAAGGAAGAGAAGAGAAAAGCATGAGTAAGGGAGGAATGAGCAATGAAGAAGAACTGAGTGATGACTGTGAAGAACAAAACATCAGAGACCGAGACAGAGCCATTGAGAGAGAAGAAAGTGACTCAGAAAGAGGGGGAGAGCAGAACAGTGATGAAGAGAGGGACAATGATGGACAGACCGACAGGAGCAGTGGCACTCAGATCCATACTACAAGTCCAGCTGGACCTCATGGTACAGTATATTAGTTCACTGTTAACAGATTCCTATATAACAACATGGCTTTCATGTTCTCGGATATTGGCTAGTGTAGCCTGTGGAGTTTAGTATCATAAAGAGTTTGTTGGCAAATAGATTTGACAACTGGACAATGGATGCGTTGCACAGCAAATATGCAGTATCCAACACTTCGTTCATGGCTAGCTAGCAATGGTACAGCAGGCTATGGGATGAGCTCATTAGGTGGGCTAGCTTGCAAAAGTCATAGCAAACTCATATTAATATATGTTCTCCTCTTCGGCCCGGAGAGGGGTACACTGTCCCCGACTGGCTCTGACCTGAGGGGGTGGAGTCTCACCACCACGCCACTATCTACGCCACGGACCCCACAACTCAACCCCTGAGTGGGCTAAAGACACAGTCTTCATTGGTGGATGCATGGAAATTGCCCAGAGGTCACTGTACTGTCCCCGATTAGCTGTGACCCAAGGGGGCGGGGCCTAACCAGCACGCCTCTATCTACGCCACGGGCCCCACAACTCAGCCCCTGAGTGGGCTAGAGACATTCTTTTTCTTTCTTTCTTTCTTTCTTCCTCAAAGAAATATTCAGAATGACACTTTTTCTGGCTGCAAACTCATATTAATATATGTTCTCCTCTTTCAGCTATTGAACTCAATAAAACTATGAGTTATGATGAGTGGTCTAATCTATTTTTGAGTGTAGTACTAGGAGTACTTATAACAAACACCTACTGCAACACCTCCACAGCTACTGCTACGCCCGGCGTGGGCTATAGACACATGGTCTCCAATGAGGGGTGCATTGGGATGGCCTGGCAATCACTGACCTGCCCCCCACAACCTCTGACCTGAGGGGGCGGAGTCTCGCCACCACGCCACTATCCACGCCACGGTCCCCACATCTCAGACCCTGAGTTGGCTAAAGACGCAGTTTTCACAGTTGGGTGCATGTGGGTGGTCCGGGGAGCAGTACGCTGTCCTAGACCGGCTCTGACCCGAGGGGGCGGAGTCTCGTCACAACGCCACTATCCACGCCACTGTCCCCACATCTCAGCCCCTGAGTGAGCTACAGACACACGGTCTTCACTGTTGGGTGCGTGGAGATTGCCCGGATGTCAGTGCACTGCCCCCGACCTGCTCTGACCGTAGGGGGCGGAGTCTCGCCATCACGCCACTATCCATGCCACGGACCTCACAACACAGCCTCTGAGGTGGCTAGAGACACACAGTCTTCACTGGTGAAGGCGGGTAGGTGGCGCGGAGAGGGGTACACTGTCCTCGACCAGCTCTGACCTGAGGGGGCGGAGTCTCACCACCATGCCACTGTCCACGCCACAGACCCCACAACTCAGCCCCTGAGTGGGCTAGAGACGCACGGTCTTCACCGGTGGGTGCATGGAGATTGCCTGGTCCGTAGTAGTTCTAGCAGTAGCTGTTACATACAGCTGCAGCAGCTAGCCCACCTCACATTTTCTCCAGGAAATGTACTTTCTAGTTATTAGGTGGGCTAGCTTGTAAAAGCTAGCCCAACTTGTGATATTCCCACTATTTCTTTCTTTCTTTCTTTATTATTCTCCCCGTTTTTTGTCTCCTTTATAACTTCTTCATACTTTGTGCTAGAAACTTCATTCAAATTTTAAAATGTTCACGATGTTTAGCTCTTTAACGGATGTATTCAGATTTTTGATATTTTTTATAGTTTTTTAGTAATTTAACTTTTAATAGTAATTTTTGTGCCATTGAAACTGCTGGTGGAATGGTCAGTATCATTATGCTTTTAGAGTGGTGGCAGCTGTTGCTTTGAAAATATTTACACATTTTGTAAACTGCTGGCACTCCTACAATTTTGAAAGCTCACACACGTATTATACATAAAAACGTTCACACAACTGTGCTGATTCGTACAATGTAAGTATCTAAGCCGTGTGACTTATAATTTTCGCTGTATGACGATTTGTTTGGCAACTGCGCTCTCCATTGAAACGTATAGGCCCACACTCTACCTTTTGAGCTGCTAATTTTGCATTTTTACTCTTTTTCTAACTCGTCGCCATGCCTACAGTTTTTAAGCTACACGGACATATAATAGCCTAAAATGTTCAGCATTTTCTCAGGATTCATACGGTGTCAAAATCTAGGCTGTGACCTTTATACTTTTTGAGAGAGAGCTGTCTGAAGCCAACATGCCTTTCCATTGAAGTGAATGAGAGGATGCTCAGTGTCAGTTGGGATTTGAATTTGGGGACACGTGCATGCTCTCTGTACAGGCACCCTTTATTGACTACTGTGGTAGCATTCATAATATTATTAATTCCTTCCTTCCATCCATCCATACATCCATCCATCCATCCTTCCTTTCCTTCCTTCCTTACTTCCTTCCTTATTTCCTTCCTTCCATCCTTCCTTCCTTCCATCCTTCCATCCTTCCATCCTTCCTTCCATTCCTTCCTTCCTTCTTGCTTTCTTTCCTTCCTTCCATCCTTCCTTCCCTTCCTTCTTTCTTTCCTTCCTTCCTTCCTTCCTTCCTTCCTTCCTTCCATCCTTCCTTCCTTCCCTTCCTTCCATCCTTCCTTCTCTCCTTCCTTCCTTCCTTCCATCCTTCCTTCCATCCTTCCTTCCATCCTTCCCTTCCTTCCATCCTTCCTTCCTTCTTTCTTTCCTTCCTTCCTTCCTTCCTTCCTTCCTTCCTTCCTTCCTTCCTTCCTTCCTTCCTTCCTTCCTTCCCTCCCTTCCATCCTTCTTTCTTTCCTTCCTTCCTTCCATCCTTCCTTCCTCCTTTCTTTCCTTCCTTTCCTTCCTTCCATCCATCCTTCCATCCATCCTTCCTTCCTTCCCTTCCTTCTTTCTTCCTTTCCTTCGATCCTTCATTCCTTTCCTTTCCTTCCTTCCTTCCATCCTTCCTTCCATCCTTCCTTCCTTCCCTTACTTCCATCCTTCCTTCTTTCTTTCCTTCCTTCCTTCCATCCTTCCTTCCTTTCCTTCCTTCCATCCTTCCTTCCTTCCCTTCCTTCCTTCTTTCTTTCTTTCCTTCCTTCCTTCCTTCCTTCCTTCCTTCCATCCTTCCTTCCTTCCTTTCCTTCCTTCCATCTTTCCTTCCTTTCCTTCCTTCCATCCTCCTTTCCTTCATTCCTTCCTTCTTTCCTTCCTTCCTTCCTTCCATCCTTCCATCCTTCCTTCCTTCCATCCTTCCTTACATTCCTTCCTTCCTTCCTTTTGCTTTCTTCCTTTCCTTGCTTTCCTTCCTTCCATCCTTTCCTTCTTTCTTTCTTTCTTTCCTTCCTTCCTTCCTTCCTTCCTTCCTTCCTTCCTTCCTTCCTTCCTTCCTTCCTTCCTTCCTTCCTTCCCTTCCTTCCTTCCTTCCATCGTTCCTTCCTCCCATCCCTTCCTTCCATCCTTCTTTCCTTCCATCCATCCTTCCATCCTTCCTTCCTTCTTTCTTTCCTTCCTTCCATCCTTCCTTCCATCCATCCTTCCTTCCTTCCCTTCCTTCCATCCTTCTTTTTTTCCTTCCTTCCTTCCATCCTTCCTTCCTCCTTTCTTTCCTTCCATCCTTCCATCCTTCTTTCTTTCCTTCCTTTCATCCTTCCTTCCTTTCCTTCCTTTCCTTCCTTCCATCCTTCCTTCCTTTCCTTTCTTCTTTTCATCCTTCCTTTACTTTCTTCCTTCCTTCCATCCTTCCTTCCTTCCTTACTTCCTTCCATCCTTCTTTCTTTCTTTCCTTCCTTCCTTCCTTCCATCCTTCCTTCCTCCTTTCTTTCCTTCCTTCCATCCTTCCTTCCTTCTTTCTTTCCTTCCTTTCATCCTTCCTTCCTTTCCTTTCTTTCCTTCCTTTTATCCTTCCTTTCCTTTCTTTCCTTCCTTCCATCCTTCCTTCCATCCATCCTTCCTTCCTTCCTTCCCTTCCTTCCATCCTTCTTTCTTTCCTTCCTTCCTTCCTTCCTTCCATCCTTCCTTCCTCCTTTCTTTCCTTCCTTCCTTCCTTCTTTCTTTCCTTCCTTTCATCCTTCCTTTCTTCCTTTCTTCCTTTCCTTCCTTTCCTTCCTTCCCTCCTTCCTTCCTTTCCTTTCTTCCTTTCATCCTTCCTTTCCTTTCTTCCTTCCTTCCATCCTTCCTTCCTTCCATCCTTCTTTCTTTCCTTCCTTTCATCCTTCCTTCCTTCCTTTCCTTTCTTTCCTTCCTTCGATCCATCCTTCCTTCCTTCCATCCATCCTTCCTTCCTTCCCTTCCTTCCATCCTTCTTTCTTTCCTTCCTTTCATCCTTCCATCCTTCCTTCCATCCTTCCTTCCTTCTTTCTTTCCTTCCTTTCATCCTTCCTTCCATCCTTCCTTCCATCCATCCTTCCTTCCCTTCCTTCCATCCTTCTTTCTTTCCTTTCTTCCTTCCATCCTTCCTTCCTCCTTTCTTTCCTTCCTTCCATCCTTCCTTCCTCCTTTCTTTCCTTCCATCCTTCCTTCCTTCTTTCTTTCCTTCCTTCCTTTCATCCTTCCTTCCTTTCCTTTCCTTCCTTCCATCCTTCCTTCCTTCCTTCCTTCCATCCATCCATCCTTCCTTCCCTTCCTTCCATCCTTCTTTCTTTCCTTCCTTCCTTCCTTCCATCCTTCCTTCCTCCTTTCTTTCCTTCCTTCCATCCTTCCTTCCTTCTTTCTTTCCTTCCTTCCTTTCATCCTTCCTTCCTTCCTTTCCTTCCTTCCAACCTTCCTTCCTTTCCTTTCCTTTCTTCCTTCATCCTAACTTCCTTCCTTCCATCCATCCTTCCTTCCCTTCCTTCCATCCTTCTTTCCTTCCTTCCTTCCATCCTTTCTCCTTTCTTTCCTTCCTTCCATCCTTCCTTCCTTCTTTCTTTCCTTCCTTTCATTCTTCCTTCCTTCCTTTCCTTCCTTTCTTTCCTTCCATCCTTCCTTCCTTTCATCCTTCCTCCCTTCCTTTCCTTCCTTTCCTTCCTTTCCTTCCTTTCCTTCCATCCTTCCTTCCTTCCCTTCCTTTCTTTCCTTCCTTCCTTCCTTCCTTCCTTCCTTCCTTCCTTCCTTCCTTCCTTTCCTTCCTTTCCTTCCATCCTTCCTTCCCTTCTTTCTTTCTTTCCTTCCTTCCATTCCTTCCTTTCCTTCCTTCCTTCCTTCCATCCTTCCTTCCTTCCTTCCTTCCTTCCATTCCTTCCATCCTTCCTTCCATCCTTCCTTCCTTCCTTCCTTTCCTTCCTTCCTTTCCTTCCTTCCTTTCCTTCCTTCCATCCTTCCATCCTTTCTTCCTTCCTTTCTTTCTTCCTTCCTTTCTTTCTTTCTTTCTTTCTTTCTTTCTTCCTTCCATATATTCAAAGAAATATTCAGAATGACACTCTTTTTCAGGCTGCAAACTCATTAATATATTTTCTCCTCTTTCAGCTATTGAACTCAATAAAACTATGAGTTATGATGAGTGGTCTTATCTATTTTTGAGTGTAGTACTAGCAGTACTTATAACAAACACCTACTGCAACACCTCCACAGCTACTGCTCCGCCCGGGGTGGGCTATAGACACATGGTCTCCAATGAGGGGTGCATGGGGATGGCCTGGCAATCACTGACCTGCCCCCCACAACCTCTGACCTGAGGGGGCGGAGTCTCGCCACCACGCCACTATCCACTCCACCGTCCCCACATCTCAGACCCTGAGTTGGCTAAAGACGCAGTTTTCACGGTTGGGTGCATGTGGGTGGTCCGGGGAGCAGTACGCTGTCCTCGACCGCCTCTGACCCGAGGGGGCGGAGTCTCGTCACCACGCCACTATTCACGCCACTGTCCCCAGATCTCAGCCCCTGAGTGAGCTATAGACACACGGTCTTCACTGTTGGGTGCATGGATATTGCCCGGATGTCAGTGCACTGCCCCTGACCTGCTCTGACCGGAGGGGGTGGAGTCTCGCCATCACGCCACGCACCTCACAACACAGCCTCTGAGGTGACTAGAGACACACGGTCTTCACTGGTGAAGGCAGGTGGGTAGCCCGGCATGGCCTACACTGTCCGCGACCGGCTCTGACCCAAGCGGGCGGAGTCTCACCACCACGCCACAGACCCCACAACTCAGCCCCTGATTGAGCTAGAGACACACAGTCTTCACCAGTGGGTGCAAGGAGACTGCCCGGAGGTCTTCATGGTGGAGTCAGGTAGGTGGCCCGGAGAGGGGTACACTGTCCCCGACTGGCTCTGACCTGAGGGGGTGGAGTCTCACAACCACGCCACTATCCACGCCACAGACCCCACAACTCAACCCCTGAGTGGGCTAAAGACACAGTCTTCATTGGTGGATGCATGGAAATTGCCCAGAGGTCACTGTACTGTCCCCGATTAGCTGTGACCCAAGGGGGCGGGGGCTAACCAGCACGCCACTATCTACGCCACGGGCCCCACAACTCAGCCCCTGAGTGGGCTAGAGGCACACGGTCTTCACCGGTTGAGTCAGGTATGTGGCAGGGAGAGGGGTACACTGTCCCTGACTGGCTCTGACCTGAGGGGGCGGAGTCTCACCCCCACGCCACTATCCACGCCACGGCCCCACAACTCAGCCCTTGAGTGGGCTACAGACACATGGTCTTCACCGGTGCGGGCGGGTAGGTGGCCCGGAGAGGGGTACACTGTCCTCGACCAGCTCTGACCTGAGGGGGTGGAGTCTCACCACCATGCCACTGTCCACGCCACAGACCCCACAACTCAGCCCCTGAGTAGGCTAGAGACGCACGGTCTTCGCCGGTGGATGCATGGAGATTGCCTGGTCCGTAGTAGTTCTAGCAGTAGCTGTTACATACAGCTGCAGCAGCTAGCCCACCTCACATTTTCTCCAGGAAATGTACTTTCTAGTTATTAGGTGGGCTAGCTTGTAAAAGCTAGCCCAACTTGTGATATTCCCACTATTTCTTTCTTTCTTTCTTTCTTTCTTATTCTCCCCGTTTTTTGTCTCCTTTATAACTTCTTCATACTTTGTGCTAGAAACTTCATTCAAATTTTAAAATGTTCACGATGTTTAGCTCTTTAACGGATGTATTCAGATTTTTGATATTTTTTATAGTTTTTTAGTAATTTAACTTTTAATAGTAATTTTTGTGCCATTGAAACTGCTGGTGGAATGGTCAGTATCATTATGCTTTTAGAGTGGTGGCAGCTGTTGCTTTGAAAATATTTACACATTTTGTAAACTGCTGGCACTCCTACAGTTTTGAAAGCTCACACACGTATTATACATAAAAACTTTCACACAACTGTGCTGATTCGTACAATGTAAGTATCTAAGCCGTGTGACTTATAATTTTCGCTGTATGACGATTTGTTTGGCAACTGCGCTCTCCATTGAAACGTATAGGCCCACACTCTACCTTTTGAGCTGCTAATTTTGCATTTTTACTCTTTTTCTAACTCGTCGCCATGCCTACAGTTTTTAAGCTACACGGACATATAATAGCCTAAAATGTTCAGCATTTTCTCAGGATTCATACGGTGTCAAAATCTAGGCTGTGACCTTTATACTTTTTGAGAGAGAGCTGTCTGAAGCCAACATGCCTTTCCATTGAAGTGAATGAGAGGATGCTCAGTGTCAGTTGGGATTTGAATTTGGGGACACGTGCATGCTCTCTGTACAGGCACCCTTTATTGACTACTGTGGTAGCATTCATAATATTATTCATTCCTTCCTTCCTTCCTTCCATCCATCCATCCATCCATCCATCCATCCATCCATCCATCCTTCCTTCCTTTCCTTCCTTACTTCCTTCCTTCTTTCCTTCCTTCCATCCTTCCTTCCTTCCATCCTTCCATCCTTCCATCCTTCCTTCCATTCCTTCCTTCCTTCTTGCTTTCTTTCCTTCCTTCCATCCTTCCTTCCCTTCCTTCTTTCTTTCCTTCCTTCCTTCCTTCCTTCCATCCTTCCTTCCTTCCTTCCCTTCCTTCCATCCTTCCTTCTCTCCTTCCTTCCTTCCATCCTTCCTTCCTTCCATCCTTCCCTTCCATCCTTCCTTCCTTCTTTCTTTCCTTCCTTCCTTCCTTCCTTCCTTCCTTCCTTCCTTCCTTCCTTCCTTCCTTCCTTCCATCCATCCTTCCTTCCTTCCCTCCCTTCCATCCTTCTTTCTTTCCTTCCTTCCTTCCATCCTTCCTTCCTCCTTTCTTTCCTTCCTTTCCTTCCTTCCATCCATCCTTCGATCCTTCCTTCCTTCCCTTCCTTCTTTCTTCCTTTCCTTCGATCCTTCATTCCTTTCCTTTCCTTCCTTCCTTCCATCCTTCCTTCCATCCTTCCTTCCTTCCCTTACTTCCATCCTTCCTTCTTTCTTTCCTTCCTTCCTTCCATCCTTCCTTCCTTTCCTTCCTTCCATCCTTCCTTCCTTCCATCCTTCCTTCCCTTCCTTCCTTCTTTCTTTCTTTCCTTCCTTCCATCCTTCCTTCCTTCCTTCCTTCCTTCCTTTCCTTCCTTCCTTCCATCTTTCCTTCCTTTCCTTCCTTCCATCCTCCTTTCCTTCCTTCCTTCTTTCCTTCCTTCCTTCCTTCCTTCCTTCCTTCCTTCCTTCCTTCCATCCTTCCATCCTTCCTTCCATCCTTCCTTACATTCCTTCCTTCCTTCCTTTTGCTTTCTTTCTTTCCTTGCTTTCCTTCCTTCCATCCTTTCCTTCCTTCTTTCTTTCTTTCTTTCCTTCTTTCCTTCCTTCCTTCCTTCCTTCCTTCCTTCCTTCCTTCCTTCCTTCCTTCCTTCCTTCCTTCCTTCCTTCCTTCCTTCCTTCCATCGTTCCTTCCTCCCATCCCTTCCTTCCATCCTTCTTTCCTTCCATCCTTCCTTCCATCCTTCCTTCCATCCTTCCTTCTTTCTTTCCTTCCTTCCTTCCTTCCATCCTTCCTTCCATCCATCCTTCCTTCCTTCCCTTCCTTCCATCCTTCTTTTTTTCCTTCCTTCCTTCCATCCTTCCTTCCTCCTTTCTTTCCTTCCATCCTTCCATCCTTCTTTCTTTCCTTCCTTTCATCCTTCCTTCCTTTCCTTCCTTTCCTTCCTTCCATCCTTCCTTCCTTTCCTTTCTTCTTTTCATCCTTCCTTTACTTTCTTCCTTCCTTCCATCCTTCCTTCCTTCCTTACTTCCTTCCATCCTTCTTTCTTTCCTTCCTTCCTTCCTTCCTTCCTTCCATCCTTCCTTCCTTCCTCCTTTCTTTCCTTCCTTCCATCCTTCCTTCCTTCTTTCTTTCCTTCCTTTCATCCTTCCTTCCTTTCCTTTCTTTCCTTCCTTTCATCCTTCCTTCCTTTCCTTTCTTTCCTTCCTTCCATCCTTCCTTCCATCCATCCTTCCTTCCTTCCCTTCCTTCCATCCTTCTTTCTTTCCTTCCTTCCTTCCATCCTTCCTCCTTTCTTTCCTTCCTTCCTTCCTTCCTTCTTTCTTTCCTTCCTTTCATCCTTCCTTTCTTCCTTTCTTCCTTTCCTTCCTTTCCTTCCTTCCCTCCTTCCTTCCTTTCCTTTCCTTTCTTCCTTTCATCCTTCCTTTCCTTTCTTCCTTCCTTCCATCCTTCCTTCCTTCCATCCTTCTTTCTTTCCTTCCTTTCAACCTTCCTTCCTTCCTTTCCTTTCTTTCCTTCCTTCCATCCATCCTTCCTTCCATCCTTCCTTCCTTCCTTCCCTTCCTTCCATCCTTCTTTCTTTCCTTCCTTTCATCCTTCCTTCCATCCTTCCTTCCTTCCATTCTTCCTTCTTTCTTTCCTTCCTTTCATCCTTCCTTCCATCCTTCCTTCCATCCATCCTTCCTTCCTTCCTTCCCTTCCTTCCATCCTTCTTTCTTTCCTTCCTTCCTTCCTTCCATCCTTCCTTCCTCCTTTCTTTCCTTCCTTCCATCCTTCCTTCCTCCTTTCTTTCCTTCCATCCTTCCTTCCTTCTTTCTTTCCTTCCTTCCTTTCATCCTGCCTTCCTTTCCTTTCCTTCCTTCCATCCTTCCTTCCTTCCTTCCTTCCTTCCATCCATCCTTCCTTCATTCCCTTCCTTCCATCCTTCTTTCTTTCCTTCCTTCCTTCCATCCTTCCTTCCTCCTTTCTTTCCTTCCTTCCATCCTTCCTTCCTTCTTTCTTTCCTTCCTTCCTTTCATCCTTCCTTCCTTTCCTTCCTTCCAACCTTCCTTCCTTTCCTTTCTTCCTTCCATCCTAACTTCCTTCCATCCATCCTTCCTTCCCTTCCTTCCATCCTTCTTTCCTTCCTTCCTTCCATCCTTTCTCCTTTCTTTCCTTCCTTCCATCCTTCCTTCCTTCTTTCTTTCCTTCCTTTCATTCTTCCTTCCTTCCTTTCCTTCCTTTCTTTCCTTCCATCCTTCCTTCCTTTCATCCTTCCTCCCTTCCTTTCCTTCCTTTCCTTCCTTTCCTTCCATCCTTCCTTCCCTTCCTTTCTTTCCTTCCTTCCTTCCTTCCTTCCTTCCTTTCCTTCCTTTCCTTCCTTCCATCCTTCCTTCCCTTCCTTCTTTCTTTCTTTCCTTCCTTCCTTCCATTCCTTCCTTTCCTTCCTTCCTTCCTTCCTTCCTTCCTTCCTTCCATCCTTCCTTCCTTCCTTCCTTCTTTCTTTCCTTCCTTTCATCCTTCCTTCCTTTCCTTTCTTTCCTTCCTTTCATCCTTCCTTCCTTTCCTTTCTTTCCTTCCTTCCATCCTTCCTTCCATCCATCCTTCCTTCCCTTCCTTCCATCCTTCTTTCCTTCCTTCCTTCCATCCTTCCTTCCTCCTTTCTTTCCTTCCTTCCTTCCTTCCTTCTTTCTTTCTTTCCTTCCTTTCATCCTTCCTTTCTTCCTTTCTTCCTTTCCTTCCTTTCCTTCCTTCCCTCCTTCCTTCCTTCCTTTCCTTTCCTTTCTTCCTTTCATCCTTCCTTTCCTTTCTTCCTTCCTTCCATCCTTCCTTCCTTCCATCCTTCTTTCTTTCCTTCCTTTCATCCTTCCTTCCTTCCTTTCCTTTCTTTCCTTCCTTCGATCCATCCTTCCTTCCATCCATCCTTCTTTCCTTCCCTTCCTTCCATCCTTCTTTCTTTCCTTCCTTTCATCCTTCCTTCCATCCTTCCTTCCTTCCATTCTTCCTTCTTTCTTTCCTTCCTTTCATCCTTCCTTCCATCCTTCCTTCCTTCCATCCATCCTTCCTTCCTTCCTTCCCTTCCTTCCATCCTTCTTTCTTTCCTTCCTTCCTTCCTTCCATCCTTCCTTCCTCCTTTCTTTCCTTCCTTCCATCCTTCCTTCCTCCTTTCTTTCCTTCCATCCTTCCTTCCTTCTTTCTTTCCTTCCTTCCTTTCATCCTTCCTTCCTTTCCTTTCCTTCCTTCCATCCTTCCTTCCTTCCTTCCTTCCTTCCTTCCTTCCATCCATCCTTCCTTCATTCCCTTCCTTCCATCCTTCTTTCTTTCCTTCCTTCCTTCCTTCCATCCTTCCTTCCTTCCTTCCATCCTTCCTTCCTCCTTTCTTTCCTTCCTTCCATCCTTCCTTCCTTCTTTCTTTCCTTCCTTCCTTTCATCCTTCCTTCCTTTCCTTTCTTCCTTCCATCCTAACTTCCTTCCATCCATCCTTCCTTCCCTTCCTTCCATCCTTCTTTCCTTCCTTCCTTCCATCCTTTCTCCTTTCTTTCCTTCCTTCCATCCTTCCTTCCTTCTTTCTTTCCTTCCTTTCATTCTTCCTTCCTTCCTTTCCTTCCTTTCTTTCCTTCCATCCTTCCTTCCTTTCATCCTTCCTCCCTTCCTTTCCTTCCTTCCTTTCCTTCCTTTCCTTCCATCCTTCCTTCCCTTCCTTTCTTTCCTTCCTTCCTTCCTTCCTTCCTTTCCTTCCTTTCCTTCCTTCCATCCTTCCTTCCCTTCCTTCTTTCTTTCTTTCTTTCCTTCCTTCCTTCCATTCCTTCCTTTCCTTCCTTCCTTCCTTCCTTCCTTCCATCCTTCCTTCCTTCCTTCCTTCCTTCCTTCCTTCCTTCCTTCCTTCCTTCCTTCCTTCCTTCCTTCCTTCCATTCCTTCCATCCTTCCTTCCTTCCATCCTTCCTTCCTTCCTTCCTTCCTTCCTTCCTTCCTTCCTTCCTTTCCTTCCTTCCTTCCTTCCTTTCCTTCCTTCCTTTCCTTCCTTCCATCCTTCCATCCTTTCTTCCTTCCTTTCTTTCTTTCTTCCTTCCTTTCTTTCTTTCTTTCTTCCTTCCATATATTCAAAGAAATATTCAGAATGACACTCTTTTTCAGGCTGCAAACTCATTAATATATTTTCTCCTCTTTCAGCTATTGAACTCAATAAAACTATGAGTTATGATGAGTGGTCTTATCTATTTTTGAGTGTAGTACTAGCAGTACTTATAACAAACACCTACTGCAACACCTCCACAGCTACTGCTCCGCCCGGGGTGGGCTATAGACACATGGTCTCCAATGAGGGGTGCATGGGGATGGCCTGGCAATCACTGACCTGCCCCCCACAACCTCTGACCTGAGGGGGCGGAGTCTCGCCACCACGCCACTATCCACTCCACCGTCCCCACATCTCAGACCCTGAGTTGGCTAAAGACGCAGTTTTCACGGTTGGGTGCATGTGGGTGGTCCGGGGAGCAGTACGCTGTCCTCTACCGCCTCTGACCCGAGGGGGCGGAGTCTCGTCACCACGCCACTATTCACGCCACTGTCCCCAGATCTCAGCCCCTGAGTGAGCTATAGACACACGGTCTTCACTGTTGGGTGCATGGATATTGCCCGGATGTCAGTGCACTGCCCCTGACCTGCTCTGACCGGAGGGGGTGGAGTCTCGCCATCACGCCACGCACCTCACAACACAGCCTCTGAGGTGACTAGAGACACACGGTCTTCACTGGTGAAGGCAGGTGGGTAGCCCGGCATGGCCTACACTGTCCGCGACCGGCTCTGACCCAAGCGGGCGGAGTCTCACCACCACGCCACAGACCCCACAACTCAGCCCCTGATTGAGCTAGAGACACACAGTCTTCACCAGTGGGTGCAAGGAGACTGCCCGGAGGTCTTCATGGTGGAGTCAGGTAGGTGGCCCGGAGAGGGGTACACTGTCCCCGACTGGCTCTGACCTGAGGGGGTGGAGTCTCACAACCACGCCACTATCCACGCCACAGACCCCACAACTCAACCCCTGAGTGGGCTAAAGACACAGTCTTCATTGGTGGATGCATGGAAATTGCCCAGAGGTCACTGTACTGTCCCCGATTAGCTGTGACCCAAGGGGGCGGGGGCTAACCAGCACGCCACTATCTACGCCACGGGCCCCACAACTCAGCCCCTGAGTGGGCTAGAGGCACACGGTCTTCACCGGTTGAGTCAGGTATGTGGCAGGGAGAGGGGTACACTGTCCCTGACTGGCTCTGACCTGAGGGGGCGGAGTCTCACCCCCACGCCACTATCCACGCCACGGCCCCACAACTCAGCCCTTGAGTGGGCTACAGACACATGGTCTTCACCGGTGCGGGCGGGTAGGTGGCCCGGAGAGGGGTACACTGTCCTCGACCAGCTCTGACCTGAGGGGGTGGAGTCTCACCACCATGCCACTGTCCACGCCACAGACCCCACAACTCAGCCCCTGAGTAGGCTAGAGACGCACGGTCTTCGCCGGTGGATGCATGGAGATTGCCTGGTCCGTAGTAGTTCTAGCAGTAGCTGTTACATACAGCTGCAGCAGCTAGCCCACCTCACATTTTCTCCAGGAAATATACTTTCTAGTTTGGGTTGCTGTCAAAGCCGGCGCATTGATTTAGATCGGTAATTAAACTTCAGCCGAACTACGTGTGCGTATACACGGTTTTAACGCACGTCTGCTGGCCAATCAGGAAAGAGTATTAACCCAGACCATGGTATAAATATAATTATAGATATAATACATTGTATATAAAATATACAAAATGAACAGTGAATATATAAAATGAACAGTAGTAATGATAGGCTATAATATTGTTATCACAGAAGCGCAGATTGAGATTACAATTAGAGATTGGAATAAGTAGGCTATTTTGGGGGATTTGAGATTATTTTAAAAGCAGTGGATGCGCACCTGACATGGAACACAAACTCGGATGGAAATGTATTTGTTGGTGACTGTTGGCGTTGGTTGGATGGCTGGACAGCTGCATTTTAAACTTTTCAGAATTTTTTTTTTTTCATTAACCTTTTTAATAAACATTGTGTAACCTGAGAGAGGTACTGTAGAGAGTGTGTTCATTTGTGTGCCTGCCTCAGTATCCAATCCTGGACTGACCCCCCCCTCAGTATCCAATCCTGGACTGACCCCCCCCTCAGTATCCAATCCTGGACTGACCCCCCCCTCAGTATCCAATCCTGGACTGCCCCCCCCCTCAGTATCCAATCCTGGACTGACCCCCCCCTCAGTATCCAATCCTGGACTGCCCCCCCCTCAGTATCCAATCCTGGACTGCCCCCCCCCTCAGTATCCAATCCTGGACTGACCCCCCCTCAGTATCCAATCCTGGACTGCCCCCCCCTCAGTATCCAATCCTGGACTGACCCCCCCCTCAGTATCCAATCCTGGACTGCCCCCCCCTCAGTATCCAATCCTGGACTGCCCCCCCCTCAGTATCCAATCCTGGACTGCCCCCCCCCTCAGTATCCAATCCTGGACTGACCCCCCCCCTCAGTATCCAACCCTGGACTGTTAGGAGTAAGGGGGTAACGGTGTATACACCTGTGAAGTTATGTATGGTGGTTGGTGAACCAGTCCCAGGCCAGAGCAGCCCGGTGGAAACTAACATTATCCCACATGACAACAAACCTGGGCTGCTCTGCTCCATCCTGGACAACTGCACCAGATATCTCATGGTGAATGGACTGCACATATATAGCGCTTTTATTCAAAGAGCTTTACAATGGCTTCTCTCATTCACCCATTCACACACCGGCTGGTATTAGCCTCCTGTTGACTTTCGTTGTCTTTTATGATGTCCTTGTCTAGCTCTGCGTTGTGTTTTGTTTCAATAAAAGACAGCACCCAATGTCTCTCAAATACCACACAGTCCAGTGTCCCTTTTCTGATGTATTCCAAATGAATCTCCAACACGGGATTTGAGCGACAATCAAAAGCTGTTTATTACAGAAGGTTTAGCATACAAAAGACGTTGGCATATAGTCTAGTGTTCAGCTGGCCTGTCTGTATGGCTGTCCAACCTAAATCAAAGAAGGTGAGACTGAGTGGACGTATTAAGGACTGGGGGGTGTTCCACTTCTCCCTGTCTCCTCAGATAGAGCTGTCTCTCCGGACCGTTCCGCGGCCTTGTAACACAGATGGGGCTGAGGCGCCTCTGCGCCCATGAAGCCACAACAGTTGGTGTTTTTGTACAACCTAGAGAATGTCACCCTTGACCCACGTAACATGTAAATCTATCGATTGGGAGACATGTCCCCTGCTTCAACATTCCCTTCAAGGAACCCTGACAGCTACACAGAAAGACAGCAAATAATTAGAAACAGCTGAACACGATTAGGTTAACAGACATTTCAACCATTTTCATCACTCCTCATTGGGCTAAATTAGCGTCTTGCTCAAGAACACTTCAACGAAGCAGAGCAGATAGCTGGAATCGAACTGGAGGCTCCCAGACGGCTAGTCTACCTCCTGAGCTGCTGCCGCACCCTCAGAACGTGATCGTGTGTGCAGTACTGGATGGACCTATGGTGGCATGGTGATGGAGAACTCCTTGCAGACTTATGAACCTCTTGAAAAAGTTTTCAGCCCTCAAAGGCCATATCTAGGTTTTTGCAGGGTGATAATCAATCTAGTAATTATATTCCGTAAACTAAGGCATGTTTAAATGATTTTATTGTGAGCTCACAAGGTATGTCTGATCTCCAGAGCAGGGATATCAGAGTACAAATGTGTGGTCAGAAAACAATGAGTCTCATACTTCAGCCAAAATGACCCCATCTTAAGACCTCCTCCTTATCTCTCTGGGTTAGTAGAAAAGGATCCCCCCCTCCCCCAACTTAACATTCTTGAAGCTCACAGACCTGCTCCCACACACCAAAAAACACTGATTCTTCATCCAGGAACACAAGGTGATATTTCCCCCATCTGGGCCCTGACGCCTGGTTTTAGATAGATTGAATCCAGCTTCATCAATGAAAATGAACTCATGACGCAGTGCTGCGCCAAATACCACCAATAGGCCGTTCACACCTATCATATTGAAATGAATGGAATGCACAAGAACAAGAGCCCTGGATCAGGTCCAAATCCAGCCAGCTTGCTAATAACACCACCAGCTTACATTAGCTAGCCAACATCAGATAGAAATCTAACCAGGTAGATATGAATAGGCTACAGCAGGATCTTGACTAGTCTAACGTTAGAAGACCATAAACACAAATGAAAACGGATCATGGATCCTTTTACCCGCCCCAAGTGCTCATTTTACCATACTTTGGAAAACAAGTACCCTAACACACCCTATAGAACATGTAATCTATGGGCTGCAGGTATTGAGTCTGAGAGAAATAATAATAGGCACAAATCCTTATTAAATCCATTTTAATTCATTGCTTTTATCTCTAGCAAGATTGATTATGCTCTCCTAAAGCTATAATCAAAGTTTTGATGACTGAGGCCCAATTTAGGGACCCAAATAAGATTGAGTCCACCCAAGAAAAAACAAAACGAATAATTCCCTTTATTTGACTAACCAATCATAGTCTACATACCAGTGATTATACCAATATGAGGTCATTTTAAGATCAATCAACCATTCAGTTCCGAGTCCGGGTCCAGAACCAGGGCTACAGCCAACAGCAGGGGGAGGCGGACTGGACTGGGAAGGTGTTTGCATAGTCCTTGAACTCTGCTCCCTTCTTTTCTCCTCCAGATCCAGGTACCTAAGAAGACAGTTTCAATTGCTGGCGATTTAGACAGTTTGCACTTATAGAATGAGGAGGCATTCAGCTTTTCAATAGCGCTGAAGTTGGAGAGCAGACACATTCACACTTGGGAACCATCTAGTCTACGTATTGTCTGGTTGAAGTGGTCGTCAGTAGTCTTGCGTTCACACCTCTCATATTAGAATGAATGGAACGAAGTAGCCCTGATCCAGGTCCAGGACTAAAGAACAAGAAGAGACTGCACCTTTTTATCTGTGGAAAACAAGGAGGAACATGGTCAGCACTGGACATTCAATATAAGACCTTACATAAATGAAGAGGTCACGCATAATGCATGTCAGAATAATAATGTCATAGTAATGTCAGAACTGGTCACTACCATTACTGTACTATATGCTATGGTTGGGTTATGTGTTCTTAACAATGTCCAGTAGGTGGCAACAGAGGATCACCTAAGCACTACTACTTGTTAATCACCTAGGTAGATATAGCAGTGCAGTGTCAGTTAGTCAGTGATGGCCATGCCCTGTAATGCACTTCTCCAAAGTATATCAGTGAACGTCAGTAAATGGTTACGCCGCTGTCCAACCCTGATTATGTAATATTGTAATATATAGTACGTATGTAATATAGTGCAAGATATTACAATTACATATCCAGAAGAGGGGGTCAGGTATTTTCCGGTCTCAGGAGGCGGGCTCTAGACCAGATCTGAACAGTGAAACGCGTCATTGTTCCCGGCTTTCACCGATTGGTTAAGAGCATTGAAAAGACTAGCAGTCACGGCTAAATGTGTGTATAAATTGTGTTCTTAATTTGTCTCTCTCTCTACCTTGAAAACTTTTCACTGTCGAACACTGTTTGTCACGCCTGTAAAGATTCCCCATTGCAAATATTTTTTTATCCATCTGAAGAAAACAAGAGACGATCTCTTTATTCTTTTTGAGTAAACAAACGTTTCCATCACAACCAACTCACTAGCCTTTCACTGTAGGCTACGACAATCCTCAATTCGGTAAATTGTATGTTATTTTTTATTTTTGAAAGATTATAGAGCCGCCGTTTGGGGCTTCGGTTTAGGAAGTGAAATTCGAATGTCCAAGGGAGGGTTAGACGACTGTTTTTGAATTTGAGTCCAGGAGAGGGTTACTGTTCTTTTATTTGAGTCCAGGGGAGGGTCATACAGCTACACATTTGAATCGAAAACAGAATAGTTTATTCATCTTTTCGGATTTCAGCAAGCTGTTTAGTATGACCATGTTGAGAGGGAAGCGCGTGGAGCGAACATGCCGACATGCGGTCAGTTTTCAGGTCATTTCTCTGTTGCTGGTCGGAGCTGCGTGCGTTCACTTCTTGTGACATTAAGTGGAGATCATGGCCGTATAACGTAATTCATGAGCAAAACTAGAGGCCACAACCTGTGCTGACTCGAAAACGGAGCGCGTTATTTTCTTAACACCTTATTAAAATCCTTATTATTATATTTCTGTCAGGGGGAGGTTCACGCATTTTTATTCCCGAGCACTTTAAAGTGCTCTAGTAAATTTGGATTTGGACACGATTGATCAGATAGCTGGTTGGTTTGGTTCCACGATTGAAACTCTTGAATCAGTATCCCTGCACACCACACTGATCACTATTCATATACACACTGTACATACAAACTTTAAAGTTACCATTTAAATTAATTTAAATACATTTGTAAATATTACACTTATTAATTCCATTCAACCGTAACATTTCTGTGACCTTTTGGGATGTTTGCTTTGGCATTGTAAATGTATGTTTCCCATGCCAATAAAGCCCTTTGAATTGAAGTAAAATATAGAAGACATACAGATGGTTATCCATTCATACTTACTTGGATGGATGGATAGATAGATGGGGATTTGTGTTAGTGAAAATGGGCTTTACTGGGATGGGAAGCACAGGGTGTAATCTTACCAGTCTCAATATGCTCTCCTGTGAAATGTATCGTAATCCCAATATTTTTACTTGTTTGGCATGACTTGGACATAAGCATTCCCCTGGTGCTTGTTTTCATTGTTCCCACGGAGGACTATGTGCAAGTCATGCCAGACACCTACAAATATTCGGATTGCGATACATTTCACAAGAGAGCATAATGAGACTGGTAAGATTACACCCTGTGCTACCCGCGCTTCCCTGTCTCAGAAAAGCACAATTATCATAGTTTTCCAACTTATTTACAGGTGGCCCATTGACTTCCATTGTAGCCCAGTGAGAGCTTGCAGAAAAACTGCAGCTAGCTCAATACTGAAACGACCGATGAAAGGATTCAGGTTCATGGTAGACGGACCACAGATGGGGCTAAATGTCCTAAATAGCACACAACCAAACTGTAAAAGACATTAGCAAAACTTGTGAAAAGGAAATCAATTACAGCCTCGTAGCATCTCAATCCATTACTTGTCAGTCCAACTATGACATGGATTTAGTGAGAAAAGAGAAGAGACAGTAAAAGAGAAAGTAGCAGAGGGACAAAACAACCCCAGAGAGGGACGCACGAGCAGACAGAACTAAACATGCTGCAGAGCAGCCAGCAAGCAGAGCTACACAGATACACTCTTAAAACAGATGTGTTAATATCAACACAAGTTGTGTCAATTCCCAACACACTAATGTGTCTATATAAGGACTACACATTTTGTGTTATATCCGACACAATCACTGTGTTAAATCCAACACAACTATTGTGTTAAAACTCTCAACACAGTAGTTGTGTTACTTTTAACACAGCTAACACAACAACTGTGTTGAGAGTTTTAACACATTAGTTGTGTTGGATTTTCTAACAGTGATTGTGTCAGATATAACACAAAATGTGTAGTCCTTATATAGACACATTAGTGTGTAAAAAAGTGTTAATTCTGTAAAATGTGTTAATTCTGTTCCTAAGGATTTGAAATTAAATGTACAAACACCCAACTGTAGAAAAAAGTATAATTTAATGAATATGTTCAAATACATTTTCGTTTTCAATTATACAGTTGTATTTCTTTACAGTAATATTTTTAAAAATAGTAAAAACGAGATTACAGAATCATCTCAGACTTAGATAATTTTGTACCTGGGATTTAAGAAAACTTGTCTTGGGACACAGAACAGGTTTAATGGTCTGACATCTGTCAGTTGATTTATGCTTACCATTTCAAATTCATCTTTTTTTTCAACCACATAAGCCTGGTAATGAACATCCAAACATTCAACTGATAACATTCTGACAAAGAACAATACCTCTTCCTTCTCACATTCTGGAAGGATGTGAACTATTTCACCAAAAACACGTTCCCCTCGTGTCATAGTTAAGTGCGACTACACTCCCTGTTCGATAGGACTGACCAAACACATCAACTTTGTGTGCAACATGGACAGTGCTTAAAATGCCAACATATTCATTCTTTGTATGCAACTTTTCAAGGAGCAGCTCACTGAGTTCTAAAGATCCCACAATAACAGGGAAGGCATTTGGAACCGATATTTCTCTCTGAAGTGGCTTCCCAAATGTCCAGTTGTACATGCTCTGTATTTGGTTCTTGTAAGCCAGTGTTTTAGATATGTTTTTAAAGTTACAGACTACATGAGCTTGCCGTTTTAAAGGACAGTGTTTAACTTCAAAGCGCATGCACATAACTTGACAAGCGGTCCAACCATTACAATCATTCTACCATAATGAGTCATGAAATGGTGCTTGGGGATGAGTGGCCTGTATGGGTAGAGCATCTTAAACAAGTCATGGTGGTCTATTATCAAGTGTTTTAAAAACACACCTAGTCCAGGTGTGACTACAGGTGCAAAGATAATACTGCATATTTCTCGCAAAAGAAGAAACAGTTTCCAATGTGGATTTTGCCTACCAACTAGGTCCCCTATCAGGAGTGGCAAAAAGAGGAGGACACACCACATTTGGCTGGCTGTCTGTCTGACTGCATTTTCATTCGTCCTAAGATTGAGAATTACAGATGGCTTGTTCTTCTCATTCATGTAGCCATAGTCAAAGCTGGATATTCTATTGTTAAGCTTCTCCAATGTAAACAGTTTGTCCTCATATACCATGTCGTAGCATAAGCTTGACTTCTAAAGGTGCACCACGCTTGCACTTTGGGCACACATACATGGTTTACTTATAGCCTTGAGCTTGGAGATGAGCTCCACAACTTTGGATCTTTTCTTACCTACAACGGGCATCTCATATACATGGTCCAGGAAAGAGAAGACAGACTGCAGTTGGACAGGGTACACAAGGTTGCAGACCCAATACATCTTGAAAAGTTTGTCGACTACACAGGTCAGCCCTTCATCTCCAAGCGGAACAGCAATCTTGTCATTTCTTGCGATGATCAGATACTGCTGGGAAGCTCCATTTGGGTGTCCAAGGCAGACGATGCAAGGTTGGTTGGCACTCACTGTTGAATCAGGATTCTCAAGCAAAGATGGGATGCTTGTTCCAGCCTGTAACACAAAAGGTTTGAAATACAACATTAGGAAAACAGCAATGACAGAAGACCATTTAACACAGAACCAGCTTCACTGAAGGAACCAAGGATGTGAATTCAACAGTGATGCAACCAAAAAGCCATTAAGAAACAAAAAACATACTGGTACAATGTCCAGGAGGTAGGAAATGGCTGACTTCACACTGCAGCGACTCCATCCTGCCCCTCGTCCAGATGCAGTTGGCGGAAGAAGGCGCGTGAGCACCTGAAGTGCTTTGAAGCAAAGCATATCTACATGGAAAAATGTGATTGCAGAATATTAGATTGTACAATCAGAATCAAGTATTTCAGATAACTAATATTACTTGTTTAGGTTTCATTGTATAAAAGTTATAAGTGCATCTTCCTAAATGCAAACCAACATACCATCAGTGTCGTTCCCAGTGGATGAAGGATCTGCCAGATCCTCAGACGTTTCCAACGAAGCAAGCTTCATTAGCCTGGGGATGATGTTTGTCTCCCATTTGCGAATGAAAAGTTCTCCCTTTCCCTTGAACGCTTTGCCGAAGTCGGAATCAAACTAAGATGTACAAAGAAATCAATATTTCTGTTGAGTCTATTTCAATCCAATTTGTTTGTTTGAATTTAACAGGCTATATTCAGTGAGGTATGGACGTGATTAATCAATGCTTTGAGATTGCTTCAAAAGGAGTGAAAATTGATAACTGTTAAAAAGTAAGATGAATTAAGATTATAGCATCAATAATTTGCTTACCAGGTGTGGCATGTCAATGAACCGTGGATACTGATCAAATATCTCAGCCAATGTTGGAGATTGTGTTGTAATCCATGTTCTTGGGTGAGTGTAGGTCTGATCCATAGCGTGCTTGATTGTTGAGAGGTTTTCAGGTGAGGGCTTCATCCTCTTGGCCAGGGTCACCCACTCACTCACGTCCTCCTCTATGATGGTCAGAGTTAGAGGGCCTCCTGCAGGGTTGGTCAGAGTTACAGGGCCTCCTGCAGGGTTCATACAGGCATTACAAAATGAAATTCAAGGACATTTCATTTCTTTCATTTTCAAGGACTTCAGATAAAGCAGTCGTGCTAAATGTAGCAAAACTGACAAGTCCAGCTAGCAAGAAGTGCATATCAGAGCAAATCAACAAATAGGCATCTTCTAGGGGCCAACAAGCGGAGCTAACTGCCAACAGCCACCTCAACAACCAACAAATGCCATTCATCAGCTCTACCATCCACACACACACACACGTGACATGGCAGCTAATTTACTGCTTAATTTCAAAGCTAAAATATTAGACTGTGTTATGTGGCTCTTCTGAATTTCAAAGACTTTAAGAACAGGGGCTATTGTACCTTGTGCGGACCCTGCTCCTGACCCTGACTTTCTCTTCCGCCGATATCTTCTCTGGCTTTCCTCCAAATCCCTTCTGAGGTTTCGTAGTTTCATTTCAATGAAGCCACTGTGTGACACTGGATCATAGTAGTGTTCCTTGGCAAGGTAGAGTGGGAATGATACATCAGTCAACTTGATCGACAACAGTACAATGACACTAATTTCTGAAACCATTGTAGAAACATGTGGTACATCGCCCCTCTGCAAAGTGTGTGTATGTGTAGTGTGTGTGTGTGTATGTGGGATTGAGGGCAATTGATATGTACTTACATATCCTTCATTGTGTTCCTCGATTAAGACACTCAATGTCGGGAAGAGGGTGACAATATTCTTGGCAAGATGCATCTTGTCATCACTGGATGGGTAACTGAAAATAACAGACAACTTACTAAAGCTTTTCTGATGACAATTAACATGAATAAATCCTATCGCTAACTCCAACCTCGACATTGACTATAAAATACTCATTGCGCATGGTGCAGAGAACCAATTTCATTCCATCGTAAAGGGCCGTAGGCAGTGTTTTCTAGTGGTGACACTGAATATTACATTGAATTCAACATGGCAGCCTCCATGGAGGGACCCACTCCTATATATAAAGGGCTCATTCTAAGGTCAGGAAAATGCAATTTAGTTTCATGGGATTATACATACATAAATTCAATTTCTGCCAAATCCATAAATATTATTTTCACCACTAGATGACGCAAAATACACACTGAACCTTTAACTCTACAAACACTTGATACAACAACTTACAATCCTCTTCTCTCCACAAGATCGCTGACCGCAACCTTAACAAGAAGCATCCTGGTTTTTGTGCATATGATGGCAGATTCTTGATATTCTTTGAGGATGTCTGGAGCCTTTGTTTGGACCAGTGATTTGAGTGCCTCTAATCCACTGCCACCCAGGCTCTGGTCAAGGGCAGGTAGGAGAGGATGGTGGGGAGTTGGCGCATGGTGGGCAGGCACAGAATTTGTCCGTCCTGTCTGGAGGTTTGGCAGGAGAGCAAGCTGGATTTAACACAAACAAAATAAAACATATATAAAACATCAGTGCAGTTTAAAATCCCCAAACTGATAAAAACTTTGTTAGATGCAAGACTGCACAATTATTTGAAAAATTAGGGAAACTGTTTACAATGATTCTCAACCTAATTGTCTGTCCCAAAACTGTATTAATTGAGAGCATTACCTGATATATCACTTCAGTCTGTGCATCCACTATCTCAGAACCAGACTTGAAAAATATATTGAATTTATCAAAGTCATTGACGTCATTGTTTCGATCTGTATCTATAAATTCGTTAAAGTCTGCATGATACTTGCGAAATATACCCATCTCTACAGCTGAAGGTATTTCTGATGTACATGCATCAATTAATTGTGCAGTATTGTGGAGTTGAAAGACTCTTTTGAAAATCTCTCCCAAACTGTCGCAAGGACTTTATTTTCATCCATTTCATCCATTTGCTGAGAAAGAAAAAAAAAGGTTTCAGTTAATATACACCATGTTATGCGGAGCTAGGGCGCATTTTAGCATGTCCCCAAACTAGGATCCATTTTGCATTGAACGGTGACATGCAGAAAGATGATGAACTAACATTACCACTGGCCCCACGGGCCACCAAGCGCCTACATTTGCCTACCTGGCTCACTTAGTAATAATCTTATCCACCATTGGAAAATCATTCTTCAATCAATCAATCAATCAATCAAAGCTTTATTTATATAGCGCATTTCATACCCAGAGGCAACACAATGCGCTTTACAGAGAACAAGGGAGGTGGGCAGACATCCCACCCCTACGTATTCCAGAGGGAAGCAAAAAAAACAGTAATCACCCGGGGGCCAGATAAGTGAGCTGTAAAAATTCTTCCCTGACCCCTCTCAACGAGGCGATCGAGCAAGCTCCTGGAGTATGTTTGTCTACCGGCTAAGAACATTTATAGAGCAATAAATAACATTAAATTACATTTTCAGAGTAAGAGAGGCTAATAACATCATAGGAGAGACATGGCAAACATTGGTGTATGTCTGTGTGTGCATAAATGTGCCTGGGCCCAGATAGAGGCAGGGGTTGGGGTAGGGTGGGGGGTAGGAAAAGGATACGGACCCGGGTTAGGGTGAGGGGAAGGGGATCTGAGCCCAGGACTGGTGTATGTCAGTGTGTGTGTGAGTGTGCCTGGGTCCAGGTAGAGGCAGGGGTCAGGGGTAGGGTGGGGGTAGGAAGAGGATACGGACCCGGGGTAGGGTGAGGGGAAGGGGGTACTGGACCCAGGCCTAAGGCCGGAAGTGGACTGTTGTATGTCTGTGTGTGCGTGTGTGTGTGTTAACTAATTTGCTACGACATCTGCAGCAGACAACAGGGGTATCTATCGGACTCAGGGTGGTCTGCTGGTGACAGTGGGGCATCCACTGGACCTGGTTAGAAGATAGGAGGGAGAGAGAGACGCACTAGGGAGAGGGGAGGCAGAACAGGGTTAGTAGCACACGGAGCCATATATAGAGCAATACATTACGTCAAACTGCATTTTCAGAGCAAGAAAGGCTAAGAGCATCATGGGAGAGGTGTGGCAAGCACTAATGTGTGTGTGTGTGTGTGCGTGCCTGGGCCCCGATAGAGGCAGGGGTTGGGGTAGGGTGTGGGGTAGGAAAAGGATACGGACCCGGGTTAGGGTGAATGTAACACAACATTCTTGTTATGTTACATTCTGAAAATAGTTAGTCTAGTACCTTTCTCTCAACTCAACAGCCTTCCCGCCCTCGCGCTGCAACAACAATGCAAACCGTTGTACATTTTCACACAAAAAAGTGACCGAATGCAAATGCTTCTGTCACGCCAAATAGTCCGGCTGCCAAAATATGTCCGGGCTAAGAAGTCCGATTGTCTTAGCTAACATGAGCTATAACAAAATCTCTCCCACGGACGTTAACTACTTGGGAGTTGGTAGCTGGTGCTAGCTAACTTACGTTAGGACCTTGCTAGCTGGATAATGTTCGTGGACGAGACTAGCTACATATAACCATGAAATGACGTTGCATTAGCTATGGTTCTCTATCGGCACAACTTGGCCAGACAGCTAACACTACTAACGTACCATGTTAGCCAAAAAATCAACTGACACGGCAAAGTTAGTAGCTAGCTATCTAACGTTAGCAAGCCGGCCAGCTACCCGATGATATAGTCTGCATGAAAACGACAGACTGAAACAGGGTTACGTTAGCTAGCTAGCACTAACTAGCCTAACACGTTTCACAAGTCACTCTTAACCATCAAATCTTGAGGGTAACTAGCGAATTACTCCGGACAAGTCGACATTTTTGGTTGATGCTGCATTTCCTAACATCTCACGACTGTGAATGAACCATATAAAATATACAATAATTATTTTTTACCTCAGCTCCGATTCTCCTCTCATCACCATCGATTCGTCCTGCTGTCTCGTCGTTGTCGTCTAGATTGTGTGAGACGGGAGCGGGAGGCTACCTGCTACGTGATTGGCCAGTAATTTACACATGCGGGTGTGTTAAAGAGGAAACAGAAAAAATAGGCCTAACCTCATGGATGTATTAATACCTAACCTACACATTGTTTTGCAGAAATTGACACAACGTGTTATTTCACTATCTTCATATTAATTGTATAAGGAAACAACACACCACATGATTGACAATAATCTACACATGCGAGTGTGTTGAAGAGGATACAGAAAATAACACATCATTTGCAGTAATTGACACAATGTGTTATTTTGCTATCTACACATTAATTGTGTCAGAAAACAACACATCATTTCTAAGAGTGTAGATACAGACGCACAAGCAACCAGAGATAAAGAAGCTCTTAGGAAGCATACATCTAGGCAGAGACAGATGGAGAGAGATGCACACGCAACCAGAGATGAGCATAATGCTGAACAGCATGCCACTAGAGAGACAGAAACAGCAGGATCCAGACATGATAAGGGACTGTGTGATAGAACTAATAGAAGGAAGTTCATAGAGAAGCAACTCTCAATGAATCCAGAGGCCTATATACAATCAGATGCAAATAAAAGGGCTACGTGAAGGCTAAGCCTAGTGCTTTAAGCCACTATGGCGCTGCTGCTCCGGATTGATCTAATTGACACATTTTACGTTACCGTGTTTGTTGATAAAGTAGTCGGACAATAAACTGCTGTGCGAACACTTTGTCCATTTATTGTCCTTCCATAATCAATAATCCAGCAAACAATCCGGTACGCATGTTTGTGAGTGCGTGTGTGGTCAAAAGCTGTTTGCCCTCCGTGCAGCAACACCTAGCCAACAACAGGAGAGTTCCTACCTAAATATCATCAGTTCCTATTAACATGGGAGGAGCAACGCATTGACCCAATTAACCTGAATTTGGCTCTTACAGGCTATGTTAAAGGAAAGATTTCATGTACAATTAAACAGGACAAAAATAGGCAGAATAGGACTTTTTAGAGATCAGGGATGGACCCATCTTTGCATGTGTAAACTGTAGAATAATTAGGCATTACAATCAGGTGAAGAAATATGAACACATGTTAATTTCTCAGATTTCCAGAATCTATTCTGCTGCTCCCACTCAAAATAAACCACCTCTCCAGTCTTGAAAGTTTCCCTCCCTCCCTCCCTCCCTCCCTCCCTCCCTCCCTCCATACAGTCAGACCCTACATCTCACCCACTTGGTTTTCTCCCTCCCTCTCTTCCTTCATCCTTCCTTCCTTCCATCTCTCCCTCCCTCACCAGTTTGTTTTTAAGAAACCATCCCCCCTTTCTCCTAGGTATGTGAACTGTGCCCGTACTGAGGAAGAGCAGAACCTGGTAGCGTTTCAGTACCGTGGAGGGATCCTGTATCGCTGCTGTCGGCTGCTGGCTGTCGGGGAGGAGCTGCTGGTCTGGTACGGACAGGAGTAAAGATACAAGAGCATCTCCTTCGACTACTTCTGGGACAAAAAGAGCACCACTAGAGGTAGCTGTCCTAGACTCTCCTTCCCTCTGTCTTCTCCTCCATCTCTCTCTCATCCACTTCTTTTCCTTAAAGCTGAAACAACCAGAGGTCTGCTAGTCATAATAGTAACCGCTGTCCAAGTAGCTCTCCTCTTCCGGCCTTCCCTCTCTCCTCTGTCTTTTTCCCATGGTGCCAGACAGCAGTGAAATTGTGTCAGTGTGGAAAGAACTTCACTTCTTTAGGACACTTAAAAAGACACCAGTGTGTTCATACAGGAGAGAAGCCATACCACTGTGACCAGTGTGGGAAGAACTTCACTACGTCAGCAGAGTTAAAGACACACCAGCGTGTTCATACAGGAGAGAAGCCATACCACTGTGACCAGTGTGGGAAGACCTTCACTCAGTCAGGACAATTAAAGATGCACCAGCGTGCTCATACAGGAGAGAAGCCATACCACTGTGACCAGTGTGGAAAGAACTTCACTTCTTTAGGACACTTAAAAAGACACCAGCGTGTTCATACAGGAGAGAAGCCATACCACTGTGACCAGTGTGGGAAGAACTTCACTACGTCAGCAGAGTTAAAGACACACCAGCGTGTTCATACAGGAGAGAAGCCATACCACTGTGACCAGTGTGGGAAGACCTTCACTCAGTCAGGACAATTAAAGATGCACCAGCGTGCTCATACAGGAGAGAACCCATACCACTGTGACCAGTGGGGAAAGAACTTCACTTCTTTAGGACACTTAAAAAGACACCGGTGTGTTCATACAGTTCATCCAAGAGCTGCACAGAGTTCACTGAAGCCTGCCTCAAAAAGGACCCCATCTTTGTAAGCAATAGTGTGCATGTGTGTGTATTTGATATCAAATTGACTTTTAGGATCTGAAAATCAGTCTATATTCTGAACATCTTTATTGTTTATATTCAGAACATCTTTATTGTCCCTGGAAGGGAACTAGACATACTGTACAACGACACATACAGAACAGTACAAGAAGAGTTTACACACATCCGCCCCCCCCCCCCTCCCTACTTTCTCTCTCTTTCTCATTCCCCCTTTCTCTCTCCTCTCAGGTTCACCACCAGCTATTGAAGAAGTGATAGATGAAGGAGAAGGGAGTTGGAGAAAGAGAAAGACCTGTCGAGGAATTTGGAATGGACCTGGTTTCTTAGGCCTTGATTACACTACTGCGTTTTCGCCTACATTTGTAGCAATGACTCTACCGCAGCCAAAATGAAGCTCGAACCCAGAGGCCTCAGGATACGGCTGGGGCTACATTTCGGCACTCAAAATCTGGAGCTGTGTTCTAGTGTAATAGGCAGATCCAGAGGCTTTTGAAAAAACTAGGAAAAGGCCTACGTTGTAATGCTGTGTTCAGTTCACATTATAACAATCAGACAGGTGACTTACAAGTTTGAGATATATAGCATCTTAGTGGATACGATAGTTAATCAGCCAAGCGGACTGATCTTCTTTGTTCCTAACCAAATAGTACCTACCTCACACCAGTCTGAACTTTCGAGCAATCCTGCCCTTTTCTTTTTGAATAATATTCTCAATTCTCCAATATATAGTCCTTACAATCAGTTTGTTTAAGTCCTTCATCCATTCCCTCACGATATAGCTCGCATATTACGACGAGACTTGAAATGTGCCCCAGATATGGAACAAACACTGGGATGGAAATGTATTTGTTGGTGACTGTTGGTTGGATGTCTGGACAGCTGCATTTTAAACTTGATCATGATGTATATTTTTTCATAAACCTTTTTTAATAAACAATGTATAAGCTGAGAGAGGTACTGTAGGGAGTTCATTTGTGTGTATGGGGGTTTGTGGCTGAATTTGGGTCATTTTCTCAAAACTCATATCTCAAAAACCCAAAACGACACTGCTGATGAATCTTAGCTTCTCCTTAATAATCAGAAAGATCAGACACAAGAAGACAAAGAACCTTCAGCTTCCAGAATCAGGTCAGGATTGAAAAAGGTCACATCAGTCTCAGGACCACTGTGTCATCTGTTCTCCCAAGGTGTGGAGGCACCATTCATCTCTCGTGAGCCCAGGGATCTACTGGAGTGTAGGGGTGTGCCCGAATAAGAATACGGTACTCGGATGAGTACAAATAGTAGCTTTTAACCGAATAGTAAATTTGTACGAATATTGTAAAAAAAATATTCGGGAGGGGGGAGAACAGTCAAATATGTATGAGCGAGCGATATGCGCACGTTCGCGCTGATATAGGCACTAGGCAGGCAACGACCGTAAGCAGCACCGAGGGCTTTTGTCCCCAGTTAACTGATTTATTGAGACAGTTATTGGATTTTGTTTTCTTGTCGTAGCCTACCTGCTGCAATAGCCTGTAGAGGAGGACCGGTAGCTAGCTTGTTAGCTCAGTGTAGTATATCTAGCTAACGCTAGCTATTTCAGCTACGCATGCTCAGCCTCTCACTAACCCCCCCTTTTCTTGAATACTGTAGGTCCAGCAGATGCAAACATGAAAAGGAGAAAAGTGGTGGCATAGCCAGCTTTTTTCAACCCCAAAAAACAAAGACAGGAGGGGAGTCAGACAAAGGCGAAGAGCAGAGTAAGGGACAGGAGAACAGTCAAGGAAGAGAAGAGAAAAGCATGAGTAAGGGAGGAATGAGCAATGGAGAAGAACTGAGTGATGACTGTGAAGAACAAAACATCAGAGACCGAGACAGAGCCACTGAGAGAGAAGAAAGTGACTCAGAAAGAGGGGGGGAGCAGAACAGTGATGAAGAGAAGGACAATGATGGACAGACCGACAGGAGCAGTGGCACTCAGATCCATACTACAAGTCCAGCTGGACCTCATGGTACAGTATATTAGTTCACTGTTAACAGATTCCTATATAACAACATGGCTTTCATGTTCTCGGATATTGGCTAGTGTAGCCTGTGGAGTTGGGTTCTTACTGTAGCCTACATGTTCAGAATTGTGCATGGTTTAGGCTGGTGTTGAAGTTAATGCAAGGTGCTTCACACTAGGCTGTGAGTGGGTGAATGGGATTTGAGTAAGACAGTTGAATTGTTTAGTAAGTACTGATACAGTAGTAAATGAATTGCCCTAATTGCTTCTTTACTCTAATTTCAGAAGTATCGAAATATAAAACTGATGGACCGATGCAGCCACATCTGAACGCCTTTCCACAAACCTTATGGGGAGGGGCAAGAAGATCTTTCCACAGTGAGTGGTACACGTTAGTGCACATTAGTGGTGTAGTAGCCAGATATGATTTGATTCAGTCTATGAGTTGCAGTAAAAGAGGCCAGCCGTATGGAAAACGGTCTCCGCCTCGTTTGTTCATTTACAGTATATACGGCATCCAAATATATCACAGTGTGAAGAGGCAATTGCTGGATTCTAATAACCCTGCTTCACATAATGATACGACACATCCCGTCCTCGCAAATCAACTCACAATGAACGATACGACCATGGATGTATTGAATACGACTGACAATATACCACGACAGGAAAACAATACTTTTGGAGTTGAGGACAATCTGGCTATCATACATAGTTTGTTTGCAACTAGGTTTGACAGCTGGACGATTTATATGTTTCACAGCAAATATGCAGTAGCCTACACTTCGCTCATTGCTATCTAGCAATATCAGGTAGCTACAGTCATAGATATATGGGTACAGTAGGCTATGGGATAGCTAGTTTGGGTTGCTAGGCTCATTGGTTGCTAGGTCGTTTCCAGGGTTGAGAGACATTGCTGAAAGAAAAGGTAACGGACACTTTCCATTTCACTTACGGTTCCAAACCCATGTTAACTATTGGATGTCATCGCTGTTCCTCCAAGAAATATTATATTTAATTTGTAATTCCATAGCAACGTGATTTAGCAGTTAGGGACTATAATGACACTCAGCAGTGAGCAACACATAAATAAAATTTCTTTATATTTTAATGTAGAAAATGCGAGTAAATGGCATATATTTATTTATCTTTGGCATGTGGGGCCATGGTATAAGCGGGATAATCAACTCATAGGTGTGCGTTAAACGGTTTTAAGGCACTTTGCGGAGGCACTGAGCGTCGGGTGGTTCTTCGCCTCCACGTCGTGCCTTAAAACCGTTTAACGCACCTACTCGTTGATTATCCCTTACTGGATAAACGAGGCGGAGACCGTTTTCCATACGTCTGGCTTTTTTTTACTGCAACTCTTAGACTGACGTTACAAACTCATATCTGGCTACTACACCACTAACGTGCACCACCACGTTATAACACAAAGTGAAAAAACAGTTTTTGATTTAGGGACAGTGAGGTGTCTGGCTATCATAAAGAGTTTGTTGGCAAATAGATTTGACAACTGGACAATGGATGCGTTGCACAGCAAATATGTAGTATCCAACACTTCGTTCATGGCTAGCTAGCAATGGTCCAGCAGGCTATGGGATGAGCTCATTTGGGTTGCTGTCAAAGCCGGCGCATTGATTTAGATCGGTAATTAAACTTCAGCCGAACTACGTGTGCGTATACACGGTTTTAACGCACGTCTGCTGGCCAATCAGGAAAGAGTATTAACCCAGGCCATGGTATAAATATAATTATAGATATAATACATTGTATATAAAATAAAAAGTTAAACAGTAAACAGGGTTTAGTCATTATTAGGGCTGGGTATCGTTACTCGATACCTTGTAGAACTGGATCGAAACAAACTGATACCAAGTAGCATCGAAACGTCTTCAGTCAAACCAGTACTTCATTCGATCCTTTTTGTATTGAGATCTAGGAAAAAAAGATGTTGTAATATGGTCCAATCACCGCAAGCGTTCTTCAATTTAATGCGACGTGTGATTGGCCCATTACGGCAGACAGCTACAATCCGTCTGGTGAAATCGACTGCAACCCATGCTGCAACTGCGAGTTGTTGACACGAGACACAGTTTAGCACGCTGAGATAATGCCACCAAAACGCTCAAAGGTATGGTTATACTACACGCCTATGGCGTATGGTAAAAATAAATGCATAAAAACACGGATTTCCCCCATTACCTAGCTAGCTAGCATTAGCAACCCTACTATAATGCATTGCTTAGTGCATTGGTTACTTAGTGGTATTTTAACTTCTGTAGCAGTGAAATGTGTTTAGGCTAACGTTATTAACTAATGTTATGCTTAATGTTAAGACCCCCCTAGGCCTACTAGCACCTCAACTGCTACTGCTGATGTTACCACCCCCAGCAGCAGCCCTGACACACCGTTCACATTAGCTGCAAGGTCACGGATGACTACAAAATGTGTAGTCACTGTCAGTAGTTATATTGTAATAAATGCAGTTTGATACTCTTTTAAACACTTTCAAAATGTATTCTTGTAAAAATTATTTGAATGTGATAGGATTGATGGCATTTTACATAACTGAATGCTTCCATTCACATGATGGTTATGGAATGGAAAAAATGCAAAAAATAAATTCAAAGTATCGATTGAAGTATTCAGTTGGTATCGGTATCACTTTAAGGGTACTGGTATTGGAACTGGTATCGTAATTTTTGAAATGATACCCAGCCCTAGTCATTATATATGGGGGTAGGTTTGTTTAAAGAGTGATTACTATTCGCTGTGCTACCTCGGGGTAACTGGTTTCCCTGGCCCATCACTCCCAGGCCCCTGCGGTCGATCGACACGGTCACAGCTCTTCTCTGTCCTGGCCCCGCAGGGGTGGAACCAACTGCCCACTGATGTCAGGACAGCAGAGTCACTGCCCATCTTTCACTGCAGGCTCAAAACTCATCTCTTCAAGAAGTACTACCACAATCCTCCCTCTTAAACACCTATTGTATTTGAGATTGCTATTGTTGCACTTTGCCTTCAGCACTAGATTATGTTCTTAGTCACTTGTTTTAGAAAGAAGATGCACGTGTGAGTTCTGGTGAGTAGTAGTACATTGGCTTTTCCTACGTTAAATGCAATTATTGTAAGTTGCTTCGGACAAAAGCGTCAGCTACATTGAGTATGTTTGTGTGTGATTGTCAGTGCAAAGAGGGAGACGTGTGCAGTTTGAGCATAGAGGCTGGGCACCCCTAAAGGGTTGATCCTAGAATCGTCCCTGATCTAGAGTGTCTGGACTGGTGTGTTTCTTAGTGCAGATGTGTGTGTGTGTGTGTGTGTGTGTGTGTGTGTGTGTGTGTGTGTGTGTGTGTGTGTGTGTGTGTGTGTGAGACTGACCAGGGTCGAGCAGGTAGGCGTACTCGTATCCCAGGGCCTTGTTGGACAGGAAGTAGTCCCCGTTGCGGAAGAGGGGCAGGAAGGGCACCATGTGGTATCCGTGGTTGTGTCCGATGGGGGCGTTGGCCTGGGGGTAGCTGGTCTGGGGGGGCTGGTCTGGGCGTAGCTGGTCTGGGGGTAGCTGGTCTGGGGGTAGCTGGTCTGGGGGTAGCTGGTCTGGGGGGGCTGGGGGGGCTGGTCTGGGGGGTCTGGTCTGGGGGTAGCTGGTCTGGGGGTAGCTGGTCTGGGGGTAGCTGGTCTGGGGGGGCTGGTCTGGGGGGGCTGGTCTGGTGGTAGCTGGTCTGGGGGGGCTGGTCTGGGGGTAGCTGGTCTGGGCGTAGCTGGTCTGGGGGGGCTGGTCTGGGGGGGCTGGTCTGGGGGGGCTGGTCTGGGGGTAGCTGGTCTGGGGGGGCTGGTCTGGGGGGGCTGGTCTGGGGGGGCTGGTCTGGGGGGGCTGGTCTGGGGGGGCTGGTCTGGGGGTAGCTGGTCTGGGGGGGCTGGTCTGGGGGGGCTGGTCTGGGGGTAGCTGGTCTGGGGGGGCTGGTCTGGGGGTAGCTGGTCTGGGGGTAGCTGGTCTGGGGGTAGCTGGTCTGGGGGGGCTGGTCTGGGGGTAGCTGGTCTGGGGGGGCTGGTCTGGGGGTAGCTGGTCTGGGGGTAGCTGGTCTGGGGGGGCTGGTCTGGGGGGGCTGGTCTGGGGGGGCTGGTCTGGGGGTAGCTGGTCTGGGCGTAGCTGGTCTGGGGGGGCTGGTCTGGGGGGGCTGGTCTGGGGGGGCTGGTCTGGGGGTAGCTGGTCTGGGGGGGCTGGTCTGGGGGTAGCTGGTCTGGGGGTAGCTGGTCTGGGGGTAGCTGGTCTGGGGGTAGCTGGTCTGGGGGTAGCTGGCCTGGGGGTAGCTGGTCTGGGGGGGCTGGTGGGTCCTCAGCCAGCGCTCGTAGATGCTGGGACGGGGGGAGAGAGGAGCGGTTAACCCGTCATCCACACCTCGCTCCGATTCCACTCCTCATACACCCAGATGGACATAAAAGGAGTAGTAAAGGGAAAATGCATGTTTAGCCCTGTTTTAAGGTTACTTATGATCATATACAACGGTTCAGATCAAAACGTTGACAAAACTAGCACTTTTGAGAAAGTCTGATAATTGCTCTACCACCGTTTAGGTCATACAATGGATGTGGGTGGGCACCTTGAAAAATCATTCAAAAACATATTAAACTCTCGATTTCAAAGACAAGAAGCTCACCGAGGGTGTAATTGGTGTCCGTTGGTGTTCTGACATCAAATTCGCCGCAAAGTATGAATCCTGTAGGGTTTTATTGATCATTTTATGAAATCCATTGACTTGTATTGACGCGACCGTTGTAGATGTGTAGATCAATCCGCAGAGGGGATTCAGGAAGCGGAACTACTTACAGTAGCTATTGTTATTGTTTATGTTGCTAGGATACCTAGTTTGCCCAAGTTTACACACGTATGTGCTGCGACTAAATAGTTCTATGCTAAATATTTAAAAAAGCCTTTCCAGATGAACTAGAATCTTAATTTATGGCAAATTATGTCAGAACGCCAACTAACACCTTGGTGAGTTTCTTGTCTTTGAAATCGAGAGTTAAACATGTTTTTGAATGATTTTTCAAAGTGCCCACCCACATCCATTGTATGACCTAAACGGTGGTAGAGCAATTATCAGACTTTCTCAAAAGTGCTAGTTTTGTCAACGTTTTGATCTGAACCATTGTATATGATCATAAGTAACCTTAAAACAGGGCTAAACATGATTTTCCCCTTTACTACTCCTTTAAGTTATGTATAGAAGGACTAGAGTACGTTGGATATTGTATCGAAGGATTAAAGTTGTTCTGGCAAAGTCTACAGAATACTGTCATTGACTGGGATAGTCTACGGTTCTATCTGTCATTAACAGGGCTAGTCTACAGTTCTGTCTGTCGTTGACAGGGCTAGTCTACAGTTCTATCTGTCGTTGACAGGGCTAGTCTACAGTTCTATCTGTCATTGACAGGGACAGTCTACAGTTCAATCTGTCGTTGACAGGGCTGAGGCTCTGTGAAACCTACCTCCAGCCTCGTAACGTCTCTGTTCTCCTGTTCTAGAGTGCTTTGTGAGGACTGAGGTAGTTGTGACCATTAGAGAGGCTGTGGCCCCAGAGTGACCTCATTACTGTAACGGTGCAGATGAGGCTGATGATTGTCAACACGCCACATGGAACAACACCTGGTAGCAGGAGAATGGAACGTATGCAAGTGTGCAGCTGTCCTACTGTGTGTGTGTGTGTGTCTGTGTACTGTATATCTGTATTTATTTGTGTGTGTGTGTGCGTGCGTGCGTGTGTGTGCGTGTGCGCGTGTGTGTGTGTGTGTGTGCACCTGTTGATGAAGGCGTGGTGCAGGAGGAAGACGGGGTCGTTGTGAGTGTGTGTGTGTTAGTATGTGTGTGTGTGTGTGTGTGAGAGTGTGTGTGTGTGAGAGTGTGTGTGTGTGAGTATGTGTGTGTGTGAGTGTATGTGAGAGTGTGTGTGTGTGTGTGTGTGTGTGTGTGTGTGTGTACCTGTCGATGAAGGCGTGGTGCAGGAGGAAGACGGGGTCGTTGTGAGTGTGAGTGTGTGTGTGTGTGTGTGTGTGTGTGTGTGTGAGTGAGTGTGTGTGTGTATCTGTAGATGAAGGCGTGGTGCAGGAGGAAGACGGGGTCGTTGTGAGTGTGTGTGTGTGTGTGTGTGTGTGTGAGAGTGTGTGTGTGTGATAGGGCTGGGACTTTTGCCCAAAAATCATATTCGAAGTTCGTTTATTTATTAATAATAATATTCGAATATATTCGAATTATTATTAATAATATTTTTTACCATTAAATTCTTACAGAAAGACCTACCTAGGTTTTAAAATAAAGTTGTGCACATTCTGTCCACTAGTGGGCATTGTATCATAGGCAATATCGATAAGCAATGATGTTTTCAGAATGATTTTTTTATCAGATGTCTTAGTTATATCAAGATTAACTGCGAGGGGAGTCCCAGCCCAGCTGATAACCCTCCGTTGCGGGTTGGGGGGAAGCAACGGTCGGCTGGGATCCTGCCTCTCATAGTTAACCAGCAACTGGTCAGTGGACGGTACCAGGCAGCCTACGCTATGTCTGAATCAAAGAAGGTTATCAAACTAGCTGGCTAGGATCATTTAAGCATAACAATCCAACGGCTCCAACTCCCCCAAAAGAACCACTGCACAAGCACCAACCCCAATAATAATAATAATAATAATAATAAGCACAAGCTACCGAGTGCAACGTTAGCCTTGCTAACGGAGATAATGCATTTGGAGGAGAGTTGCAGCTGGTGCTAAACGAGGCAAAGGAAGAATATTTTGTGGACTATTATCACATCCATTTCACAGTTGGGATTATACAGAAAGGTGAGGATCGAGCCTGTGTTGGATGACCAACTCAAATGCCTGGCTAGCTCAATATTGTTGTGAGCCGGAGCCCGTCGCTTTCACTGGATGACTCGTGAAGCATGCTTCATTTATCTCGCATACTAAACATGTTTTCGTGGAGTAGTACAGGTATGTACTAAATCGCATGTAGTAGGCGAGTTGCAGTATGTACTATATAGTATGTAATATGGACATTCGGACACGGCCCAAGCTCCTTGGTAAGGGCTGGGTAAGGGCGATCAACCTCCTTGTTTACATTTTTACTTGCTTACCGATTGGCTATTTGGATCCTGCCGTCACAGTCATACGACTATTTTTTAGTAACTAGTTAGTAGTTACTAGTTAAGACAACGCCTAAATTGCCGTGGTGCAACCGAAATTAGACACCAAACTAATATGCGACTAACTAGTAGCAACTAAGAGTTTAGTCAGTGTTTAGGCATGACTACATGCTTGGGTTTATGGTGCGTTCCAGGCAACCCGTAACTCGTGTTTTTCCGACCTCCTACACGTGAAAATGCTCTGGAATGGCAGTAGCCTACATCGATCTGTACGAGTTCACGGGTGGGAAGTTACGGGTTTGACTGCCATTCCAGAGCATTTTCACGTGTAGGAGGTCGGAAAAACACGAGTTACGGGTTGCCTGGAACGCGTGCTAACTAACGTCACCTCCTACAGGAGCCCAGGTGTCCAATAGCCTTGCTAATGAGCTCGCGATTGCAACTTCACCAGGCGTGAAAAACCCTCTGAATCTGAATCAAAAGCAACGTTTGCTAGCCAACACATTTACAAAAAATTATGCCTATAACAGGTTCGAATATTAAGGGCTGCCTAATATTCGTTCGAATACCAGTATTTCTGTCAATATTCGAATTATATTCGAATCCCGAAGTTCGGACTCCCAGCCCTAGTGTGTGAGTATGTGTGAGTGTGTTTGTGTGTGTGTGTATGTGTGTGTGTGAGAGTGTGTGTGTGTGTGTGTATGTGTGTGTGTGAGAGTGAGTGTGTGTGTGTGTGTGAGTATGTGTGTGTGTGTGTGTGTGTGTACCTGTCGATGAAGGCGTGGTGCAGGAGGAAGACCCGGTCGTTGTGTGTGTGTGTGTGTGTGTGTGTGTGTGTGAGTATGTGTGTATGTATGTGTGTATCTGTCGATGAAGGCGTGGTGCAGGAGGAAGACGGGGTCGTTGTGAGTGTGTGTGTGTGTATGTGTGTGTGAGAGTGTGTGTGTGTGTGTGTATGTGTGTATCTGTCGATGAAGGCGTGGTGCAGGAGGAAGACCGGGTCGTTGTGAGTGAGTGTGTGTGTGTGTGTATGTGTGTGTGTGTGTGAGTATGTGTGAGTGTGTGTGTGTGTGTGTGTGGATGAAGGCGTGGTGCAGGAGGAAGACGGGGTCGTTGGCGGAGCCCTGGACGGAGGACATGGAGCCGTTCATGAAGACGTGCAGCGCGTTGTGCATGGTGCTCCGCCCCCGCACCGCCAGCCCCGTCACAGGGTCAGTGAAGCCTGCGGGGTCAGAGGTCAGAGCCAGGGTCACCTGGGTGTACGTGCTTGTGTACTTTCTGTGTGTGTGTGTGTGTGTGTGCGCGCGCGTGTGTGTGTTAGAGAGAGTGAGTGTTTTTGTGTGTGTCTTCTGTGTGTGTATGTTCTCTGTGTGTGTGTGTGTGAGAGAGAGAGTGTGTGTGTGTCTGTGTCTATGTATGAGAGTGTGTGTGTGTGTGTTTGTGAGAGTGTGTGTGTGAGTGTGTGTGAGTATGTATGTGTGTGCATGTACAGTATGTGTTATTTAATAATAATAATAATAATAAAATGTCGTCCTGTAGGAAGCTTGGGAAGCTCATTTACCTCAGGACTACTAACATGACTCAGCAGTGTTTCCTGCTTTCATTCTCAACATATTTCTAATACTTTTTTGTATTCATGTTTATTTGTGTTTATTCCAATGCTTTCTATAGTGTTTTTACAAGAAAATAAACACTTACTGCCCTGATAAATAGCTTTAAACAGGATTTTCTTTAGTGGCTGTCTAAGACTTTTGCACAGTACTGTATGTATGTGTGTGTATGTAAGTGTGTGTGTGTGTGTGTGTGTGAGTGTGCGTGTGTGAGTGTGCGTGTGTGAGTGTGAGTGCGTGCGTGCGTGTCTCACCCTCCAAGGCGTTTCTGAAGCTCATGTTGGCGCTGCGGTCCATGTGTGTGTGCGTGTGTGCGTGTGTGTGTGCATGTGTGTGCGTGTCTCACCCTCCAAGGCGTTTCTGAAGCTCATGTTGGCGCTGCGCTCCATGTGTGTGTGTGTGTGTGCGTGTGTGTGTGCGTGTGTGTGTGCGTGTGTGCGTGTGTGTGTGCATGTGTGTGTGTGTGTGCGTCTAACCCTCCAGGGTGTTTCTAAAGCTCATGTTGGCGCTGTGCTCCATGGCGCCGGTCTCGTAGTCACGGAGCCCCAGGACCTGCTCCTCCTCCGCCGAGGTCGGGAGGCGGGGCACGCGCCACGGGTCCTGGTTGCCAGGGTTACGCAGCAGTGGCCCCTCCCCTGTCCCGTTACACAACACTTCTCTGTTGTTGTAGTCCTGTGGCTGGGTGCAGATTACCTACACACACACACACACTCACTCACACACACACACACAAACTCATCCCTCTTGTACAGAGAGACACCGTACTTCACTTACCACAGACCAGGGGTCATTGTGTGGTCAGACACATACATTGTTACATTCTGTTTCACGCCAATGACCAATCTAGCCTCTCACCTTGTATTTGACCTTTGACATTATGAATGGGCCAATCAGAGGCCTCTGATGATGTGTGGGGTGGGTCTACATGATGACCAGCACTGTTGACAGACATGCGGGTGCTCTGGTTTGCATCATTTGATTGGTTTTTCTGATTGATTTGAAGTTGGTCCGATTGTCTGTGATAAAATTTTGGCCACACCCACTGGCAACAGCACTACGTTAAAACAGTTTCAACCCAAATCCATCCACCCCTGGAATTATTAAAGGGGAACTTATCTTGAACACAGTGAGGCCAGGTAACCCTAACCTGAAGGCCTGGCTGCTTTTCCTGGACTACCACTGTGCTGTATTATCCATTTACATTCATGAAACATACAGGTATACACACACACACACAACACACAACACACATGCTTACCTTCCAGGAGGAGAAGACGGAGGCGGGGCTGATGAGGTGATGCTGCCGCGGGCTCCGCCCCCCCATCAGCTGGTCCGTGCAGACGTGGCAGCCGCTGGCGTCCCTCCAGTCCAGGTAGGGGATGGAGAAGGTGGGGTCTCCCAGTGCAGCAGCTAGACGCGGCGCCAGGGCAGGAAGGCGGCGGCCTCGTGGGCGAAGTCGATGTCCTCCCACACGTTCCCGGCCCCGCCCAGCAGAGCGTCACGGGACACGTAGTAGTGCGTCCACACGAACAGGTCGTACACGCTGACGTCGGCGAACAGGGGCCGCTCGCCGTCCACGCCCATCTGGGCGCGCGTCCCCGTGGCGATGACGTAGTCTGGGCTGACCGTGTCCTTGGCCAGGTTGAGGTAGGAGCGACGGTGCTCTGCGGCCCACAGGCTCAGGACGTTCTTCCGCACCGACGCCGTCCGCTCGCCGCAGCCCCTCCCCCGAGAAGCCGAAGTCGCACTCCTCGCAGGCCACGCCCCCCACACACACACACGCGCGCACACTCAAGACAATGTAGGCTATGGTATGATTATGACGTAACAACCATCTGAGTTCAGTTCGATGGCTTTATTAAGATGAAAGTTGTTAAATATCATTCAGTCGTGCGGTCGTAGAAGAGCAGGGGCCGGCGCTCGCGCTCGTCCACGCCACGGTGGGGGTACTGGGGCCCGTGGGGCTCGTCCAGCAGAAGCCCCGCCCAGACATGGCGCCGCAGGCGGGGCCGTCGCCTTCCCACACCGGGCAGCGCTGCTTGGTCCGCAACGCCTCGGGCGTGGCGCAGGGGCGCGGGAACTGGCCCCGACCTCTTGACACTTGTACAGTAAGTGTGCAGTATGAAATAGAATAAACTATATACACTGTATGAACCAGTTAAAACCTATTAGTCTTATTTCCCCCTTTTGTTATACTTACACACACTGTAACCCACGGCGGTCAATAACAGCAAACACAAGTCTAATCAAATCCAGTGTGATGTTCTAGTAAACGCTCCACCCACACAAGCCTGTTGATGAGAAGACTTTCCTTTGAGAGACCAAGAGATTGAAGATAGATTGAAAACAAACCATATAGTTTGGAAACAAACCAATAAATCAGACAACTGAACAATATAATAGCCTACAGTGCTTTTATTATTGACATTATTGTGTTATTCCAGATGGTGTATGTGATTACAGACTAGACCCGTGTAGGGCTGCCATGGCCAGAGGAACGTGTTGTTGAGTATAATGACAGCTTCTAATATCAGAACCCAACTCCACATTCCACTCCGCAGTGTGAGACTGTATTTTAGTCGCAACACAAAGCGCTCTCGCATCATGTGCGGAGGAGAAGCTTCTACTGCAGGGTTCTCCGGTCAGCTCGCGCTCCTCCGGATCATAACCCGGTCACATGCTACCGTGGCAGACCAGAGCCCTGTACTACGAAGCTGGATTACGGGGTTAGCGCGATAACTTCAGGTTCAAGACTGGTTCATCCGTATCACGAAGGTGGATCTCTTTTCACCGCGTTATATCGCCATGGTAACTTATGCTGGCGAGCTAACCTGCTCGGTGGCAGGTTAAGTTCCAGATTACTGCTCGACGCTATAAAAACACCGGTAGTCAACCAGTCAATACATGCGGAAAATGGCTTGTCCTTTCTTAGAGGATCCCGTGGAGCTCGGTGCGCGAATAGTTAGAGGGTCTCTAAGGAAGTCGAGAGTATTTATAATTTATATTTGGTCCCTTCATTTACGTCACGTAAAGACCTCTGTCCCTCCTGAGCTCTCTCGGTCTGTTGGCCCAGCGACCCCTGTGTCTCGGGCTTCTGGGAGATTGTCTAATGGGAGTCTGGCCGAAGCCGTACCCCCGACCCCCCTCCCTCCCCCCTGGGGACAACATCACCCCTCGGGGCGGGGTCCCGTGTTCGGGTTCTGCGCCCGCTAGACACATAGCGCCGGTCGTCGCGGAGAGAGGGCCCCTGGAGCCTCACAGACATCCTAACACCTTCTATAAGTTAACGGAGTGGCAGCTGAGGATTAGGAAACCCATAGTCATCTTAGGTGATTCCAACTTGGCACGTATCCCAGCTTTTAGAGACCCGCGAGTGCAGGTAGAGGCCTACCCGGGCGCTACATACCATCATCTGCAATCCCTGCTGAGGCCAGTAGTTCCGCAGCCCCTAGTGGAGAAGGTAGTCATAGCCGCAGGTCTAAACAACTGTCTGCGTCTCCAGAATTCGAACACTACCTGGAAACAGCTGCAGCAGGTTTTAAAGATAGCTCGCGTAGTCTTCCCCAAAGCTGAGATATACATGTCCCTGTCATTAACATCTGTGACCGCCTTGAGAAAAACCAACAGGCCCTTCTCGCAACTCTTAACGATACCATCTTGAGGAAGTGTCAGTTTCTCAGTGAGATTAGTCCTCTCAGGTTCCGGACAGAGCCCCACGACCCGGTCCATTGGACCGCGGAGACGGCGGCGACCATCCTAAAGCATTGGTTGGACCAGTTAAACATGTAGGGGGGGACGAGTGTACACCTACACCTCCCCACTCATCCAATATAATGAACTTGTCCAAATCCTACCGCCTGACGGAACTAGAGAGTGAGGTCCTGGAGAGAGGGTTAACCTTCATCCCCACCCCTGGACAGCTGGACCGCGACCAGCTCCGTAGGGACCTCCACGTTTACCACCGCAGACTCAAACTGTTGGACCATTTCTCCTTTGAAACTGACTTTCCCTTCACTCCCTTCACAGCACCTTCTAGATGGGAGCCAGAGGTAGAGAGGGTCTCCCCCTGGGTTAGAGAGGTCATCAGGGAGGACTTGGAGGCCTTGACCAGCTACAGGCCTAGGCCTGCACAAGTGCAGAACCTATCCCCAGAACATCGCCAGGCCCTTAAAAGTCTGAGTAGAAACAACACCCTGGTCATTAAACCAGCAGACAAAGGGTCACAGATTGTACTGATGGATAGGGTACAGTATGTGTTGGAGGCAGATAGACAGCTGGCAAATTCCCTCCATTATGCCCCCCTCGATCACTCCATGCAGGAAGAGAGCCAGGCGCGCAACCGACAGATCGTAACACAGCTCCTCGCAGACGGCTTCCTTAGCGCTAGACAGAGAGACCATCTGTGGGGCCCAGACGAGCCACGCCCCCGAGTTCTATATCTCCTCCCCAAAATTCACAAAGCCCCCGATAAGTGGACCATCCCCCACGAGGTCCCATGCGGTAGGCCCATAGTGAGTGACTGTGGGAGTGAATCATACAATGTAGCGGAGTATTTAGACTTCTACCTCAACCCTCTGTCACAGAAGCATGCTAGCTATGTCAAGGACACGTACGCCTTCGCGGAGCTCCTGCGCGCCATTAGAGTTCCCCTCAGCTCCTTCCTGTTCTCGGTGGACATCACAGCCCTGTATACCAACATAGACACGGCGCTAGGCCTGCGAGCGGTCAGGGAAGCCTTCGATAGATACCCGGACCCCTTCCGTCCTGACGCGGCCCTTTTGGACTTGTTGGAGTTGAGCCTGACCAGGAACGACTTTGTTTTTAATGGTAAACACTACCATTATGGGCAAAAAATTCGCCTCTGCGCTGGCTAACATCTATATGAGCCAGTGGGAGGAGAGCACTTTTTAGAAGTGTAGCCGTTTGCCCCTACTCTATCTTAGATATCTAGACGATATATTTGGCTTGTGGACACACTCCGTTCAGGAGTTCGAGAGCTTCTTGTCTATACTAGACAATCACTACAAAGCCATTAAGATCACACACAATCTGCAGATGGACAAGATAGAGTTTAGATACGCAGGTCTTTTTTTACTGCCGCCCAGGGCGAGACTAAGGGACTAGGGACCCGAGTGTATTTTAAAGACACCGACCGCCACGCACTGTTACATAAGGCGAGCCATCACCCCAAGCACACTTATAAAGGCCTTATTAAGTCGCAACTGATCAGGTTCCACAGGATCTGCACAGACCCTAGCGACGTTCAGGTGGCGGCGGGGATTCTGTTCAGGGCTCTCCGTCCCAGGGGCTACTCGAAGCGCTTCCTGAGGGACATCCAGGCGGATGTGAAGCACACCTTCGAGAGCGAGGGCAGATATGTCACGGTCGTAGACGAGCGATGCATAGTTCCTCTGGTGTCTACGTTCAGCTGTTCCATGTCAAGATTTCATTCCATCTTGAAGTCTAACTTTCAGAGAGCGCAGGAACAGCTAGAGCCCCTCCAGAACTTCAGAGTGATCTCGGCCTATAGGAGAAACAAAAACCTAGAAGACATGCTGGTACATTCCAATCTCATCCGTCAGGAGAAACAGGCCCCCCCAATTGAACATTTCAGTATTACAAAGTACCTCAAAAACGTACTGGCCTGGGGGTACCAGTCTGGCAACATCTGTCTCCCTCCTCCAGTAACGCCGTCTATGTCATCCGCTGCGCCCACTGCCACAAGCTCTATTTAGGAGAGACCAAGAACAGATTAGCAGATCGCCTCAAGCAACACCTGCGCTGCATAGCTAAAGGGGACCGCTCCTCTGTCCTGTACTCGCACTTCTCTGACCACGGTGTACAAAACCTCATCATGGAGGGTGTCGAGTCCAACCAGGCCTGGACCACCACACAGAGACAGAGCAGGGAGCGATCGTGGATTAGGCTGCTCAAAACCATAGATCCCCAGGGCCTTAATGAAAAATTCTAAAAATGGATGTTTGGCGCCATCTAGTGACCGTTTTAAATCATCGCGCTTCTTTTAAATGGGCCTTTAACAGCCTGTTCTCACAATAAATTATCTTTGGTGGTCTTGAGAAGATGTAGCCTCTGTCTTCTATCTGATGTATTGTATTATGATTGTTGTATGTTTATGTATATGTTGTTTTATATTGCACTTAACCCCTCGACATTCCCCGCTGAGCCTTTGAAAGGAATTTGAGTGCTCTGAAGCATACCCATCCTATGGACTTGAAGTTACAGTTACAAGTTACAAAGGACATTGAGTTAGTGTGGAGTGTACCCCAACAAAAGCACTTAACCCTCCCTCCTCAAGCACTTACCTGCTACGCATGCTGTGTGGACCTTTAAAACTTTTGGACACTATTATTTTGGTTATACAGTATGACTGTAGCATTATTTTGATGTTTTTTGTGTGTGATGTATTTACTTACCTCATGTTCCTCCTCTTCTAGTCCAGGCAGCTCCTCCAGTGGGTCCTGTGGTATGCCTGTGGGATAAAGAAAAGCAAGATTACAATGTCGACCTTATGTTAAACCATACTATGGATAGCATAAGTGGGAATCACTTACCTTAGGGGTTTAGCCATCCAAAACCCTACCTGGGAATTGGCCCCCTCTGTGTAGTCCACCTGCCATGGGTTAATGTCGAGGCCCCTTCTTCATAGCACTTACATTTTACTGCTGCGCTTCTCCTGCCTTTTTTATATCTGGGGAGTTTAAGGGTTAGTATGCGTTATAAATTTGCCCAAGCCTATTTTGTTCCTTTAGAATAAATAACCCCCTACCACTAAATAACAACAAAAATTAAAACAAATTGTATTAAACATTACAACCATGTAGGCTGTTTATTGGAGAAATTCAAGGAGGCCTATGCCTAGGCTACTTACCGGTTTGGATTATGTTTTTATGTTTGTTCTTCACTTGCTCCCATGAACGTTTTCCATTGCCAGGGTTTGCACTGAAGGTATATATAAGAATAGTCCTAACGTCACATCTATGCAACTCATTCATGTTAAGACATGCAAACGTCACATCTAGGCCAGCATAGCGTTCATCACGGGGCATGTAGCAAGTTATATGGCTATTGACCAAACAGCTATATTAATTACATTTAATATTGATAAGCCTATTAACTTACGCATTCAAACAGTCAGCAATTTTTTGCCATCTTTCCTTCCTCGCTTTAGCTGCAACAACCGTGTTACTCTTGTCCAGAATAATAATATGTTTGTAGTCTTGATATTTCTGAATGATGAGCGTCTGCTCCTCTGTGTGAAGTGGGCGGGTCTAGATCGCTCCATGTTTGTGATTGGCCAGACCGGCAAACACCGCCTCTTCATATGTGCACGCGCTCATAGCTAGATTAGATCAGCTGGGTCGAGTTAACGAGTTGATGACCACCCTCGTGGTACCGTTTATCCGTGATTGCGGTTGTCTCGTTTACTCGAGGGAGAAGTTGAACTGGATGTGTTGAACCACGTTCGTAGTACCTCAGACCATGAGGTTCTCCTGATCCCGGTGAAGGAACTCACTGGAGCGCGCGGGAATAAACATCACTTGATAACCGTGTCCACGGGGGTCCCAGGTCCCGCCAGCGCGCACACACACGCACACACACACACACACACACACACACACACGCGCACGCACACACACACACGCAATACACACGCGCGCACGCTCAAGACAATGTAGGCTATGGTATGATTATGACGTAACCATCTGAGTTCAGTTCGATGGCTTTATTAAGATGAAAGTTGTTAAATATCATTCAGTGTGTGGTTTACAAGAGCGACATCATGGTAAGAACAATACCCCTCCCCTCACCCCCATAATTATCTGGATGTTGATTTAGGTTTTTATTATAATTGTCTATTCTATTTGCGTATAATTTGTCTACCCATAATGCGTTTCTAAAAGTAGCTCAGGTCTATATACGCTTAGGTGGCCTGAAGTTTGTCATTGTTGGCCTAGAGACCAGAAATCCAATATTTTCGAAGGTCTGGGTAGTCTGCGCAAAAATTGGGAATATGGCCCAGCTCCAAGGAGTATCCCACTTCATTAGGCCTGGAGGCTTGTAGCAGCAATAATGGAACAACTACCGTTAATGCAATAGCTAACTGCCAATAACGTAAGCCTAAAATTATTTCAATTCGTAGCCTATAGGCTTAATAAAAGTCGATGGGCATAATGTAATAACTGGACAATAATGTGATACACGTAGAGCGGAGGAGAGCGTGACCTGGGTTAGCGCCTCACACCACGTAGCCGTAGGCCCGAATATCAGGCTGCCACCATCACCACGAGAGCGCAGAGCGGCTTGTTCATAGATGACGGCGATGTGCGCGGTTGCAGGTCCGATGGTTCACCCGCGGTTCAGAAACCCCGTGGCCCCGTGACTCTGGTTCACCCGCGGTTCAGAAACCCCGTGGCCCCGTGACTCTGGTTCACCCGCGGTTCAGAAACCCCGTGGCCCCGTGACTCTGGCAGCCTACGGGCGGAGATCAAAGCATGTCGCCAAACTACCGGTTAAGAATGGTCTTTCCTGGAGAACATACCACACATGCTCGGGATATTATAGGCGAGAATTAAGCCTTCTCAAGACAAATCTATAATTAGCTGTATTTGCTATGTAGCGGATACTTATTAATCTAGCGGAATTATTTATTTAATAGCCTAATATCAATAGGTCTGATTAAATCTGCATAATTGATCACTCCACTCAGAATAGATCAGTGATGAATGTGACTTAGCTGGATGTGTTGAAAGCTTAATCAAGATGACTGTTCACTTCACAGGATGAACTAAACACAGAGGGAAAGAAGAGGTCTTACAGGAAAGCAGACAGAAGACCTGCTAAGGTGAGACCTGGAGCAGAGGAGCGAGTCAGGTCCTCTGGGATTCAACCCTATACTTAGGGCTGAGTAGGCTACCCTACCCTAACAAAGACACCCACCCACCTATCTATCTATCTATCTATCTATCTATCTATCTATCTATCTATCTATCTATCTATCTATCTATCTATCTATCTATCTATCTATCTATCTATCTATCTATCTAATCTGTGATTACATCCATGACCCATACATGGATGTATGTAAACAGGACCTGGTCATGGTGGCAAAGAAAACATCTTGTAAAGATTCAAGATCAAAGACAGTGCAGTTATATTTGTTACAAACAGTAAATAAAAACCAATCAGGGGTATAAAGCCAGAGTCAATCAGGAGCCGGTTGCACCAGTCGTTACTAAGTGGTACTAGGCCTAGTCATAGCCTAAGTGTTGACTAACTCGAGATTTGGTCACTACTCAATTTAAATGGGTTGCACCACTCACGACTAGTTCCTAGTAACAACTAAATATTGACCCACCCTGGGAGGTGGTGTAAGTGATGACTAGTGCGAGGAAGTAGCATCTTCAACTCTGCTATTAGGACGGAGGTGGGCTGAAACATTGTAGCTAAATCTGTCGGTGGAATTTTTTTTTTTTTTAGCAGATGTCTTAGTTATATCAAGATTAAGCTAACTATTGGCACCGGTGTGCTTATTGGTGTCATATTTAATAAGTTTGAGTAATGTCACGATCGAGCTAGCTAAGCACCTTTAGCTCAATGGTCTCAGTTGCTGGTTAGCGAGGGGAGTCCCAGCCCAGCTGATAACCCTCCGTTGCGGGTTGGGGGGAAGCAACGGTCGGCTGGGATCCTGCCTCTCATAGTTAACCAGCAACTGGTCAGTGGACGGTACCAGGCAGCCCACGGTATGTCTGAATCAAAGAAGGTTATCAAACTAGCTGGCTAGGATCATTTAAGCATAACAATCCAACGGCTCCAACTCCCCCAAAAGAACCCCTCCACTGCACAAGCACCAACCCCAATAATAATAATAATAATAATAATAATAATAATAATAATAAATATAGCTGCAAGCAGCAATGTGGGGGCCAAGCAGGACATGCGACCAGCGCATCAAAGACAACAAGCGAAACACGTCATAGGAGTCTATTCAAATCGCTACCGCAGTTTTGAAAATCGGGCGTACGGTTCAGAATATACGCACTTCCAACTTTGACAGGTTGGTGGCGCTAGAGACTTTGAGGTGTCGACATAGACTTGGTGACAGGGGTCTCGGGACCGTCCACGATGAGTGTGCCTAATGTGGTTATGATACATCAAAACCTTACTGAGATTTGACCACACTTCCTGTTTGGCGGCTTGGACACCAAATTCGATTGGCTGTAGCGAGCGAACACCTTCGACAATCGAAAATCCCTCTAGGAGTTTTGTGGACATTAGTCTAAAGAATGTGTACAGCCAGTTTCATGCAGATTGGTGAAAATCCTTAGGAGAAGATACATTTTAAGTGTTTTACACAAAATACAAAATGGCGGGAAATCCAATTGGTGGAAAATGACATCATAGGATGCGATGAACTCGGCATGAGCGAGGGATTCCAACGGTACCTCATTTTTCAAAATCGGTTACACAGGTCAAAAGTTGTGTGCATTAACGCACTTCCAACTTTGACATGGTGGTGGCGCTAGAGGGTTTGAGCTGTCGCAATGCCACTTGCTGCCAGAGGTCATGGGACTGTCCCCGATGAGTGTGCCAAATGTGGCTTTAATACATTAACAATTTTCGGAGATATGACCACACTTCCTGTTTGGCGGCTTGGACACCAAATTTGATTGGCTGTAGCGGGCGAACCCTTTCGAAAATTGAAAATCCCTGAACATCCTATGTGGACATTGGTCTAGAGAATGTGCCTACCGAGTTTCGTGCAGATTGGTCAAAATTCCTAGGAGGAGATACATTTGAAGTGTTTTTCAAAAAATTCAAGATGGCGGAAAATCTATATAACCGGAAGTTATGGGTCCTTGAGGCAAATTTGTTCATCATGAGGAGAGACATATGTGTGCAAAGTGTCATGTCTGTAGGTCAAACGGGGCCTGAGATATGCCTGTTCAAAGTTCGCAACTTCAGTCGGCTGCTATAGCGCCCCCTATTGGCTTATCGATCTGGGTCGTGCTCCATGGACTCAGCACATCATCCTCTACCATCATGCAAATTTTGGTAAAAAGTTACCACTCCGTTCTATAGGCTGCCATTGACTCCCATGGCGGAAAAAAGAATAATAATAATAATAATAATAATAATAATAATAATACCATCAATAACAATAGGGGCTTCGCACTTTGTGCTTGGCCCCTAATAAGCACAAGCTACCGAGTGCAACGTTAGCCTTGCTAACGGAGATAATGAATTTGGAGGAGAGTGTTGCAGCTGGTGCTAAACGAGGCAAAGGAAGAATATTTAGTGGACTATTATCACATCCATTTCACAGTTGGGATTATACAGAAAGGTGAGGATCGAGCCTGTGTTGGATGACCAACTCAAATGCCTGGCTAGCTCAATATTGTTGCAAGTTTAACATGAATCGCATATGCGAGCCGGAACCCGTCGCTTTCACTGGATGACTCGTGAAGCATGCTACATTTATCTCGCATACTAAACATGTTTTCGTGGAGTAGTACAGGTATGTACTAAATCGCATGTAGTAGGCGTGTTGCAGTATGTACTATATAGTATGTAATATGGACATTGGGACACGGCCCAAGCTCCTTGGTAAGGGCTGGGTAAGGGCGACCAACCTCCTTGTTTACATTTTTACTTGCTTACCGATTGGCTATTTGGATCCTGCCGTCACAGTCATACAACGTCATCTTGACTGCAGGTGCAGATCGAGGGTTCGCGGTACATCACAGCCAGATTGCGATTATGATGTCATAAATACAACATGTTCTATGTTCTTCTGGCCTGTAAATATTTTACTATCTTACTATTACTACTGTCATGCAGCATGTATCAGGCTAGGAGATCCAGGAAGTGTTTCCTCTAGTGGATTACATCAGGTCACATCACAAGTCCATTACCACCTTGGACAAAATCCAATTGCATCTTCTGTCAAAAGTGATTTTTAACTTTATTTATTCATTTTTGTTTTACAGTCAATTGAGATTCATCCAGAAGCTTGGGTGGTACTGTTCTCTGTTCTCAACCTGCCAGTCTCTCTTCTACTGTGGTGTCACTGCTTCTATTTCCCCATCAGAACCACCCTAGAGATACTGATCTGTTCTCTCTCACCCTCTCTCTCTCTCTCTCTCTCTCTCTCTGTCTCTTTCTCTCTCTGTCTCTATCTCTCTCTCTATCTCTCTCTACTTCTCCCTCTCTCTCTCTCTCACTCACTCTCTCACTCTCTCTCTCTTTCACTCTCTCACTCTCTCACTCTCTCACTCTCTCTCTCTCTCATTCTCTCTCTTTCACTCTCTCTCTCTCTTTATCTCTCTCTCTCTCTCTCTCTCTCTCTCTCTCTCTCACTCTCTCTCTCTCTCTTTCACTCTCTCTCACTCTCTCACTGTCTCTCTCTCCCCAGAGTGTAGCTGAGTTGCACGAGTGCTCAGCAGAGGGGATCATGGAGTGGGTTGTCATGGTGACCATGGCCCTCTACCAGATCCTCCGTCTCCACCCGGACCAAGTTGGCCGCCGGCCGGCCGCCGCCGTCGCACCGCGCCCGCCGCCGTCTCGGGACGGGCGCACGGGTCCGAGCGAGGAGGCGCGTTTCAGTCCAGCAGGCTCTCCCCAGGACCGCGCCTCTCTCCCGGGCTCGGACCCCCCACCCCGCTCCCCCAGCGCGGCTCTGAGGGTCACCTCCCAGAACTCGGAGGAGGCGGAGCTCACGGCCACGGCGTCCGTAGCTGTGAGAGAGATCCTGCGGAGGGTGAAGGGGAGGATGGAGAGAGAAGAGGAAGAGGAGGCGCCTGAGGAGGAGGAGGTGGCGCTCTTCCGCCCCGGCGCCTTCCTGGACGACCCCCGTCTTGTCGCGCTCGCCGAGGAGCTGCTCCGGAACGCCTGGCGGGACGCCCGGGAGAAGGCGCGGCGTATTGGTGGCGCCGTCACCTCCTCCTCCTCCTCCTCAGACGGCTCGGGGGCCAGTGGCGGCGTGCCGGAGGACGCCTGGATGATGGGCCACATCGGGTCGGCGGTCCGCGCCATGGAGGACGCGTCGGCCGCCCCGGGGACCCTGGCGGTGGGTCCGACCGGCCGGAACACCTCCTCCTCCGGCCCCAGCAGCAGCGCAACCCTGGAGGAGGAGGAGGACGAGGAGAGCCTCTCGGACGCCCTGGCCCGCCACGCCCTGTTCCAGAGCCCCGGCCTGTTCTCCGCGGAGGAGAAGCTGGAGCTGGTCAGGCTGGTGGGGGGCCTCCTCCGGGACACGACGGAGCCCGACGGAGACGACCTCGCCCTGCACAAAATGGTCGATGCCATCGCGAGAGAGCGCCCCGATCACGACGGCGACGACGACGACGGCGAAGAGTCCCCCGGCCTCCACTTCTTCTCCAAGGAGCTGATCCGCCGGGTCCACCGGCAGCTACTGGACCCCCCGCGCTCGGGGCGCCGGCCGCCGGACGCCCACCACTGCCGCTCCCAGCCCGCCCTGCGGAGCCCCGAGACCGAGCGGCGTCTGGAAGAACAGATCTTCACGCCGCTGCTCTACCGCTTCATCCAACGGGCCGTGGAGAAGCTGGTGGCGGACTTCCTGGGCGTGGCGGCCGCCACCGACACCCGTCCGCACGACGGCGGCCGGAGGGGCCGGGACTCCTCCTCCTTCTCCTCCTCCTACCAGACCCCCACCTCCCTCACCTCTTCCTGGAGCCTTCCAAACACCCCCTCGTTGGTAAGGAGACAACAAACACACACACACACACACAGACACAGACACACACACACGTGCACATACACACACACACACACACACACACACACATACACACACACACACATGCACATACACACAGACACACACACACACACACACACACACATGCCGTGTTTAGAATTGACCTGAGTAGTAGTAGGATTAATACATTAGATAGTAGATAGATAGCTCCAGATATAATATGAATGTATTGACATCCACATAATGAATACATACAGTAATAATGAGTTTTTATTAGACGTTAACTCTACAGTATTTATATGCTTGTCTTCTTTTCTCTGATTCCCAGATCAGTGGTCAGAAAGCTGAAGCTGTCCCCCAGGATGGACAGAAGACATCTAGAGAGGACAAGAAGAAAAAGACCGGCAAGAAACACAAAAAGAGCAGCGTTACTCCCCTGTCCTGCGATGGTAAGACCCCTTCATGTTTCAGTCCAGCAGGCTCTCCCCAGGACTCTCTCCCGGGCTCGGACCCCCCACCCCGCTCCCCCAGCGCGGCTCTGGAGGAGGAGGAGGAGCAGAAGAACCACGCCACACCCCTCCCCGCCTACGGACCCGACCTCGCCCTGCGGAGCCCCGAGACCGAGCGGCGTCTGGAAGGACAGATCTTCACGGCGCTGCTCTACCGCTTCATCCAACGGGCCGTGGGGAAGCTGGTGGCAGACTTCCTGGGCGTGGCCGCCGCCGCCAACACCCGTCCGCACGACGGCGGCCGGGACTCCTCCGGCGAGTCGTCGTGGGGCAGCAGGGACAGCAGCGGTGACCGGAGGGGCGAGCTGGACGCCACATGCGAGGTGCTGACTGCCCGGGCGCTGGCCAAACTCCAGGACACCTGCGATGACCCCAATGAAGCCAGAGTCATCGTCGACAAAGGTACAGACGTCTCTCTTATTGCATGATATTACACACAGTCGAATGTTATCATGTTATTACACACAGTCGAATGTTATCATGTTATTACACACGGCCTGATGTTATCATGTTATTACACATGGTCTGATGTTATCATGTTATTACACACAGTCTGATGTTATCATGTTATTACACACGGCCTGATGTTATCATGTTATTACACATGGCCTGATGTTATCATGTTATTACACACGGCCTGATGTTATCATGTTATTACACATGGTCTGATGTTATCATGTTATTACACATGGTCTGATGTTATCATGTTATTACACATGGTCTGATGTTATCATGACACGGCCTGATATCATGTTATTACACACGGCCTGATGTTATCATGTTATTACACATGGTCTGATGTTATCATGTTATTACACACGGTCTGATGTTATCATGTTATTACACATGGTCTGATGTTATCATGTTATTACACATGGTCTGATGTTATCATGTAATTACACATGGTCTAATGCAGGGTCCAACAGTACGTTTTTTCTTCACTTTCCTGGTCGGACAAGTGGATCAGAACGTTGCCCAAAGTCAAATTTTACTTGCCCCTATAAAAACGAACCAGTTTTATCCAGCCTGCTCTCAAACTGTGCATAGTTGGAGTTTAGCCCACATCCTCTAATGCACCCAAGTGACCCAATTAAACTCCTCTGTCCAAGAGAATTGAAACGCTCGCACTTGAGCTCATACATCTTGTCTTTACCCAGCACCATTTGAAAGACGTCTGACTGACAGCCATGTGTCACAGTACTAGCCTTGTGCCACCCTACTGGCCATGTGTCACCCTACTAGCCTTGTGTCACCCTACTAGCCATGTGTCACCCTACTAACCTTGTGTCACCCTATTAGCCTTGTGTCACCCTACTAGCCTTGTGTCACACTACTAGCCATGTGTCACAATTCTAGCCATGTGTCACCCTACTAGCCTTCTGTCACCCTACTAGCCATGTGTCATCCTACTAGCCATGTGTCACCCTACTAGCCATGTGTCACACTATTAGCCATGTGTCACCCTACTAGCCATGTGTCACCCTACTAGCATGTCACCCTACTAGCCATGTGTCACCCTACTAGCCTTGTGTCACCCTACTAGCCATGTGTCATCCTACTAGCCATGTGTCACACTTCTAGCCATGTGTCACCCTACTAGCCATGTGTCACTCTACTAGCCTACTGAGTTCTTCATTGGCCAACGGCGAGTGCCAGGGGAGGGGGCTATGCTATGTGCCAGAGAGAACATTCGCTATGATACGAAGATGATCGATGACGATAATAAAAATTTGGGGGGGGGGGGGGAAATTGGTTAAAAAAAAGTACATTTATTGTTACTACTCTCCCGAGGCAAGTGAGTTGCTTGATTTACTAGCCTGACGTGGCGTTTTACTTGCCCTGGGCAGTCGGGCAATCCTTATTGTTGGACCCTGTCTGATATGATCATGTAATTACACACAGTCTAATGTTATCATGATATTACACACAGTCTAATGTTATCATGATATTACACACAGTCTAATGTTATCATGATATTACACACAGTCTAATGTTATCATGATATTACACACGGTCTAATGTTATCATGATATTACACAGTCTAATATGATCATGTTATTTCACACAGTCTAATGTTATGTTATTACACACGGTCTAATGTTATCATGTTATTACACACAGTCTGTTATCATGTTATTACACACGGTCTAATGTTATCATGTTATTACACACAGTCTAATGTTATCATGATATTACACACAGTCTAATGTTATGTTATTATACACGGTCTAATGTTATCATGATATTACAGGCAGTCTAGTGTTTTCATGTTACTGTAGACCAGAGTCATTCTCACCTTAATAATAGTTTTACCTGAGCATGTTTTAAAACGTTATGATAGTTATGAGTGTTATTACTGTGTAACAGTAGCATATTTTTCAACACAGCTATGAGTGTTACTACTGGCAACATGGAGAAGAACAGGAGTAGCAGGAGGAGGAGCAGGAGGAGGAGGAGCTGTGAGCAGTCTGGAGAGATAGACTCCTCCTCCTTCTCCTCCTCCTACCAGACCCCCACCTCCCTCACCTCTTCCTGGAGCCTTCCAAACACCCCCTCGTTGGTAAGGAGACAACACACACACACACACACACACACACACACAGACACACACACACGTGCACATACACACACACACACATACACACACACACACACACACACATGCACATACACACAGACACACACACACACACACACACACACACACACATGCCGTGTTTAGAATTGACCTGAGTAGTAGTAGGATTAATACATTAGATAGTAGATAGATAGCTCCAGATATAATATGAATGTATTGACATCCACATAATGAATACATACAGTAATAATGAGTTTTTATTAGACGTTAACTCTATATTTATTATAGAGTTATTTATATGCTTGTCTTCTTTTCTCTGATTCCCAGATCAGTGGTCAGGAAGCTGAAGCTGTCCCCCAGGATGGACAGAAGACATCTAGAGAGGACAAGAAGAAAAAGACCAGCAAGAAAACCAAAAAGAGCAGCGTTTCTCCCCTGTCCTGCGATGGTAAGACCCCTACATGTCTGTTCTCCAAACTCCTCTTCCACTATAACTCTCACACACACACACACACATACACATGCGCACACACACACACACACACACACAGACACATGCGCACACACACACACAACACACACACACGCACACACAAAGCTCTGTTTTCATGAGACTTGCTGTGATGTCATATCCTGTTGTGCATGATGGTGTGTTTCCTGTCCTGGTCCAGAGCCTGCTGAGTCCTCCAGCAGCAGAGAGGAAGAGGAGGAGGAGGAGAAGAGGAGGTCCAGCAGAGGCTGGTTCCAAAGGGCCTCCTCCGCGCTCTCCAGGGCTTTCTGCTTCAGCTGTTGCAGGAAGAAGACTGGCCAGCAGAGGGCGACTCCTGCTCACTGACTGAACTACAACAACAACACAGCAGCTTCTCTGAGGGCTGGACCGCTGCATGACATCACCCTCAATATCACTACACATAAAACATTACCCTCAATATCACTACACATAAAACATCACCCTCAATATCACTACACATAAAACATCACCCTCAATATCACTACACATAAAACATCACCCTCAATATCACTAGACATAAAACATCATCCCTACGTTCTATTACGGTCCGTTCATCAGTTCACAGCTTCAATGAAAACTTCAATAAAATCTTTAGCATTTAAACAATATGCTGCAACTCTCTTCTATTCTTCAGATGTCAGAATGTGCAGGTGTGGTGTAGCGTGTGCTCATCTGGTCCTTCTGTTCAAGCCTCTACTGACCAGCGTTTAGTCAGACTCATATTTATTCACGTTGCGTCTTGCTGGTTTCTAATGCTACATTCAGAACACGGCGGTTTTTTAACGGCGTAAATGAACCAACGCACACCCCCCATCGGCCCACTCACGCACACACACGCGCACACACACACACACACACACACACACACACACACACCTGTGTGAGGATCCTGCGGACGTCGGCGTCGGTGTGGCTGGAGTTGAGCTGTCCCAGCAGCAGCTCTGCCGTCAGACACTGGGACACGTAGTTGGCCACCCTGCTGCCATCGTACCCGTTAAACACCCCATACAGGAAGCAGCCATCCTCGCCTCTGGTCGGACACGGACACACACACACACACACACACACACAGGATGTGTTAATACTTTCAACATCCGCCCAGTCCTAATTGCAGTGAACTGTCATCACTGTCACACTATACTGGCATTGCAACCCATGTTCTCTAATCTGCTGCACACTGTATTATATATCCACAGTACGTGTAGCCCCCACCGGGTGTGGCCGAGGGTCGTTTCTGGGTGAGCTAGCACCTGAATCGGAGGTGCCCGTCTTCATTGGGGTGGCTCTGGGTGTCCTTGCCGTCCGGGCCGTAAACACAGTTGGGCGCAGATCCGACACCGCACATCTGACACAGCGGCAGGTCGTCCGTCCAGCTCTGATGCTGGGCGACCCCGGAAGAGAGAGGTCAGCGGAGATAGCAACACGACTTTAATACTGACATAAGCCAGATGTAAAAACAAACCGTATATAGCTATACGTGATTGCCATTACACACAAAGGCGCATCTGATGTCCAGCCACTGCATTATAATTGACATCCAATTCGATCCTATTCGGGGTATTTAGGTAGCATTGCTACCGTAGCTAGCCATGAGAGTCTCAAATCAAATGTAACACAATGGACTGGATGAAACAAGATAGCACTATGGTGGCTTAAAAGTTTTGCTTCGACAAGAAATGCATGCCATGGTTTGCTATAGCAACAGCCTGACATATTTATATATTTAGCCAACTGCTAGCTAGTCGTCTAACGTTAGCTAGCACTAGGTTAGCTTGGCTAGAGCGATTGCAAACACACAAACCAGGCCCCTTTGTACGGATAACTACACAGACTGACCCGCATACGATATGCAAACCTTGCCAGAGATCAGTGTGCATGTTTTCAAAAGGAGAAACCCTTAATTATCTTACGCTTTGCATCCATGGAGGTATAATATAACTGGAGACGGCATTGAAAATGGCTGCCTATTCATTTCAATGAAAGTTGCTCACAGGCGCATGAAGCCATTTGACGTAGTGGCCAAAGCGCGGTATTGCAAGTCACGTGACGGCATGCGGTCCAAGACCCTTATTTCCCATGGTTTGTGGATTATGATAGATCGGGCTAGAAAAGGAAAACAAAAAATTTCTGGGTATCATTCAGCATCAGAAACCAATCTAATCAATATAAACTTTTAATTCAATGGGTTTTTTTTGTTTTTGAAGCCACCAATACCTGTATCGAGCCATTTGAAACATGTGCTGTGCACGAGCCTCGGGGACGCTGGTCGCGCGTTCGTGAGTCCTGCGAACTCGGCGGAAAACACGTCACCATAGGAAGACCCGCCCTACTCTGCCTCTGATTGAATAGTTTTAAGGAAGTCATGCAATGACGTCGGCTAACATTTGCTATGCTTTTAGCAATGAAGCTGCTATGATCATGCTAATCATAGATATGAACGTATGTCTATGATGCAAATGATCATGACATGTGGTTACTTTAGGACATCGTTGGAAAAGATCTTGAGGGTAAGTGGGTCAATGTTGAATAACTTAGCTAACATTATCTAATGTTACATTTCTTTATATTAACGTCAACTATATTGATAGGCTAGGGAGCTATGCTAACAGTAGCTAATGTTAACGGCTTAGGGTTAACTTTAGTTCATCATCATCATCATCTTCATCCGCTTATCCAGGGTCGGGTCGCGGAGGCAGCAGCTCCAGCAGAGGGCCCCAGACATCCTTTTCCCTAGCAGCATCAACCAGCTCTGCCTGGGGAATCTTTAGCCGCTCACAGGTCAGTGCGGAGATGTAGTCCCGCCACCTAGTCCTGGGTCTACCCCGCGGCCTCCTCCCAGCCGGACACGCCTGGAACACCTCCCTAGGGAGGCGCCCAGGAGGCATCCTCACTAGATGCCCGAACCACCTCAACTGGCTCCTTTCGACGCAAAGGAGCAGCGGCTCTACTCCGAGTCTCTCCCGGATGACTGAACTTCTCACCCGATCTCTTCTCACCCGATCTCTCAGGGAGACCCCAGCCACCCTCCGGAGAAAACTCATTTCGGCCGCTTGTATCCGTGATCTCGTTCTTTCGGTCATGACCCATCCTTCATGACCATAGGTGAGGGTGGGGACGAAGATAGACCGGTAGATCGAGAGCTTTGCCTTTTGGCTCAGCTCTCTTTTAGTCACAACAGTGCGGTAAAGCGACTGCAGAACCGCACCAGCTGCTCCGATTCTCCGGCCAAACTCCCTCTCCATGGTTCCCTCACTCGTGAACAAGACCCCCAGATACTTGAACTCCTTCACTTGGGGTAAGGACTCATTTCCTACTCGGAGCGGACAGGCCACCGGTTTCCTGCTGAGAACCATGGCCTCAGATTTAGAAGTGCTTATTCTCATCCCAGCCGCTTCACACTCAGTTGCGAACCTATCCAGAGAGTGCTGGAGGTCGCAGGCAGCTGATGCCATCAGGACCACATCATCTGCAAAAAGCAGTGACGGGATCCCCAGCTCACCTTACTGCAAACCCACCTCCCCCCGGCTACGCCTCGATATCCTGTCCATGAAAATCACAAACAGGATTGGTGACAAAGCGCAGCCCTGGCGGAGGCCAACACCCACCGGAAAGGAAGACGACTTACTGCCGAGGACCCGGACACAGCTCTCGCTCTGGGTGTACAGGGATTGGATGGCCCTAAGTAGGGACCCCCTCACCCCATACTCCCGCATAACCCTCCACAAGACCTCTCGGGGGACCCGGTCGTAAGCCTTCTCCAAGTCCACAAAACACATGTAGACAGGTTGGGCAAACTCCCAAGCCCCCTCCAAGATCCTTGCGAGAGTGAAGAGCTGGTCGGTAGTTCCACGACCAGGACGAAATCCGCATTGTTCCTCTTCGATCTGAGGTTCGACTATCGGCCGGACCCTCCTTTCCAGCACCTTGGAGTAAACTTTCCCTGGGAGGCTGAGTAATGTGATGCCTCTATAATTCGCACACACCCTCTGGTCCCCTTTTTTGAATATTGGGACCACCACCCCAGTCTGCCACTCCTTCAGCACTGACCCAGACTTCCACGCAATGTTACAGAGGCGTGTCAACCAAGACAGCCCCTCTACACCCAGCGCCTTCAGCATTTCTGGACGGATCTCATCAGTCCCTGGGGCTCTGCCACTGTGGAGTTGTTTGACTACCTCAGTGACCTCCTCCAAGGACATTGACGACCCCCCATCATCTTCCGGCTCTGCCTCGATCGTAGAGGGTGGATTAGTCGGGTTCAGGAGTTCCTCAAAGTGCTCCTTCCAACGCTCAACAACCTCCTCAGTTGAGGTCAGCAGTGTCCCCTCCTTGCTGTATACAGCTTGGATGGTCCCCCGCTTTCCCTTCCTGAGGTGTCTGATGGTCTTCCAGAAACACTTTGGTGCCGACCGAAAGTCCTTCTCCATGGTTTCTCCGAACTCCTCCCACACCCGCAGCTTTGCCTTGGTCACGGCCAAAGCCGCAGTCCTCCGGGCCAGTCGATACCCTGCAACTGTTTCTGGGGTCTCCCGGGCTAACATAACCCGGAAGGCCTCCTTCTAAAGTCGGACGGCTTCCCTCACCACCGCTGTCCACCACGGTGTCCGAGGGTTACCGCCCCTTGAGGTACCTATGGCCCTCAGGCCACAGCTCCCAGCCGCAGCTTCAGCAATGGAGGCTTTGAACACCGACCACTCATGCTCGATGTCCCCAACCTCCACAGGGATGCCTGAGAAGCTCCGCCGGAGGTGGCAATTGAAATCTCTCCGGACAGGCTCTTCCTCCAGACGTTCCCAGTTCACCCTCAGTATATGTATACATGTTAATTAAGCAATGTTTCAAATTGACAAACGTGTATGACCATGGCACAACTCAAACGGGATCAAGAAATTATTTGTCTCTTGCCGTTGACTACCGTACATATTTTGTCCGATTTAGGTCCCATGGTGGTTTGCACTTCTCCTTAGGCACTCAGATGTCAGAGGAACACCTACAGAACCCTCCCTTTCGACGTGACCAAAATTTGGACGGTTGGACATTAGATGGCCTAGCCCAAAACTACCACTACTCCACTCTACTCTAATGTATCCACTACTCTACTCTAATGTATCCAATATTATAAAACAATTCCTAAAAATGTATTGGCAATAGGAAAAATGAACTGTAGTTAGCACTCCTAGTGGTGGTCTCTGGAACATATCATAGATCGAACAAACAAGCAACGTTTTAATAGCCACCCCTCCGATTTCATTGTGTGGGGGACAACGATGCAGAGCCTATTATGTACAGTGGGGATTATTCGAGTACAACCACTGCCTCTGCAGGAAAAGCCCACACCAAGGCCAGCCAGAGTATGTATGGGTAAAGACATTCCAGCATAGTTTTTGAATGGCACCTTCACTCCGATTTAATTGTGTGGTGGACAACAATGCACAGTATTATGTATGAGAACATCACCGAGCTATGTTGCAGTTGCACTTTCTCTCTGGTATATGTGGCGTTTGGAAAAGGGATAGGAAATGATCTATCCTGTGCACTCTCCCCCAGGCTCTCTCTCTCTCTCTGTCTCTCTCTCTCTCTGTCTCTCTTTCTCTCTCTCTCTCTGTCTCTCTCTCTCTCTGTCTCTCTCTCTGTCTCTCTCTCACCAAGCCCACAGCCAGAGCCTGGAGGATATTAACAACTGAGAAATGGACTCCTTGACTGATCAATAACAGAGCTACCTGGCTAATAGCTTTTGCAGAAGTGTCTCTTACTCTCAACTTAAGGCTCTAACAATGTTACCAAACAAATGCTGTTAACATCCATAGCAACATAGGGAATGTTATGTTTGTTATTTCCAGTGTTCCTAACTAGTAATAAACAGGCTGGGTTTCTGAGCTGGCTTTTAATCACAAGTTGCTCATCCCTTACTTCCAGGCACTCTGGACCTCATGTCAGGTCCCGATCCGGGTACAACAACATAGGGCGGAACCAATATTATGTACTATAATAACAACACATCTTCCCTTCTTTCAAAAGAAAACAACTTTTTCTTTTCTTGTAGTCATATAACAAAACATTAGTTTCTAACTGTTCTTAAATCTGTGCATTCCAATAATAAACCTGCATTTCAAACATGAACCTATGCATTCAAATAATAAGCATATGTATCACATATCTCTTTACAATCCTTTTTTTTTTTTCCCGCAAACATTTTCATTTTCACATAACTTTCAACAATAAGTGTCCTCTTTTCTTTACTCTGTCTCTTGCCCACAGTCCACATGGTTTTTAGCACTGTGCAATAAGCCTCTCAGGAGGTTTAACAGTCCTTTTAGGCCTGCAACAGGTCTCAGAGGGTGTGCTGCCCCCTTTTGGCATGACAGAGTCACTGCGGTCTGGAGAACTCTGACCAAACTGCTCACTCCTGGGAGCATCTAACAGTTCTCCAGTGCTTCCTTTTTGAGAGTCTGTCTCTGGGACCGTCACCTGTGGTCTCAGATCCACGCGGTTTCGTCTCAGAACTGCACCATGGTCTGTCTGGATCAGGTATGAGCGTGGTGCAACTTCTCTTTGCACGCATCCTCCTTGCCTCCATGTGTCTTTTGTGTGATCCAGGATACGGATTGTATCGCCTGGCTTGAGGCTTGTTAAGTGTTTTGCCTTCTTGTCATGTTGCAATTTGTGTTTTTCTTTTTGTTCTTGTTTCCTTGTCCTGATTTTATGCGCTCCTTCAGGTGTCAACAGGTTCTCATGGATAGGAAGGTTAGTGCGTAAGCGCCTTCCCATCAGCATCTGGGCTGGGGACAAACCATTTTCCAAAGGGGCACTCCTGTATATCATCAGACTCCTCTGGAACTCCTCCTGTCCATCTTGAGCCTTCTTCATGAGAGCCTTGACGATCTTGACTGAACTCTCTGCGAGCCCATTGGATCTCGGGTAGTTAGGGCTTGAGGTGGCATGGTGAAAACCCCAGTCCTGTGCAAAATCAGCAAACTCGCTGCTGGAGAACTGTGGCCCGTTATCTGAAAACACCTCACAGGGAACTCCATGTCTCGCAAAGACTGTTTTAAGGTAGGCTATGACTGTTCTGCTGGATGTTGACTGCAGTGTTGCAACTTCCGGGTAGTTGGAGAAGTAATCTGTGACTACAATGTTGCTTTTACCGTCACAGTCAAACAAATCCACTCCGACCTTCTGGTACGGGCGATCAGGTACAGGGTGGGGCATGAGCGGCTCTGCTTGTTGTTTGGACCTGTAGGTGAGACATATTTCACATGCAGCTGTGGTGTGGCTGATGTCTTGGTTGAGCCTTGGCCAGTACATTACTTCACGCGCTCTACGTTTACATTTTTCCTCACCCAAATGTCCCTCATGCACTTTCTGCAACATTTCCTTACGCATGGATGCCGGGATGACAAACCTGCTTCCTTTAAAGACAATGTCATTAGCAACTGAGAGCTCTGATCTGCATGCCCAGTAATCTTGGATCTGACTTGGGCAATCACGCTTTTGCACAGGCCACCCTTTCAGTATGGTCTTCTTGAGCTCTTTCATTGTCTCGTCTAGTTCAGTTGCTTTCCTGATCTTCTCTGTTCGCTCAGCAGACACAGGAAGTGATGTGACAATCATATCAACATAGGCTTCTATTTCGACACTTTGCTGTTCATTTGGACTTTCCATCTTGTTGACTGCGCGTGAGAGCGTGTCAGCAGCAAACATGAATTTTCCTGGTGTATAGACCATTTTCACGTCATATTTCTGCAGTCTGATTGACAGTCGCTGAATCCTCAGAGGACAATCATTGAGGGGCTTGGACATTATCGATACTAGGGGCTTGTGGTCTGTTTCCACTTCAAAAGCCTTTCCATATATGTACTGATGGAAACGTTCACATGCATATGTGCTGGCTAAAAGTTCCTTCTCTATTTGTGCATATCTAACTTCAGCACTTGTCAATGCACGAGACGCGTAGGCTACGGGCTGCCAGCTGTTGTCATACATCTGTAGCAGTACTGCCCCTAGGCCGTACTGAGAAGCATCTGCCGAGATCCTAGTGCTCCGTTCTGGGTCATAAAACTTGAGCACTGGCTCCTTGGTTAAGATCTCTTTCAGCTTATGGAAGCACTCTTCCTGCTCATGGGACCATTCCCACTCATTCTTCTGCTCTAGAAGCCATCTGAGTGGTGCTGACTGGGCAGACAACTGGGGGATAAATTTAGCCAAATATGTGACCATTCCCAGAAATCTCCTCACCTCTTCTTTGTTCTGTGGACGTTCCATGTTCACTATGGCTGACGTCTTCCTTGGATCCGGCTTGACACCTTGCTCTGAAATCACATCTCCCACAAAGGTAAGGCTTTTCACTGCAAACTCACACTTGTTTTGGTTTAATTTCCGATTGGACTTGCGTGTCAGATCCAGTACTTCCCTCAGCCGTGCATCATGTTCTTCTCTTGTGGATCCCCACACGATGATGTCATCCATCATGGTCTCCACTCCCTCTATGTGCTCATAGATCATATGGATTGTTTTATGGTAAACTTCTGGCGCAGACAGAATACCGTAAGGTAAACGCAGAAAGCGAAACCTTCCTTCTGGTGTATTGAACGTGCATAGTTTTGAGCTTGCCTCATCAAGCTTCATCTGCCAGAAGCCTGTTGACGCATCCAGCTTGCTAAACCATTTAGCCCCAGCAAACTGTGACATGATCTCTTCTCTTGTTGGTAGCTTGAAATGCTCACGCTTTATAGCCCTGTTTAGATCCCGTGGATCGAGACATATGCGTAGAGCTCCATTTGGCTTCTGCACAACCACTAGTGAGCTCACCCAATCTGTTGGCTGGTCTATTTTCTTTATAACGCCCATCTTCTCCATGCGGGCTAGCTCTTCTTTGAGTTTGTCTCTCAGTGCAAATGGAATCTTTCTGCACGCATGCACTACAGGAGTCACTGTGTCATCCACACATATCTTGTGCTCACCAGGCAAGCATCCTAGTCCTTCAAAGACATCGTTGTTCTCCTGCATGATTGCGTTGTGGTCTGTGCTAGTCTGGGAATTCACTACAAACACCCTTCTCACTAAGTCAAGCTTTTCACAGGTACCCAAACCTAGGATTGGCTGTACGCTCTTCTCTACTATGAGCACCTGTGTCTTTAACTGCCGTCCCTTGTGCTTTAGAGTCACTATGCAACAACCTTTAACTGGAACAGTCTCTCCTGTATAGCCTGTCACTTTTACTTTCACCGGGTGTATTTTGCTCTTAACTGTGAGGGTCTTGTAATCATGCATGGACAAAAGGTTGACTTGTGCACCAGTGTCTATCTTGAATGGAATTATGGTCTCATTCACGGTTAATGGGACTACCCATTCGGCTGCATCTGCTGTGCTAGACTGTACTGAGTCAACAAAGAACTCCTCTGGCTCTTCTTCCACTGTGTCCACTTTCATCCCTGAGGCCTCAGCTTTGCAATACCTCGCAAAGTGGTTATCCTTCCCACACTTGTGGCAGATTTTTCCATAAGCAGGGCATGACCTAGGCATGTGCTTGCCTCCACATCTCCCACATCTACTGTTTGGACTCTTGGGACTTTGCTCTGTAGGCTTTTGCTTTCCAAACTGTTTTGGGCGCTGTCCCTCTCTTTTCACGGCATGCACTGCTGCCGACTCATCCATGCGCAGCTCTTTTGCTTGTGCGCGAGTGGTTTCTGCTGCTCTGCACATGTGAACAGTTTTCTCTAGCGTCAAATCATGTTCACGTAGTAATCTTTCTCTAAGCCCATTATCAGGAATCCCACATACTATTCGATCTCTGACTAATGAGTTTCTTAAATCTCCGAATTCACATGACTTGCTCAACGTAAGTAGTTCAGTTAAGTACTGATCAAAACTCTCGCCTGTTTTCTGACCGGCAGAGAAAAACTTATATCTCTCAAAAGTGACATTTTTACTGGGCACAAAGTACTCCTCGAACTTTTTCACTAGCTCAGTCAACGTTAAATTCCCCTCATCTATCTGAAAGCTGTTGTAAATGTCCAATGCATCCTCTCCTATTACATGCAAAAATATAGACGCTTTTATCTTCTCATCTCCTCCCCCCGCCCCGCTCGCGGCCAAGTAAATATTAAATCTCTGCTTGAATCTCTTCCAATTATCGGCAAGATTGCCACTGAACTGCATGGGTGTGGGAGGACTGAGTTTATCCATGATGGGGAACACTACGGGTGCAGGATTTACTTGGTCTCCTTGTCGATCGTTCGAAACGTTTTCATTCACGTTAGCTTGATCACCGTCACTTCCACTCTCGCTAGACATACTCGCATGACGCTCCTCTTGCTAGCAGTGCGCAGATGCGTGCCTCTGGAATCCCGCACATTCCTTCTTCATAAGTCGATGAACTCCGCGTTGCCAGTCCCATTATCTGACACCATGTTATGTTTGTTATTTCCAGTGTTCCTAACTAGTAATAAACAGGCTGGGTTTCTGAGCTGGCTTTTAATCACAAGTTGCTCATCCCTTACTTCCAGGCACTCTGGACCTCATGTCAGGTCCCGGTCCGGGTACCACAACATAGGGCGGAACCAATATTATGTACTATAATAACAACACAGACAGGAAACCAAGAGATACAAGAGAGTGGAAGAGAGGGGACAGGAGGAGAGGACATAGAGATGAGAGGTGAGATACCTGATGTTAGCCAAAGAGACACTAGATTAATTAGATCCTGGCAAGTTTAAAAAATAATGTGGATGGATGGGTGGGTGGGGGTGTGTGTGTTTATAGCTTATGTTTATTGTTTTGTTAATTTGTGGACAGGAGATGAAAATGGACACCACAGTGGAGGAGAGGTGACAGGAGGAGACCAGCATGGACAAAAGACAGGAGGAGAGGTGACAGGAGGAGACCAACATGGACACCACAGTGGAAGAGAGGTGACAGGAGGAGACCAACATGGACATCAGAGTGGAGGAGGCCAGGCTGGGAGAGAGCTGACAGGAGGAGCTAGTCTCATGTTTCTAATAGATGGTGTGTTCTCATCAACATTCACTTAAGTTGTGTCCTCTCTGGATGACCGCCACTGCTCTCAGTTAAAGATGATATTAATCCAATATGATGCGTGTTGTTCTTTATAGATCTATCCTCTTCATTTTGCTCTCAAAGTGCACCAGATTGAAGCACCACAACTAAATGACCTCGGTATTACAAAAATCCTGCGTACAGCCCTGGTCCTGAATGTTTCAGAGGGCAGATGATAACCTCCTTCTAATCAAGGAGCAGGTGTTCATAACTCTGTCTGCATCACTACACTGTGGTGATGTTTTGGTTGTACTGTCTGATCACAACACTAAGGGGCGAATTCACTAAAGCAAATTGCGCCCGCTAATTGCACCATAATATTGCACGTCAGTTGCGCCCGCTATGTGCTCCGTTTTAAAAACCTATTCACTAAAGACATTGCGCTAATAATATCCCAGCGCAAACACGCCCATTCGGTGTTTGCGGCTGAGTGCAATTTGCTGCTGATATAGGAAATGACTATAAATACTGCGCATACAGCGCATACAACTCGTATGCATATCATTGGACGATGGCAGACAGAAAAAGAAAGATACGATTTTCAGACAGCGAACTTGAAGGCCTCACGGACGAGGTTCAAAAACATGTCTCACAGCTTTCCGCAAAAAATATCACGACTGCAGCAAAAAATCATATTTGGGGTTTAATTTCCCAATCAGTCAGTGCCATTTGTGTGTGTAAACGTGGAAGACTGCAAACGGAGGTGGAATGATTTAAAAAGACGAACAAAGGAAAAATTGTCATTTTATGTTATGCAAGTTGCAGCACGATGATCTGGCATACTTTTGGGGGAGTGTATAACATTGCCCCACCGGTACGATCTAGGCATCTAAACGGCTTTTCAGGATTCCAAATGTGCGCTCAATCACACCGCGCGTCCTGATGTGAGCCCAGTTGTACGCCGCCTCTCCAACGTTGGAAGGATTACGCACGGGAGTCATCATCCATGGCTGAAGATGATACCTGCCGTCACCTATGATACAAAGGCAAAATATTTTCAAGACCATTCAAATAGAAAAAATATTGTGTAGGCTATGTTTTTATTTATTTATACCTATATCGGCCCCCAGCCGTTCAATGAACAGCTATAGGGAATGCGCAGTTTCGCGTATAGACTATTATACGCACAGTTTCGTGCTATGTAGGCTATTATAAATAAGTATTATTCATTGGGGGAGCTTGGACTCGCTGGGGACGGGTGGAGAGACGCATAGTCAACTGAGCCTCCCCAGACGCGACTTCATCCTCCAGTTGGCTGAAGAGCTGCGCGCTCTGGTGTCCAAACAGCTACCGCGGTGGTTCTAGTGTTAAATCAAAAAGTGACCTTCTTCTAAATATTCTCTCGCGAACAACACGCCTGGCGTTGCGATGCCTTCGCCTCGCAACAATCACTGCTGCCATGATCAGCGGACAGGCTGGCCGCAACACACCCCTTGCGCTTAAATACCACCACGTTTCTGAAAACGGTATTAATTTCACTTTAACTGCGTGAGGCAATTTGCGCCGATGTTTGTGAATTGGGCGGGTTTTGCAATAATGTTCATTTGCATAGAAAGGGGAACATTCTCCGCCCATATTACCTAATTTAAATATGAGCTAATAACACCGGCGCAGAGCAACGCAATGACGAACGCAACGCAGTTAACACCGTATTTCACCCTTTGCGAGGGCTTTGTGAATAGCAAACATAATTTTTGACTTATTTGCACAGGCTTTGCGTCAGGAAAAGCTGCGCAATCCTTTAGTGAATTCGCCCCTAAGAGTTCTAATCTATTTTTTTAACCTATCTGTCTACATGTCTGTCTATCTATCTCTATCTTTCATTGTCTGCCCCTGTTTTATTATTGTTTTATTATTGTATCTGAGGCTTCACGTTTGGTGATGGGACCTCAGTGGGTGAGAACAGACATGCTGAATAGACATAAAGATCTAGGCATGGGCAGCATCTTTCCATCCATTTAAAAATAAATATGTATTATTTTATGCCAACCTACATTCAGTCTAGCCCTAACCCTAACCTCTTAGAGTGCAGGAAGTGTCGGCCAGCTGTGTCGTGTGTGTGTCTCCATTCTCAGCGTCAGTACATCCAGTTTGATGGTTCACCTGGGCCAGTAGACTAAGCAGAGCCTCGACCCAAACAAGGTGTCCTGAATGGTCTCCCAGGTCCGCCTTGTACAACTGAACTGTCAGCCCAGTGTTTCAGTGTGGTCTACAAGCTATTCAATAAAACCTGGAGAAAATGATCTGTATCTTGTCTTTACACTTACAGCACACATGCTGCACGAATGATAACCTTAATTGTATGACACTTGTTTTGTCAAATGCACAAGGGTATCTCTGACTTGGCTAGACTGTGGATGTGGTGACTAGTCCAGGCCAGTCAGCATGGTATAAGCTGCATACAGGTGAGCGGAAGCTGAAACGCTTGTTCCTTGGCTAGGCCCAAGGCAGCTTGCCAGCAGGGTCAGGCCTGTGCCGGGAGGTCAGTACATTAGAACCCCCTTAGGCGGGCTGTATGTATCCTAGGTTCTCAAACTTATATTTGTGGTATAGAAAGGTAGAACTTGCTTGGTTGATTATGCAAGTGTGTGTGTGTGGGGTGCTGTTGATTTTCCTCCACACATCTCTCAGCCATATGTTTCCCCTATGTGGATCTGAAAACAGTGATGGGGATTAAATTAGGTTGCTAAGAGAACTGCTAGTCACCAGAAGCATTCAAGAACATAACCTGTGCTGGAATACTAGTGTATGAACAAATCAATACAAGTAGAGCACATCTACTGACAGGCTGGCTGAATGACTAGAAGACTGACTTGGGACCTCCACTGAGGACATCCCAGTCCTGGCTATGGATCAGTAGTGATGCTCCCCTGCCCCTGTAGTCCAGGCATTTTATGATTTTATGAAAAATGCAGATGGAAGGTATGTGACAAATATACCAATTTCCAATTTTCGCCTATGTAAAAGAAAAAGGTTTATGCATGTTTTCTTGTCTGATGTCCACACAACACTGTCCCCAATCAACCAGAAACTATATAGGATGCATCACAGTGCATATACAGAAATATATTTTTAATTCTATTGGCATTTGGTGAAGAGAAAAGGGGTGAATCTCACACATATTGCAACAAAAAATCTGACGTGTATTAATCAAATAGCTCAAGAGTCTAGAACCCTGGAAAGGACAGTCTACAACCCTGGAGAACAGTCTACAGCCCTGTAGAGAACAGTAGTTTCTTGTCTTTGAAATTGAGAGTTTAACATGTTTTTTGAATGATTTTTCACGGTGCCCATCCACATCCATTGTATGACCAAAACGGGGGTAGAGCAATTATCAGACTTTCTCAAAAGTGCTAGTTTTGTCAACGTGTTGATCTGAACCATTGTATATGATCATAAGTAACCTTAAAACAAGGCTGAACATGATTTTTCCCTTTACTACGCCTTTAAGTTATGTATAGAAGGACTAGAGTACGTTGGATATTGTATCGAAGGATTAAAGTTGTTCTGGCAAAGTCTACAGTTTTATCTGTCATTGACAGGGCTGGTCTACAGTTTTATCTGTCATTGACAGGGTTGGTCTACAGTTCTGTCTGTTGTTGACAGGGCTAGTCTACAGTTCTATCTGTCGTTGACAGGGCTAGTCTACAGTTCTATCTGTCATTGACAGAGCTAGTCTACAGTTCTATCTGTCGTTGACAGGGCTAGTCTACAGTTCTATCTGTCGTTGACAGGGCTAGTCTACAGTTCTATCTGTCGTTGACAGGGCTAGTCTACAGTTCTATCTGTCGTTGACAGAGCTAGTCTACAGTTCTCCCGTCGTTGACAGTGCTAGTCTACAGTTCTATCTGTCATTGACAGGGCTGGTCTACAGTTCTATCTGTCATTGACAGGGTTGGTCTACAGTTCTGTCTGTCGCTGACAGAGCTAGTCTACAGTTCTGTCTGTTGTTGACAGAGCTAGTCTACAGTTCTGTCTGTCGTTGACAGGGCTAGTCTACAGTTCTATCTGTCGTTGACAGAGCTAGTCTACAGTTCTGTCTGTCGTTGACAGAGCTAGTCTACAGTTCTATCTGTCGTTGACAGAGCTAGTCTACAGTTCTCCCTTCGTTGACAGAGCTAGTCTACAGTTCTATCTGTCGTTGACAGGGCTAGTCTACAGTTCTATCTGTCGTTGACAGGGCTAGTCTACAGTTCTATCTGTCGTTGACAGGGCTAGTCTACAGTTCTATCTGTCGTTGACAGAGCTAGTCTACAGTTCTCCCGTCGTTGACAGGGCTAGTCTACAGTTCTATCTGTCGTTGACAGAGCTAGTCTACAGTTCTATCTGTCGTTGACAGAGCTAGTCTACAGTTCTATCTGTCGTTGACAGGGCTAGTCTACAGTTCTGTCGTTGACAGGGCTGGTCTACAGTTCTATCTGTCGTTGACAGAGCTAGTCTACAGTTCTAGCTGTCGTTGACAGAGCTAGTCTACAGTTCTATCTGTCGTTGACAGAGCTAGTCTACAGTTCTATCTGTCATTGACAGGGCTAGTCTACAGTTCTATCTGTCGTTGACAGGGCTGGTCTACAGTTCTATCTGTCGTTGACAGGGCTAGTCTACAGTTCTCCCGTCGTTGACAGAGCTAGTCTACAGTTCTATCTGTCGTTGACAGGGCTAGTCTACAGTTCTATCTGTCGTTGACAGGGCTAGTCTACAGTTCTATCTGTCATTGACAGGGCTAGTCTACAGTTCTATCTGTCGTTGACAGGGCTAGTCTACAGTTCTATCTGTCATTGACAGGGCTTGTCTACAGTTCTATCTGTCATTGACAGAGCTAGTCTACAGTTCTATCTGTCGTTGACAGGGCTAGTCTACAGTTCTGTCTGTCGCTGACAGAGCTAGTCTACAGTTCTATCTCGTTGACAGGGCTAGTCTACAGTTCTGTCTGTCGCTGACAGGGCTAGTCTACAGTTCTGTCTGTCGCTGACAGAGCTAGTCTACAGTTCTATCTGTCGCTGACAGAGCTAGTCTACAGTTCGCCACGGTCGGGGTACTGGGGCCCGTGGGGCTCGTCCACGCCGCGGACGTGGCGCAGGGGCGCGGGAACTGGCCCCGCCCCCGACCTCTTGACACTTATATGTACAGTAAGTGTGCAGTATTAAATAGAATAAACTATATACTGTATGTACCAGTTAAAACCTATTAGTCTTATTTCCCCCTTTTGTTATACTTGCACACACTGTAACCCACGGTCAATAACAGCAAACACAAGTCTAATCAAATCTAGTGTGATGTTCTAGTAAACGCTCCACCCACACAAGCCTGTTGATGAGAAGACTTTCCTTTGAGAGACCAAGAGATTGAAGATAGATTGAAAACAAACCAATAAATCAGACAACTGAACAATATAATAGCCTACAGTGCTTTTATTATTGACATTGTGTTATTCCAGGTGGTGTATGTGATTACAGACTAGACCCGTGTAGGGCTGCCATGGCCAGAGGAACGTGTTGTTGAGTATAATGACAGCTTCTAATATCAGACCCCAACTCCACATTCCACTCCGCAGTGTGTGACTGTATTTTAGTCGCAACACAAAGCGCTCATGCATCATGTGCCGAGGAGAAGCTCCAGGGTTCTCCGGTCAGCTCGCGCTCCTCCGGATCATAACCCGGTCACATGCTACCGTGGCAGACCAGAGCCCTGTACTACGAAGCTGGATCACGGTTAGCGCGATAACTTCAGGTTCAAGACTGGTTCATCCGTATCACGAAGGTGGATCTCTTTTCACCGCGTTATATCGCCATGTATTTAAGGACCGACAAAACCCATTAGAGTTTTCTGATGACTATTTATATGAAAGATACCGATTTTCGGCAGAAGGGATCATTTATATCTGTCAACTAATTTTTGTATTAAACATTACAACCATGTAGGCTGTTTATTGGAGAAATTCAAGTAGGCCTATGCCTAGGCTACTTACCGGTTTGGATTATGTTTTTATGTTTGTTCTTCACTTGCCCCCATGAACGTTTTCCATTGCCAGGGTTTGCACTGAAGGTATATATAAGAATAGTCCTAACGTCACATCTATACAACTCATTCATGTTAAGACATGCAAACGTCACATCTAGGCCAGCATAGCGTCAGGCGCGCAGATTGGCTGGGGCAAGGGGGCACTGCCCCCCCTGGTGGCCAGATGAGCAAACTGTCTGCAACGCGTCCAAAACATGTATTCTAGAGACCGGGGGCCTCATTTATCAAAGAGCGTGTAAATTCAGGTGTAAAAGAGGGCGTACGACGAAAACGCGGAAAATGCACAATGTAGCGTACGACGAGAATATTTACACGCTTTTCGGATCTATCAAAAATGTCGTATGCCCTTTTCTGCACGGGAAATCCGAGACGGGCGGGGAAGGGAGCGTACGCGCACGCGCCCCGTGTTCCGCCCCCTCCACGCCCTAATCCAACCATATATGGTCACAACCATGAGTGGACAAACGTGGTTTCCCGGAAGGAACCGGCTTAAAAAGGTAGCGTGGAGCACCCAGGCGGGACAATGAAACATGGAACGAAGAGCAAAGAAGAGGAACTTTTCGGAGACGGAGGTGCATGTGCTAGTTGGTGAGGTCCACGTGAGGAAGGCAATCCTCTTCGGAAGGTATAAATCGCCTACGTTTGTCTGTTTGCTCCTACAGCTTAGTAGCCTACTTTAGCTACGTGTTGTGCATCTAGGATTGGGCATACACGGACATACTGTAACATGTGGCTGCGAGTGAAGCAAACATTCTGTGGTAGGCTATGATTAAATTAGGACCAAAAACAGGGAACAATAACGCAGATGACCACTTCATAATGTTAGAACACATTAAACATTTTCCCCTCTGGGAAATTAAGACTCATCTAAATCACCCGGTAAATCACAGCATTTATTTGACTGCCAACAGAAAAACATATCAAATGAATATGGCTGCACAATGAAATGTTTAATGCATAATCAAGTTCACAGACAAACTCAAAGAAAATGATTGAAATTGTTTCTCCAGACTCTGACGTGGGGTGGGACTCAGAGGAGGGGGAGTCTGCAGTGGTCCTTGACCTGACGGTCGTGCCCCCGCGAGTTGTAGCCTCCACCTCCAGCGCGCCGACTTCCACCTTCTTATCAGCTTTGAATATATCTTGGCAAACATAACACGGGATGTTGTACAAGGAGGGGACAGATACCTAGTGAAAGTACTATTGGTTGCTAGTAAAAAGACAATAACGAGGGCTTGGTATAAGGTGGAACCCCCAACCAAGGAGCAGTGGCTGGGTGTTGTGGAGGAGATGTATGTTAGGGAGAGGTTCACGCATGCATTGAGGATGCATGAAGGAAAGTTTGAAGGGAGATGGGAAAAATGGATGGATTATAGAAGGAAGTGTGATGATACCACTAATATTAAAATTGTCATATTTGAGTAAGAAAAAAAAGCTGCATGGATGGAAGTACCCATAAGCTGTTATTGTAAGTTTTTATGTTTTATTGTATTGTCGTTGTATGGATGGAAAATGCTAATAAAGATTAAAGTAAATAAGACAAAGAATATGTATCTTGGCTATGCACACACCAATAAGCCAGCCGTCACGCGCAGCGCCTGCCTCCAGTCTAGCCCTACCCTGCTGTGCGCCAGGATGAATGAGTCATGCGTGGAGCCAGGCCACCGTGCCACTACACTTGTGATGAGCATGTCACATATGATTTGGGTATTTCTAGTGTGCACATTTTAGCGATTCACATAGACGTATTCATTCACTGATGGTGCCCTTATGTGGGTGCAGTCGCCATCGCCGTCACCTCTTTGGAGTTCTATCTCGGGCCAGTAGGCCGAGTAGCGCCGGATTCATTTAGGCTCGCATTACGCACAGGAGGACTGTCATTTATATGCTTACCAAAGAGCAAACAGGTCCACATGATCACATATTAATGACAATCTAATTGGTCAATTATTGCCGTTTGATGGAGTGCCTGCATTAGGTGTGTGACATATAGCGCGGAAAGGTTTGGGACAGCGCATAGGTTCCGTTTGGGGAACAAATCCATATCGGACCATGAATGAGCCGGTTAGAGGACACGTCTAATCTAGCATTGCGATATATATTGGTGCTGAATTGGGATATTAGCCTACATGATTGTGCGTTCATGAACTGTCGCTCTTATTCTCTCCGTCAAACATAGTAATTCACCGACGCACCACCTGCGTCGCCAGTTCCCCCTGTGTTCAAGAAGGGCGTAGAACACCGTGTAAATCGGTACGCCAACTGGAGAGGTGTCCTACAAAAGCGCGGAGAAAGGCGACTAAATTTTCGCCCTTACGGCTTGATAAATCGCAATGTGGGGGGGGGCAAATGGCGTACGCCTGAACTCGCGAAAAAGACCGTGTAAAAGAAGGCGTACCTCAATGATAAATGAGGCCCCGGGTCGCGACCGGATCAGAGAAATGCACTGAACAGACTAACCCTAACCCTAACCCTGCACTGAACAGCCTGGCTCCTGCTTGCGTGAGAATTGATCGCTTTGCGGTGCTTATTCCTCATCCAGTTATGGGTGGATGGAAAACGTTCAACTGAATGTTCATATTGTTCTGATAATTGTAGCTATAGCAACATAAGAGTGACAGCTTTGACAGCAACCCAAACATGAGCTAATCCCATAACTGTAGGCCTACCATTGCTAGCTTTGATATAAATGCAGATAGGCTACATGTGAAGAGGCAATTGCTGGATTCTAATACGCTGTTTATAATGACACATCCCGACATTGAAGCATGAAAGGCGTAGCATACATTCTGTTTTAATGAAGAAATAAAAAGTCTGTAAACTCTGCCTAAAAGCATTTATTTGGTCTCATTTATTAGCTTAATTATTTAATACGTGTGGGTGTTTTCAATTATAATATTGTATTCTTGATACAAGAATGTTGACATTTCATGTAGCATATTTCAGTAGCAGGCTATTCAACAAGTTGAATGAATTACATTAATTAATTAAATATTCATATAGCCTAGGCTTTGAAACATTCGTAGGCCTGTTTTCTTGCCTATGTGAATGAATATCGGCCCATAATCTGACTTGCCGTGTTGCTCTGATCCAGGCAGTCACCTTTCACTTTTGTCACTGTTTGCAGTATCTACAGAAATTGTTAATATTTAATATTATTTCGTTACTCACGAAGTGAAGACAGTTTTAGAACAATGAAAGACATGAAGTGCAGACATTGCCTAAGAGAAAGGAGGCGCAGTTGAACGAAACGTGGATATTGGACAGAATAAGCACTGTTTTGAAATGTTGTGGGTCAATCATGCAGCTGTAACAGAATATGCGCATTCCAATGTTCGTGCAGGGCACGTATTTATACCACTATTACAATCCCTATTTGATGAGGGAGGGGGCTGGGACTCACTGCCCCCCCTGATCAAAAAGTCAAAGTGCGCGTATGCATAGCGTTCATCATGGGGCATGTAGCAAGTTATATGGCTATTGACCAAACAGCTATATTAATTAAATTTTATATTGATAAGACCATTAATTTACGCATTCAAACAGTCAGCAATTTTTTGCCAGCTTTCCTTCCTCGCTTTAGCTGCAGCAACCGTGTTACTCTTGGCCAGAATAATAATATGTTTGTAGTCTTGATATTTCTGAATGATGAGCGTCTGCTCCTCTTGTGTGAAGTGGGCGGGTCTAGATCGCTCCATGTTTGTGATTGGCCAGACCGGCAAACACCGCCTCTTCATATGTGCACGCGCTCATAGCTAGATTAGATCAGCTGGGTCGAGTTAACGAGTTGATGACCACCCTCGTGGTACCGTTTATCCGTGATTGCGGTTGTCTCGTTTACTCGAGGGAGAAGTTGAACTGGATGTGTTGAACCACGTTCGTAGTACCTCAGACCATGAGGTTCTCCTGATCCCGGTGAAGGAACTCACTGGAGCGCGCGGGAATAAACATCACTTGATAACCGTGTCCACGGGGGTCCCAGGTCCCGCCAGCAGACACACACACACACACATACACACACACACACACACACACACACGCGCGCGCACACACACGCAATACACACGCGCACGCACACACACACACGCAATACACACGCGCGCACGCTCAAGACAATGTAGGCTATGGTGTGATTATGACGTAACAACCATCTGAGTTCAGTTCGATGGCTTTATTAAGATGAAAGTTGTTAAATATCATTCAGTGTGTGGTTTACAAGAGCGACATCATGGTAAGAACAATACCCCTCCCCTCACCCCCATAATTATCTGGATGTTGATTTAGGTTTTTATTATAATTGTCTATTCTATTTGCGTATAATTTGTCTACCCATAATGCGTTTCTAAAAGTAGCTCAGGTCTATATACGCTTAGGTGGCCTGAAGTTTGTCATTGTTGGCCTAGAGACCAGAAATCCAATATTTTCGAAGGTCTGGGTAGCCTGCGCAAAAATTGGGAATATGGCCCAGCTCCAAGGAGTATCCCACTTCATTAGGCCTGGAGGCTTGTAGCAGCAATAATGGAACAACTACCGTTAATGCAATAGCTAACTGCCAATAACGTAAGCCTAACATTATTTCAATTCGTAGCCTATAGGCTTAATAAAAGTCGATGGGCATAATGTAATAACTGGACAATAATGTGATACACGTAGAGCGGAGGAGAGCGTGACCTGGGTTAGCGCCTCACACCACGTAGCCGTAGGCCCGAATATCAGGCTGCCACCATCACAACGAGAGCGCAGAGCGGCTTGTTCATAGTTGACGGCGATGTGCGCGGTTGCGGATCCGATGGTTCACCCGCGGTTCAGAAACCCCGTGGCCCCGTGACTCTGGTTCACCCGCGGTTCAGAAACCCCGTGGCCCCGTGACTCTGGTTCACCCGCGGTTCAGAAACCCCGTGGCCCCGTGACTCTGGTTCACCCGCGGTTCAGAAACCCCGTGGCCCCGTGACTCTGGTTCACCCGCGGTTCAGAAACCCCGTGGCCCCGTGACTCTGGTTCACCCGCGGTTCAGAAACCCCGTGGCCCCGTGACTCTGGTTCACCCGCGGTTCAGAAACCCCGTGGCCCCGTGACTCTGGTTCACCCGCGGTTCAGAAACCCCGTGGCCCCGTGACTCTGGCAGCCTACGGGCGGAGATCAAAGCATGTCGCCAAACTACCGGTTAAGAATGGTCTTCCCTGGAGAACATACCACACATGCTCGGGATATTATAGGCGAGAATTAAGCCTTCTCAAGACAAATCTATAATTAGCTGTATTTGCTATGTAGCGGATACTTATTAATCTAGCGGAATTATTTATTTAATAGCCTAATATCAATAGGTCTGATTAAATCTGCATAATTGATCACTCCACTCAGAATAGATCAGTGATGAATGTGACTTAGCTGGATGTGTTGAAAGCTTAATCAAGATGACTGTTCACTTCACAGGATGAACTAAACACAGAGGGAAAGAAGAGGTCTTACAGGAAAGCAGACAGAAGACCTGCTAAGGTGAGACCTGGAGCAGAGGAGCGAGTCAGGTCCTCTGGGATTCAACCCTATACTTAGGGCTGAGTAGGCTTCCCTACCCTAACAAAGACACCCACCCACCTATCTATCTATCTATCTATCTATCTATCTATCTATCTATCTATCTATCTATCTATCTATCTATCTATCTATCTATCTATCTATCTATCTATCTATCTATCTATCTATCTATCTATCTATCTATCTATCTATCTATCTATCTATCTATCTATCTATCTATCTATCTATCTATCTATCTATCTATCTATCTATCTAATCTGTGATTACATCCATGACCCATACATGGATGTATGTAAACAGGACCTGGTCATGGTGGCAAAGAAAACATCTTGTAAAGATTCAAGATCAAAGACAGTGCAGTTATATTTGTTACAAACAGTAAATAAAAACCAATCAGGGGTATAAAGCCAGAGTCAATCAGGAGCCGGTTGCACCAGTCGTTACTAAGTGGTACTAGGCCTAGTCATAGCCTAAGTGTTGACTAACTCGAGATTTGGTCACTACTCAATTTAAATGGGTTGCACCACTCACCACTAGTTCCTAGTAACAACTAAATATTGACCCACCCTGGGAGGTGGTGTAAGTGATGACTAGTGCGAGTGACTATTATCACATCCATTTCACAGTTGGGATTATACAGAAAGGTGAGGATCGAGCCTGTGTTGGATGACCAACTCAAATGCCTGGCTAGCTCAATATTGTTGCAAGTTTAACATGAATCGCATATGCGAGCCGGAGCCCGTCGCTTTCACTGGATGACTCGTGAAGCATGCTACATTTATCTCGCATACTAAACATGTTTTCGTGGAGTAGTACAGGTATGTACTAAATCGCATGTAGTAGGCGTGTTGCAGTATGTACTATATAGTATGTAATATGGACATTGGGACACGGCCCAAGCTCCTTGGTAAGGGCTGGGTAAGGGCGATCAACCTTACATTTTTACTTGCTTACCGATTGGCTATTTGGATCCTGCCGTCACAGTCATACAACGTCATCTTGACTGCAGGTGCAGATCGAGGGTTCGCGGTACATCACAGCCAGATTGCAATTATGATGTCATAAATAAAACATGTTCTATGTTCTTCTGGCCTGTAAATATTTTACTATGTTACTATTACTACTGTCATGCAGCATGTATCAGGCTAGGAGATCCAGGAAGTGTTTCCTCTAGTGGATTACATCAGGTCACATCACAAGTCCATTACCACCTTGGACAAAATCCAATTGCATCTTCTGTCAAAAGTGATTTTTAACTTTATTTATTCATTTTTGTTTTACAGTCAATTAAGATTCATCCAGAAGCTTGGGTGGTACTGTTCTCTGTTCTCAACCTGCCAGTCTCTCTTCTACTGTGGTGTCACTGCTTCTATTTCCCCATCAGAACCACCCTAGAGATGCTGATCTGTTCTCTCTCTCCCTCTCTCTCTCTCTTCCTCTCCCTCATTCTCTCTCTCTCTCTCTCTCTCTCTCTCTCTCTCACTCTCTGTCTCTTTCTCTGTCTCTCTCTGTCTCTATCTCTCTCTCCCCTCTCTCACTCTCTCTCTTTCACTCTGTCTCTCTCTCTCTCTCTCTCTCTCACTCTCTCTCTCTCTTTCACTCTCTCACTCTCTCACTCTCTCTCTCATTCTCTCTCTTTCACTCTCTCTCTCTCTCACTCTCTCTCACTCTCTCACTCTCTCTCTCCCCAGAGTGTAGCTGAGTTGCACGAGTGCTCAGCAGAGGGGATCATGGAGTGGGTTGTCATGGTGACCATGGCACTCTACCAGATCCTCCGTCTCCACCCGGACCAAGATGGCCGCCGGCCGTCCGCCGACGTCGCACCGCGCCCGCCGCCGTCTCGGGACGGGCGCACGGGTCCGAGCGAGGAGGCGCGTTTCAGTCCAGCAGGCTCTCCCCAGGACCGCGCCTCTCTCCCGGGCTCGGACTCCCCACCCCGCTCCCCCAGCGCGGCTCTGAGGGTCACCTCCCAGAACTCGGAGGAGGCGGAGCTCACGGCCACGGCGTCCGTAGCCGTGAGAGAGATCCTGCGGAGGGTGAGGGGGAGGATGGAGAGAGAAGAGGAAGAGGAGGCGCCTGAGGAGGAGGAGGTGGCGCTCTTCCGCCCCGGCGCCTTCCTGCACGACCCCCGTCTTGTCGCGCTCGCCGAGGAGCTGCTCCGGAACGCCTGGCGGGACGCCCGGGAGAAGGCGCGGCATATTGGTGGCGCCGTCACCTCCTCCTCCTCCTCCTCAGACGGCTCGGGGGCCAGTGGCGGCGTGCCGGAGGACGCCTGGATGGTGGGCCACATCGGGTCGGCGGTCCGCGCCATGGAGGACGCGTCGGCCGCCCCGGAGACCCTGGCGGTGGGTCCGACCGGCCGGAACACCTCCTCCTCCGGCCCCAGCAGCAGCGCAACCCTGGAGGAGGAGGAGGAGGAGAGCCTCTCGGACGCCCTGGCCCGCCACGCCCTGTTCCAGAGCCCCGGCCTGGTCTCCGCAGAAGAGAAGCTGGAGCTGGTCAGGCTGTTGGGGGGCCTCCTCCGGGAGACGACGGAGCCCGCCGAGGGAGCCCCTCCCCCGGCCCGACCCCGGAGCCCCAGCGCCAGGAGTCAAACCGGCAGCCCTGCTGGAGAGGAGGAGCAGGAGAACCACGCCACACCCCTCCCCGCCTACGGACCCGACCTCGCCCTGCACAAAATGTTCGATGCCATCGCGAGGGAGCGCCCCGATCGCGACGACGACGATGGCGAAGAGTCCCCCGGCCTCCACTTCTTCTCCAAGGAGCTGATCCGCCGGGTCCACCGGCAGCTCCTGGACCCCCCGCGCTCGGGGCGCCGGCCGCCTGACGCCCACCACTGCCGCTCCCAGCCCACCCTGCGGAGCCCCGAGACCGAGCGGTGTCTGGAAGAACAGATCTTCACGCCGCTGCTCTACCGCTTCATCCGACGGGCCGTGGGGAAGCTGGTGGCGGACTTCCTGGGCGTGGCGGCCGCCACCGACACCCGTCCGCACGACGGCGGCCGGAGGGGCCGGGACTCCTCCGGCGAGGCCTCGTGGGGCAGCAGCGACAGCAGTGGTGACCGGAGGGGCGAGCTGGACGCCACATGCGAGGTGCTGACCGCCCGGGCGCTGGCCAAACTCCAGGACACCTGCGATGACCCCAATAAAGCCAGAGTCATCGTCGACAAAGGTACAGACGTCTCTTTTATTGCATGATATTACACACGGTCTGATGTTATCATGTTATTACACACGGTCTGATGCTATCATGTTATTACACACAGTCTGTTATCATGTTATTACACACGGTCTAATGTTATCATGTTATTACACACAGTCTAATGTTATCATGATATTACACACACTCTAATGTTATGTTATTATACACGGTCTAATGTTATCATGATATTACAGGCAGTCTAGTGTTTTCATGTTACTGTAGACCAGAGTCATTCTCACCTTAATAATAGTTTTACCTGAGCATGTTTTAAAACGTTATGATAGTTATGAGTGTTATAACTGTGTAACAGTAGCATATTTTTCAACACAGCTATGAGTGTTACTACTGGCAACATGGAGAAGAACAGGAGTAGCAGGAGGAGGAGCAGGAGGAGGAGGAGCTGTGAGCAGTCTGGAGAGATAGACTCCTCCTCCTTCTCCTCCTCCTACCAGACCCCCACCTCCCTCACCTCTTCCTGGAGCCTCCCAAACACCCCCTCGTTGGTAAGGAGACAACACACACACACACACACACACGTGCACATACACACACACACACATGCCGTGTTTAGAATTGACCTGAGTAGTAGGATAAATACATTAGATAGTAGATAGATAGCTCCAGATATAATATGAATGTATTGACATCCACATAATGAATACATACAGTAATAATTAGTTTTTATTAGACGTTAACTCTACAGTATTTATATGCTTGTCTTCTTTTCTCTGATTCCCAGATCAGTGGTCAGGAAGCTGAAGCTGTCCCCCAGGATGGACAGAAGTCATCTAGAGAGGACAAGAAGAAAAAGACCAGCAAGAAACACAAAAAGAGCAGCGTTACTCCCCTGTCCTGCGATGGTAAGACCCTTACATGTTTCAGTCCAGCAGGCTCTCCCCAGGACCGCGCCTCTCTCCCGGGCTCGGACCCCCCACCCCGCTCCCCCAGCGCGGCTCTGGAGGAGGAGGAGCAGGAGAACCACGCCACACCCCTCCCCGCCTACGGACCCAACCTCGCCCTGCGGAGCCCTGAGACCGAGCGGCGTCTGGAAGGACAGATCTTCACGGCGCTGCTCTACCGCTTCATCCAACGGGCCGTGGGGAAGCTGGTGGCGGACTTCCTGGGCGTGGCCGCCGCCGCCAACACCCGTCCGCACGACGGCGGCCGGAGGGGCCGGGACTCCTCCGGCGAGGCGTCGTGGGGCAGCAGCGACAGCAGCGGTGACCGGAGGGGCGAGCTGGACGCCACATGCGAGGTGCTGACCGCCCGGGCGCTGGCCAAACTCCAGGACACCTGCGATGACCCCAATGAAGCCAGAGTCATCGTCGACAAAGGTACAGACATCTCTCTTATTGCATGATATTACACACAGTCGAATGTTATCATGTTATTACACATGGTCTGATGTTATCATATTACACATGGTCTGATGTTATCATGTTATTACACATGGTCTGATGTTATCATGTTATTACACACGGCCTGATGTTATCATGTAATTACAGATGGTCTGATGTTATGTTATTACACATGGTCTGATGTTATCATGTTATTACACATGGTCTGATGTTATCATGTTATTACACACGGCCTGATGTTATCATGTTATAACACATGGTCTAATGCAGGGTCCAACAGTACGTTTTTTCTTCACTTTCCTGGTCGGACAAGTGGATCAGAACGTTGCCCAAAGTCAAATTTTACTTGCCCCTATAAAAACGAACCAGTTTTATCCAGCCTGCTCTCAAACTTTCAGCAAACTGTGCATAGTTGGAGTTTAGCCCACATCCTCTAATGCACCCAAGTGACCCAACTAAACTCCTCTGTCCAAGACAATTAAAACGCTCGCACTTGAGCTCATACATCTTGTCTTTACCCAGCACCATTTGAAAGACGTCTGACTGACAGCCATGTGTCACAGTACTAGCCTTGTGTCACCCCACTAGCCATGTGTCACCCTACTAGCCATGTGTCACCCTACTAGCCATGTGTCACAGTACTAGCCTTGTGTCACCCTACTAGCCTTGTGTCACCCTACTAGCCTTGTGTCACCCTACTAGCCTTGTGCCACCCTACTAGCCATGTGTCACCTTACTAGCATTGTGTCACCCTACTAGCCATGTGTCACAGTACTAGCCTTGTGTCACCCTACTAGCCTTGTGTCACCCTACTAGCCATGTGTCACCCTACTAGCCTTGTGTCACCCTACTAGCCTTGTGTCACCCTACTAGCCTTGTGTCACAGTACTAGCCATGTGTCACAATTCTAGCCATGTGTCACCCTACTAGCCTTGTGTCACCCTACTAGCCATGTGTCACACTACTAGCCTTGTGTCACCCTACTAGCCTTGTGTCACCCTACTAGCCATGTGTCACCCTACTAGCCATGTATCACACTATTAGCCATGTGTCACCCTACTAGCTTTGTCACCCTACTAGCCATGTGTCACCCTACTAGCCTTGTGTCATCCTACTAGCCTTGTGTCACACTACTAGCCATGTGTCACACTTCTAGCCATGTGTCACCCTACTAGCCATGTGTCACTCTACTAGCCTACTGAGTTCTTCATTGGCCAACGGCGAGTGCCAGGGGAGGGGGCTATGCTATGTGCCAGAGAGAACATTCGCTATGATACGTAAAATTTGTTAAAAAAAAAGTACATTTATTGTTACTACTCTCCCGAGGCAAGTGAGTTGCTTGACTTACTAGCCTGACGTGGCGTTTTACTTGACCTGGGCAGTCGGGCAATCCTTATTGTTGGACCCTGTCTAATATGATCATGTAATTACACACAGTCTAATGCAGTGGTTCTTAACCTTGTTGGAGGTACTGAACCCCACCAGTTCCATATGCGCATTCACCGAACCCTTCTTAATTGGAAAAATAAAATATGATTTTTTCAAATTCAAAACATACTGTAGGTATATATTTTACTGGTTATCATGATATTACACACAGTCTTATGTTATCATGATATTACACACAGTCTAATATGATCATGTTATTACACACGGTCTAATGTTATCATGATATTACACAGTCTAATATGATCATGTTATTACACACGGTCTAATGTTATCATGATATTACACACAGTCTAATATGATCATGTTATTTCACAGTCTAATGTTATGTTATTACACAGTCTAATGTTATCATGTTATTACACACAGTCTAGTGTTAGGTTATTACACACAGTCTAATGTTATCATGTTATTACACACAGTCTAATGTTATCATGGTATTACACAGTCTAATGTTATGTTATTATACACGGTCTAATGTTATCATGATATTACAGGCAGTCTAGTGTTTTCATGTTACTGTAGACCAGAGTCATTCTCACCTTAATAATAGTTTTACCTGAGCATGTTTTAAAACGTGATGATAGTTATGAGTGTTATTACTGTGTAACAGTAGCATATTTTTCAACACAGCTATGAGTGTAACTACTGGCAACATGGAGAAGAACAGGAGTAGCAGGAGGAGGAGGAGCTGTGAGCAGTCTGGAGAGATAGACTCCTCCTCCTACCAGACCCCCACCTCCCTCACCTCTTCCTGGAGCCTCCCAAACACCCCCTCGTTGGTAAGGAGACAACACACACACACACACACACGTGCACATACACACACACACACACACACACGTGCACATACACGCACACACACATACACACACACACACACATGCACATACACACACACACACACATGCACACAGACACACACACACACACACACACACACACACACACATGCGGTGTTTAGAATTGACCTGAGTAGTAGTAGGATTAATACATTAGATAGTAGATAGATAGCTCCAGATATAATATGAATGTATTGACATCCACATAATGAATACATACAGTAATAATGAGTTTTTATTAGACGTTAACTCTACAGTATTTATATGCTTGTCTTCTTTTCTCTGATACCCAGATCAGTGGTCAGGAAGCTGAAGCTGTCCCCCAGGATGGACAGAAGACATCTAGAGAGGACAAGAAGAAAAAGACCAGCAAGAAACCCAAAAAGAGCAGCATTACTCCCCTGTCCTGCGATGGTAAGACCCCTACATGTCTGTTCTCCAAACTCCTCTTCCACTATAACTCTCACACACACACACACATACACATGCGCACACACACACACACACACACAGACAGATGCGCACACACACACACACACACACGCACACACACACACACGCACAAAGCTCTGTTTTCATGAGACTTGCTGTGATGTCATATCCTGTTGTGCATGATGGTGTGTTTCCTGTCCTGGTCCAGAGCCTGCTGAGTCCTCCAGCAGCAGAGAGGAGGAGGAGGAGGAGGAGGAGGAGAAGAAGAGGAGGTCCAGCAGAGGCTGGTTCCAAAGGGCCTCCTCCGCGCTCTCCAGGGCTTTCTGCTTCAGCTGTTGCAGGAAGAAGACTGGCCAGCAGAGGGCAACTCCTGCTCACTGACTGAACTACAACAACAACACAGCAGCTTCTCTGAGGGCTGGACCGCTGCATAACATCACCCTCAATATCACTACACATAAAACATCACCCTCAATATCACTACACATGAAACATCACCCTCAATATCACTACACATAAAACATCACCCTCAATATCACTACACATAAAACATCACCCTCAATATCACTACACATAAAACATCATCCCTACGTTCTATTACGGTCCGTTCATCAGTTCACAGCAGTGTTAATTTCGTTGACGAGAACTATGACGAAAACTATTCGTCAACGACATTTTTTGGGTTATCGTCACGAGACGATAACTAAATAAAAATGAATGTATGATGACAAAAACTATGACTATATCTATTCACATTTTCGTCAACAAATAAAAACTAGACTAAAATGGTTATGGAGGGACGTATGGGAAAAGTTCAAATCAGAATGTCGAGGTTCGGGATGTGCGCAGTTGGATCATGATGTATTAATAGAACGAGTTGGATGCAACCTACAGGTAGCCTGTGTGTATTTAGCCCTATATATAATATAATAACCTACAGGTAGCCTGTGTGTATTTAGCCTACATTTGAATAGTACCGTTGCTACACCGGCCGGCGGGAAGTCAACTAACAGCATACGACTGCTGCGCCTGAACTGTTCAGTAAATTACCACAGTTCAGAAATGTCTTTGTCAACGTTCGCACACACCGGGAGAAAGAGGAGAGCAGATATCTGGATAAACTTCATATTTGATGCAAATTAAAACAAAACCATTTGTAAACCGTGTGGGGTGAAAATGACTGGCAAAATACAACAAACTTAAAGCGACATTAGGAGAACAGTCATCCCGAAATTCACGAGAAGGTAAGCACCCCCCCACCCCCGGCTAACGTTACTGTATTAGCTAAACCCAAGCTGGTGTGTTTCTGAAATACTTCAAATACAATACAAGCTAAAAGAAACCAGTGTTTCATGTAGGTTTTTGGCGGGGGAGAACTGAAGTGTCTGATCATTGCAACGCTAACGTTAGTGGCTAGCTAATGTTAGGCACAGGTTAGCTAGCAACAAGTGGGGCTATGGTTGTGGCGGCTGGCGGGGGTATCTAGCGCTAGCTAGTCTGGGTAAGCTAGCTAAGCAACTACTGCTGCTGTCTAATGTTATACTGTAGCTAGATGGATAAGACACGAACAGTTAGCTACCTGGCGCCGCCATAGCCCCTCTCCTCCGGTGACGTTAGCTAGCCTGTGCCTGATGTTAGCTAGCCTGACTAGCCAACTAGTGCTGACATGATAATGTTATAGTTTGCTATATCAGGCACAAACACAGTTAGCATCAGACTGGGGGTGAGGAATGCTTCATTATGAAACTGTCTGACAGAAGCAGCCACGCTTCTGTCAGTCTGCCCCAGGGCAGCTGTGGCTACAGATGTATCTTACCACCACCGGTATGACTGTGTCTGAATGAATACTGGACTCTGTAAAGCGCTCTGGGTTTCATGAAGGGCGCTATATAAATCCAACTTGATTGATTGATTGAACTAAGCCTGTTAAATTTGACTTGTCTAAATCTATGGTAGATTTCGTCGACTAAAATCGTAATGATATTTAGTCAACTAAAACTAGACTAAAACTAAAACAAGTCAGATGACTAAAATATGACCAAAACTAAATGGCATTTTAGTCAAAAGACTATGACTAAAACAAAATCATAATTTGCTGTCAAAATTAACACTGGTTCACAGCTTCAATGAAAACTTCAATAAAATCTTTAGCATTTAAACAATATGCTGCAACTCTCTTCTAATCTTCAGATGTCAGAATGTGCAGGTGTGGTGTAGCGTGTGCTCATCTGGTCCTTCTGTTCAAGCCTCTACTGACCAGCGTTTAGTCAGACTCATATTTATTCACGTTGCGTCTTGCTGGTTTCTACTGCTACATTCAGAACACAGCGTTTTTTTAACGGCGTAAATGAACCAACGCACACCCTCCATCGGCCCACCCACGCACACACACGCGCACACACACACACACACCTGTGTGAGGATCCTGCGGACGTCGGCGTCGGTGTGGCTGGAGTTGAGCTGTCCCAGCAGCAGCTCTGCCGTCACACACTGGGACGTAGTTGGCCACCCTGCTGCCATCGTACCCGTTAAACACCCCATACAGGAAGCAGCCATCCTCGCCTCTGGTCGGACACGGACACACACAAACACACACACACACAGGATGTGTTAATACTTTCAACATCCGCCCAGTCCTAATTGCAGTGAACTGTCATCACTGTCACACTATACTGACATTGCAACCATGTTCTCTAATCTGCTGCACACTGTATTATATATCCACAGTACGTGTAGCCCCCACCGGGTGTGGCCGAGGGTCGTTTCTGGGTGAGCTAGCACCTGAATCAGAGGTGCCCGTCTTCGTTTGGGTGGCTCTGGGTGTCCTTGCCGTCCGGGCCGTAAACACAGTTGGGCGCAGATCCGACACCGCACATCTGACACAGCGGCAGGTCGTCCGTCCAGCTCTGATGCTGGGCGACCCCGGAAGAGAGAGGTCAGCGGAGATAGCAACACGACTTTAATACTGACATAAGACAGATGTAAAAACAAACCGTATATAGCTGTACGTGATTGCCATTACACACAAAGGCGCATCTGATGTCCAGCCACTGCATTATAATTGACATCCAATTCGATCCTATTCGGGGTATTTAGGTAGCATTGCTACCGTAGCTAGCCATGAGAGACTCAAATCAAATGTAACACAATGGATTGGATGAAACAAGATAGCACTATGGTGGCTTAAAAGTTTTGCTTCGACAAGAAATGCATGCCATGGTTTGCTATAGCAACAGCCTGACATATTTATATATTTAGCCAACTGCTAGCTAGTCGTCTAACGTTAGCTAGCACTAGGTTAGCTTGGCTAGAGCGATTGCAAACACACAAACCAGGCCCCTTTGTATGGATAACTAGACAGACTGACCCGCATACGATATGCAAACCTTGCCAGAGATCAGTGTGCATGTTTTCAAAAGGAGAAACCCTTAATTATCTTACGCTTTGCATCCATGGAGGTATAATATAACTGGAGACGGCATTGAAAATGGCTGCCTATTCATTTCAATGAAAGTTGCTCACAGGCGCATGAAGCCATTTGACGTAGTGGCCAAAGCTCGGTATTGCAGGTCACGTGACGGCATGCGGTCCAAGACCCTTATTTCCCATGGTTTGTGGATTATGATAGATAGGGCTGGAAAACAAAAATTTTCTGGGTATCATTCAGCATCAGAGACCAATCTAATCAATACAAACTTTTAATTCAATGGGGTTTTTTTGTTTTTGAAGCCACCAATACCTGTAACGAGCCCATTTGAAACATGTGCTGTGCACGAGCCTCGGGGACGCTGGTCGCGCGTTCGTGAGTCCTGCGAACTCGGCGGAAAACACGTCACCATAGGAAGACCCGCCCTACTCTGCCTCTGATTGAATAGTTTTAAGGAAGTCATGCAATGACGTCGGCTAACATTTGCTATGCTTTTAGCAATGAAGCTGCTATGATCATGCTAATCATAGATATGAACGTATGTCTATGATGCAAATGATCATGACATGTGGTTACTTTAGGACATCGTTGGAAAAGATCTTGAGGGTAAGTGGGTCAATGTTGAATAACTTAGCTTACATTATCTAATGGTACTTTTCTTTATATTAACGTCAACTATATTGATAGGCTAGGGAGCTATGCTAACGGTAGCTAATGCTAACGGCTTAGGGTTAACTTTAGTTAACGTTAGTTAATACTAACGTTACGTTCGGAGGTCTCAGATGTATTTCAATTTTAACATAATGTTGAGCATGCTCAATGTGACATTGTTCATACATTGATTACAGTCTGTAATCTTGTCTGGCGTTATTTAGCTATAGTGGGCTGATGCTTGCTGCTGCTACTATAGCATTTGCCACATTATACATCAAATTAATCAAGCATGGTTAGTGTTATTACCTGAAGGCATTATTACCATTGCAAGTAAGCATGCCATGTTTATGCCATGCCTGGAAATCAAATTAATATTGTGATTCTTCCCCATCGTACCTCATTGTACACTGATATAATCATTCTCCTTGCCTTTGCTAATACTCATCTCTTTTATCAAACTTTGTGCTAGGAAAGAAATCTGGCTGTGATTCGTCACTAGTGCTCATCCAGGCTGTTGTCATCTCCCGCCTGGACTCCTGCAACTCCCTACTTGCTGCCATCCTGCAGCGTTGGCCATCAGACTCCTGGAGAAAGCTGCTGCTGACCTGGTGTTCAACAGCCCCATGCTCTTCCACACAACTTCCCTACTCCGTTCTCAGCACTGGCTCCCTGCGCTGTCCTATCCAGTTTAGGACTGTGGTGCAAGCCTACAGGGCAAATGAACAGCTCCCTCCTACCTCCAGGCTGTGGTCAAGCTCTGCTGCCTTGAGGTGATTGGTTCCCCAGTTGCTCCAAGCCCCCCTATGGCAGATTGTAACGGCCATGGCTCTTTTCTGTCCTGGCCTCACAGTGGTGGAATGAACTGTGCACTGATGTCAGAACAGAGCCAATAATACACACTGTTCATAGTGAGCCTAGTTATTATTGATTAACTTGGACTGTTTCCTCTCTCCTTGTCAGTCATTAAAATATGTTCAGTGTTTCACAATACTGATGTATAACATTTGTTGTCTTGTCTTTTATTATTGTCCTTGATTAGCTCTGCGTTGTGTTTTCTTGTTTCCAATAAAAGACGGACCCCCAATCTCCTAATATACCACACAGTCCAGTGTCTCCTTTCTCAGGTGTTCCAAATGAATCCCTCCAACATGGGATTTGAGTATAAGCAAAAGCGGTTTATTCCAGATGGTATAACATACAAAAGACCTGTCTGGATGCTGGCTGAACCCAAATCGAAGCACATGCAAACTGAATAGTGGTTTTAACCCTTGGAGAAGGGGGGGTGTCCCACACCCCCCTCCTTCCTTCTAGACAAAGCTCTCTCTCTCTTCTCGAAATACAGCCTTGCACTGAAGATAGGATGAGGCGCCTGACGCCCCAGTATCTAAACAGTCGGTGTTTGTACATCACATGAGAGAATGTCACCCTTGGCCTAGGGAACATGTAAATCTGTCCGGTGGAGACACGTCCTCTACCTAGAACCCCCCTTGAGTATCAACGTGACCCCCCTGGCGTGACCTCCTTCTCCAGAAACCCTCGTGCGGTCAAATAGGAGTCACACACAACTAATTAGAAACAGCTTACGAAGGTTAAGATTAACATTTCTTGATAACAGCCAGCTCCATACATTTTCATCACATTTCATTATTTTGTCTCAGACCATTTCTGAAACAATCATCGGTGTCAGTATACATTTCCCTCCAATGTTATTGCTTGCCCATTTTTAACCATTTAACTACCAGACTGTACAAACGAATTGCACACCTATAGTATTTTCTATTGGTGATTTTTTTTTTTACAAGGTATAGCCTACTTCTCCACTTTCTCTTAATGTTGGTATGAAATGGCAGTCAAACTATGCAATGATGTTCCACACGGTTTCCACCCAAATTCCCAACAAATGTGGCCACCACTCTGTTCAGGACATTCACAGGTCTTGCTCTCAGGGATCGGTAAAAGAAATGGACATGGTTCCTCCATAATGTGCTAAGGCTCTGCTTAGATCAAAGGCTTGGTCATCAGAAAATATCACAAAGACAGTGATCACAAAACAACAATTAAAAACATGTCACCAACTGACCAACTTGACATGCAAGAAAACTGTCATGTCTTTGCACTGTCCTGTCCTGCTCCCAGTCCTGTGTCTACAACAGTGTATGCCTTAACCCTAGTCAAATTTCTAGTATGTGTGAACCATATACATGGCAGTAAACAGATCTTGAGTCATACAAACTGGAGGATGCTTGACCCATACAAACTACTTTAACTCAATTTCAATAAACAACTTCATAATATGGCAGACAGAAGAGCTGAACAGACTAGGTAGATGACTGGATGATCTTACAGAGAACCAAGGGAAATTGACTGGTATTAATGCTAAGAGTAATGAGGGATGAGGTGCAGCTGGGCAGAGCGGAGACAGGTGGCAGGTGATGCAGGAGATGGGAAGGTGAGTAGGCAACAACCAAGCATGAACAGGAAATGGACCATTGGCTCCCCTTGACTGTCCAACCCATCCATCAGCGCCAGCAGAGTGGACACGATAGAGCCAGAGAGAGAGAGACAAATGCAACGCAAGGTTAGTTTAGTTCCAATGCCCATGTGCAACATCAATCAAGTACGCAGCCAAGCTGAAGAACCGAGTTACACCGGAGGTGGAGCGAGGCGGTGGCTCCGTGACAGACAAGCCTCACCTGTGTATCTGGTCCTGTCTGCTGGAGCGTACTGGGGCCAGCCGGTCTATCTTGTGGAAGAAGATGAAGGAGGGTCTCATTAGGTTAACCTGGGGAGAGACCAACAAACAGCCATCACAAGCTCTCAGTCAACACTGAGGATGATGGTCGGGTGTCCTGTCCAATAATTATACCCCCCTCCCCCAACCGCCACAGTTGCCCCATTGGCAAACCTGGTCAAAGAGAAGGCAGAGCTGATTATGTGTTCTGATTCACCAACCCACTTGCTAAGGCAGTCAGCTCCTTTCCTTATAGACACCTTTGTGGTCCCTGCCTACACTCGTTAGTCTGCACCCGCGCCACTGGGGTCTTGCCTGTACTTGGGGGACTGTAGATCAGAGCACTACACATCTGGAGGTGGGGGGGGTTGGGGGGAGTATGTGAAAAACAGGGAATTCACAAGGCAGCTCAAATTAGACAAGACAGCTTAAATACGGCTGGGTCTTCATATGTTTACTGGAGCAACGTACTGTAGTGTGGTCTCACCTAGGAGGTTCTTCTATCAGGTGATCGAACAGAGAGGGGTTGCTCTGCTTCCTGTTCACTGACTGAAAAAGCAATCACAGTGGGATTTAGTGACATCATTATGCACATCAGGAATTCATTATCTCATCTAGTCAGTCAAAAAATGATTTTGTGCTCACCAATAGGTGGCACCTCATATCACTGCATTTATCTTTTAAAACAGCAAACACTGTGTATAAATAAGGTTTTAAACTTCACCAACATCATTATAAATAATCAGCCCCTATGGCTGGATACAGGCTGGCAGGTGCCCATCAGGCTCAGTGAATATCTGGTTGAACTGGTTTAAACTCTGTCCTCAGTATTAGTACTGCCCATGTGCACAATTGATTCGCTAGCTTTTCATTGGGATAGCTGGTGGCAGTGTTCTAGAAAGGTGGTCATGTGCGTTCCTAAGTCAGAGGACCCGGGTTTGAACCCAGTGTGGGCAAGTGTGGTGGAATCAATACAACACCTGTTACAATCGCAGGAATTTTATGGGAAGGAAGGGGCTTCTTTTTTTTTTTTTTTTTAAAGGTTTTGTACCTTCAATATTAGACACTTAAGCAAACAGAAAAACACAAAACACAACTATAAAAGGCCTGGCTTGGTTTAAAGCCCACTCACCACGTCAAGGTGCAGGCCAAGAGTGGGGACACGACAATCACTAACAGACAAACCCTGACAAATACACATGTAAAGACATGTAAAGAAACACGTAAAAACATATAGACTATACATATAGAAATAGATATACATATAGAAATAGAACTTTGGACAGGTACATACTGAATCACATCAAGTACATATCAAGGTGCAGTATCAAAAGCTCGAGGGGCAATAACAAACCACAAGCATTGTTTTTTATTTTTTTTAGTATTTCGTTAAACATAAATATAATTATTTTTTGGGTTTTATGTTTTTAATTGTTGGCATTTCATTAAACATATACATTAACAATTTTAAACAGCAACATAAGGGCACTCTATTAAAGGGACGGTTCTTGCAGAGGTCACGGGTCGGATACGCTGTTTGGATATTCCTAAGGAGATTCATGTTCAACTAAGCCTTGTGCTCCGTTATGCGAGCTCCAATACTACAAATGAACAGTCTCTTGTTGAGATTTTTTGCAGTTGCAAGTGCTGTGTAAAAACTTGTGCTCCGTAATGCGAGCTCCAAGTATTACAATGAACACTGTTTTTCTGTTGTTCCAAAAAAGTTGGGTTCCGTTATGCAAACTCCAACAACTGCATTCAGGTACAGATACTGAGTATATTGGCTGGAAGGTGGTTTGGGATGTTGCTCTCCATGTTCATTAACAGTTTTCCACAGTTGAAGATTATAGTTGCTCAAGTGTAAACTACAGTCATGGCATCACACAAATAAAAGACACATTTAAATAAAGACACACAAATATATATCGACAAAAGAAACATAAACAATACAAGACGCACAAGGAAATACACACAAACACACACTTAAAATGGGACTCATGACTAGAAACAACCCTCTCAGTGATGTACACTACTGGTGATGAAAATGGACCAGCTTTGTTCATTTATTCCTCACAATGTCCTTTGTCATCCTCTCTGTTTCTCGTCTCGCCAAATGGTGCATCCTTATTGTGCAGTATATGGAGGATGCCATTTTCACCAGGAGATGTACATGATTGTCTTCAACCGTGGTTTCAAACATGTGGTTGTGCAGCTCTGGGAACAATGTCTTCTCAGCACTGTAATCCAGGACTTGAGCGACGATGGCTGATGCTAAGCCACGTCCCTGGGGGAGCTTGCCGGAGGTTGTTCTCAAAATCCTTTGGAAGCAACGCTCTGAATCTGTGCACACGGCAACTATCCCTGGAGATGGTTTTTGCAAACCTCCACGATTCTTCAAGAGGATGCTCAATGGACTCACAAGTGAGAGCTTCAGCGCAAGGCATGCAGTTGTGTTTTTCTTTGATCTTCTTCACCACGAAGCCAGCAATGTAGTTGATAGCAGCATCCTTGTATTCGGACACTGCATCAACATTTGGGAAGAGCTGGTAATCATGGTCGACCTCTGCATGCTTCACAGGCTTCAGGTCAAACCTACGTAAGGTATTTGCTGACGCAGGTGTGGCCTCCATGATGCTGGTATCGTCACGGAGTATGCAATTGCCTGTTCCTGTCTTAACTTGCAACTTCACCAGAAGACGCTTGTAGGCAGCTGTGAACTGTCTTGCTGTGGGATTGTTGTTGAATCCACCACAAGCTCTGATAGAGGAGAATAACAGTTCCAGGTGATCTTGGCTCAGCTTGTAAGTGAGGAGGTAATGGCATTGGGTATCTGGCTGACAGACTACTTCTTGGAAAATATTCCACACACTTGCACAACTGGCAATGAAGCCAACTATACATGTTTTTCCTCTGCCAGAATGCATTGGGATGCCTTTGTCATTATTCAGTTCCAAGAGAGACCTTTGGGCCTTCTGCAGGATTTGTTGGACCCGGTCTTTGTTAGATGTCCTCATGGGTGCTTTGTATCCTTTTCCTAAAGGGTTCCTGCTGTTGAGGACATCGAAGGCAGCATCAATGGTTCTCAGGAACTCCACTGTCTCCTCACACCCTCTGAACTGTGGCAGATGCAGCTGTGAATTGCAATATTCCAGAGCATCTGCCACACTGCTGCTGAAAACCTGAGCTGCAAGCTTGACCTTCATCTCCTGTTTCTCCCACCGTATATGAGCCATTTTTAACTTGTTTCCAAGTCGCAGTCCCTCTTTCTCTTGAAGTTTGTTTAGCTCCTGTATGTACTGCCAGCTAATTTATCCTCTTGGAGTTTGCAGTGTACCTCCTTCAGCCAACGCGTTTCTCAGTAGGTTCAGCATGTGGCACACATCCAGTACCACATGAACCACTTGTGATGGCTCTGCAGGATGTGGGAAAGATGATCTCATGTTATGGACATCCAAGTCGGCTCCGAGGGCTCTCAACATGGCGAAGTGGCATGATGGTCCATCGCATGTCAAGGAGACTGTACGAACTCCGATGCCATGGAGTCGCTGAAGGCATTCGTTGATGATATTTGAACGCTCTTCTCCAGTCAGTCCATCAATAAGGAAATAGGCTACTGGGATTTTCCAGGATTCGTCGATTGCAACAACCATGAGGACCAGGGCATCTTTGGCTGGTGGTAGGCTATCATCAACAGTGCCACAGCCAAGGTCCACATATCCATGGAATTTTCCAGCAGCATATTCCACATGCTTCCGTATGGCAACTTCATCCATCATGAGGGCACACAGGGTCTCTTTTCCATCCTTCTTCCTGTCCTTCACATGTGTCTCAATAGCAGAAAAGGCAGGTTTTGTGAATCCTGAGATGTTGCTGTACCAGGTCCGGATGGTGTCGGGATGGGGCAAAAAAAGGTCAAAACTTTCACACACAAAAGCATAAGCCTTGGCGGAATAGAAGTGCAGAGTCATCGCAAATGAACGCAATTCCTCTGACACTTTTGACTTTTTTCCTTCCGCCACTCTGGTGAGTAGCTCCTTTGACACTCCACTGAAGGAGTTCTCAAGCATCTCTGCACAGCCTGTAGAAATCAGCATTTTCTGCTTGAGCTCATTGATGACCTCAGTTAAACTGGACACTCTTTTCTGCAGTCTTCTAGTCTTCTGCTGCTCCAATTTCAGTTTTTTTCTAGAGGTTTCCAGTATGTCCTCGGCTTGACGCTTCAATGATCTGGGAGATTCCATCACTGCATCGTTGTGGTCATCACTGTTTGATTTTGTGGCTTCAGACACGTGATCATGTACCGCACAGTCCTGTACCTGTAATTCCTCAACTTCCAATTCCACAGCTGTATCATTGTGCTGTGGGACTACAATTGACACTGTGTCATCATGCAGTTCCTCCATCACAAGGATGTCACTACACTCCAATTTTTCAGTGACATTTGCGTCCTCGTTAGCACTAACAAACACAGTGCAGTAACTGTGGTCATTTTGTACAGTGACACTTACCTCTGCACTTACCTTAGGTTCCGGGGATGCTGTGGTGTCTACAGAGAAGTTGAAAATTGTGGGGACAGCTGTTGAAATTAGTTTTTTTCTCCCACTGCTGTTGTCGAAGCACTCCTCTGCAAAATGTTGGGCACATATCCGGGAATTTCTGTTTGGCATCCAATTCTTGCGTCTTACATTATGGACCCACTGACACAGCCGTGCCCGGTCATTGGATGGAAAGCTGTGGAGAAGTTGTGTTGAGTTATAATGGCACACTATCATGCAGAGAACAAGCAGTGTGTGGCATGGGTAAATGTAGGCTACTCTTTCTTCCCAACCAAAAGTATTGTTTCCCTTCCTTTCTTAAATCTAAGCCCCCCCCCCCCCCCAATATCTGCCCTTACCAAACCACATAGTAAGTACATAAAGTATTTACTTAATCGTCATAGAACTTTTTGATGGAATGCCACATTGCATAATTATTCCTTATCAACTCAAGCTACATTTTGCTCACCACAGACTGATGTTAATTAGGCCTATGACTTTTCTGAATTACACCAGTTAGTTATTCATTTGTTTGGATGACTTCTACACAAATTAGATAGATATGGACTGTAGACTACAATAATAGATTGGTGAAGATAAATGTAACTTACCTAAGAACAGCATAATCGTGTTACAGTTAGCTATCCTTAAGTTTAAATGGTAGCTAACTAGCTAGGTAACTAGCTAACCAGCTAGGTGTTGTGTCCAGGCTATGCCTTAAGGGACTGGCACGTAAGACGTAATATACGTCATCATGGGTGTGCGTGAGTGCGTTGTTAGAGTGTGTGGCATAGGGAAGTAAAGCAGAGTATGCTGTGAGTTTGAAGCATGTGTCCGTGTCAATCTATCTAGCATAACATTTGGCGACGAAGATGGCTGGATTTAATCTCCCTCCACCGGACCCATTCCTGGCGCTACCGGGGGAGCCTGCAGTGCCATGGAAACGTTGGTTAACAGGTTTCAATGCCTATATTGATGCAATGGGATTCACGGCCGAACAGATGCCGGCCGCGCGCAAGAAAGCCCTTCTCGTTCACTGCCTCGGGACCGAGGGACAGCGAATCCTGGAAGCACTCGGATCTGCAACAACATTCGACGGAGTTGTGGCGTTACTGACTGGTCACTTCGCGGGGAAACAGCGAGTTCTGATGCGAAGATACAAACTACGGAAGCGCCACCAGCGACCGGGTGAGTCCCTACAAGCTTTCGTGGCAGACCTCCGCGATCTCGCCCGAACCTGTGACTACGGTGCGCTGCATGATCAAATGATTAGAGATCAGCTGATTGAAGGCACGTCATGTGAGAAAACAAGAGAAAGACTGTTAATGGAATCAGACGATCTTTCACTGGCTGACGCTATCAAAACCGCTTTGCAAGTGGAGTCGGCATTAGAGTGTTCTTTCCTGCTGAACACCGTTGATAGCGCACAGAAGCAACAGGCGCCGACTCAACACGTGCCACCACAAGCCTCCTTGGCCACTGGGACTGACGTTGCTATGTTACAAATGGTCAGACAGCGCCCTCATGTGGTCCCCGGGAGCAACTGCGCCAACTGTGGTTCCTCTTCCCACGAATCTAGATCACCACAGTGTCCTGCCCGTGGCCAAACTTGCAGAAATTGTGGGAAACTCAGTCATTATGCAAGAGTCTGTCGTTCAGCCACATCCAATGCCCCCTCACGTAACAATTCTGCCCGGACCTCCCAATCCACTTCTAACTCCGCTGATGTTAGTAATGTCCTCTCCACAAGCGCATCGTTCAAGACATGCACTGTACAGCTGGGGGAGGTGGGCGTTCCGTTGCTTGTGGATACCGGAGCTGCAGCATCACTGCTCAATCAGGCTACGTACAAAATGTTCTTCTCCCACATTCCAATTGGCCCACGACCCGGACTTCCCCTGCGGGGGTACGGAAACTCTCAGATTGATGTGGTGGGCACCATTAACCTGCCTGTCAGCTATGGGAAAAAGCACCTGCCTTCCTTCCCATTCACAGTGGCACGCCGGGGGGCTAACCTGCTCGGCCTGGACCTGTTCTTAGACCTGGGTTTCTCACTGATGGACGACGGCGGCCAGGCTATAATGCAGGTCCTGCCCACGACACTCCATAACAAGTGCCCAGCGTTGTTTGAAGGATTGGGCTGCGTGACTGCATTCACCCACCGCCCTCGTGTGGACCCGGAGGTGGCACCAGTGATTCAGCCTCTCAGACGGGTGCCGCTTGCGTTCAGGGATGGCGTCTCCGCTGAACTGTCCTCCATGTTGGAGGAGGGCATCATCGAGCCCATAGATGCATCACCGTGGGTCTCAAACTTGGTGATTGCTAAGAAGAAGACGGGGGGACTCCGGATATGTGTGGACCTACGCCAGGTGAATAAAGCCATTATCCCGGACAAGTACCCTCTGCCCACAGTGGAGGAGCTCACAGCCCTCTTCCACGGCTCAACAGTCTTTTCGAAGCTGGATCTACGGCAGGGCTACCTTCAAGTACCTCTCCACCCAGCCAGCCGGGACCTGACGGCGTTCGTGACACACGCCGGGGTGTTCAGGTACAGGCGTATGCCATTTGGCCTGAACTCAGCACCCAGCTGCTTTCAAAAAATTATGTCAACCATCCTGGCTGGGCTTCCGGGGACAGCAGTTTACCTTGATGACATAGTGGTCCACGCACCGGACCAGGCCACCCATGATGCCCGCCTACACGGCGTGTTCGAGGCGCTGACAAGAAATCATGTCACCCTGAATGCAGACAAATGCCTCCTCGCAGCATCTGCTGTGGACTTTCTCGGATTCCGCCTTTCAGCAGAGGGGATCATGCCCCTGGCGTCCAGTGTTGAGGCGGTGCAACGCATCCCTGAGCCGACCTCTGCGCCTGAGGTTGCCTCATTCCTCGGTATGACCGCTTACTACCTGCGCTTCCTGCCCCACTACTCGGACACGACAGCGCCCTTGCGCCGCCTACTGCGGAAGGACGAGCCATGGGCCTGGTCATCAGAATGCGCTGACGCTTACTCGACACTGAAGGAACAGCTGACCTCTCCTCCTGTCCTGGCTCATTTCGACGTTGACAGCCCTACCCTGGTGACCTGTGACGCTTCTACCGCTGCGGTCGGGGCTGTCCTGTCCCAGGTGCAGGACGGCGTGGAGAGGCCAATAGCCTTCGCATCTCGGGCCCTATCTGAGACGGAGCAGCGCTACTCGGTGGGCGAACGGGAAGCACTAGCCTGTGTGTGGGCATCTGAGCGGTGGCATATGTTCCTCTACGGTCGCCACTTTACCATCAGGACGGACCACCAAGCGCTAACTACAGTGCTCTCCACCTCTGGCACAGGACACAAGCCGCTACGGCTTCACCGCTGGGCCGATCGCCTTCGGCAATATCACTATGATCTCGCTTTCACCCCGGGAAGAGACAACGTGGTTGCTGACCTCCTCTCGCGTTCCATCGCGGCCCCAAAGCCCTCTGTTCCGCCAAACCCGCATATTTGGACAGACGACGAGGAACCAGTCCTCATCCAAACACTTTACACGCCTCTGCAGCCTGCGGTCACGCTGGAGGAACTGCAAGCAGAATCAGACAAGGACCCAATACTGTCCAAGCTGCGCATGTACATCAGAACCGGCTGGCCAGCCAAGATCCCAGAGGAGCTGAAACCATTCGCCAGGGTGAAAGATGGGTTGTCCTGCTGGGCGGATACGTGTGTTTCAAGGGGGCTCTGCACCGTCATTCCGACCACCCTGCGTGCCCGCGTGCTAGTGATGGCACATGAGGGGCACCTGGGAGTGGTTAAACTCAAGCAGCGATGCCGCGAACTGGTGTGGTGGCCGGCCATTGACCGGGACATCGAGCATCTGGTCCAAGACTGCTCCGCTTGCCTTCTCAGCGGCAAGACGGGGCCCCCAGCTCCTGCACCCCTACAGCCACTTCCCTGGCCTTCCCGCCCATGGAGCCATATACAACTGGATATATGTGGTGAAATCCATGGCCGTGGGGTTCCTCATCACCAGCGCTTTCTCGTAGTCATATATGATCTCCACTCCAAGTGGCCAGAGGTGGTGCCAGTGGGAACAGTGACGTCGCATGTCATAATTCAAATATTGGATGGTTTGTTTGCGCGCTGGGGGTTACCTAAGGCTGTGACAACTGATAACGGACCCCAGTTGACGTCCGCGGAGTTCTCGGATTTCCTGGCCAGAAGGGGCGTCAAGCACATCCGAACGGCGTTCTACCACCCTCAAGCCAACGGAGGGGTGGAGCGCTTCAACGCTACACTGAAAAACGGCATCCGTGCACACATGGCACAAGGCTGCACATTCGACGTTGCACTCAATCAGACAGTGCTGCACTACCGGGCGAGTCCACACTGCACAACTCAGGTGTCACCATCACTGCTAATGCTGGGTCGGGACATTGAACTCCCACTGCACAGGCTCCGGGCACCCACTGTAATGCCCAACAGGCCCTCGCTCGCGCAGACACAGGAGATCGTGGCTGCACGGCAGCAGAAGACAAAGGAGAAAGTGGACAGGTGGCGCAGGGCACGGGCACCATCAATCCAGGTCTCGGACTGGGTCAGGACTCAACGGCCGCAACGCCCCAACAAGATGTCGTCATTCTGGTCCCAGCCCAGACAAGTCACACGGATTCTCGGCCCTGCTACCTTTCTACTGGATGATGGCTCACGTTGGCACGCCTGCAGGCTGAGGAAAGTTCCAGCGCCCTCACCTCCAGGTCATGCAGATACAGCGCCAGCTCGCGTGGGCATTGACCCTGGCCCGCCCCCAGCTCCGGTGTGGGCTGCACCGGACGAGCCAGTGGCACCGCAGCATCAGGAGCCTGTGGTGCCGGATCCCAGGCCAGTGAGGGTCCGAACTCGGCCCGTTACTCTGGAGGACTACGTTACGTCCTATCATACCTAGGGTAGGTGGGGGGTTTGCCAGTTCTATGGACGTTGTTATTACTCTGCTGTTTAGTTGATTTTGGTTAATTGCACTGTTCTTCACTCATACTATTTTAGGTTGTTTTCAGAGGGGGGAGGAAATGTTGTGTCCAGGCTATGCCTTAAGGGACTGGCACGTAAGACGTAATATACGTCATCATGGGTGTGCGTGAGTGCGTTGTTAGAGTGTGTGGCATAGGGAAGTAAAGCAGAGTATGCTGTGAGTTTGAAGCATGTGTCCGTGTCAATCTATCTAGCATAACACTAGGTAACATAATTTAAAATTGACAGACTTTATTCAACTTTGGCTATAATCGTTCACATACCAGTACATAGGTACATCTGATCCTGATCGGTTCACGCAATTGTAGGCAACACAAGAAGGCATTTTCTCATCTAAGGCTAATGTTTTCTATCACATATGACTTGCAAAACTATCGGTGTTCTTGTTGCTGAGAGGGGCGACTGGGATCAATCTTGAATTTATATAGGTGTTTCGCCCATCCCACACCACGTGCGTCTTCCACTTTCACATCTGGCCATCACCTGCTGCTCGACCAATATCTACAGTTTGGGCGCATAAAAGGTAAAGTTCAAAGTAATCACTCTATAACATAGTTTACTTTCCTTTATTAATAGACATGCACACGTAAAAGCTTTTGATTGAGAGCTAAATTATGGTACTATTGATTTAATGTCTGCCGGTGTCGTGGATGCTGACCATGCTAATGTTAGCTAGCTAGCTAGTTTACTTGATTTTGACTTTTTAATGTTCTATGATTATAGATAACCGTGCTAGTCAAAATGTCTCAAAGACACTTTTACTTATTACACGTGCTGCCTATGTGGAATAATTATCTGCGAACAATACATATAGTCAATAGAATATTTGACTAATTCTAGACTGCAAAGAAGTATTGCTGTAGCTAGCATTGTAGAATATGGTAGAAAGGAAAACAGTATTGTCCACTCCCATTGTCTTCATTTCTTTTAAATCATATTTTACAGTGAGATTGCAGCGAGGACTATGGCCGGGCTGGCAGCAGTACCTGGACAGAGTGAGTGTAGTGTACAGTATATAATACCTCCATGGTCGAACTGAATTAATAACAATATGTCCAAAGTAAATAATTGTATTGTATTGTTTATGTGCCCCTTCATATCAAAGAGAATAGGCCTACACATACTATTCATGAAGTAGCAATGTGATATGTATCTTTAGTTTTCAAATTATTGCCATCAAAACTAGCAGAAATGAATGTCAATATCACTTCTATAGAATGTTGTCTTTAGGATAGTGACTGTGGTGAGTTGAAGTGGTGATAAGAACCTGTATAAGTCAATATGTCTGTAGAACAACACAAATAAAGTTCTACTCACACTGTGTATTACATAGAATGTATTTTATTTATTTGAACCCTTAGGCAAAACAGTGTGGATCATTGGGGACAGCTACGTCCGACGTGCTGAGGAGAGAGCCAGGCACGAACGGAGAGGAAACCTCGGACTCGATGCGCGGGTCTGGTGGTTTGGCTGGGGTGGCCTGAGATGGAGGAACCTTGTCCCTTTCTTCCACCAGTCCCTGAGAGGAAGAACAGCCCCGGATGTCCTGCTCATCAACTGTGGCGGCAATGACCTCGGCAACATCACAGGAGTGGACCTTGTCGCCGCGATGAAGCAGGACCTGCAGCACCTCCACCGCCGCTTCCCCAGGATGAAGATTATCTTCTCATGCATCACTGAGAGACGCCAGTGGAGGGCTGCAAATCCGGGGGGCATTAACAGAGCCAGAAAATGGGTGAACAGTGTGATGACCACATTTGTTCGGCGTTTGGGTGGCAACAGTGTTGGGCATCCTCGCATACGGTTTAACTGCCCTGGTTTATTTCTGACGGATGGAGTTCATTTCACCACTTTGGGAAATGACATTTTTTTAAATAGCATCTCGCAGTCCCTTGAAGCTACAATCCAGAGTGGGTGAAGCTGCCAACTTGTGATGGTGATTGCAGTGTTGAGTCCAAGTATGGCCTTCTCCAACTCTGGATTGTAACTTCAAATATATTTTTTCTGCAGAAAACTGTCATTAACAAACCAGAGCGTTATTCTTTATGTGATGATACACTTCCTGTTGTCATTTGCAAATGTATATGGTCATCACACTGTTCACTCATTTTACTGTTCTTCCTCTTTCCTTTCCCTCATTTACTTATCCTCCCTTGGCCCCCTTTCCCTCCTCCCCTTCCACTCTTCCTCCCGTCCCTCCTCCCCCTCCACTCTTCCTCCCCAGCCTTACCACCCCGTGGTGTTCTGGTCTCTTTCCTCTCCATGTTGGATGTAGCTGTCCCAATCAATGTCAAATCGATTTCTTTTTGGATCCGACGCTTGGACATCGAGCCCCAAGTCTAGATCAAACAGCTACGCTGCCGCAGCTAGCCGCGGCTCGCCAGCCCTAACCAGCTCCTGACTGGGCTAGCCCATTAGCCAACAGGGGACAGCCGTCCCCTGCCTCTCCAGTACCAACCCAACACACCGGAGGCCGTGCCTTGCTCCCAGTAGATCGCGTGAGTATTACCAGCACTACTAGGTAAGTAGCCCCCACTCTCCCGGCTAGCACTGCTAGTTAGCAGCCCCACTCCCCCTGCTAGCACGGCTAAGTAAATAGCCCTACCTCCCCGTTAGCATTACTACATAAATAGCACTCCCTCTCCCCGCTAGCAACTGAGTTTTATCCACCTGCATACTATACCTCCGTTCTCAAAGTCGCGCATTAATATTGGTGGTACCTGAGAGTCTGACGTCCGGATCTCGAGGTCTGTTGTCCTCTGGTTTTCGTTCGTTCCACAGTTTGCTGAGCGGGATTTACAAGCCAGCAGCTGAGCCTTGTGTTAGCAAGTAGACTAAGGTTGTTGTCCTCTGGTTTTCGTTCGTTCCACAGTTCGCTAAGCGGGATTTACAAGCCAGCAGCTGAGCCTTGTGTTAGCAAGTAGACTAAGGTTGTTGTCCTCTGGTTCTCGTTTGTTCCACAGTTTGCTGAGCGGGATTTACAAGCCAGCAGCTGAGCCTTGTGTTAGCAAGTAGACTAAGGTTGTTGTCCTCTGGTTTTCGTTCGTTCCACAGTTTGCTGAGCGGGATTTACAAGCCAGCAGCTGAGCCTTGTGTTAGCAAGTAGACTAAGGTTGTTGTCCTCTGGTTTTCGTTCGTTCCACAGTTTGCTGAGCGGGATTTACAAGCCAGCAGCTGAGCCTTGTGTTGGCAAGTAGACTAAGGTTGTTGTCCTCTGGTTTTCGTTCGTTCCACAGTTTGCTGAGCGGGATTTACAAGCCAGCAGCTGAGCCTTGCGTTAGCAAGTAGACTAAGGTTGTTGTCCTCTGGTTTTCGTTCGTTCCACAGTTTGCTGAGCGGGACTTACAAGCCAGCAGCTGAGCCTTGCTTTTAGCAAGTAGACTAAGGTTGTTGTCCTCTGGTTTTCGTTCGTTCCACAGTTTGCTGAGCGGGATTTACAAGCCAGCAGCTGAGCCTTGCTTTTAGCAAGTAGATTTAGTTTGTTGTCTTCTGGTTTTGTTTGTTTACAGTTTGCTGAGCGGGATTTACAAGCCAGCAGCTGAACCTTGCTTTTAGCAAGTAGATTGGGTTGGTTGTCCTCTGGTTTTCGTCGGTCTTACAGCTTGCTGAGCGTTGTTTTGCTCAAGCCAGCAGCTGAGCCCTGCTCTTAGCAAATAGATTGGCGGTTTTATCCTCTTATTTTAATTCCGCAATTAGTTTAACGAGTCTTGCGATGGCTCCACACCCTCCCGCCCCTAACTGCTCGGGTTGCCTCCAGCGTAGCCAAATAATCTCAGAGTTGGAAGGTAGGATCTCTACTCTACACTCTGTACATCAAGTCAAACATTACCTGAACTCAGTGCTACCCGACCCAGATGTCGACGTCCAGCCTCCCACTGTTCCACCGTCGGCGACATCCGGGGGTGGAGATGTGGATTTTAGTTTCCTCCTGAGTGAGAAATCCTGGCCCAGACTCGGAGCCAGACCCAAGCATTCAAGCCCCACCCCTTGGACCGTTGTTAGGCGGAAACGAGAAAGGGAAACCTCCAGGGTCCCCTCCCAACCCTCCGACGACGACACCCTCCTACTGAGGAATAGCTTTGCTTTATTCGCCGAGCCTGTATCCAAGAGGTCTAAGGATACTAGCATCAGATCCTCGTCCAGGCTCTCTGCTACTGGGGCCCATCTCACACCCCGCCCTACTCAGTACCGTACCCATACTCCGCAGCCCACCCACACCTCTCTGGTTGGTGAGCGGCAAAATAGCCAGGCTTATAAGCCTGCTCCCCGGCCTAAGCATAGCCCAGTCCACCGTGGGGACCCACGGCCCCCACCCTCTACCACTTGGCCTTCAGGTGTGAGGCAGCAAAGGAAGTCCCCTAAGCCCAGTGGGCCCGCCACTGATCCCGCCCCCCCATCTGTGCTCGTCATCGGATCCTCCATGGTGCGCCATGTAGTGGTCCAGAAAGCCCAGACCTGCTGCTTCCCAGGAGCTAAGGTCTCGGACATCAGGACTGTTGTCCCATCACTCCTCGCAGAAAATCCCCTGGCCTCATCCATTATCATCCATGTCGGAACAAATGACATCAAGCTCCAGCAGTCTGAGCGGCTGAAGGAGGATTTCAAGGACCTGATCTCCACTGCTCAGGCGTCAGGAAAGACCTGCATCATCTCTGGCCCGTTCTCCTCCCCCCGATATGGTGATGCCAAATATAGTAGGATCTGTCAGCTCCACATCTGGCTGAAAGGCTACTGCTTCCAGTTGAAGCTTCCCTTCATAGATAATTTCACCACTTTCTTAAACCGCTCGGACCTCTTCGCCAGGGACGGCCTTCATCCTAGTAGGTCAGGTGCCCATCTGCTCAGTATGAATATGGACCTGACGCTGAGATCTTCCAGCGTCTGATGTGGGGTTAGCCCGACCCGTCTCAACCACCCTACTGCCAAACATAAACCTCCTGTACCCGCGGGTCGGGCTACAGCAGCTCCATCTCACCAGCGCCCCATCACCATAGACCTTGATTCCCTGCCCCTCACTGAGACCTGGCATAGCGACGTCTATATTTTTATAAACAAATTCTGCCCACCTGAATATGCCATTCAGCGAATTATCTCCCACCGCACCCCTAGTACCATAAAGAAACAGTCAGGTGGATCTAATATAAAAAACCTGATATCAGTACCAGTGAATATACCATCCAGGCCTACTAGTCAGGCGAGCCAGCCCTTTTTTCCGGAAGCTATTTCAATGGCGATTCTAAATGTCAGGTCCCTACCAAGCAAAACTTTTCTCATTAATGATCTTATATGTGAACGCAAACTAGACTGTATGTTCCTAACTGAAACCTGGCTAAATATAAATGGATCAGCAGCCCTCATTGAAGCCTCTCCCCCTAACTACAGCTTTTTTCAATCTATCAGAAGTGGGAAAAAAGGTGGAGGAACAGCCACCATAGCTAAAGATGCCCTCAGCTGCAGGACCATCTCCTTTGATGATTTCGCCTCTTTTGAATACCACGCTATTGTCCTAAAATGCCAGCCCCCAGTTCTGGCAGTAACCGTGTATAGGCCTCCCAAACAATGCCTTGCCTTCTCTACAGAATTTCCAGAACTCCTGTCCATCATCCATACAAATTATGATAAGATTATCATCATTGGAGATTTCAACATACACGTAGACACTGAGGCGGACTCGAAAGCTAGGGACTTTATCAACCTCCTAAACTCCATGGATTTTACCCAACATATCTCTGAGCCAACTCACAACCGTGGCCACACCCTTGATCTAGTGATTACTAAGGGCCTGACTATCACTGTTTCCTCTATTAGTGACCTCGCCCTTTCCGACCATTTCTGTATCTTCTTCACTGCATTAGTTCCTAAAGTCAAAAATAATACTGAGCGCTTTATAAAGAAACGTTATCTTACCTCCGCAGTAGCCGATAGTTTTAGAGAAATAATGACCACAAACAATTTATCAACTCCAGAACTGGGGCCCTTAGGAAATATTGAAGACCTGGCAACCACCTTTAACACCAGAGTAAGGGCAGCCTTGGATTCTGTAGCACCTATTAAACTGAAAAGGATCACAACCAATAATAAAGCCCCATGGCGAAATGAGGAAACATATCAACTAAAGAGAACCTGCAGAAGTTCTGAGCGTATATGGCGAAAAACCAAGTTACAGGTCCACCATGACATTCTCAAAGATCATCTCTCTGCTTTTAATAAAGCAATAAGAAATGCAAGGAAAGACCACTTCTCAAAATTGATATCTATCAACCGAAATAATTCAAGAGTGCTCTTCTCAACAATCGATAGCCTAATAAACCCTGCCGTAAAAACACCTGATAACCTGCTCTCTACCTCCAAATGTGAGGAATTTGCAGCTTACTTCAGAGATAAGATTATGAATATTAGAAGGAATATCACTCAGGAAAGGCCATGCATCCCGTTCACAGATCCTCTCCCTCCATGTAATGGACATATGAGCCTGTTTACACTGATGGACACAGAAATGTTGAGAAAAGTAGTATCCAAACTCAAAACCTCCACATGCCTGCTGGATCCCATCCCCACCGATTTTTTCAAAACTATTTTTGACTCTGTATCCTATGACATTTTATCCATTGTTAATGACTCCCTATCTACAGGTGTCTTCCCACCAATACTTAAAACTGCTCTGGTGAGACCCGTACTGAAGAAAAACAACTTAGACACTTCAGTTTTTAGCAATTTTAGACCAATCTCCAACCTTCCATTTTTGAGTAAAATTCTGGAAAAAATTGTTTTCGCACAGATTAATGATTTCCTAGCTACAAGTTGTACCCTTGACCTTTTCCAGTCCGGCTTCCGTGCCCACCATAGCACAGAGACGGCATTAGTCAAAGTTGTAAATGACCTCAGAATTAATGCTGACTCCAAAGAGCTTTCTGTTCTTGTCCTCCTGGACCTGAGTGCAGCCTTTGATACTATAGATCATGCAATCCTCATCGAAAGACTGGAAAAGTGGGTTGGCCTCTCTGGTCCAGTCCTAAATTGGCTTAAGACCTATCTAACCGGTCGTGATTTCTTCATTGCCCTCGGTGAACATAGCTCAAGAAAGATCCCTATGACCTGTGGGGTGCCCCAAGGATCGATCCTAGGACCTCTACTCTTCAGCCTGTACATGCTGCCCCTTGGCAGTGTCATCAGGAGGCACAATATTAGCTACCATAGCTATGCAGATGATACTCAACTTTATATTTCCGTAACACCCAGTAACTACAGTTTGGTTGACTGCCTTGTCAAGTGTATTACAGATATAAATGTATGGATGTCACATAATTTCCTCCAACTAAACCAGGACAAAACAGAAGTACTGATCATTGGAGAAAAAGCTGAAAGAGAGAAACTAGCTGCACACCTAAAAACTCTGGAAATTGACACCAATTGCCAGGCTAAAAACTTAGGTGTCATACTTGACTCAGATCTTAACTTCGAAAACCACATCAAGAATATTACAAAGACATCCTTTTACCACCTAAGGAACATTGCCAAGGTGCAACCCTTTCTCTCTCAGGCTGACACCGAAAGATTAATGCATGCTTTCATCACAAGCAGGCTGGACTACTGCAATGCTCTACTATCAGGCCTACCAAAGAAAGCAATCTCTAAGCTACAAATAATACAGAATGCTGCAGCAAGAGTCCTCACTAAGACTAGACGAAGGGCACACATCACACCAGCGTTAAAATCACTACACTGGTTACCAGTCAACTCTAGAATAGACTTTAAAATACTATTACTAGTCTATAAATCTCTCCACAGTCACTCACCAGAATATATTTCAGACATGCTTGTTAAGTACATGCCAAACAGACCACTTAGATCCTCAGGCACTGAACTTTTAACAGTTCCAAAAGCCAGGACCAAGAAACATGGAGAGGCAGCTTTTAGTTTCTATGCCCCCAACCTCTGGAACACCCTACCGGAGTGCCTAAGAAGAACTGAAACAACGGAGGTCTTCAAGCGAGACCTCAAGACGTACCTTTTCGACCTAGCCTACAATCACTAGCTAAGACCCTGAGATTCAGAAAGGCAGCCTCAAACCTACCTGTGAATCCTCTGTATACATTGATACTTGTCCTGCTATGCAATGTATGTATATCAAGTAGTGTACAGAAGCTGGTTATCCTGAAACAGGCTTGTTCTGACTGTTGTGTTGCTTCAATGACTCAGTGTGCTACTAACCGTTTTTCTGTCTCCCCTAGTGTCTCTCTCTCTCCCTCCTATCCTCTAACCAGGTCCAGTGTCAGCTGCGGAGCTGTGGATATCGTAGTATTTAGTACACACACACACACATGTACACACAAGACACACATCAGTCCACATCCGGCTTTGGCCTGGACCTGATGCTCTTAGCCTTTCTTGCTCTTAGCCTTTCTTGCTCCGAAAACTTAATTTAAACTTAATTTACTATTATTTATTGTTCTTTAAATGTTCTTAGCCATTAGACAAATATATTCCAGGAGCCTGCCCCAGGTTGCCTGTTTCAATATCTGTGTGGTCTGAATGACTCTATGTGCTACTAACCCTGCTCTGCCTTCCCTCTGCCTTCCCTCTCCCTGGTGCCTCTCTCTCTCCCTCCTATCTTCTAACCAGGTTCAGTGGATGCCACACTGTCACCAGCAGACCTCACGAAGTCCGATAGATACCCCTGTGTCTACTGTGGATGATGTAGCATGTCCGTAGAATATTCTCTCCCCTATGATGTTTTTAGCCTCTCTCACTCTGAAATGTAATTCAATGCAATGTATTGCTTCATAAATGTTCTTAGCCGGTAGACAAACATACTCCTGGAGCTTGCTCGATCGCCTTGTTGAGAGGCCCCCCCCAAAAAAAAAAGCTAATTCAAGCGGGACTTGTTTTGTTTGAATGTTGTTGTTTTGTTTTGTTTTCAAATCCTTTATATATTTATCCTTAATAAAATCCCCAAAGTGAAAACCATCTCCTGGTCTCTATGTGCTGCTGCCAAGCTAAGGTCCTAGCTGGACTACACTCCCACTGGGGATGTCACAACTATTAGAAATGTTTAATTTTACTTTAATGCAAACAATGTTAGAGTGGGTAGCCTATCATTTTTAATTTCACTGTACAGTATTGTATATACACTGTATGGACAAAAGAATTGGGACATTACACCTACAGGAGGTTTTATGACATCCCATTCTAAATTCATAGGCATTAATATGGAGTTGGTCCCCGTTTGCAGCTATAACAGCTCCCACTCTTCTAGGAGGCCTTTCTATAAGATGTTGGAGTGTGTCTGTGGGAATTTTTGCCCATTCATCCAGAAGAGCATTTGTGAGGTCACACTGCTGTTGGACTAGAGGGCCTAGCTGACAATCTCCGTTCTTCATGTAGTTCATCCCAAAAGTGTTCGCTTCGCTGGGGTTGAGGTCAGGGCTCTGTGCGGGCCAGTCAAGTTCTTCCACACCAACCTCACCCAACCATGCCTTTATGGACCATTGTAGGTTCAGTAATATGTAGGTGTCCCAATACTTTTGTCCATTTAGTGTAAATGAAAGTCACAGATTTTCTTTAGACCAACTGTAGGCCCAGCCGATATGAATGTTTTGTACATAAATACTCCATCACTTAAAACAGGTATCAAATCTTAAACACTTGACATTGTTTATGACTGAAGGAGAGGAAACAGTCCAAGTTAATTGAAAATAAACTAATGTTAATGTGAGCTCGTAGTTTTCCAAGAGTACATCCTTAGAACAGACTAATGAATTCCACGGTGGACAGGAGATCTCCAGAAAACAGTATTACATTAGTCATTTATCAGACAATTATAAAAAGCAACTTTCATTAAGTGCATTTAACATACTGTAGGTATGCAAGAGTACTGTAATGAACCTTGGTCTAGGTGTGGGTATTAACTGTAGGCAAAGGGGCTGCCACCACCTTTAGTCCCTGGTATGGTCCGGTGTTAAGAGAGCTGAGAACAACAACAGCACACTAGACAACAACCTAAGAAAACATGTCATTTATTGCACCAACTCATGAAACAGCAGGTTCTTTGTGGGCCTGATGGGAGTCTGGCCAATCGGTGACACCTCTCCCTCAGACAGGTCAGTCCATCCAGTATCAGAAAAGCCACACCCAGCATCACAGCAATTCACCCCACGTAGGTGGGCACTCGGTATGGCACTCAACGTTTACACAAACACACACACATGTGCACACAAACAGTAAATTACACACTGGATCACCCTGTATAGGCAGGCACACTCAATTGCAAACACACTAGATATCACCCTGAGTCGGCACACTGGTACATGGGCGCATAGTTTAAGCTGGGCTAGACAGGCATGTTATCCTCTCCCGTGAGTGCAAGTTAACAATTGCTTCGTCAGACTAGTTGCCCTGACGGACATGAAGCTCCGCTCCCCAGACTGCCCGACTGGCTCTGCTTTCTTAGTCCACCCCTCAGCAATCAAGTCCAGCCGAGGGTGATCAGAGCCTCTGTCAGCGGCCCAGTTCAGGTGCACCCCATTAGTCTTTCATTAGTGACACTGCAGCTTCACTACAGTACCACTGCCCGCTAGAACTCATAAGTGCATCTCCTTTCTAAACAAGCGTCTAAGAGCTTAACCTGTTGCTAAAGACAAAGTACAAGAACAAATAAAATAGGTGTTAAAAGGAAGGGTCCTGGGCACATCTTGAACAGGTGAATTTTCAGCATGCGGCGAAAGATGGGCAGCGACTCTGCTGTACTGACATCAGTGGACAGTTCATTCCACCACTGTGAGGCCAGGACAGAAAAAAGCCATGGCCACGCCAATCTGCCGTAGGGGGGCTTGGAGCAACTGGGGAACCAATCACCTCAAGGCAGCAGAGCTTGACCACAGCCTGGAGGTAGGAGGGAGCTGTTCATTTGCCCTGTAGGCTTGCACCACAGTCCTAAACTGGATGGGACAGCGCAGGGAGCCAGTGCTGAGAACGGAGTAGGGAAGTTGTGTGGAAGAGCATGGGGCCGTTGAACACCAGGTCAGCAGCAGCTTTCTCCAGGAGTCTGATGGCCAACGCTGCAGGATGGCAGCAAGTAGGGAGTTGCAGGAGTCCAGGCGGGAGAAGACAACAGCCTGGATGAGCACTAGCGACGAATCACAGCCAGATTTCTTTCCTAGCACAAAGTTTGATAAAAGAGATGAGTATTAGCAAAGGCAAGGAGAATGATTATATCAGTGTACAATGAGCTATGATGGGGAAGAATTACACTATTAATTTGATTTCCAGGCATGGCATATACATGGCATGCTTACTTGCAATGGTAATAATGCCTTCAGGTAATAACACTAACCATGCTTGATTAATTTGATGTATAATGTGGCAAATGCTATAGTAGCAGCAGCAAGCATCAGCCCACTATAGCTAAATAACGCCAGACAAGATTACAGACTGTAATCAATGTATGAACAATGTCACATTGAGCATGCTCAACATTATGTTAAAATTGAAATACATCTGAAACCTCCGAACGTAACGTTAATTAACTAAGGTTAACTAAAGTTAACCCTAAGCCGTTAGCATTAGCTACCGTTAGCATAGCTCCCTAGCCTATCAATATAGTTGACATTAATATAAAGAAATGTAACATTGGATAATGTTAGCTAAGTTATTCAACATTGACCCACTTACCCTCTAGATCTTTTCCAACGATGTCCTAAAGTAACCACATGTCATGATAATTTGCATCATAGACATACGTTCATATCTATGATTAGCATGATCATAGCAGCTTCATTGCTAAAAGCATAGCAAATGTTAGCCGACGTTATTACATATGACTTCCTATCCAATCAGAGGCAGAGTAGGGCGGGTCTTCCTATGGTGACGTGTTTTCCGCGCATTCGCAGGAATCATGAACGCACGCCCAGCGTCCCCGAGGCTCGTTCACAGCACATGTTTCAAATGGGCTCGATACAGGTATTGGTGGCTTCAAAAACAAAAAAAAACAATTGAATTAAAAGTTTATATTGATTAGATTGGTCTCTGATGCTGAATGATATCCAGAAAAATTGTGTTTTCTTTTTCTAGCTCTATCTATCATAATCCACAAACCATGGGAAATAAGGGTCTTGAACCGCATGCCGTCACGTGACTTGCAATACCGAGCTTTGGCCACTATGTCAAATGGCTTCATGCGCCGGTGAGCAACTTTCATTGAAATGAATAGGCAGACATTTTCAATCAATCAATCAATCAAAGCTTTATTTATATAGCGCATTTCATACCCAGAGGCATTTTCAATGCCGTCTCCAGTTTAAATTATACCTCCATGATCTGCCCGGACCAAATCCCCAGCGGCTGTCACATACAGTATATACGTTGTTGTTTACAATGGCTATACTAGCTAAGTATTTCTCCGCCTTGCGCCCTTGTTCAAATGAGAACAGACTGCGCAACAGTAGAGTGGGCGGGAGATGTTTCCCCCTGAACCAATCAGGATTCAGGATTTCAGCTGCCTTCCTGTTCAACTGAAATGCCTTCCGTTTTCCAACTGAAATCTCACACACACAATATTTTTGCGCGCACACATAATGTATCAGCTCACACACATAATATTTTTGCGCGCACACATAATTTATCACCTCACACACACAGTATTTTTGTTCGCACACATAATGTATCACCTCACACACATCACTGCCATCTGCACACATACACAAGAAATATTTCATTATTAGTGAATATGAAAATGGTTTCTGTGTGTGTGAACATTTATGTGTTATGTGAAAGAAAGGTTTTTGTGCGTGTGAGCATTTACATAGAATGTAAGAGCTTTTATATATGTATGTAAGAGGCAACTGTGTGTGTGTGTGAGGGGCACTGTGTATGTGAGAGCCAATATATGTGTGTGTGAGGCAACTTTGTGTATGTGAGAGGCAACTGTTGTGTGTGAGAGGCAATTGTGTGTATGTGAGAGGCAACTTTGTGTATGTGAGAGGCAACTGTGTGTGTGTGAGAGGCAATTGTTTGTGTGTGAGAGGCAACTTTGTGTATGTGAGAGCCAATATATGTGTGTGAGAGGCAACTTTGTGTATGTGAGAGCCAATATATGTGTGTGTGAGAGTCAACTGTGTGTGTGTGACAGGCAATCGTGTGTGTGTGAGAGGCAACTTTGTGTATGTGAGAGCCAATATATATGTGTGTGCGAGGTAAGTATGAATTATGGCCTATACGGCCCCTCATATATTTGTGTGTCTGCACTCTTTTACATTATGCTCAGTAGGTTTCTGTACGTGTAAATATATTCATATAGATTGTGTTGATCAGTTTCTACGTTGATAATGCTGGTCTGACATCATACTTATGGCTGTGTGTGTGTGTGTGTGTGTGTGTGTAAGGGGGGATGCTCGTCTCATTCTTTAATCAAAGATGAAGGCGAGGACAGGGGGGGGGGTTATCAAACAGAGTGGCCCACACAACCCATAAATCAATATCTGTCACTGGGGACCCAGCACAGTGTTTGTGTGTGTGTGTGTGTGTGTGTGCGTGGGTGGGCCGTTGGGGGGGGTGCGTTGGTTCATTTACGCCGTTAAAAAGCAGCCGTGTTCTGAATGTATCAGTAGAAACCAGCAAGACACAACGTGAATAAATATGAGTTTGACTAAACGCTGGTCAGTAGAGGCTTGAACAGAAGGACCAGATGAGCACACGCTACACCACACCTGCACATTCTGACATCTGAAGAATAGAAGAGAGTTGCAGCATATTGTTTAAATGCTAAAGATTTTATTGAAGTTTTCATTGAAGCTGTGAACTGATGAACGGACCGTAATAGAACGTAGGGATGATGTTTTATGTGTAGTGATATTGAGGGTGATGTTTTATGTGTAGTGATATTGAGGGTGATGTTATGCAGCGGTCCAGCCCTCAGAGAAGCTGCTGTGTTGTTGTTGTAGTTCAGTCAGTGAGCAGGAGTCGCCCTCTGCTGGCCAGTCTTCTTCCTGCAACAGCTGAAGCAGAAAGCCCTGGAGAGCGCGGAGGAGGCCCTTTGGAACCAGCCTCTGCTGGACCTCCTCCTCTTCTCCTCCTCCTCCTCCTCCTCCTCCTCCTCTCTGCTGCTGGAGGACTCAGCAGGCTCTGGACCAGGACAGGAAACACACCATCATGCACAACAGGATATGACATCACAGCAAGTCTCATGAAAACAGGGCTGTGTGTGTGCGTGTGCGTGTGTTGTGTGTGTGTGTGTGTGTGTATGTGTATGTGTGTGTGTGAGAGTTATAGTGGAAGAGGAGTTTGGAGAACAGACATGTAGGGGTCTTACCATCGTAGGACAGGGGAGTAACGCTGCTCTTTTTGGGTTTCTTGCTGGTCTTTTTCTTCTTGTCCTCTCTAGATGTCTTCTGTCCATCCTGGGGGACAGCTTCAGCTTCCTGACCACTGATCTGGGAATCAGAGAAAAGGAGACAAGCATATAAATACTGTAGAGTTAACGTCTAATAAAAATTATTACTGTATGTATTCATTATGTGGATGTCAATACATTCATATTATATCTGGATCTATCTATCTACTATCTAATGTATTAATCCTACTACTACTCAGGTCAATTCTAAACACGGCATGTGTGTGTGTGTCTGTGTGCATGTGCGTGTGTGTGTGTGCATGTGTGTGTGTGTGTGTGTATGTGCACGTGTGTGTGTGTCTGTGTGTGTGTGTGTGTGTGTGTATGTGCACGTGTGTGTGTGTGTGTGTGTGTGTGTGTGTGTGTTGTCTCCTTACCAACGAGGGGGTGTTTGGGAGGCTCCAGGAAGAGGTGAGGGAGGTGGGGGTCTGGTAGGAGGAGGAGAAGGAGGAGGAGTCTATCTCTCCAGACTGCTCACAGCTCCTCCTCCTCCTGCTACTCCTGTTCTTCTCCATGTTGCCAGTAGTAACACTCATAGCTGTGTTGAAAATATGCTACTGTTACACAGTAATAACACTCATAACTATCATAACGTTTTAAAACATGCTCAGGTAAAACTATTATTAAGGTGAGAATGACTCTGGTCTACAGTAACATGAAAACACTAGACTGCCTGTAATATCATGATAACATTAGACCGTGTATAATAACATAACATTAGACTGTGTAATAACATGATAAAATTAGACTGTGTGTAATAACATAACATTAGACTGTGTAATAACATGATAACATTAGACCGTGTATAATAACATAACATTAGACTGTGTAATAACATGATAACATCAGACCGTGTGTAATAACATGATAACATCAGGCTGTGTGTAATAACATGATAACATTAGACTGTGTAATAACATAACATTAGACTGTGTGTAATAACATGATCATATTAGACTGTGTGTAATATCATGATAACATTAGACTCTGTGTAATAACATGATCATATTAGACTGTGTGTAATATCATGATAACATTAGACTGTGTGTAATATCATGATAACATTAGACTGTGTGTAATACCATGATAACATTAGACTGTGTGTAATTACATGATCATATTAGACAGGGTCCAACAATAAGGATTGCCCGACTGCCCAGGGCAAGTAAAACGCCACGTCAGACTAGTAAGTCAAGCAACTCACTTTCCTCGGGAGAGTAGTAACAATAAATGTACTTTTTTTTAACCAATTTTACCCCCCCCCCCACCCAATTTTTATTATCGTCATCGATCATCGTCGTATCATAGCGAATGTTCTCTCTGGCACATAGCATAGCCCCCTCCCCTGGCACTCGCCGTTGGCCAATGAAGAACTCAGTAGGCTAGTAGAGTGACACATGGCTAGTAGGGTGACACATGGCTAGAAGTGTGACACATGGCTAGTAGTGTGACACAAGGCTAGTAGGGTGACACAAGGCTAGTAGGGTGACACATGGCTAGTAGGGTGACATGCTAATAGGGTGACACATGGCTAGTAGGGTGACACATGACTAATAGTGTGACACATGGCTAGTAGGGTGACACATGGCTAGTAGTATGACACAAGGCTAGTAGGGCGACACAAGGCTAATAGGTCGACACAAGGCTAGTAGGGTGACACAAGGCTAGTAGGGTGACACAAGGTTAGTAGGGTGACACAAGGCTAGTAGGGTGATACATGGCTAGTAGGGTGGCACAAGGCTAATAGGTCGACACAAGGTTAGTAGGTTGACACAAGGCTAGTAGGGCGACACAAGGCTAATAGGTCGACACAAGGTTAGTAGGGTGACACAAGGCTAGTAGGGTAACACAAGGCTAGTAGGGTGACACAAGGTTAGTAGGGTGGCACAAGGCTAGTAGGTTGACACAAGGCTAGTACTGTGACACATGGCTGTCAGTCAGACGTCTTTCAAATGGTGCTGGGTAAAGACAAGATGTATGAGCTCAAGTGCGAGCGTTTCAATTGTCTTGGACAGAGGAGTTTAATTGGGTCACTTGGGTGCATTAGAGGATGTGGGCTAAACTCCAACTATGCACAGTTTGCTGAAAGTTTGAGAGCAGGCTGGATAAAACTGGTTCGTTTTTATAGGGGCAAGTAAAATTTGACTTTGGGCAACGTTCTGATCCACTTGTCCGACCAGGAAAGTGAAGAAAAAACGTACTGTTGGACCCTGCATTAGACCATGTGTAATAACATGATAACATCAGGCCGTGTGTTATAACATGATAACATCAGACCATGTGTAATAACACGATAACATCAGACCATGTGTAATAACATGATAACATCAGACCATGTGTAATAACATGATAACATCAGACTGTGTGTAATAACATGATAACATCAGGCCGTGTAACATCAGGCCATGTGTAATAACATGATAACATCAGGCCGTGTGTAATAACATGATAACATCAGACCATGTGTAATAACATAACATCAGACCATGTGTAATAACATGATAACATCAGGCCGTGTGTAATAACATGATAACACCAGACCATGTGTAATAACAAGATAATATCAGACCATGTGTAATAACATGATAACATCAGACCATGTGTAATAACATGATAACATCAGGCTGTGTGTAATAACATGATAACATCAGGCTGTGTGTAATAACATGATAACATCAGGCCGTGTGTAATAACATGATAACTTCAGAATGTGTGTAATATCATGCAATAAGAGACACGTCTGTACCTTTGTCGACGATGACTCTGGCTTCATTGGGGTCATCGCAGGTGTCCTGGAGTTTGGCCAGCGCCCGGGCGGTCAGCACCTCACATGTGGCGTCCAGTTCGCCCCTCCGGTCACCGCTGCTGTCCCTGCTGCCCCACGACGCCTCGCCGGAGGAGTGTCGGCCCCTCCAGCCGCCGTCATGCGGACGGGTGTTGGCGGCGGCGGCCACGCCCAGGAAGTCCGCCACCTGCTTCCCCACGGCCCGTTGGATGAAGCGGTAGAGCAGCGCCGTGATGATCTGTCCTTCCAGACGCCGCTCGGTCTCGGGGCTCCGCAGGGCGAGGTCGGGTCCGTAGGTGGGGAGGGGTGTGGCGTGGTTCTCCTGCTCCTCCTCCTCCTCCAGAGCCGCGCTGGGGGAGCGGGGTGGGGGGTCCGAGCCCGGGAGAGAGGCGCGGTCCTGGGGAGAGCCTGGTGGAATGAAACATGTAGGGGTCTTACCATCGCAGGACAGGGGAGTACTCTTTTTGTGTTTCTTGCCGGTCTTTTTCTTCTTGTCCTCTCTAGATGTCTTCTGTCCATCCTGGGGGACAGCTTCAGCTTTCTGACCACTGATCTGGGAATCAGAGAAAATAAGACAAGCATATATATACTGTAGAGTTAACGTCTAATAAAAACTAATTATTACTGTATGTATTCATTATGTGGATGTCAATACATTTATATTATATCTGGAGCTATCTATCTACTATCTAATGTATTAATCCTACTACTACTCAGGTCAATTCTAAACACGGCATGTGTGTGTGTGTGTGTATGTACACGTGTGTGTGTGTGTGTGTGTGTGTGTGTGTGTGTGTGTATGTGTATGTGCACGTGTGTGTGTGTTGTCTCCTTACCAACGAGGCGGTGTTTGGGAGGCTCCAGGAAGAGGAGGGGGAGGTGGGGGTCTGGTAGGAGGAGGAGGAGGAGGAGGAGTCTATCTCTCCAGACTGCTCACAGCTCCTCCTCCTCCTGCTCCTCCTCCTGCTACTCCTGTTCTTCTCCATGTTGCCAGTAGTAACACTCATAGCTGTGTTGAAAAATATGCTACTGTTAACCAGTAATAACACTCATAACTATCATAAAGTTTTAAAACATGCTCAGGTAAAACTATTATTAAGGTGAGAATGACTCTGGTCTACAGTAACATGAAAACACTAGACTGCCTGTAATATCATGATAACATTAGACCGTGTATAATAACATAACATTAGACTGTGTGTAATATCATGATAACATTAGACTGTGTGTAATAACATGATAACATTAGACCGTGTGTAATAACATGATAACAGACTGTGTGTAATAACATGATAACATTCGACTGTGTGTAATAACATGATAACATCAGACCGTGTGTAATATCATGCAATGAGAGAGACGTCTGTACCTTTGTCGACGATGACTCTGGCTTTATTGGGGTCATCGCCGGTGTCCTGGAGTTTGGCCAGCGCCCGGGCGGTCAGCACCTCGCATGTGGCGTCCAACTCGCCCCTCCGGTCACCGCTGCTGTCGCTGCTGCCCCACGACGCCTCGCCGGAGGAGTCCCGGCCCCTCCGGCCGCCGTCGTGCGGACGGGTGTCGGTGGCAGCCGCCACGCCCAGGAAGTCCGCCACCAGCTTCCCCACGGCCCGTTGGATGAAGCGGTAGAGCAGCGGCGTGAAGATCTGTTCTTCCAGACGCCGCTCGGTCTCGGGGCTCCGCAGGGCGGGCTGGGAGTGGCAGTGGTGGGCGTCCGGCGGCCGGCGCCCCGAGCGCGGGGGGTCCAGTAGCTGCCGGTGGACCCGGCGGATCAGCTCCTTGGAGAAGAAGTGGAGGCCGGGGGACTCTTCGCCATCGTCGTCGTCGCCGTCGTGATCGGGGCGCTCCCTCGCGATGGCATCGACCATTTTGTGCAGGGCGAGGTCGTCTCCGTCGGGCTCCGTCGTCTCCCGGAGGAGGCCCCCCACCAGCCTGACCAGCTCCAGCTTCTCCTCCGCGGAGAACAGGCCGGGGCTCTGGAACAGGGCGTGGCGGGCCAGGGCGTCCGAGAGGCTCTCCTCCTCCTCCTCCTCCTCCTCCTCCTCCTCCTCCAGGGTTGCGCTGCTGCTGGGGCCGGAGGAGGAGGTGTTCCGGCCGGTCGGACCCACCGCCAGGGTCCCCGGGGCGGCCGACGCGTCCTCCATGGCGCGGACCGCCGACCCGATGTGGCCCATCATCCAGGCGTCCTCCGGCACACCGCCACTGGCCCCCGAGCCGTCTGAGGAGGAGGAGGAGGAGGAGGAGGCGTTCAGGAGCATCTCCTCGGCGAGCGCCACCAGACGGGGGTCGTGCAGGAAGGCGCCGGGGCGGAGGAGCGCCACCTCCTCCTCCTCAGGCGCCTCCTCTTCCTCTTCTCTCTCCATCCTCCTCTTCACCCTCCGCAGGATCTCTCTCACGGCTACGGACGCCGTGGCCGTGAGCTCCGCCTCCTCCGAGTTCTGGGAGATGACCCTCAGAGCCGCGCTGGGGGAGCGGGGTGGGGGGTCCGAGCCCGGGAGAGAGGCGCGGTCCTGGGGAGAGCCTGCTGGACAGAAACGCGCCTCCTCGCTCGGACCCGTGCGCCCGTCCCGAGACGGCGGCGGGCGCGGTGCGACGGCGGCGGCCGGCCGGCGGCCATCTTGGTCCGGGTGGAGACGGAGGATCTGGTAGAGGGCCATGGTCACCATGACAACCCACTCCATGATCCCCTCTGCTGAGCACTCGTGCAACTCAGCTACACTCTGGGGAGAGAGAGAGAGAGTGAGAGAGAGAGAGAGAGAGAGAGAGAGAGAGAGAGAGAGAGAAAGAGAGAGAGTGAGAGAGAGTGAAAGAGAGAATGAGAGAGAGAGAGAGTGAGAGAGTGAAAGAGAGAGAGAGAGTGAGAGAGAGAGAGAGAGAGTAAGTGAGAGAGAGAGAGAGAGAGAGAGAGAGTGAAAGAGAGAGAGTGAGGGAGAAGTAGAGAGAGATAGAGAGAGAGATAGAGACAGAGAGAGACAGAGAAAGAGACAGAGAGTGAGAGAGAGAGGGAGAGAGAGGGAGAGAGAGAGGGAGAGAGAGAACAGATCAGCATCTCTAGGGTGGTTCTGATGGGAAAATAGAAGCAGTTGCCATGACATGAAGAAGAGAGACTGGCAGGTTGAGAACAGAGAACAGTACCACCCAAGCTTCTGGATGAATCTTAATTGACTGTAAAACAAAAATGAATAAATAAAGTTAAAAATCACTTTTGACAGAAGATGCAATTGGATTTTGTCCAAGGTGGTAATGGACTTGTGATGTGACCTGATGTAATCCACTAGAGGAAACACTTCCTGGATCTCCTAGCCTGATACATGCTGCATGACAGTAGTAATAGTAAGATAGTAAAATATTTACAGGCCAGAAGAAGATAGAACATGTTGTATTTATGACATCATAATTGCAATCTGGCTGTGATGTACCGCGAACCCTCGATCTGCACCTGCAGTCAAGATGACGTTGTATGACTGTGACGGCAGGATCCAAATAGCCAATCGGTAAGCAAGTACAAATGTAAACAAGGAGGTTGATCGCCCTTACCCAGCCCTTACCAAGGAGCTTGGGCCGTGTCCCAATGTCCATATTACATACTATATAGTACATACTGCAACTCGCCTACTACATGCGATTTAGTACATACCTGTACTACTCCACGAAAACATGTTTAGTATGCGAGATAAATGTAGCATGCTTCACGAGTTGTCCAGTGAAAGCGACGGGCTCCGGCTCGCATTTGCGATTCATGTTAAACTTACAACAATATTGAGCTGGCCAGGCATTTGAGTTGGTCATCCAACACAGGCTCGATCCTCACCTTTCTGTATAATCCCAACTGTGAAATGGATGTGATAATAGTCCACAAAATATTCTTCCTTTGCCTCGTTTAGCACCAGCTGCAACACTCTCCTCCAAATTCATTATCTCCGTTAGCAAGGCTAACGTTGCACTCATTATTATTTTTATTATTATTATTATTATTATTATTATTATTATTGGGGTTGGTGCTTGTGCAGTGGAGGGGTTCTTTTGGAGAAGTTGGAGCCGTTGGATTGTTATGCTTAAATGATTCTAGCCAGCTAGTTTGATAACCTTCTTTGATTCAGACATACCGTGGGCTGCCTGGTACCGTCCACTGACCAGTTGCTGGTTAACTATGAGAGGCAGGATCCCAGCCGACCGTTGCTTCCCCCCAACCCGCAACGGAGGGTTATCAGCTGGGCTGGGACTCCCCTCGCTAACCAGCAACTGAGACCATTGAGCTAAAGGTGCTTAGCTAGCTCGATCGTGAAATTACTCAAACTTATTAAATATGACACCAATAAGCACACCGGTGCCAATAGTTATCTTAATCTTGATATAACTACATCTGCTAAAAAAAAATATTTTTTCCACCGACAGATTTAGCTACAATGTTTCAGCCCACCTCCGTCCTAATAGCAGAGTTGAAGATGCTACTTCCTCGCACTAGTCATCACTTACACCACCTCCCAGGGTGGGTCAATATTTAGTTGTTACTAGGAACTAGTCGTGAGTGGTGCAACCCATTTAAATTGAGTAGTGACCAAATCTCGAGTTAGTCACCACTTAGGCTATGACTAGGCCTGGTCAACACTTAGTAACGACTGGTGCAACCGGCTCCTGATTGACTCTGGCTTTATACCCCTGATTGGTTTTTATTTACTGTTTGTAACAAATATAACTGCACTGTCTTTGATCTTGAATCTTTACAAGATGTTTTCTTTGCCACCATGTCCTGTTTACACCAGGTCCTGTTTACATACATCCATGTATGGGTCATGGATGTAATCACAGATTAGATAGATAGATAGATAGATAGATAGATAGATAGATAGATAGATAGATAGATAGATAGATAGATAGATAGATAGATAGATAGATAGATAGATGTCTTTGTTAGGGTAGAGTAGCCTACTCAGCCCTAAGTCTTCTTTGTTAGGGTAGAGTAGTCTACTCAGCCCTAAGTATAGGGTTGAATCTCAGAGGACCTGACTCGCTCCTCTGCTCCAGGTCTCACCTTAGCAGGTCTTCTGTCTGCTTTCCTGTAAGACCTCTTCTTTCCCTCTGTGTTTAGTTCATCCTGTGAAGTGAACAGTCATCTTGATTAAGCTTTCAACACATCCAGCTAAGTCACATTCATCACTGATCTATTCTGAGTGGAGTGATCAATTATGCAGATATAATCAGACCTATTGATATTAGGCCATTAAATAAATAATTCCAAGTATCCGCTACATATCAAATACAGCTAATTATAGATTTGTCTTGAGAAGGCTTAATTCTCGCCTATAATATCCCGAGCATGTGTGGTATGTTCTCCAGGAAAGACCATTCTTAACCGGTAGTTTGGCGACATGCTTTGATCTCCGCCCGTAGGCTGCCAGAGTCACGGGGCCACGGGGTTTCTGAACCGCGGGTGAACCAGAGTCACGGGGCCACGGGGTTTCTGAACCGCGGGTGAACCAGAGTCACGGGGCCACGGGGTTTCTGAACCGCGGGTGAACCAGAGTCACGGGGCCACGGGGTTTCTGAACCGCGGGTGAACCAGAGTCACGGGGCCACGGGGTTTCTGAACCACGGGTGAACCAGAGTCACGGGGCCACGGGGTTTCTGAACCGCGGGTGAACCAGAGTCACGGGGCCACGGGGTTTCTGAACCGCGGGTGAACCAGAGTCACGGGGCCACGGGGTTTCTGAACCGCGGGTGAACCAGAGTCACGGGGCCACGGGGTTTCTGAACCACGGGTGAACCAGAGTCACGGGGCCACGGGGTTTCTGAACCGCGGGTGAACCATCGGATCCGCAACCGCGCACATCGCCGTCAACTATGAACAAGCCGCTCTGCGCCCTCGTTGTGATGGTGGCAGCCTGATATTCGGGCCTACGGCTACGTGGTGTGAGGCGCTAACCCAGGTCACGCTCTCCTCCGCTCTACGTGTATCACATTATTGTCCAGTTATTACATTATGCCCATCGACTTTTATTAAGCCTATAGGCTACGAATTGAAATCATGTTAGGCTTACGTTATTTGCAGTTAACTATTGCATTAACGGTAGTTGTTCCATTATTGCTGATACAAGCCTCCAGGCCTAATGAAGTGGGATACTCCTTGGGGCTGGGCCATATTCCCAATTTTTGCGCAGGCTACCCAGACCTTCGAAAATATTGGATTTCTGGTCTCTAGGCCAACAATGACAAACTTCAGGCCACCTAAGCGTATATAGACCTGAGCTACTTTTAGAAACGCATTATGGGTAGACAAATTATACGCAAATAGAATAGACAATTCTAATAAAAACCTAAATCAACATCCAGATAATTATGGGGGTGAGGGGAGGGGTATTGTTCTTACCATGATGTCGCTCTTGTAAACCACACACTGAATGATATTTAACAACTTTCATCTTAATAAAGCCATCGAACTGAACTCAGATGGTTACGTCATAATCACACCATAGCCTACATTGTCTTGAGCGTGCGCGCGTGTGTATTGCGTGTGTGTGTGTGCGTGCGCGTGTGTATTGCGTGTGTGTGCGCGCGCGTGTGTGTGTGTGTGTGTGTGTGTGTGTGTGTGTGTGTGTGTGTGTGTGTGTGTGTGTGTGTGTGTGTGTGTGTGCGCTGGCGGGACCTGGGACCCCCGTGGACACGGTTATCAAGTGATGTTTATTCCCGCGCGCTCCAGTGAGTTCCTTCACCGGGATCAGGAGAACCTCATGGTCTGAGGTACTACGAACGTGGTTCAACACATCCAGTTCAACTTCTCCCTCGAGTAAACGAGACAACCGCAATCACGGATAAACGGTACCACGAGGGTGGTCATCAACTCGTTAACTCGACCCAGCTGATCTAATCTAGCTATGAGCGCGTGCACATATGAAGAGGCGGTGTATGCCGGTCTGGCCAATCACAAACATGGAGCGATCTAGACCCGCCCACTTCACACAAGAGGAGCAGACGCTCATCATTCAGAAATATCAAGACTACAAACATATTATTATTCTGGCCAAGAGTAACACGGTTGTTGCAGCTAAAGCGAGGAAGGAAAGCTGGTAAAAAATTGCTGACTGTTTGAATGCGTAAATTAATGGTCTTATCAATATTAAATTTAATTAATATAGCTGTTTGGTCAATAGCCATATAACTTGCTACATGCCCCATGATGAACGCTATGCATACGCGCACTTTGACTTTTTGATCAGGGGGGGCAGTGAGTCCCAGCCCCCTCCCTCATCAAATAGGGATTGTAATAGTGGTATAAATACGTGGAATGCGCATATTCTGTTACAGCTGCATGATTGACCCACAACATTTCAAAACAGTGCTTATTCTGTCCAATATCCACATTTCGTTCAACTGCGCCTACCTCCTTTCTCTTAGGCAATGTCTGCACTTCATGTCTTTCATTGTTCGAAAACTGTCTTCACTTCGTGAGTAACGAAATAATATTAAATATTAACAATTTCTGTAGATACTGCAAACAGTGACAAAAGTGAAAGGTGACTGCCTGGACCAGAGCAACACGGCAAGTCAGATTATGGGCCGATATTCATTCACATAGGCAAGAAAACAGGCCTACGAATGTTTCAAAGCCTAGGCTATATGAATATTTAATTAATTAATGTAATTCATTCAACGTGTTGAATAGCCTGCTACTGAAATATGCTACATGAAATGTCAACATTCTTGTATCAAGAATACAATATTATAATTGAAAACACCCACACGTATTAAATAATTAAGCTAATAAATGAGACCAAATAAATGCTTTTAGGCAGAGTTTACAGACTTTTTATTTCTTCATTAAAACATAATGTATGCTACGCCTTTCATGCTTCAATGTCGGGATGTGTCATTATAAACAGCGTATTAGAATCCAGCAATTGCCTCTTCACATGTAGCCTATCTGCATTTATATCAAAGCTAGCAATGGTAGGCCTACAGCTATGGGATTAGCTCATGTTTGGGTTGCTGTCAAAGCTGTCACTCTTATGTTGCTATAGCTACAATTATCAGAACAATATGAACATTCAGTTGAACGTTTTCCATCCACCCAACTGGATGAGGAATAAGCACCGCAAAGCGATCAGTTCTCACGCAAGCAGGAGCCAGGCTGTTCAGTGCAGGGTTAGGGTTAGGGTTAGTCTGTTCAGTGCATTTCTCTGATCCGGTCGCGACCCAGTCTCTAGAATACATGTTTCGGACGCGTTGCAGACAGTTTGCTCATCTGGCCACCAGGGGGGGCAGTGCCCCCTTGCCCCAGCCAATCTGCGCGCCTGACGCTATGCTGGCCTAGATGTGACGTTTGCATGACTTAACATGAATGAGTTGCATAGATGTGACGTTAGGACTATTCTTATATATACCTTCAGTGCAAACCCTGGCAATGGAAAACGTTCATGGGAGCAAGTGAAGAACAAACATAAAAACATAATCCAAACCGGTAAGTAGCCTAGGCATAGGCCTACTTGAATTTCTCCAATAAACAGCCTACATGGTTGTAATGTTTAATACAAAAATTAGTTGACAGATATAAATGATCCCTTCTGCCGAAAATCGGTATCTTTCATATAAATAGTCATCAGAAAACTCTAATGGGTTTTGTCGGTCCTTAAATACATCAATCAATCAATCAATCAATCAATCAAAGCTTTATTTATATAGCGCATTTCATACCCAGAGGCAACACAATGCTCTTTACAGAGAACAAGGGAGGTGGGCAGACGTCCCACCCCTACATATTCCAGAGGGAAGCAAAAAAACAGTATCACCCGGGGGCCAGATAATTGAGCTGTAAAAATTCTTCCCTGACCCCTCTCAATGAGGCGATCGAGCAAGCTCCTGGAGTATGTTTGTCTACCGGCTAAGAACATTTATAGAGCAATAAATAACATTAAATTACATTTTCAGAGTAAGAGAGGCTAATAACATCATAGGAGAGACATGGCAAACATTGGTGTATGTCTGTGTGTGCATAAATGTGCCTGGGCCCAGATAGAGGCAGGGGTCAGGGGTAGGGTGGGGGGTAGGAAAAGGATACGGACCCGGGATAGGGTGAGGGGAAGGGGATCTGAGCCCAGGACTGGTGTCTGTCAGTGTGTGTGTGAGTGTGCCTGGGTCTGGTGGTCTACTGGTGACAGTGGGGCATCCACTGGACCTGGTTAGAAGATAGGAGGGAGAGAGAGAGGCACTAGGGAGAGGGGAGGCAGAACAGGGTTAGTAGCACACGGAGCCATATATAGAGCAATACATTACGTCAAACTACATTTTCAGAGCAAGAAAGGCTAAGAGCATCATGGGAGAGGTGTGGCAAACACTAATGTGTGTGTGTGTGTGTGTGCGTGCCTGGGCTCCGATAGAGGCAGGGGTTGGGGTAGGGTGGGGGGTAGGAAAAGGATACGGACCCGGGTTAGGGTGAGGGGAAGGGGATCTGAGCCCAGGACTGGTGTATGTCAGTGTGTGTGTGAGTGTGCCTGGGTCCAGGTAGAGGCAGGGGTCAGGGGTAGGGTGGGGGTAGGAAGAGGATACGGACCCGGGTTAGGGTGAGGGGTAGGGGGTACTGGGCCCAGGCCTAAAGCCGGAAGTGGACTGTTGTATGTCTGTGTGTACGTGTGTGTGTGTTAACTAATTTGTTACGACATCTGCAGCAGACACAGGGGTATCTATCGGTCTCAGGGTGGTCTGCTGGTGACAGTGGGGCATCCACTGGACCTGGTTAGAAGATAGGAGGGAGAGAGAGAGGCACTAGGGAGAGGGGAGGCAGAACATGGTTAGTAGCACACAGAGCCATATATAGAGCAGTACATTACATCAAACTACATTTTTAGAGCAAGAAAGGATAAGAGCATCATGGGAGAGGTGTGGCAAACCCTGATGTGTGTCTGTGTGTGTGTGATGGCGATATAACGCGGTGAAAAGAGATCCACCTTCGTGATACGGATGAACCAGTCTTGAACCTGAAGTTATCGCGCTAACCGTGATCCAGCTTCGTAGTACAGGGCTCTGGTCTGCCACGGTAGCATGTGACCGGGTTATGATCCGGAGGAGCGCGAGCTGACCGGAGAACCCTGCAGTAGAAGCTTCTCCTCCGCACATGATGCGAGAGCGCTGTGTTGTGGCTAAAGTACAGTCACACACTGCGGAGTGGAATGTGGAGTTGGGGGTCTGATATTAGAAGCTGTCATTATACTCAACACGTTCCTCTGGCCATGGCAGCCCTACACGGGTCTAGTCTGTAATCACATACACCATCTGGAATAACACAATAATGTCAATAATAAAAGCACTGTAGGCTATTATATTGTTCAGTTGTCTGATTTATTGGTTTGTTTTCAATCTATCTTCAATCTCTTGGTCTCTCAAAGGAAAGTCTTCTCATCAACAGGCTTGTGTGGGTGGAGCGTTTACTAGAACATCACACTAGATTTGATTAGACTTGTGTTTGCTGTTATTGACCGCCGTGGGTTACAGTGTGTGCAAGTATAACAAAAGGGGGAAATAAGACTAATAGGTTTTAACTGGTTCATACAGTATATAGTTTATTCTATTTCATACTGCACACTTACTGTACAAGTGTCAAGAGGTCGGGGGCGGGGCCAGTTCCCGCGCCCCTGCGCCACGCCCGAGGCGTTGCGGACCAAGCAGCGCTGCCCGGTGTGGGAAGGCGACGGCCCCGCCTGCGGCGCCATGTCTGGGCGGGGCTTCTGCTGGACGAGCCCCACGGGCCCCAGTACCCCCACCGCGGCGTGGACGAGCGCGAGCGCCGGCCCCTGCTCTTCTACGACCGCACGACTGAATGATATTTAACAACTTTCATCTTAATAAAGCCATCGAACTGAACTCAGATGGTTACGTCATAATCATACCATAGCCTACATTGTCTTGAGCGTGCGCGCGTGTGTGTGTGGGGGCGTGGCCTGCGAGGAGTGCGACTTCGGCTTCTCGGGGTAGGGGCTGCGGCGAGCGGACGGCGTCGGTGCGGAGGAACGTCCTGAGCCTGTGGGCCGCAGAGCGCCGTCGCTCCTACCTCAACCTGGCCAAGGACACGGTCAGCCCAGACTACGTCATCGCCACGGGGACGCGCGCCCAGATGGGCGTGGACGGCGAGCGGCCCCTGTTCGCCGACGTCAGCGTGTACGACCTGTTCGTGTGGACGCACTACTACGTGTCCCGTGACGCTCTGCTGGGCGGGGCCGGGAACGTGTGGGAGGACATCGACTTCGCCCACAAGGCCGCCGCCTTCCTGCCCTGGCGCCGCGTCTACCTGCTGCACTGGGAGACCCCACCTTCTCCATCCCCTACTGGGACTGGAGGGACGCCAGCGGCTGCCACGTCTGCACGGACCAGCTGATGGGGGGGCGGAGCCCGCGGCAGCACAACCTCATCAGCCCCGCCTCCGTCTTCTCCTCCTGGAAGGTAAGCATGTGTGTGTGTGTTGTGTTGTGTGTTGTGTGTGTGTGTACCTGTATGTTTCATGAATGGATAATACAGCACAGTGGTAGTCCAAGAAAAGCAGCCAGGCCTTCAGGTGAGGGTTACCTGGCCTCACTGTGTTCAAGATAAGATAAGTTCCC